>NC_071122.1:12375000-13575000 GCF_024256425.1 Clarias gariepinus
GTAAGTTATAGTTTGGCTTCAGAGATGAACTAATGCTCATATACGAATGTTATATCGCTTAACTTATTTGTATGAAAAGCACATTAAGTAAATTCTTAGTTAATTTAATGCAGTCGATAAAACAGACAGACAGTGGCTAACACTAACAAAGTTCACTGGTTAACATACTCTGTGGTATAGGTTTACTATAATATTTTATTTTTATTACAACTAGATATTCTGTAAAGTTTATTTATCTTTGTCTTTACTAAATTCTCCTGTTCTCTAGATTTACTAGGCCTGTGCAAATTTGTGTTAATTCTCTGGACCTCACACCTACTAGCACCCCTGCTGAGTTTTTTAACATGCCGTCAGCTCTATTGTTCTCTTGCAAAGCTGCAGGAGTCGCTCCACTTCCGGTTTGGCGCGGGTGACTGTAAGGAGGCAGCGTGCGAGGAGCTGGCCACTGGGGGCGTTCGCCATGGATCTAAGATGTCTCGCGTGCTGGGGCTACCCGGAATTCGAGCATGACAAGCAGGAAGAGCTAGCTCGTTGTGCGTTTCTTCTGGGATTCCGACTGCCGCGGCTCAGCGAGCACATCCGGTTAGCGGCACTGCCCTCCCTTTCGGAGGTGCTGTGCGAGGCCGAGCGTGCTGAGCCCATAATGGCAGAACAACACGGCAGGGCTACCCGTCGCGGCTAGGCATCGAACAAGCCTCCGAGGTTTCGCGACGACGCCGAGGCTAGGGACCGCAAGACTACCACTGCAACGTTCTCAGGCCTGAGGACAGCGTACCCCAGCAACCGTTAAACTAGCTCCAGGGGGCACCGAGGGGAAGCCGCCTCCCACAGCCATCTTTGTTTCCCCAACTGGTGGATTTAACTTTCGTTCTGGACGTGTAGGAAATCGCGCGGGGGTCTACGTGAACTGTGGCCTGGACGATGTCTCACTACAGGCGCTCGTAGACACCGGCTCTTCGGTTTCGCTGTTGCGCTGGAGATTATTGGGACAAGGCGAGCGCGGTTCGCACCGTGTCGGGGAGCTATCTGAAGATACGGGCCTGTCGCACAGTGCAAATACAAGTAGGTAAAATTACTCATTCTCATCCATTTTTTGTGGGAGACATAGAGGATGATTGTATCTTGGGGTTGGACCTGTTGGAAAGGTGGGGTGCAGTGCTGAATCTCACTGACGGAACTCTACGTGGTAACTTGGGGTTAGTCAGGTTGCTAGTGCCCAAATTACAGCCGGACGTGTTGGTAGCACACACCAGAGGGGCGGAACTTCCGGTGGTCCCGCCATGTAAACATCCGGTAGCAGACCGAGCGAGTATACTGGGCGAGCTTATGCAGTGTTCCGTATAACAGTACAAGAAGTACGCGCGCGCACACAAACACACACACCTCCCCATAGCCCACGGTAAACATCCAATCACCGTCTGTATGCAAATGAGTCAAGACGTAGCCTAACGTAGTGTCATATTGGATTTCAGCGGTCACAGAGCGGAAAGACTTTGAAGAAATTGCTGTGTTTTTTCAGTTACAACAAGCACAGCAATGAGTCCATGTCCGCTAAATTCGACAGACTGAAGAGAAATTACCGTTAGCTGACAGACCCCTACGTAAAGCCTATAGTAAAAGCCTAAATAAATGAATATAGTCAAATTTACCTCGTGTTTTTTACTATAAGATTATATTTTAATTATTATTATTAAACTTATCACAACATAAGTCCTCTCACACTATTGATCATTGATTTAGCTGAAACTAATTCTATACATGTAACAGAAAATACCTAAAATTGACCCTGAAGTTTAGTTTACCACACAAAAAACTGAAAAGTCTTTTCTGGTAAATCAACTGCATATGTAGTTAATTTACAGTAATTCATAAAAAAAAAAAGAATATAAATTGTACAGTACACAGGTAAACACGGGGCCAGGGGTAGCTCAGTGGTTAAGGCATTGGACGGTACGGAAGATCCCAGGGTCAAACCCCACAACCACCAAGTTACCGCTGTTGGGCCCTTGAGCAAGGCCCTTAACCCTCAACTGCTCAGATGTGTAATGAGATAAAAATGTAAGTCGCTCTGGATAAGAGCGTCTGCCAAATGACTAAATGTAAATGTAAACACGAGAAAGATTACATAATGACAAGAAAAACAGTGTCTACTTTAAATACAGCTTAGTGGGGTGGGGTGGTGTGGGAAAACTTGGGAAGGTTAAAAACGAGATGTGTTGCTGCATTCTGGATCAGTTGGAGAGGATGAATCGTGGACAGAGGCAGGCCTGCCAGGAGTAAATTACAGTAGTTCAGTCTTGAAATAACAAGGGACTGAACAAGCACCTGAGTAGCCTGTGAAGAAAGAAATGGGCGAATTCCTCTGATATTGTACAGAAGAAATCTACAAGAGCGAGTAAGGTTAGCGATATGTGAGGAAAATGACAGATGAATATGTGCACTAATTGCCGCCAGGTCTAGGAAGTTGTAACACACAGCCACAGGCCAGCTCCGGGTGCCTTCCTTTACTGAATACAGCCACATTATTTGATCCATACCACCAACTTTAGTGCTGTTGTAGTAGGAAATTGTTTTAGGCAGTTTCTTTTCGCCATTATCAGTTGAAACTGCCTGATGCATTGTGCTTAGAACACATAAATTTTTCTTTAGTTTTGCCTGGTAAATCGTGAGCATGGCCTTTCCAGCCTTCAACAACCTGGTCGAATATTGTTCAGACTGTGCCTGTGTCAAGGGGCATTTCTCGTCTGATTTTATTTATTGTGCCAACAATGGTGGTTTTATTCACCAAAAGATTGTTTGCCAGTGCCAACGAGATTGTCTGTTGTTATATTTCTTTCTTTCCCCTGGAAAGGCTCCACAATACGCATTACAATGGTGTCTGATAACCGCTGACCAGCCGCCCTACTGTCGTCTTTCCCTAGATAGAAATTGCGTTCAACATGTATTTTGTTTCAACATCAGCGGCCACCCAGAATTTGATACCAAACTTGTCTGGTTTATTGGCCATGTACTGCGTGAAACGGCAGCACGCTTTAGTTGCTCATCGACTGTTATGTTCACATTTCTGTGTCAATCAAACACAGTAGACTGCTCAATGGGCTTGGCATAAGGCGTGGGCCCTGGGGTTTCTTTCATTATATTGCACTCTCGCGATCTCCCCCAAGGGTTTTCAGCCTTTTGTAGCCCCTGGCATTTAAATGATGCCCAATTGGCACTAAGGGGCCTAAAGTGTGCCAAGAAAACATCCCCTACACCACCGCCAAATTCTGACTCTACCATTTAAATGTCTCAACAGAAATCAGACTCATCAGACCAGGCAACACTTTTTCAGTCTTCAACTGTCCAATTTTGGTGAGCTTGTGCAAATTGTAGCCTCTTTTTCCTGTTTTTAGTGGAGATGAGTGGTACCTGGTGGGGTCTTCTGCTGTTGTAGCCCATCCGCCTCAAGGTTGTGTGTTGTGGCTTCACAAATGCTTTGCTGCATACCTCGGTTGAAATGAGTGGTTATTTCAGTCAAAGTTGCTCTTCTATCAGCTTGAATCAGTCGGCCAATTTTCCTCTGACCAACAAGGCATTTTCGCCCACAGGACTGCCGCGTACTGGATGCCAGGGGTACTAGGGGCCAGGGGTAGCTCAGTGGTTAAGGCATTGGACTACGGTTCGGAAGATTCCAGGTTCAAACGCCACAACCACCAAAATTGCCACTGTTGGGCCCTTGAGCAAGGCCATTAACCTTCAACTGCTCAGATGTGTAATGAGATAAAAATGTAAGTCGCTCTCGATAAGAGCGTCTGCCAAATGCTTAAATGTAATGGATGTTTTCCCTTTTCACACCATTCTTTGTAAACCCTAGAAATGGTTGTGCGTGAAAATCACCAACAACCATGCCACGCTCAAAATAGCTTAAATCACCTTCCTTTCCCATTCTAACATTCAGTTTGGAGTTCAGGAGATCGTCTTGACCAGGGCCACACCCCTAAATGCATTGAAGCAACTGCCATGTGATTGGTTGATTAGATAATTGCATTAATGAGAAATTGAACAGGTGTTCCTAATAATCCTTTAGGTGAGTATATATATATATATATATATATATATATATATATATATAAACACGCCAGTATTAGACACAAATATATGATATGGTAGTATATGCAATGAAAAAGCTATTTACACGAGTGCTCAAATGTCAAGCAAATTGTCATATGTGTCATGTTTGCAGAGACGGCAGACGCGGATGCTGGGTTAAATACAGGGGATTTATTCAGTAAACTCGAAACACAAGAACTCAATAATAATAAAAAAAAAAACAAAGACACGCCACTCTGGGCGTTACCCTTCTTGGGTCGGGGACTCTCCCGGTATGGGTCTGCAAGCAGGCGAACCGCAGCTTGGCAAGGTGTCCACTTAGAGCTCCGTTACTCTCTCGCTTGCCCTTCGCACCGTCCTGCAGACGCCGTTTACTCCTGGGGGGAAGGGGAACAGAGTCATAAGCATACAGACATAGAACAAAACACGCAGGTGCACAGCAGTGAACAGACAAGGGCTACAGGCTTGGCTGGTTTATATAGAGACACACAGGGGTAGACACAGGTGAACTTGACTTAGTGCTAATACAGACCCTGGGGAACAAGTACACACGTAGACATACTAGGGGGAGACAAAGGGACAGCTCAGTAATCCGGTGACCCAGATCTTTTCCCCCAGACTGAGGTGGTACAGGTGTTACAGTAGCCAAGCTTGATGGAAATCTGTTATGAGTTCCTTACTCACAATGTTTTCGGCCGGGACCCAGCTCCATTCCTCCTGGCCGTACCCCTCCCAATCCACTAAGTATTGGAGGGAGCCCCCTCTCCTCCGGGAGTCTAGTAATTCTCTCACTCTAAACGCGGGGGCGCCTGCTATTTCCACAGCCCCGGAGATCGAAGGTTCTGCGACACCTCCATCTAGGGGTCCCCGAATCACTGGCCTGAGGGGAGAAATGTAAAAGACAGGGTGAATTTTCATATGGCGTGGGAGCTGTAATTTAAATGTGACAGGGTTTATTTGCGTGAGAATGGGGAAGGGACCGATGTATTTGGGGGTGAGTCTTCGACAGGGGAGGTGAAGGTGAAGGTCCTGTGTCGAGAGCCATACCCGGTCCCCTACCTGGAACGGCGGACTTTCCCTCCGTCGTCTATCGGCAAATTTTTTAAACTTACAAACTGCTTGGAAGATCTTGATGTGCGCGTCCTCCCATACTTTTTCCGCTTGTTTAAACCACTCATCCACCATAGGGATATCGGTGGGAGTGGCATCCCAGGGACAGAGCGGTGGCTGATGCCCTAGCACACACTGAAACGACGTCAATGCCGGTCGTGGAGTGACGTAGTGAATTCTGTGCATATCCCGCCCAGATTAAGCAGTCTGCCCATTCATGTTGTCGACTACTACAGTATGCTCGGAGGAACCTTTGATAGTCCTTGGATAGTCCGCTCTGCCTGTCCATTCGACTCGGGGTGATAGCCTGACGTTAGGCTAACAGTGGTCCCCAAATATATATATTTTTTATTTGTTTTTAACTGGTTCGCTAGGAATTGTCCTGAGTTGTTACCATATTCGAATTTTTGCCAGCAAAGTCTTTGGGCTAAGAATTGAGTTTTTTTTTATTAATAATTTAATTTAATTCTAGTTTTGCTTTACATATTTTGTTCAGCATTTCCTGTTCCTGGGAGGATACGTAGGCTTCTTCTAAAGTTTTTATGGTTTCTTCTAATTCCTGAATACATTTATTTTCTCTTTTCTTTTTATGCGATGAGAATGAGATTATTCTACCTCTCATCACAGCTTTGCCTGCTTCCCAGAGAACAGATGCTGATGTTCCAAGCAAGTCATTATGGTCTAAATATAAAGCCCACTCTTCTTCCTATGTGAGAAGAAAGTTTATTCCCTACGGCCGGGATGAAAAGAACGCCATGCATTGCAAAGTCCGTAGTCGCTCATGTACTGTTTAACTATATTTGTGGATTCCCAATTGCGCTGAGTTCCAGCTGTACTGAGCCTGTCTATTTCTTTATTTAGTCCGAAATTGAGGTGTCCCCCAAGAACAAGTGCACAATCTAGGTGTTTACAGAGTGCGGTTAAAAAAACGTGAAAAAAGATGGGTCATCAACATTTGGACCATATATACTAACAATACATAACTTTTTGTTAAATATATTTAATTTAATGATTAGAAATCGACCTTCTGGATCTATAACTGTGTTAAGTATCGTGAAATTAAGATTTTTATGTATTAAAACTACTACCCCTCTTTTCCTAGAGTTATAGCAGGCTAAGACCACATTAGGAAACTCGGTTGTTTTAAGTTCATCTGTAGTTGTGGCAGGTCTATGTGTCTCTTGTAATAAAACAACGTCTGCCTGTAGTTTTTTAAGCTGGCTAAATATTTTTAACCTCTTCTCTCTGGAGCCAGCTCCATTCACATTCCATGTGACAAACCTCAGTGCGCCCATAGATGTGTGTGTGTAGCTAATGATGCTCAAATGAATAAGATATGAGCAGGCGTGTACGCGCTTGTGTGCGAGTATGTCCTCTGTATGCTGTGTGCACTGTAAGGTCGGAATGGTTGCGTTGACGCTGAGTATATATGTACATGGTCGTGCCGTGTTGATGTGTGATATAGAGTTGTATTTGTGTGAGCAGTAAAGCAGGTGATCGATGCAGTGAAAGGAGTTGGAAGTAAGAAAGACATACAAAGAAGCAAGCAGAGAGGAATGCAAGTAAAAACTTGACAGAAACGAAAACATTGCAACAACATTTAAACGCTGCGGAGACTGACAGTATCATGTTTGTTATGATATCGTATTAAATTAGCGAATTTACATAAATAGTTAAATATAGGTGAATGGAAGACCAAGCGAAAAAGAAAAATATAACGGAGTTATATCTGGAGTGGTGTTAGTATAACCAGGGAGTGCTACTGAGGTTGCGGTAGAGCTCCCCGTCCACGTAGAGCTGGTCCACGGCGATGACAGCTCGGGAGCCCTTTTGGATGAGACTGCGTCGGATTGGGAACAGAATTTTGCTTCGCTCTAGGATCTCTTTGGGGAACTGGTCGTTTACGCTAAAGTCTGTTCCTTTCAGCTCTCTGCCGCGACTCTTTACCTGCTCTTTCTGCTTGAAGTAACCGAATATGGCCACAATAGGACGCGGCCTCAGGGCTCCAGGTTTTTTCTTTCGAAGCAGATGTTTTCCACTGTGTCTTCCACCAAGTCTCCGGCGTCTGACGTTACCTAGGGCATTTCCGCTTCCCTTCCTCCTTTCCGCTTCGCTCTTATCATCTAGACCTTTAACTGGGATCGGGTATGGAAGCTTCGACACGGGAGCTCTTAGTGCGGAAAGGAGAGCAGATAAGATGAAGTTCCCAGCCGATCCGGAATCTATTAGGGGAAACACAGACATCGTGAGATTATTATAGGACAAAGAGGCAGGCAGGCAAAAGGAGTGATGAGTGCGAGGAGGTGTGTGTGTGATTACATGTAACAAGGGACAGTTGTTAACTCTGTGCGCCCCCCCCCCCCCCCCCCCCCCCCACAGTACAGACATAACCCCGATGTCATTCTTCTTTGCCTCTCCTGGGCCGAGAGGCAGGACGTGTTAATGTCCATCGGTTCCGGATGGCTCCCTTTGCGTAGCTCGTTTGGGGGTTTGCCGAGGCTGTCGCGGCGGAGTGGGGTGCCTTCATTGGCCGCGGAGGTGCTGATCCAACTTGATGGCGAGGCTGATGCACTAATCTAGTGCCAGGCCGGTATCGCGACAGGATAGTTCTAGCTGCAGTTCCGGCTGTAGCCCGTCGCGAACCTGGCTCTCTGTGGTGAAAATGCGGAATTGCCCTGCTTCAGCCTCAGCAGTTGTTGTTCCCCCGATTTCCCGTGGTCTGGGTGATCGAACACCGCGCGAAAGGCTTGTAGAAACTTCTCATAGTCCGCCGTGATGATCACAAACACAAACAGAAAGGATGAATAAAGGAATGTACAAAACATTAGCACCTTTACCGTGTTTAAATAAATAAAGAGTTATTGCATTATGTTTCAAGACATCCTTAATTTACATTTTTCTCCTAATTATATTGTTACGGGGTGCGGTATGGAGAGCCGCTCCATGAGATGTTTTACTGATTATGAGATCCCTGACGCAGGGCTTTAGAGCGGGTCAGTGAAATAGGAGTTGTGAAAGTGCTTATGACAGACATGGGAAGACCTTTCCGTTTGGAGATGGCGTGGGATTATTAATCAGGAAACTTAAAAGGAAACCAAAAGAAAACCATAAAATAAACAGATCTCCGGCATCACGCCAGAACAGGCGGGATTCTGGTAACTAAAACAAAAAACTAAAGATCCTCTTGGGGCTTATGCCCATACCGAGGATTTATAGAAAGAGAGAGTAGAGTTTGTGCTTTGTGCACTTTAACCCGGGAGCGTGCACTAAACTGATGCGTCTCTCTCTCGCCGGCGTCTTAGACAGACAGAGGATTTGCCTGTGTCTTTTTCTGCGCGCTTTGTCTTTGGCCCTGACACCTTTTACGGGTGCGACCTTATGATTACACAAAGTGTCGCGGTATCACGACCCTTTATATAAACACGCTGCCAGGTGCGGCTCATTCAGGCTGATTGCCTGACGTGGCGTCACCTGGCAAATTATATATATATATATATATATATATATATATAGTTCATGTCTTCTTATGGTGACACATTTTTACCTTTTTTAATAAGATACGTTGGCATATTCACGAACCAAGGCATTGCCATGTCTTTCATTGTTTTGTCCCTTATAAGACTTTACAAAAACTTTATAAGAAACTTACAATAAATTTCAAAGCACAAATTCGGGCATCTTATTTCATCGTTATGAAAATAATATGAAGCACATATACACACATTCATCATGAAGGATCTATTGTAAAACAAAATAAAATTCATGTTTGCTTCAGCATTGGAAACAATATTGTTTTAGGCTAACTAATTATACACTATTTTTTGTTGTACTTGGTCAGGCTTTTAGATAAAGTCTTTCCATGCGGCATCTGGCGGATATTCAGTGAAGCACAACGCATTTATTTAAATGACCGAATGTTGCTTGCAGCAAGTTGGTTCACGCTCACGGAAAAAGATGCACATTCTTAATAGCCACATCTGTATAATTAGGTGATGTCGTTATGTAGCACCCGATCAAACAAATTCATCCTGCAGTCATCACTGATATTTATTTGCTAAAAAAAACAGTGGTTTCTTCAAGTTAGTGAGGTTGATCTCAAGATCGTGGTGCGGCAGTAGCTGCAATACTCCTTCACTGTCTTAGTGTGTTTTTTGCACACTTCAAGATGCTGCTGCGATTACACTGTTAGACTGACATTTTGAAAAAAAAAATGGCTTCTGCTGAAACGGCTTCACGGTGGTTCGATTGCTTAATATGTCGCTAATTTAAGAGGGCTGGCAAAACTGTGCTGTTAAAGGGTGGCCATAATATGCACAAACTCAGGTGCAATGGTGCAATAAAGGAATGTACGGGTGTGGAAATTGTGACTCCACTACACACTCATCACATGCCCCTGACTGTACCGTATGGGGACAAATATGTCAATCCTATCAGAAGCCGAACCACTTTGCAAAATGGTGTCAGTCTGCTCCAGTTTAAGCTCCTTCACAATGAAACTCACATGCGAACACTACAACCCCTGCCATTATTCATTCAGTAAACTCTAATTCAGCGGGTTTCTCTACATGTGTGATTGATATAGCGAATTCTCATATTTCCCTGCTCCTGGACACAGAGGCTAAACTGGAATTAAAAAAATGGTCCACTGCTCAATATGGCCACTTATGATTTTTTTTTGTCACACTTGCCCCTCCAGCTGCCTTCTCTGAATCTGTTCGGAAATGGCAATTCCGAAATCGATGTTGCCGGACTTATACAGTACATGCGCCTTTCCAGTTTGGCTACAAGGCTCTGCCTGAAATCCCATTTCACATTTCACACCATGGGAACAATCCTTGGATTGGACCTGTTTATGAGGCTGGACTTTTTGAGGTTTGATAATAAGGGGACTTATATCCTGACAGTCAGCTGCCCTTTGCAGCATGAGTGGCCAACACTGTTTACAGGCCTTGGGTGCTTAGCTGCATTCATTCACCAACCTCTCTTAGATTCCATGGTTAAACCTCGCCATAGGTGTCTAATTTGACAATTGCTAAGAAAAAAACGGCCTTTTTTTATTTCTTAGACTGAGAGTTTTCAACAAAGCAATAATCCCAGTCCGTCAACAAAGCAATAATCCCAGATTGAGACCCTTTGCCATCAATTGAAGAGCTGACTACACACTTTCACAGCTCAACGTTTTTTTTTTTAACTGGACCTCTGTCAAGGTTACCTCCAGGTTCCTCCCCATCCAGACAGCAGAAGCCTGACTACATTCATTATGCATGCAGGTGTTTATGCCCAGTAGTAAAAGCCAAGGTGCAGGGACAACAGCTCAAGGCACAAGGCAGATACAATGCGAGGAAAAGAGTCCTGATTCCCAAACTCTTCCCAATGGACTGGGTGCGAGTTCTGCAGCCACAGCAAAAAAACAAGTTTTGTACTTTCTGGTTGCAACCCCAGCAGGTACAGAAACAGTTAGGTCCAGTCATATTCCAGTTATTAGATGGTTCCTGCTGGCACGCGGGTCGGCTTAGGAAATTGTGCCATGCCCTTCAGAAGCAGACCGCACCCAGGACGCGGTTCAGCATTCAGTAGTCCTACCAGATCGCATACTCGGCCTGCTCGTTTTCAGGATTACTCAACATCTTTACACATTTAGTTCACTGGGAGGGGAGGGGAAATGTTGCATGTTTAGTAAGACTAATAATGTCATGCTTAGTTAAAGTAATATCTTTTGTTACATTAGTTGGATGAAAAAGAGCGTCGGTCTCTTTAAAGGGTTAGGAATGGGATGCTGTAAAAGGCTAAAAGTGTGTGTTGAGGTTTTGTGAATAAAGAAGTTGAGAAGTTCAAGTACGAGTCGTCTTTACAGATATAGCATTTACATCAACACGGAATGGTGTAAGAACTCTGTGCTAGTTTCAGCTATTGCTCATCCCTGGTGGAGTTTGTGACTGTTAGATATAGATTTTTTATTTACTGTGGTAAATAACCATTTTTTCATTATCAGAGTATACATTCCACCTTGCGCAATGCTAAGGAAGCACTCTGTAAACTGTATGGAAGACTACAGAACACACAACCTGGAGGTGTATTGTTCATTGTTGCTAAAAATTTCAACCATGCAAATCTAAAGTCAGTGCTTCCTAAATTCAATCAGTATTCTAGTATTTTCATTAGGACAAGAGTGGAAAACACGCTGGATGTATACACACATCCCCAGTGTATATCAGGCAGAACCCAAACCCAAACCCCACCTCAGCTACTCAGTTGTTATAACACATTTATAATGTTAATCTGTTTTGTCTCGTCAGCTAATTAGATGTCTTAGTTAGCTATTTTTTATTAATTAATGTCATTCATTTGCCATCATCGAACCTGCTTTTGCCACTATACAAGCTTAGATCCCTCCTCCTCAAGAGACAAGACCTGCACATAATGAATGCACATACTCTTATTTTCCTTCCCTCCACCTTTAAAGTTAAATAAAATAGCACATTTTAACCTCCCGGTGTCTTGACTGTGTCTTAGGCTTGCAATGGGGGCTCTTACATTGGTAGGGAATGCGGGTAGCAGACCTAGTTGTCAGGGCGAGTCAAGTACATTGCAAGTACAGTGTGCTTGTCTAATCCAGTATTGACAGGATGCTCAGCGGCTGCTTTCCAAGCTTACACCACATGATGTTATTAAATTGTTCTTGTTCGTCTTTGAACGAACCATGGACCAGTTGATGCAGGTAGTAGAAATCCTGGCTCGGTGTGGTCTCAAAATCTGCCAGACTGCTATGGATTTTCATTGATAGAATTTCAAGCATGATGTGCTACTTCTAACTAGTTTAATGATCTTCTGAGAATCCCCAGTAACCAAGAGGTTACAAGTTCATGTGCTCCCTCCCTGCTGATGAAAAAAGTACCATAGGCATGAGGGCTGCCACCATGATGCTGGAGATGGTGGATCCTATAGACTGGATCATAAACACTTTAACTCTCATGGGTTTTGGCATGGTTCACAAATGATAAATGCATTATAAGAATTTCCATGCAAGGCATTCCTGGTGTCCATGTCACATTGGATAATCAATGAGATGAATGAATAACTTGGTGTGGTGCCAGACTTACAATGTCAAAAACACATAAATTAAGTTATACAGTATACGAAAGGATTATGGCACACAGAACCAGTCAAAAGTTTGGAGACACCCTTCTAATTCAATGATTTTCCTGTAGTGATAAATTTTCTACATTTTAGAACAATACTGAAGATTTCAAATCTATAAAATAATACATATGGAATTAAGTAATCAAGTAACAGCAACAACAACAGTCAGTTATTACTTTGAGACACAAAGGTCATTTGTTCTGGAATAGTTTCTGCAAGAACAGTAGTATCAAGTGCATTTACAAAACTTGCCAAACACCATGATGAAACTGGCTCCTATGAAGACCTTCCCAGGAAAGCAAGACTAAAACTGACCTTTGCTGCAAAGGAGAAGTTCATTTAAAGTTACCAGCCACGGAAATCATTAATTAACACCACCTCAGATTAGAGCCATTATGACAAATTTACACAGCATAAGTGGCAGACACGTCTCAATATCAACAGTTTAAAGGACATTAATGCATATTTTGGATTATTTTAGCATTGTTTAACAATGTAGAAATAAATACAAATCAGGAAATACCACAAAACCTTTGACTGGCAATGTATATACAGTACTGTGCAAAAGTCTTTGGCTGAATATTATCTTTGGTACAAATGTTGTTACATATGTCGATCATGTCTGTATTATAACTGAATGTCCAAAACCAAACATTTTATCTTTCACTGTTAATGCCAGTTACACTTTAGCGCAAAACATGAGATGAAATTCAAATTATAATTCAAATTACTATCAAAAAAAGACTCTGTAGTCGGTTGATCTGGATGAAGTAAGCTGAAGTTTATTGCAGAAACAAAGCTCAAGTGTGCCAACCCAATGCCAGTTCAAGCACAGGCAAAGAGCAGAAAAGCAGTTTAATGCAGACAACTTACATACTAAGGCGATTCAAACACTGTGCCCTCCCATTATCTCTTCACTTGTTCTATAGTCACGTGACTATAGTCACGTGACTATATTTTCTTCCAGTATAATTCTTTTTTCCTTATTTTATATCTCTATTATCTATTAAGCATTTTTATTAAATTTATAAACAGAAAAATAGCAGTAAGGTGATTAACTCCTTTATACAAACCCCAGTTCCTGGGTCTTTGTCATCAGTTGTTCAGAGACAGAGCATTGGTAAGCATCTCCTTCTTTGTTGGTCTTTTTCATCATTCTTATCTCATTCATGCCTCCTATCTAATCTTGCTCCTTCCCTGCTTCTCTTTAGTTAAGCGCATCTGCAAGGGCAACCATAGCAACTGTATGGATAGTGTGGACCCTCCCTTTCTCTCAGCCCTCCGTTGATCACGCTGCACTTGGTCAAGCTAAAACTGAATGCCAAAAATGTCCTTGATTTTGCTAAAGTTTATTTATGAAAAAGGACTTACTTATCAGAAAAAGGATGAGTCCACACCTGCTCCTTGCATAAAGGCTTGCATAGAAATTATCTCTGTGAATGGTTCTGCTGCTACCCAAACCAATTTCACTGTTTCTATTGGGACTCAGGTCCCTAAGTCCGTTTTAGTCAAGTCTAATGCGTCGTCTATACTGTATATCTCAGTTTATTATCATTATTATTCAATTTTCATAACTTTTTGATATAAGCCAGCGTTTTTCTCTAATGTACTGTATCTGTCACTTGTGTTTGTGTCTGCATGTGTTTCATTCATGCAGCGGATTAAATGGTGTTTTGCACCAGCATGAAGTTGTTGTGGTTTGTTCGTCTTTACCTGATTAGAGATCATAAAGGGCGCTCGACACAGTCATACAAAAACCTTTTCATCCTTTGTGTCTTTTTTTCCTCACACCACTATGTTTCAGCATGGCTTCTCTCTTGAAGAAGCCCCTTACTGAAAAAGTCCCTTGTTCGTTGTTTGTATATTTCTTATCTGGGTCAGGCTGACTTCTCTTCCTATCGTGCAGGTGTTGTGTTCATTATGATCTTATGCAAGAAAGCACCCTGCTCCATTGGGCTCTCTGTGTCTTACATTTCATCCCATATGAGTTTTGAAAGTTTATTTGCAAACCTAAGTTAAGACGTTTATATAATATATAAAGTATTTTATATAAAGTATCTAGTACATTACTAATATAAATATGTTTGGCATGTAGGTGATTGAATATGTTTTGCCCCAAAACATGCTTACAATACCTTAAAAATATATAAATAAATAAATTATATATAATAATCTTTTCATGCCTGTAAGCAACATATTACAGACCAGTTTTCAGATGGAAAGAAAAAACCTAACGTGGGCTCCTAATGTGGGCTTTGCATGAAAATAGATATAGCGAGTGGACAAAGTTACCAGAAAAGCTCAAATTCTCCAGCATGCTCAGTAAAACATAACAGCTGTTTTACTTACTGAACTGTGCAAACGTCTTGGGAACATACAAAAAAAATATCTTAAGAAATTATGTTTTTGAAGACATTTCTTCATGAAAAAAACGTCTATAAACAGCACAAAAGAGTTATCAAATAAACAATATTTGGCTTAAAAACTCTTTGCTTAAAAATATTCAGAAGCGTTAAATACAGATTTGTGCAGTTTTATAAGTAAAATAACTGGATGTGTTAACGAGCCTGTTGTAGAATATTCCAGAGTTCTTCTGATAACTTTGTCATACCTGCTCTTATTTTATTTTCAAAAGCCTGCCTTTTTGTTCATCTGAAAACTTGTCTTTCATTTAATATGTTGCTTTTTTTTTACAGGCATGCAATTATTCTTCTGTAATGTTATTTATTTATTTATTTATTCATTCATTTTTAAGTTATGCTAAATAGTTCAATAGTTTTGTACATAATACAGCAGACATAATAAATAGAATCAATCGTTTGTAGAAATAGTTAAAAGGTTAAAGCTAAAAAAGGCTGATTAGCTTTCATGTCATGTCTGATTAGCCTTCATGTTTCATTTTATCATAGTCATTGATATTAGTATTATTATTTCAGGTTGAAGGCCAAGTACATGTCTGTATTTCTGTACATCAGAACTCCCTGTCAAGCCTATTAATTCAAAGTAATAACATTTTTTAAGTATCTTACACCTTATTTATGCTAAATTGTACTTCTTTCATCATCTGCCAAAAACAATCTCTGTTTAAAGTAGATTATTAATCACTTTTACTCAACAATTCGATTTTAGCGCATAACAATGCGCTTTCAGCATTGTCTTATCTCCTAGTGGCATTTTACAACTTCAGGCAATTACCGAAGGACTGGCAACGTTTCATAAAATTCTGTCCAGTCATTTTTGCGTGATACTGTGACAAAATTAGCTGGCCATACATACAGACAGACAAACATACAGACAGAAATATTTCTGAGATTGGTTTCAAGTCCTCCAATGTATGAAACGTAAAGATATCATCGAAAGTAACCTCTAAAAAATGTACAGACAAAATCTCTCTTTTATTTATGTAGATATATTTTTGTATATACACCTTTATGTTTATATATAATTCCCCTATATATATACATTAATGCACTTATACTTGCATATTCCAACAATCCCAGTTTTCTCAGTATGCCAGAACCATGATCAGACTGTCTGCCTTGCATCTGAAAGGCTGATCTGCCAGGAACGCCTTTAATGGCCAAAACATGTGGAAATGTCTTGGAGTGAGGTCAGGACTATTGAAGATGTGTCAATAACTCCCTGCCACGTTCCTGTAATGTACAAGTGGTGTTTGTAAATAGTTGTGTGTACAGTTCCCACAGAGAGTTGAGTCTTTTTCCCGCAAGTTGACAACAATTATCCGGATCAAGGATCAGGGATGTGTGTGTACTAGCTCCTTCCTGAATGATAATGGTTTGGTTGGACAAGCTTGAAATTCACAAAGCTCACAGTAAGCTCTTAGGCTGTGAATACATCAGCACTTGTAAGTAGCAAAAATAATACAGGAAAATACAGAAAACCTTGGTTCAAGTAAGCTAAGCTTTAATAAGGTAACACTACTTTTATATTCATTAAAACCTGAAAATAAAAACATTACTTACACATGGTATTAAGGTGACATTAACAGCCCTATATTACCAAAAATGTAATATCAAAAAATGAAAAGGAAAAAAAAAGCTTTTAAAGCATTAAACATTAGCAAAGTCTGGGAAGTCCAAACTGATGCGGGTTGGACTGTCCTGGAAATCACAAGAACCAATCTGAATTTTGGCAAAAATATTATGTAATATGTCTTAAATGAATGGGAAGAGATTCTTAATTGGGGAAGCAGACTTTAAAATTGGCAACTTCATTATATATTTTATGATGTAATTCTCATCTTTGTGCCTAGCCACCACTATTTCAACAGAACTCTTTTTCGAGTTTACCCATGATGCACCCCTGTTTTTTCCCAAAATAACTGTTCCCCCAGCAATGTTTTTGCTTTCCAAAACAAAAAGTCTTAAGTCTTTTTATTTGTTTCACTGTTCCACCAGGTTTTTTTTTGTTGTTGTTTTTTTCAAATATTCTCAAGTTTCTTGAATATTCAAGTCCCCTTTCCCATTGCCCCATCCTAATGTCTATGGTAACCACTGCAGTCAATCCTACTGCTTAATTATACTAACTAGCCACTGGATTTTTATCCTTATCACATTTTCATCCCATGGAAAGTTGTCTTTGAAAAGTGGCAAAACTTTTTTCTTATGCTGCTAGGCTCAGCACAAATGTTTTGTAGCCCCATAACATGTTTTGTATTCAAGAAAACAGGGTGCACTTCCACAAAAAAATACTAATTATGCACTACAATTGTATTATTACTGTAAAAATGACTGCAAAGGAGCTTATACTTGTATTCCAGTTGCTTCAAAATTGTCCACCATTTAGCACTACATCTGAAGCATGGACAACAACCATTTGATGTTTTTTTTTTCAGTAGTGACCACACTGTGCAGGATATATTTCCAAATAATGTGTCAGTCTACTCTAGTCTACCCAAATAGCTTTGGACATGCAACACATTAAAGCCTTTGTGGTTGAGCAGAATTTGCACAAGCGGTGTATCAAGCTTTTATGGACCTGTTTGCTACATTACCCATTCCAAATTCCATCTCAGATGCAACTAGCCCCTACCAGAAATACATATCATCTTTAATAACATTAGAGATGAAGATTGACCCTAGGAGGGGTTTGTTGTGAGCCTTGCCTTCCCTAGTGCATTCAATATTTCCCTCAAGTGATGCTAAAATGGATGACTTTTTTATCTGTAGTTTTCAAGTAGTGAAAAATCAGTACCTACAGTGACCCTTTTTTGTGCTAAAAGTTGTTTTTTTTTGGTGTCTGGGCTGAGGTCCACCTCCCAGTGCCCTTAAATCAGGTCAAGGATAGAGATAAACCATGCTCTCCTCAAGAGATCATCCACTCTGAGCGGGTGGTTACTGTCAAACATTGAAATACAACTTCAGTCATTGTAAATCATTGCAAAGACAGAGTGAACTGTTGGGCTTAGGTACCACAATGATGGGTTACTGAACTCTTAGGCTACGTTTACACTGTCAGGTAAATGTGACCCAATTCCGATTTTTTGCTCATATGTGACACATATCGGATATGTTCTATGTCCGTGTAAACAGGAAAAAAACGCATGCATTCCGAAATTTTTGGGATCGGTTTCAGGCCTCCTTCATATGTGGAAATAAATCAGATATAAATCAGATATGTGCTAATGTGATTGTCGTGTAAAGTAAACAGACAGATCGGATTTCCTGAGGCATTGCGTTCTGTATGTCTTTAAAACTGTATAATTTTATGAACTTTATGAACTTTATTGTTTAATGATGTAATGATATTCTCCGGTGGAAGCGCATGTGGAATTATAACATCGAAGGTGACATGAAAAAGGAAAAGCAAACAGCCCCCGCCCCCTTTAATGCTTATTAGGGCTAAAAAAAATACGAAATCAGTAGTTGGTGAATGAAGCATATGCGCAGGCTGCAATTATGCCATTTTTTTCTCCTCCTCCGTTTTAAAACTATGGTGACGTTTCGCGAACTTTGCATATATCGCAGAGCATCAAGCATACTTCACCTTCGTCTATCTTGGCTAGTGTCTAGCGCAAGAACTTCCCTTTAAGTATGCGCGATGTTTTAGATGGCATGGCAAGTGTAAACACGTGTATCGGATATGAGTCATAGTTAAAAGAATGTGTAAACAGACGGTCAAAAAAATCAGATATAGGCAACAAATTAGAATTGGGCATCGAGACCTGCAGTGTAAACGTAGCCAACATGATTCTTGAATAATTTTGGCTACTTTCTCCTTTATTTTGTGGATTGTGGCAGGTTCACTAATTCTTATAATTTTAGTTGTTGCTGAGAGTGAGCTTATCAACTTTTGGACTGACTTTGTCCAGGGTTATGGTTAGGGTTACTCGCAATTCAAGGTTCCACTGTATTATTAATGGGAATCGGGTTGTTTAAATGTCCTTAAAAGTCATAATATCTTAGGTGGAATTTTAGAAATATTATGCATAAGAATTTGTTAAATAGTCCAAAATTTGAATGTAAAAAAACAAACAAACATATGAATTAAAATTTACTGATCAGTCTTTAACTGTTTTGTAAAAAAAAAAAAAAAAAGAGGCAAGCTCTTTTGTGTCCACATTTCTGATGTTATAAAGCTCTAAACCTACCACTGAACTTGATACTGTTTACTGTTTTACATTTACATTTAGGCATTTGGCAGACGCTCTTATCCAGAGCGACTTACATTTTTATCTCATTACACATCTAAGCAGTTGAGGGTTAAGGGCCTTGCTCAAGGGCCCAACAGTGGCAACTTGGTGGTTGTGGGGTTTGAACCTGGTATCTTCCGAACCGTAGTCCAATGCCTTTTTACTCAACACTTGCACTTACTGTATATGTTGACAAAGTGTAGAATACCCAAGTGTACCCAATTTAGGTTTGAGACTCCACCGGCTGGGTCTGCAGGCAGGAAGTAAACACACAGGTAATGTTTTATACTCAGGACCCAGTTGCCTTTTGACTGGGATGACTCACTGTCCTTTAGTCCGTGTACTGATCTGCCCGTAGGCCTTGGCTGTAATGACTAATCTGACTAATAATGACTTCAGTAATCCGGTGACCCAGATCTTTTTCCCGGGGACTGATTTCACCGAGTTACACCGAGTCACTGTAAGAATCATATCACAAAACGTACCTCTACATTTACCTTACTTACCTGAACTGCAATACTTGAATGAGAAAAAGCAAAAATTTGTCTTACATATGGTTAATAAAATGTATTATTATTATTATTAAATCTCTTGATTTTGTTCTCTTACCAGATGGGAGTTTCCAATTTTAGGTAGCACCATGGCATGGTGGGCATGCGGGCTAGCACTGTGTCCTTGTACCTCCAGGGGCCAGGATTCTCTTCCTGCCTTCAGTTTGTGTGTGTGCAGTTTGCATGTTTTCCTTCTGATAGGATTGGATGACTGATAATTTTTATTACCAAATTCAGATTACTTTTTGGTCCAAAAAACAGTATACAAAAGCTCTCACAATTAAGCTTGTATTTAGAAGGATGTACTATTACATTTACATTGACTAGTGGGTCCCGCTTTTATGAAATTATTTGGCCCGCCCCAGCCCACCCCGCACCACTGTATCTATTTTTACAACCTGCCCGCCTCGTACCCGCGACCATTAAATAAACATACTAGGCATACTAGGCATTGTAATTCAAATAACAACAGCCTTTATTTCAGCCTGAAAGTGCTTGAAAACCTGTAAACTGGCAACAACATATGATTATGAATATGAACGATAAATCAGGTCATATTAATAACAAGATAATGATACGACCTCAATTTCTCCTGTACCTCGTTTTCCATCTTCACTTTTATTTCTTGTTTTTTAATGTGACTGGCAGCGGTAGCTGCTTGACGCTTTCGTGACTTGTCACGTGACGTAACCTTATCAAAGAACTTAATAAAATATGAAAATAGGTATTTCCAAATATTTTATATAAATTTTAGGGAATTGCACGCAACATACATGGATTTTTTAATTTTATTTTGTTTTTAATGACCCGCCCCAACCCGCCCCGCAAATAAAGTGACAATTTCTTTACCAGCCCCAACCCGACCCACGGGGTCTGCCGGTTACCAGATGACCCGCGCATTACTTATCCAGACCCCCCCTCCCCTTGTGTGTGTGTGTGTGTGTCTGTTTATGTGTGTGTGCCCACCAATGGATTGGCACTCCATCCAGAATGTACCCTGCCACATGTCCAATTGGATATTGCACTATGTACAGAATAAGCAGTATAGTAAATGAGTGAGTGACCACTTTTACACATTATTTTGACATTATTATCATAATAAAAGTTTTTGCAGCACATCAATTGAAACATGTCAAACAAGTTTTGCCTTACAGGATGCCCCTGGGCTCAAGCCACTAGGCTCAATTATTAATATATTCATGAACGAACCTGCACATCGTGGGTAGTTACCACAGGTGCGAATTTGTTTAATGCCCGACAGGTCATAGTCTGTGTAGTGTATGTGAGATGAATGTATCACATTAATCATTTCAGGATTCCTACTATACCTACCACAAAGCGATGCCCTCATGCAGTTCAATCTAATAGCAGGATGAGATCCATTCTTTAAAAGTTGATTTTAATTAGTTGTAATATCACTCACTACAATTTATCTTTAACAATAGATAACTAGATGTGGGAAAGCACAACATTAGGCTGAATTGGGTGGATAACTATAGTTGTATTAGACACAAAATGTGCGTCTTAAGTGCTCTTAAATGGATTGACACTTTACCTTGTTCCCTGTGGGCACAGAATGTTCCACCTTGTGGAGAGAGGGGGGTGAAAAAAAATCCAGAGGGAGGAGATAATAATGAGCAAGTGGGAGGGAAGGTTAAACATGGGCTTAGAGGCTGGTTTTGGAAGTAGTGCTCCTTGTTTTTAAGGGGTAGAAATAAAAAGAGAGGCCGGAGCTTGCCCTTGCTGCCACATGCAGTAGGTAGTCAACCAGAATGTGCATTACCGCTGCGCTCACCCACCACCGCAACAAAACAACAGCGGCCATAATAAATCGGTCGCATTTCATTTATGTTTATCCAGGTGGCGCAAAGGGCCATTTTGTGAAACAGCTCCAATTGCCACAGTTTTTAATTGTCATAACAATATGTTATATCGAAGAAATTTATACAACAAACATGAAAAATCAGAACCAGAGCTATTGACATTTACTGTACAATAATGACATTATCAACAATAACTTTGGTTAAATGTTGTTTAGACAGATGATCAAGTTCACTAGCTGATAATTTTATTTGTACAAAGAATGAACTGTTGTATATATCATTGCCGCAAAGTTTCGCATTTGTATCAGCTTTTTAATTATATTGCTTTTTCGTTTATACAATAATAATATGAATAGCAATTAGTTTTTACATCTTTATACTATTTAGCTTCGCCTTTTTTCCCGTTTTTTGCGCTTTTTGGAGAACGCGCAAGTTTCTTCTTAAAAGAACAACAAACGGAATTTAGCTTCAAACAACTAAACTCCGACTCAGGTACGATATAATGCATAATATTCAGCTTGTCCAGTGTGTGGAGTGCAGGATGTTTAGACATTCTTCCTCCATCGTTAGTGGTAATTTTACTTGTGATAGGTGTGTTAGTGAGCACTCAGAGATAAACAGCCCCCGACTCCGGCATTAGAGCCCTCACAGCGGGGCGAGTGGGTGACGACTCGGCGGCATACTCGATCAGCCAAAGCTAAGGCTAGCCCATCGGAGCACATCTTTTCTGCGCTTCACGTGTCTAACAGGTTTGCTCTCCTCAGTGATGCACCCACTGGGACATGTGAAATTAGCCAGGCCTTTAGGGGCGCCAGCGGCAGTGATAAGGTGTTACCCAGGAGCCAGAGCACCGGACATAGCAGGTAATCTTAGGGCTCTAGGACAGCACAGGTTCTCAAAGATAGTGGTACATGCTGGAGCTAATGATATACGCCTTCGTCAGTCAGAGGTTAGTAAGAGTAACTTTTCAGAGGTGTTTAAATTAGCGAAGGCGATGTCCGATGACGTAATATGCTCTGGTCCCATCCCAATGAGACGTGGAGACATATCTTACAGCAGGTTATGGTCGCTGAACCGCTGGATGTCCAGGTGGTGCTAGTCCTCCTGGATACAGCTACATACACCAGCCCTGGTTAACTGGTAGAGGAGGAGGCGTCACAGTTATTCACAATGATAATTTAACCATTATACAAAAACACTGACACAAATTTAATTCATTTGAAGTTCTCTATAGTAACATAACAAGTGTAGCTACAAATATTAAGTCAGCTTAGCCGACTCCACTAATCGTCATTTACAGACCTCCAGGGCCGTACTCTGAATTTCTTAGTGAATTTGTAGATTTCCTCTCAAACCTAGTCGTTTCTCTAGACAAAGCGTTAATTGCTGGAGATTTTAATTTTTTTTTTTCCACAATATATTTATTTGCATTTGTTTTAAATACAAAAGCATACATTCAAATAAAAAAGAATAATAAAAAAAAAAAAAAGAGAGAGAAAAAAAAACATACATAATAGAACCTTACAGATCAGCAAAACATGGAAAAGAAAAAAAAAACAAACAAACAAAAAAACCCCACATCTCAACTACTTTCCATACACCAGCATTCACAGCCATCCATTTAACAATTTAACTTTTACCTTTTCGGAGTATTTTGTTATTTTTAAAAGAAATCACATTATGTAATGGAGATACCAAGTACAAAGAGATGAATGTTGAATATCAGTCGTCTCCTGCTGTCAAGTCTTCTTGGTTACAGTAACATAAAAATGGAGTCCAAATATTGTAAAAGGCTTTAAGTTTCCCTTTAACTGCATAAGTTAGCTTTTCCATGGCGAGATTGTTACTCATTTCTTTAAACCAAAGGATAGGGGAAGGACCTTGTATCTCCTTCCATTTTAAAGCAATAGCCCGTTTGGCCTGCAGCAAACTAAAGTCAATTAGTTTATGTTTATTAGTGTTCACCACAAAATTAGCTGGGTATATATGAAATAAACAGAGTTTGGGATCACAAGGAATGTTTTCTTCAGTTAATTTACCAATCATAACCAGAATATTCTTCCAAAATGTTTGAATCTCAATACACTCCCACATACAATGGTAAAGGGTTCCAATCTCTTGTTTACATTTTAAACAACTGTCAGGAATATTTGGATTAAATTTATGTAATTTGACCGGGGTAATATATGTCCGCATGAGCCATTTATATTGCAGTAATCTGCATCTAGTATTGACACTACATGTTTGTGCAAGCAAACAAGAATCCATCCATTCATCTTTAGAAATATCTTCCTGAAGGTCATTTTTCCATGCAGTTAAATAGGACATAGAACTTTCTTTTGAACCCTCTAAAAGTGTATTATAAAAAAAAGATAGATTGCCTTTATCCCTTAAATGTTTCAAAGTATGTTCTTCTATAGTTGACAAAGAAGGTACTGAATAAGTTTTCATTTCAGAGTGTATAAAACTTCTTATCTGTAGATATTTGAAGTAGTGTTTCTGAGGAATATCGTATTCTCTCATCAGTTGTTGGAATGACATCATTATACCATCCTTATATAAATCCTTTACTTGTTTTGCCCCCTTGTACATCCAGTTTTTGAATCCCCCATCGTTTCTCCCAGGCACAAACATTGTATTACCCCAGATTGGTGACAGACTCGAAAGTTTAATTGTTTCACCTAAAAAATTATGAGCTTCATACCATACACCAATAGAATTTCTAAGAAAAGGATTATGTGTAGATTTTTTTAGCATTTTAACTGAGGAAGAATAAAGATACATCTCTAATGGAATTGTTATTCCATTATTTTCTATATCTATCCATGCAGGAGGGTCTGTTTCTATGAAGTAATACATAGCAGAACATAACTGAGCTGCCCAATAATAAAGTTTTATATTTGGTACTTTAAGCCCTCCGCTGTCATATGGTAAATAAAGTAGGGACAGACGTAACCGAGGACGCTTGTTATTCCATATAAACCTTATGAACATTTTCTTCAGTGTTACAAAGAATGTAGCTGGAAGAGGAAGAGGAATTGACTGAAAGAGATACAAGAATTTAGGTAGAATTGACATCTTTATAATATTTATACGTCCAATCATTGAGATTGGCATTGCATTCCATCTCTCTAACGAGTCCATGACTTTTTTAGTTAATGGGTCATAATTAATTGAAATAATCTCTTTTATATTTGTTACTATCTTAATTCCTAAGTATGTAAACCCTTCTTGAGAACTGAAAAATTGTTGCCTATTGGTTTTATTGTTTCTCCTTTCATCCACATTTAATAATAACAAGGAACTTTTATTATTGTTAACTTTATACCCAGAGAACTCTCCAAATACTGTTAATAAAGTATTAAGTGATTGAATTGAAAGTTCTAGATTACTAAGAAAAACAACAATATCGTCTGCAAACAAAGATAAACGGTGTTCTCTCTCACCTATTATTATGCCCTCAATTTCAGGACTGCTCCGAATTGCCATTGCAAGAGGTTCTACTGCGAATAAAAACAACAAAGGGGACAGTGGGCACCCTTGACGGGTGCCTCTACTTAAATTAAAGGGCTTTGAGATTTGATTATTTGTTATTATTTCTGCTTCTGGATCATTGTAAAGTAATTTGATCCATCTAATATACCCCTCACCCAACCCAAATCTCTTAAGCACCTCGAAAAGATACCTCCATTCAATTCTGTCGAAGGCTTTTTCCGCGTCCAACGACAGAATTGCATGGTCCTTGGCATTTTGTTTTTTATATACTATATTTAAGACTCTTCGTATATTATGAAAGGCTTGCCTTCCAAGCACAAACCCATTTTGGTCATTCATGATAAGGTTTGGAATGTAAGTTTCAATTCTCTTAGCTAGAGCCTTACACAGAATCTTAGTATCACAGGACATTAACGATATGGGCCTATAGAATGATTTTTCATTGGGAGGTTTACCTGGTTTTAATATAAGAGTAATCAGAGCTGATCAAAGAGAAGGGGGTAATATTCCTTTTCCCATAGATTCATTAAACATTTCAAGTAAGTGTGGTAGAATTTTCCTGGCAAATGTTTTGTAAATTTCCATCGGGAGGCCATCCGGTCCCGGAGCCTTACCGTTACTCATGTCCCGTAGAGCCTCTGAGAGCTCTTCTATACTTAGATTCTTTTCTAAAATACTTCTTGTCTCCTCTGATAATTTTGGAAATTGAATTTTATCAAGAAAATTATTTTGCCCCTCTGAATTGTTGGTGTTTTCCGATTTATACAAATTTTCATAATAGAGTTTAAAAACATTATTTATTTCCATTGGGTCTACAGTCTTCTCCCCATTCTCTAAGAAAATTGAATTATTGGCTCTATCTGTTTGTATTTTCTTAATTCTCCACGTTAGAAGTTTTCCTGATTTTTCCCCCTGATCATAATACGACTGCTTTAGCCACATTAAGTTCTTAGATATTTTACTACTAGTTATTTCATTATATTTGGCTTTCAATACGTGAAGTTCTTTCTGCTTTAAAGGGTCATTATTGGTAAAGAGATACTGTTCTAGTACTTTAATTTGTTTCTTCAGGTCTACTAATTGTGCCCAATAAATTTTGGATCTGTATCTTGTAAAACTTAAAATCTCCCCTCTAATACATGCCTTGAAGGCCTCCCATTTAACTGAGGCACTGATTTGTATTAACTGAAAAATATAGATCTATTTTATTATCCAGAAATTTTACAAAATCAAGATCAAAAAGCCAGCTTGCTTGAAATCGAAATCTGGTAGGGGGGAGTACAAAATTGTCTAATTGGATTGTAAATAAAACAGGGCCATGGTCAGACAGTAGGATACTATCATACCAACTTTTACCTACCTTCGCCACTAAACCATTGGAAATTAAAAAATAATCTATTCTTGAAAATGTTTTATATGTACTCGAAAAGCATGAGTATTCTTTCTTGCTTGGATTGAGATACCTCCAAATCTCAACTTAATTTAAGTCAGTCATAGACTTCAAGATAATTTTTTTAGACTGCTGATGGGTACTATCTACTCCTGAGGAGCGATCATTCGCAGGGTTTAGCATACAATTAAAATCTCCTCCAATTACATAATTTCCAGTATAAGATGAGATAGTGAAAAGGAAATTCTAAAAAAAGGAGGGGTCATCTACATTAGGAGCATATATGTTTATTAAATTAATAAGTGATGCCAAAATTGTACCATTAAGAATTATGTATCTCCCTGACGGGTCTATATATTGCTGTTTTAACTGAAATGGAATAGACTTATGTATAAGAATCATGACTCCTCTGGCTCGAGAGGTGAAAGATGCATTGAAAACTTGTCCTGGCCATCTCTTAGTGACTCTACTAACATCTTCTTTTAATAAATGAGTTTCTTGTAAAAAGATTATGTTTGATTTCATTTGTTTTAATCGACCTAGTACTTGTTTAAGTTTTACCAAATTATTTAATCCTCTTACATTCCAGCTACAAATATTTATCTCCGAATTATTAATCATTTACTTACTTATATAACCATGTAGATACAGCTGTGCGTGGGCATACCATATAGAATGTAAAACAGAAAGAGTGAGAGAGAGAGAGAGAGAGAGAGAAAAGTAAATAAATATAAAAAAAACCCGCTAACATTAACAATAACAACCACCGCCACCCCACCCCACCTGCATTTCCCCAACTGGAAAGCATAACAATACCCCTTACAATGAACCTTGGTTATGAAAAATGTTAGATCCATATAATATGGAGCTACATTTGGCAAGCCTACTCTCATTACTATCAGTCCTGGGCTCGCTACCCAAAAAAGAACTGGGCTCTGATTTTAATACTAAGTCCCACCTTATGGAACATCGGCCTAGTTTAAATGGACATGTGTACCTCTATACCTGAACTTGTTTACTCATATTGATGAAAATATTGCTGAAAGGAAAAATCAATTTAAACTACATTTAAACCGGCAAGGTGATTTGTTGAGATATTTCGGTTCTGCTGGAATATAAAATAAATTCTATTGCACGTAAATATCAAAATCTTGACAACTTGAAAAAAAATGGAAAAACGCGTGAATCCTTAATAACTAAACACAGAGTTCAAGTCCTGATGAGTCCACACTTACTTGTGTTACAATGTTTAAGCATTGGTACGTACTGACCGAACAAAATCCTCTGCCTCCGCAACAGTTTTAAAGACATGACGCTGTCCGGCGTGCGTGACTATCAGGTGCGCTGGGTAAAGCATCCCGTGACGAATTTCCATGCCTCTAAGTTGTGCCTTTACTTCGTCAAACTGACGCTGCCTCTGACGAGTCTCAGCTGATAGATCTGGAAACAAGCTGATCCGTTGCCCTTCATATCTTAGCTCCTTCATTTTCCTAGCCGCTCTCAAAGCCTTCTCCCTGTCCTGGTAATTCAGAAACTTTATCACGATCGCACTTGGAGTTGACGGGTGGTTCGGGTTTACTTGTCCTACGCGGTGCGCTCGTTCAATGACAGGTGGGGATTCGAACTCATCTCTCAGAATCGCGGGGAAAAATTTCTCAATGAAGGCACACATATTGGATCCTTCGTTTTTTTCTGGCAGGCCAATTAGTCTCAGATTAGAACGCCTTCCTCTGTCCTCCAGGTCCTGCACCTTGTTTCGTAGAAATTCTGTTGTTTCTTCAAGTTTATTAACTTTGTGTTGAAGGGCTGATACGTCCTCTTCAGCTTGCGAGATCCTCTCCCCAGCCGCTCCCATCGTTGCGCTTGTGACAGTAATTCCGATTTTATGCCGTTTATGGCGTCCATCGTGTCAGTGAATTGTTTCGAACAATCATCTCTCAAAGACTGAACTGCACGTAGGATATCATCGTTTGTGGCCGCGTTATCTTCACTCTGTGGCTCGGCTAGCTTCTTGCTAGCTAGCGCTTTGCCTACCTCCTCCATCTGCCCAGATGGCTTTAAATGTTGTGCAGGTTTGATGGTTTTAAGTGGCATTTTGTCCCGGCAAACTTCAAAGTGATTTTCCAAACACTTATTGTATGAATTCTAGCCTTTCTGAAAGAGTTTAAGCGAGTATTCAGCAGCGAGCCCGATTCGCGAGACTTATCAGCTGCACGCCATAACCGGAAGTCGAGATTTTAATATTTATTTTGAGAATCCAGAAGACCCTGTGCATAAAGCATTTATGTCCATACTGAGTAAATCAGTGTGTAGTAGAACCCACTCATAAAGCAGGTCTCACTTTAGATTTAATAATATTCCTCGGATTAAGTATAAGAAATTCATTTACAAGTTCCTTGTCTGAAGTTATATCAGATCACAATCTTGTCTCAATTCAAGTGTGTCATAGTAATAACGTACGCACAGCCCCGCGCTACTGTACTAAACGTTCATTTACATCAACCACCACACAGAGTTTTATCAGTAATCTTGCAGTTACCAACTTTGATTAGATCACTGTCTGACCCCACAGAACTCGATCAGGCAACTGAATATTTAGAGTAGACGTTCCGTTATACCTTAGATAATGTAGCTTCAGTTAAAAAAATATATATTAGAGATAAAAAACTCGCTCCCTGGTATAACGATCATACACGCTCTTTAAAACAGACCGCTCGGAAATCAGAACGTAAATGGCGTCAAACTAAATTGTTAATATTTCAAATAGCATGGAAGGAGAGCATCCTGAACTATAGAAAAGCTCTTAGTGTAGCTAGATCAATTTATCTCTCCACTCTTATAGAAAATAAAAAAAATAATCCTAGATTTTTATTTAATACCGTAGCCAAATTAACCAGAAATACTATAAGACTACTGCAGAAATCTCCACAACAGCATCGTGTAATAGTGAGGACTTTATGAACTTTTTTAATAATAAAATTGTAAATATTAGGCATAAAATTGAGGCTTTGAAACCAAACAATGTAAGTTATGCAGATGTTAAACTAGCCATGTCAGATCGGAACCTAGAATACTTTACTCCCCTTGAAGAGAATGAACTAATTTTACTCATCTCTTCTGCAAATTCATCAACCTGTATATAAGATCCTGTACCAACACATTTTCTTAAACAGATAGTACCAGCAATAACAGAACCCCTGTTGAGAATAATTAATTCTTCACTCAGCATTGGGTATGTTCCAAAATCTTTTAAATTAGCAGTTATTAAACCGATTATTAAGAAACCTGACCTTGACCCCTGTCAGGTGTCTAATTACAGGCCATTATCAAACCTCCCCTTTATCTCTAAGATTCTGGAAAAGATAGTAGCGAAGCAGCTATGCTCATATCTACATAGAAATGGCATACATGAACTGTATCAGTCAGGATTTAGGCCTCATCACAGCACAGAGACAGCACTTGTTAAAGTAGTAGATGACCTCCTATTGGCCTCTGATCAAGGTTGTGTAACCATGCTTGTATTACTCGACCTCAGTGCAGTTTTTGACGCCAGTGATCATAGTATTCTTCTTCACAGATTAGAAAATGTAGTAGGAATTAAGGTTACAGCCCTCTCCTGGCTCAGATCCTATTTGACCGATGGGTATTAGTATGTAGACTTAAATGGTGCTTATTCTGCATGTTCTCTAGTGGAGTTTGGTGTTCCACAGGGTTCTGTTTTAGGCCCACTGCTTTTTTCCCTTTACATGCTTCCTCTAGGCAACATAATTTGTAAACATGGTATTAGTTTTCATTGTTATGCTGATGACACACAAGTATATGTCTTAGCAAAACCTGATGAGATAAACCAGCATACTAAAGTTGAGCAATGTGTGGAGTACATAAGAAATTTGATGCTAATTAATTTCCTTTTGCTTAATCCTGATAAGACAGAAGTTCTAGTCATAGGACCACAAGCAGCTAGAAGTAAGCATTCTGATCACACTGTGATTTTAAATGGCCTTTCTTTTCCATTAAGTGCAACAGTAAAAGACCTCGGTGTGATTATAGATTCAAGCCTTTCATTTGAAGCACATGTAGATAATATTACCAGGATAGCATTCTTTCACCTCAGAAATATTGCCGAGATAAGAAATATATTGTCACCAAATGATGCAGAAAAACTAGTTCATGCTTTTATCACGTCTAGGTTGGATTATTGTAACGCCTTACTGTCTGGTTGTTCAACAAGGTGCTTAAACAAGCTTCAATTAGTCCAGAATGCAGCAGCGAGAGTCCTCACTCGAACCAGAAGATATGAGCACATCACCCCTATCTTATCCACATTGCATTGGCTTCCTGTGAAATTTCGCATCGATTTTAAAATACTACTCTAGACGTATAAAGCATTAAATGGTCTCGTGCCGCAGTATCTGAGTGAACTGCTAGTGTCTTACAATCCACCACGCCTACTTCGATCAAAGGATGCAGGCTGCTTGTCAGTACCGCGTATTATTAAAACTACAGCAGGGGGCAGAGCTTTTTCTTACAAAGCCCCAAAGTTATGGAATAGTCTTCCAAATAGTGTTCGGGATTAAGACACAGTCTCAGTGTTTAAGTCCAGGCTAAAAACCTATTTATTTAGCCAAGCATTTTTATAAATAGATTTGCCTTAGGTAAAGGACAGATCTGGGGGACTCATGGACGTAGAGTATTAGGTGAACTGGTATGTTTAGATGCTGTCTTCCCCACTCTCATTGATCACTCAGGTTTGTTGACGGTGAGGTGATTGTTTGCTTTACATCTCTGGAAGCCCTCATGTCTGTGTTTCCTTCTGGCTCTCCCTTTTTAGGTATGCTGTCATAGTTAGTCCTGCCGGAGTCTCTGCTTGCACTCTGCACTAAATATACATTCACCTTTTACATTGTTCGACTGTGACCATACCTAACTGTTATTTCTCCATCTCTTTTGCTCTCTCCTTTTCTGCTCTCTCCTCTCTCTCTCTCCCTCTCTCCTTTTTCCTCTACCTATCTCTCTGTCGAGCTATACATGTCGCTCCTGAGCTGCCAGTGATCCAGACCCCCTCTGCCCGCTGGACCTCTCTAACTTATCCTGGAGTCCTGCTTTTGGTTGGAGATCTCATCACATGGATGCCTCTGTGTAGTCTGCGTGGAATGCGTGTGGTGACTGGGGTTGGTTCCACTTTCCCATGAAGGTGGTCCTGTCCTCGACTGATGCAGACAGCTGTTCTTTGAGGACCTGTGACTTCAGTTGCTCAATAGTTCAGGACTGGAATTTCTCACAGTCTACCTGAGCCTCCAGGAACAAACTGGACTTTAATCTTACACATCTCCTCTTATACTGAACTTCCAGTCTCGCATATTATTATGCACATCAATCCCTGCTATCTGTTTTTACCCAGATGAGGATGGGTTCCCTGTTGAGTCTGGTTCCTCTCAAGGTTTCTTCCTATTACCATCTCAGGGAGTTTTTCCTTGCCACTGTCGCCGTCGTCCTAGGCTTGCTCATCAGGGACAATCATATAATTTTGATTCATACACATTCACATTTCATACAAACTTAATTCTTTTGATTGTGTAAAGCTGCTTTGTAATGATGTAAATTGTTAAAAGCGCTATACAAATAAAATTGAATTAAAAAAATTGAAAATTAGTCTAAATGTGTGATAGTGAGCACTTCTGCTTTGCTGAGATAATCCATCCCACCTCACAGGTGTGCCACATCAAGATGCTGATCTGACATCATGAGTAGTGCACAGGGGTACCTTATACTGCCCACAATAAAAGGCCAACGTGTCGTACTTACGCTCTACATCCTGATGTCCAGCTGCTTGCTGCCTTTTGTTTAAAATATGTTTCATTGATCATTAGCCATCATTCATGACTGGATGGACTTTTATTTTGACACGTTTTGTTTTATGATAAAATTGTAATTTGTAAATTGTAACTGAGAGATTGTAATGCTCATGCAATCTCACCTATGCGGTTTGACTCGCTGTGAGATACAGTGTTATACCCCTATCTCACCTACGCGGTTTCGTGCGGTGGCTGTAGGCCGGGTTCATCATGAATTACCGCGAGTTTTTGCGCTGTGAATTACATTTCCATCTTTCCGCATGAAAAATGCAGAACTTTGCGGAACGTTAGCGGAACGTCGGTGGGCAATCGCGGAACTGTACCTACGGCCACCGCGCAAAACCGCATGAGTGAGATAGGGGTATTAAACGTCTACTCTGGCATCTCATAGTATTCATTCCATAAGTGCGCTAAGCAACGCCAACAACTGACATGCTTCACATTGTTTCTGAACCTGGCGAAGAGTGTTTTTAGCTATTTGTCAATCAACTATGATTGTATACCCGGTTTGATTCACCGTCACTACAGGTTATATGAAAATATTAGCGACAGTTGGGTGATTTAATTTATATATTTGTCTATTATGGCATGCTACTGATAAGTTAAACTATGTCGAAATAAATGTTATTAGAAGATTTTTGTGCAATGTTTAATTTGCATAAAAAGTGCTGTCTTTTGTAACACTGTCATGCAAAATGAGTAAAAAATCGATTCCTGAGCAACCGATGTCAGCTAATTCTGTACCTTCACTGTAGACAGCGCCTTGTAACGTCGGATGTAAGAGGCAGCGACGTAAGAAGACTCCTAAGGGACAGTTCGAGAAACACATTTTGAAAAGTAATCAATTTTAAGTAAGATATATCCTAAGAGTATTCTTAGCTTGCTAAGAGTATGCATTATCGGGAAACCGGGCCGAACTAAATAACATCTTTAGGGTGTGGTCTAGTCTGTATAACTTGTGAGGTGTCCTTTCCTCTGGGACTTTTACGTCTATTAAATGTGTAAAACTGCTTATATTGTAAATGACTATGACATGTCTATTATACATCTAAAATGGGACTCTAATATTAATCATAATATTATTAATTATGATTATATTATAATATTAATCATATTAATTATAGAGGTCTAAGTCACATCTAGTTATGGAGGTTTAAATTACATGTATTTGTAGAGCTCTACGTGACATTTTGTAAGGGTCCACCACCAGAGGTCACTGTTTTTTATTTTGTAGTTTTTGTTGGCTGACTCAGTTTCCCAGCAGGCACCTCGGTCAGGTGATGCGAGTGCACACCTGAACCGAGGTAGCCATCAATCCATCTATAAATAGCTGTTTAGACTGGGTAACTGTGTCGAGCATTTTTTGGTTTTACCACTGTCATGTGTGTGGGCATTTTGTTCCGTTTTGTTTTTTGTTTAGTTTGTATTTTGATTTTAGTTGTGTTGACTTGGGCTCTCTTATTGGCAATGTTTCTGTCTATGTTCTGTGAGTCTGTGTTAGTGGAGCTGATTCAGGCCTGTCCTAAATGTATGTAAGTACTGTGGTTGTTGTCCTCCTGTGTTCTTGTGTGTTTAGCTAGAGTCAGGTAAGTAGTTAGGTGTGTGTTTGGCTAGGAACGTGTTTAGCTAAAATCTATGTTGAGTTACAGTAACTAACATGCTTCTAGCCATAGCCCCTTTGTGTCTCTAGCTGTCTTGTGTTTCCTATCCCTCTAGTGTCCCAGTGTGCCTAGCTTTAGAGTGCCGCCCCTCCTAGCTTTGGAGTACCGACTAGCTTGTTAGTGCCGCCTCGCCTACATTTACATTTACATTTAGGCATTTGGCAGACGCTCTTATCCAGAGCGACTTACAAAAAGTGCTTTAATGTTCACATAATTGGATACATACTTACACTGGGTTAACTAGGTTAATAACTAAGTGCCATTAGTCCAACACAACTAAGAAGAGTTTTTTTTTTTTTTTTCGGGGGGGAGGTTAGTCCAAGTACTGGAGAAACAGATGAGTCTTGAGTTGTCGTTTAAAGATAGTCAAAGTCTCTGATGTACGGACATCTAGAGGAAGTTCATTCCACCATCTAGGTGCCAGAACAGAAAAGAGCCTGGATGAATGCCGCCCTCGATCCCTGAGAGATGGTGGGATGAGGCGAGCAGTGCTGGAGGATCGGAGGGAACGTGGTGCAGTGCGTGGTGTAATTAGCGCAGAGAGGTAAGTGGGTGCTGGGCCATTTTTAGCTTTGTAGGCAAGCATCAGTGTTTTAAATTTGATGCGGGCAGCTACAGGAAGCCAGTGCAGGGAGCGGAGGAGTGGGGTGGTGTGGGAGAATTTGGGGAGGTTAAAAAACAAGACGTGCTGCTGCATTGCTGGACAGAGGCCGGCCTGCCAGGAGTGAGTTGCAGTAGTCCAGTCTTGAAATAACAAGGGACTGAACAAGCACCTGAGTAGCCTGTGAAGAAAGAAATGGGCGAATTCTTCTGATATTGTAAAGAAGAAATCGACAAGAGCGAGTAAGGTTAGCGATGTGTGGGGAAAATGACAAATGATTGTCCACGGTTACCCCAAGATTGCGGGCGGTGGCTGAAGGAGTGATTTGGTTGTTGTCCATGGATATCACAAGGTCTTGACCTGGAGATAAGTCACAAGGGATAAACAACAGTTCGGTTTTACTGAGATTGAGCTTCAGCTAATGAGCAGCCATCCAGGTTGAGATGTCTGCCAGACATGCTGAGATCCGGGTGGAAACCTGAGTGTCAGAGGGAGGAAAGGAGAGAACAAGTTGGGTGTCGTCTGCATAACAGTGGTATGAGAATCCATGCGATGATATGACCTTACCAAGAGACCGGGTATAGAGGGAGAACAGAAGAGGACCAAGTACTGAGCCCTGCGGGACACCAGTAGAGAGTCTACGTGGGGCAGATGTAGATCCCCTCCATGTTACCTCATATGACCTATCTTTTAGGTAAGAAGCAAACCATTGCCACGCTGTTCCACAAATTCCAAGGCTTGTAAGAATAGATAATAGAATCTTGTGGTTCACCGTGTCAAATGCAGCTGACAGGTCCAGGAGGATGAGGACAGATGACAGTTTAGCAGATCTAGCAGCATGGAGCTTCTCAGTGACTGACAGAAGGGCAGTCTCTGTGGAATGTGCCACTTTGAATCCAGATTGGTTTGGGTCATTAAGGTTGTTCTGTGAGAGATAAAGAGACATTTGATTATAAACGGCTCTTTCAAGAATTTTGGAAATAAAAGAGAGCAGTGATACCGGGCGATAGTTGTTAACTTCTGATGGGTCCAGGCAGGGTTTCTTGAGGATGGGAATAACCCTCGCCTTCTTAAAAGTGGCAGGAACATGACCAGGTGATATGGATTGGTTGATGATGGCTGTGGTGAAGGGAAGGAGGTCCCGTGAGATGGCCTGGAGCATTGTGGAGGGAATTGGGTCTAATGAACAGGTGGTGGGGTTAGATGACGAGATGATCTGTTGAATCTCATCAGATGACAGGTTGGAAAATTCTGCTAAAGGAGGGAAGGAAAGGTCCTGAGGTTCTGCCGTAGGAGCTTGGTTGAGAGCGAAGGACTGGCGGATTGCTGCAATCTTCCCATCGTAGAATGTGGCAAAATCGTCAGCAGTCAGAGAGGAAGGGGCAGGAGGAGTCGGTGGGTTGAGTAGTGAGGAGAAGATGTTGTGGAGTTTGCCAGGATCATGTGCAGAGGCTTTTAACTTTTTTCTGAAGAAGGTAGTTTTGGCAGAAGTCACATCACATGAGAATTTGGAAAGAAGAATCTGGTAAGAGATGAGATCTGCATCAAGTTGCGATTTCTTCCATCTTCTCTCCGCAGTTCTTAATTCTCTCCTGATGTTGCGCAGTACATCAGATAGCCAAGGAGCAGGACAAGACGTCTTCCTTGGTTTAGATGACAGCGGGCAAAGGAGATCTATGGATGAGGAGAGAGAGGAGAGGAAAGTTTCAGTCGCAGTCTCTAGTAGTAAAGAGGAGAAGGAGTCTGGGTCTGGGTGGAATGATAGGGTGTATGAAGACACAGAGGAAAGGGAGACAGAGTGAAGGTTTTTGCGGGTAAAAGAGACATTTTGGTGGTTAGGTTTACATAGAATGGGAAGGGTTATGGTGAAGGATACCAGGTAATGATCAGATTTATGAAGAGGAATAGTAGTGATATCTGTGACTGGGGAAGGGCGGCAGAAAACAAGGTCGAGAGAATTTCCTGCCTTGTGTGTAGGAGGGCAGCTGTTTAGAGTTAAAGAGAAGGAGTTAAGGAGAGGGAGAAGGAAAGAGGATTGGAGTTTATCAGATGGAAGGTTGAAATCTCCTAGAACAGTGAGAGGAGTGTTAGCAGAAGGAAAAAGACTAAGAAGTATGTCCATTTCATCTAGAAAGTTTTCTAGAGAGCCAGGAGGACGGTAAATAACTAAGATATTAGCCACTGGGTATCCCTTGTCTGTGTTTCTGTGCCCCCATTCCCTAGTGTGTGTTAAGCTATTAGGTAAGTGTAGCTTGGTGCATGTTGGGGCTAAAGACATGCTAAGTTAGGTGTATGTGTAGCTAAAAGCCATGCCTAGCTGATTGCCTTGTCTTTATCTTGTCTTTAATGTTCATTAAAGACTTTTTTTTTTTTTTTTTTTTTTTTACACACACCCCTCTGCTTCTGTGCCTGCCCTCACTGCCCACGGCGATCAACACCTGCCTTAACACCCAGTTCGTGACACATTTGGCAATAGACATTGTCACTTCTATATGTAAGGGTGAAAAACAAATGTTTTTAATCAAAATGTTTATTTAACATCTCAGTATTTACCCTCATATATATTAAACTTGGAAAGGAGATGTACATTATTACATGCATTGGAGATAATTAGGATATGTAAAACCCCTCATTTTTGCATGCCATTTAATGGAAAAATTTAAGATAGTATGTTACTCTGAATTACAGATGTACATCTTTATAAAATGCATATTTAATATTAATTTTAAAATGAAATAAAATAAAAATCTTAAAATTAAAACAAGGGCAACAAAAGTAGTGGCGCCACCTAGAATGCTTAGGAAGCTTTTAAATGTCTGTTCAACGTCTATTTGTAAATGTGTAATAGGTGTCAATATAATGATATCTGATAGACACCTATAGATTTATGAGAAAATGGCATATAGATGACTTGTAGATATGGTCATGTCAAGAGGGTTGGCTAAGTTAAGGGTAACAGTTTTCGTTCAAATGAATAACTGTTACGGAACCGGGTTGTGGACATGACATGAGGCATAGTGGTAGAGGTGATTTGCTGGAATGAGTCTTTAATAAGGAAACCAGAACATAAACTATCCTGACCTAGCAGATTTAGAAGTTAACCTTAATAAGGAACTAAACATAACTTTACCAAAACTTAAACACAACAGAATAAGAGTTAACATATCAGTCTAGGAGCTAACATAACAGTCTAGGAGCTAACATAAGGTGGGTACCACAGACCAGGAGACACGGAGCATTGCATGACGCAGAAACATACCAAGGATAACTCAATAAGGGTAACTTCAGCAAATGCACGACCAGGATGAAACCAAACATAAGACTATTTATAACAAACATAATTAGCTACCTAGAATCAGGTGAGCGCTCCAATCACCTGACCGAGGTGCACATTGGGAAATGGAGTTCAACTTAACAAAAGGAAACACAAAATGGAGTCTCAAGCTGTCGAAACCTATCTGGTCCTATGTAAAAAAGTAATTGCCCCCTTTGCTCCCGATGAATGAACTGTGCGTTTTAGAAAAATTTAAACCTGATAAGTGAACTTGTATGACAAAGTGAAGCACGCTAAAAGATCTAAAAAAGAAACATGATCTACAGAAATCCAAGGACAGATGCAAAACAATCTAATCAGTAAAAAGGCATTTTGAGACTCCAGTGAACCACGGTGTGAGCAGTTATCCCCAAATTGTGAAAAGTAGGAACAGTGTTGAACCTTCTTAGGAGTGGCCGCCTACCAAAATGACTCCGAAAACACATTGACAACTATTTCAGGAGCACATAAAAGATCCCAAAACACCATCTAAAGAACTGACGGTCTCACATGCAGGTCAGTGTTCATGATTCAACAGTAAAAAAGAGGCTGGGTAAAAATGGCATTTGAAAGCCACTGCGGACCAAAAAGAACACAAAGGCTCATCTCACATTTGCCAAAAAACACCTCTGAAAGACTTGCGAATATTCTGTGGACTGAGGAGACAAAAAAAATTTTTAAGGAAGGTTTGTCATATTACATCTGGCATAAACTAACATAATATTTCATAGAGAGAACATCATGCCAACAGTCAAACATGGTGGTGGTAGTGTGATGGTTTGGGGCTGCTTCAGAAACTTGGACAAATTGCCATCATTAATGGAACCATGAATTCTGCACTCTACCAAAGAATGTCGAGCCATCAGTTTGTAATCTTAAGCTTGAATGCACTTAAGTCATGCAGAAGAACAATTATCTGAAACACACTAGCAAGTTCACCTCTAAATGGTTAAAAAAATACAAAATTAAGCTTTTAGAGTAGCCTAGTGTGGGTTTTGAACAAATATGCAAAAATCAGGTAGTACAGCACTGTAGTTTATTTAAAAATATGTACAATATATAATTATTGGCGTGTTTATAAGAGAATTTTTAGACGTAAAGTATGAATAAATAACACTATTACGAGATTGTCTTCTCACATTTACCAGAAAGCAAAAACCGTCATTTTGGACCGGTATGGTCTAAAAACTACATGTGGTTTCCAAGACAATATTAGCATATTGTGGATCACAATAAACAAGGAAAACACACCAGAGTGCAGTGGAAAAGTATACACATGCATGCACACACACACACACACACACACACACTCACTGCATACACACATGCACACACTCACATACACAAGACAAACAGTGATTTAAACATAATGACTCATGAGACATTTGAATAGAAACCAGGAAACAAGAGTGGAACAGTGGAAAACTAGGAAATCTAAATCAGACAGCAGGAAACAGGGGATCAAAACAGGATATAAAGTAGAGGAAACTGTAAGAAACTACCTGTAATGATAAAGCGTAAAAATAATGCATTATAATGGTTAAGCACATGATACACTCAGCAAATTTTCATATGGAAAAAAAAACTTTTTAATGAAAAGTAAAATGACATTTTTTTTTTTTACTACACTATAAACATGAAACAATACATGATATATGGATAGCAGAGAGTCCTAATCTCAACCACACTAAACACATTTTAAGATAATTTGAAATGCTGACTGCACCCCAGGCATCCTCACTCAGAAATAACACCTGAACTAATGTTCTTGGGGCCAAATGGGCACAAATACCAACAGCCATGCTCCACAATCTAGTGAAAGCCTTTTCATCAGGTTATTATAACAGCAAAAGGAGAGTCAGTTTGGAATGTGACATACAGAACCAAAAATTTTCTGCCAAGTGGTGTTTTGATGAAGGTGGAGAAGAGTGCTATCTAACATAATGCTCCAAAATTTATCACATATGTTTAGTTGGTTTGAGATCTTCTAAACATTAAGCTTAAAGAATCCGATGATCGTTTTTTAATTCAGATACTTATTTTACTGCACCCTCATGCTCTGTGGGCAGAGTTTTACCCCTCTAAGAATATTGGAATGGCAAGGCCAATTCTTCTGTTTTTGTTAAAATTTAAGACGTTTGACTGGGATTCAGAACTGATGCATAAGATCTATTCTGATGTTTGCACTTTGTTGGAGGTTAATTTCAGAATTTTTTCAGAAGTTTGTGCTTCATCTTCGTATTTCCTTGCACATTCCAATCTGGCCTCATTGATTTTTAATGAAATCACACATGCATATTTGACAAAAATATTCTGACATTACACAGGGCTCCAAATATTTATGCACCAAAAACATTTTGCAAGCATATTTTGGCTGTGTTTAAATATAGTCTTAAACCAAATGCATGTCTGCTGTAAAAATAGTAAAAATAATGGAATTCCTGTTTTCTTTATGCTAGACATCACCATGCATGAGTCACTGTTGGCTCCACTTCTGCATCCACATCACACATCTGCTGGCACAAGAGCACTAAAAACAAACCTTTGCATCTGGCCTTTTTTCACCATTTTACCCTGACAATAAACAGATGTCAGCTGACCTCCAAAGCAAATCATAATGAGATGAAGGTGTGCACTGGTAGTTGATTCATATAATCCTCAATCTCCAACAAAGAAAGACTTTTTGTTTTTGCATGTACAATGTAAACACTCTCACTTACTCACTCATCGTCTATGCCACTTCAATTCAATTCAATTCAATTTTATTTATATAGCGCTTTTAACAATGGTCATTGTCCCAAAGCAGCTTCACAAAAAAAAAAATTTTTTTTTTTTTTTTTTTTAGAAAAGAAAAGAAAAGAAAATATTTGGAAGTGTGTATGTGTGAGAAAAATGTGTCTAGATAATAATTAAATGAATGAATGATGAATGAAATGTCTCTGATGAGCAAGCCAAGGGTGACGGCGACAGTGGCAAGGAAAAACTCCCTAAGATGGCAATAGGAAGAAACCTTGAGAGGAACCAGACTCAACAGGGAACCCATCCTCATCTGGGTGATAACCGATAGAAATAACATCAAGTGTGTTGTGCAGGTGAAAGTTCAATATATCAGAAGTTGTGTAGATTCAGTTCAGCAGTAGGTGCAGAGGGCAGATGGGGTCAGATCACTGGAAGCACAGGAGCAGGATGTGTAGCTCCAGCCATCATAAAGCAGAATCTAGCTGGAGCAGGTCCTTCTCAAGATGCCTTAGAAACCTCGCAGGGTTGGCCTTTGTCTACTGAAGCTGGCACAATCTCCAGATGTCTCAGGATGGGTAGAAAAGTACAGAAAAGATGGAGAGAATTAGCGTAGTTGCCATTTAGGATAGGTGTACTGGAGTATGAGGTTATGGGATGAGTTACGCGTATGCCAGATTAAAGAGATGCATCTTGAGCCTACTTTTGAATTGGGAAACCGTGTCTGCTCCCCGAACAGTGTCTGGAAGGCTATTCCAAAGCTTTGGAGCCAAATATGAAAATGCCCTGCCCCCTTTTGTAGATTTTAAAATTCTGGGAATTACCAGAAGTCCGGAGTTTTGTGATCTTAAGGGACGTGGTGGATTATAGCGTATCAAAAGACTGGTTAGGTATGAGGGAGCTAAACCATTTAAAGCCTTGTATGTAAGTAGTACTATTTTGTAATTAATTCTAAATTGAACAGGTAGCCAGTGCAGGGATGATAATACAGGTGTTATATGATCATATTTTCTGGATCTAGTGAGAACCCTGGCGGCTGCATTTTGGACTAACTGTAGCTTGTTTATTGAGGATGCAGGACAACCACCTAGTAATGCATTACAATAGTCCAGTCTGGAGGTCATGAATGCGTGAACTAGCTTTTCTGCATCAGATACGGATAGGATACTCCTAAGTTTGGCAATATTTCTAAGATGGAAAAAGGCTGTTTTTGTGATATTGGAAATATGATTTTCAAAAGACAAGTTACTGTCTAATATCACGCCCAGGTCTTTTACTGTTGAGCTAGTAGTAACAGTACATCCTTCTAAACGCAGGCTGAATTGTGAAAGCTGTTGTGTGCTGGTTTTTGGGCCGATGAGTAATATCTCTGTCTTATCTGAATTTAGTAAAAGAAAGTTATTGGTCATCCAATCTTTTATGTCCTGGACACACTCTGTTAATCTAGACAACTTGGGTATTTCATCTGGTTTTGTTGAGATGTATAATTGGGTATCATCAGCATAACAATGGAAACTAATCCCATGCCTTCTAATGACGTTTCCCAGGGGAAGCATGTAAATTGAGAACAGGAGAGGTCCTAAAACTGACCCTTGTGGGACCCCATATTTCACTGGCATTACATCAGACGGTACTCCATTTAGATCTACAAAATGGTATCGATCAGACAGGTATGATCTAAACCATTTTAATGCCTGCCCCTGAATACCTATATGATTTTGTAGGCGGTCTATGAGAATATTATGATCTATGGTGTCGAATGCAGCACTTAGATCAAGTAAGACTAGTATTGAGATGCAGCCTTGGTCTGAAGCTAAAAACAAGTCGTTTGCAATCTTAACTAGTGCAGTTTCTGTACTATGATGGGGCCTGAAACCTGACTGAAATTCTTCTAGGATGTTGTTTTCCTGCAAGAATGTGCATACTTGATAAAAGTTTTGAGATTAGCTCTGTTTACAAGCTTTGTTTTTTTTTTTTTACATAAGTCCTTCCTCAGACACCTTAAAACCTGTCATTAGAACTCCCTATTGATGGTCATTCTGATAGGGACAAATTCTTGATGTAAAATGAGCATGTACTTGGTCGAGCTGCGGTCCTGCCTTACATTTTTTGGGCTGTGAAGATGATGGGCTCTTCAATTACGAAGATTGCTGCTTCATTTCCTACCCATACACCTAAGTAAATGATCCTCCACTTGAAGGACAGGTCATCCACGGCACCTTGACAGAGTTCTTTGTCAGACTTTATCGCAATGTTCCTTCTGCTCCTGGGTCAGCAATTTGGGGACAAACTTTGCAGCAACACTGCACACAAAGCAATCCACAAAGCAATTGTGTGGATTGTTCTCCGACAATCATCATGTACGAGTTGACGAACGGTTTTAACATTTTCCGAAGTTGAGGTTGTGGATAGAATAGAACTGGTTAAAAACAAGTTGCACACAACAGTTGTAGACATCATCCTGTATACAGGACAATGTCTTTTGGCACACTGACTGTCATGGTGCTCATGACAGGGCTGTTGTCACAAGGCTGTTAGCATGTTACAAAGTCTTTAAACTTTTTGATACCCCCTTGTACATACAGTGGAACCTCGGATTACGAGTAACATGGTTTACAAGTGTTCCGCAAGACGAGCAAAGATTTTTAATATTTCTTTAACTTGAAAAACGAGCATTGTCTTGGTTTACGAGCACCAAGTATCATGTATCACGCATGCGCTTCTTGTTTTGACACTGAGCATCACGTGATCACAACTGAGCCAACGTTTTTTCTCTGTCTTGCGCTGCGATATCGTAGGTAATCATCTCCCCTGCTGGGTCTTAGTGCTCGTCTCTTACTGGTATAATCAACATTCGTGCACGCGTGTACTGTTTGCTATAACACTGTGACCATGTGTGTGTGTGTGAAACATATTTTATTTTGTGTTTGTAAGCGTGTTTGTACTAAACTTTGGCTAAAAAAGAAAAGAAGCAGGGTTTCGGAAAGACCTAGTCATAGTCCAAACCTCAACCCGACTGAAATGTTGTGGTTGTGGTTAAGAAAGCTGTGCATTGCATAAGCAAATGCCCAAAAACCTCAATGAACTGGAGCAATATTGTAAAAAGTGGGCGGGAAATTCCCCCACAGCTGTACCGTGGATTACCATAGCCCTAGTTATTGTAAAAGATCTGAATGAACACTGGAGTCATTCACTTAGCAAAGTGCTTTAAGATAGGAGAAGGAGACATCGTCCAGACCAGGCGATTTCTTGTTTTTTGTCACTAGGGAGCCATCTCACATCCTCTTCACATATTTAGAGTGCAGCCTAAATACTGGGAGGAAAAGTAGGGGGTTGCCAAAGGTGTGAATGGGTCAATTGTCATGTCTCAAAACCTGCAATCAAAGCTAGTTAGGTTGTCAGTTAGGTCTTTGTTTGCCTAAGCAGGGGGTGGAATGTCTCCTGCAGTTTGCAATGTTTTGCAGGCATCTCCACACTGATAAACACGTTTTTCTGCATTTCAGTGTAGCCTCTTTTAACCACTCTTACCGCTTTTTAAACCAGTTTTTTTAGTTTTCAGACAGTCAAAGCACCAACCCTCAGATAGAAAAAACAGTTGTATGGTGGCGCCAACACTTTGCTGGGGTAGAACAAAGAACTGCTTATATCAGAGGCTGTTGGAATTATGACCGCCAACAAAATTTTTGTGACTTATTAAAAAAATAACCTCAATATGCAATGGGCAGCTTGAATGCCTTGTTAGTAATGATAAAACCAGAACTGCTCACAAAGCTATGTTGAAGTTTGCGATTACTGTTATTATTGTGTCACTAGCATTGTTTTGCTCCTAGCATTGCTGCTAGCATGGACATCGCCACTATCATTTCCGCTAACGTTAGCATTCCCACTATTGTTGCCGGTAGAATGGGTGCTAGCACTACCATTGCCACTACATCACTAACATTGCTGGGCAAGTAGTGACGTACACAGGCGTATACAGTGGTTTAATGGCATGATTCTCTAGCCCATGGAAAAACAAGTCCAGTTCTAAAGAGGATTGCTACTAGACTGGCACTAGAACTAGACATGAACTAGCTCTTAGTTCATTTTAGTAGAAAAGGGGCTTTTAATCCCTTTACCATAGAGATTTTGGCCTACATATACCCATTTCTATAGGCATTCTCCTTGGCCTAAAAAGTTTGTCTTGGCTGTGAAACATGTTTTTTGTTCTATTTGCAGAAAAACTGATGGATTTTTTTTTTTTTTAATGCCAGCTTAAAAAACACTCCAATCCATGCAGCCAATAAAATATTTGCCTTGCCTGGCCATTTCTCCACACAGTTGACCACATACTTTGCAGATTCAAACATCTGCCTGTAGATTGAATAAGATGACCTAAGGGTTGTCCCACAAGTTCTAAGGTGGAACCGTCATGGATCAAATGAGATCTGGGCAATTTAATGTTGGGCAATCTGGGCAATTAGTAATATTTTGTCATGTTCCTTAAAACATTTTGGACCATAAAATAGGTCACTGTCCTCAGGGAATGCCATTGCCTCGAAATGGTGTATTTGGTCTGCAGCAATGCTTAGTTATATTGTGCATGTCAAACAATATATATATATATATATATATATATATATATATATATATATATATATGAATTTATCTTGAGATACATGGAAAAATAATTGGAATTTCAAAAATCCACTAGTTTAAAACTTGTGTAAACGTCAGTTTCATTCATATGCAAATTAATTCAGATATATTTTCTAAATGTTTTTATTGTTTATACATGCAAAAATATTATTATTGTGTTGGAAATAGGTAATATTGTTACAACGTTATATAGTATAACGAATTATAAATGCGTATTGCAATATGAAATTTCTCTGAACACTAAATTTAATAAGGTCTTTTTACCTAGAGAACTGCCACTCACTGGATATTTTCTCTTTTTCAAAACATTCTCTGTAACTAGAGAGTTAAAATCCCAGTAGATCAGCTGTTTTGGAGCTACTCAGAGTGACCCGTCTGGCACCAACGATCATGTTACATTAAAAGTCACAGTGTTAGGATTATTCGTCTGATGTTTTCCAGTCTGGATCTCATCTGAGCTGCTCAGGAGAAGAAGCCAACTGACAAAGAATATGTTTTGGATAGCTCGTTCTGAGTCAGTGTTCATCAGGTGGGTTATTTACCATGCTTGATCATAGACAGGGACATAACTTTTTATTGAACAATCTCTTTCCATAACATCATTATTTTATCTAATAGTTCATCAATCACAAGAAGAAAGAGAAAGAAAACCTTTGTTAGTTTGCCTCTTGTTGCTGTTTCTTGTTTGATCTCCCAAAGGATTTTGAAAGTGTCTGGTTAGTGCTTTTTATGAGCTTCACATGAGCCTTTACAGTATGGAAAGTACTTGCCAGAAACTTACGGAAAAGTCAAAATTTATAAAATTTGGAAAAAACAAATTTGATAAACTTATGAGACCAGTTCTTGTGCTGCCTCCGAAGTGGTTAACAAACTGAACCTTATCCACAGCATCTGTAAGCATATTTAATCAACATATACTTATGCAGGCAGAAAAATTTAATCAACATATACTTATGCAGGCAGAAAAATAAAAAGATTTACAAATATACCATTATAGCAAAAAGGGAGGACAGGAGTAAGTCAGGAACAGCGATACCTGGGGGGGGATGCAAAGCAGAGGGGGAATGGAAAATACCTAGAACACCAGAGAAGTCCACAAACATAAAGAACGGATGACCAGGCAATAGAAACAAGATAGTTGGAGAGAGACTCACATAAATGTTATAAGAATGTACAGGGAGCTATGTAATAAATTGTAAGCTCGAAACCAAACTTGAAAGGATCAGGAGTTTCCCTATAAGATGAAGCATATGTGCAAGTAGCCATGGGCGCAGACTGGTACAACGGGCAGATAAGAAATAAACCAGAGACACAGAGCCAGTCTTGTGAATAACATATTTTAATAAGAGTAGGCCAGGGTAAAAGCATCAATAGAAATAAAATTACATAGCAAACCTTCAGAACAACACCGAGAGGAAGATCAGTGAGAGGAATAAAAGCAGAAATACGACGATTTAACAAAGGCACTGGAGCCTGAGGAAAATCTGTTTCAGTACCAAGGGTAGCTGTCTCGTTAGTCTGTGTACTAACAGACACTTTTAAATAAGTTTGGGTACCAACACTTACATTACATCCAGGCTTTCTGATAGATGGAGCTGGAGTGCTAGACTCTGGCCTCACTGATTGAAAAGAACAATAAGGACTCTCAAAATCTAGACACCATCTTTTAGAAGAACCAGGTTTGGAATCACCTTTCTTAAAATAAGTAAGCCCTTTATCTCGTAGATACTGCATCAGAGATCCAGACAACTCAGCTCGGTTAGGACTCACGAAGGCTTGATCCATAACGGGTTCAGTCGGGTTGTAGTCCTCAGAAGGAACTCGATCTGGACTGCCCTGGCTGTCCGAGTCATTCAAAGGGATGAAGTCATTAATGGAGAAGTCGCAGTTAGCTACAAAATAAAATAAAATGTATAAAAACATTGAATTGGGTAAAATAAGGCAAATAAGTAAAATAGTGCAAAGGAGATGCTTACCCATGACTGGTCTCTTGAGAAATGAAGACAAACCAAAGAAAAATGAGGAAAAAGCCTTGAAAATAAGCGCCATCCTATATTTTTTATAAAAAGGTACGAAACGTGTAAAGATAATAGAAAATAAGTATTAAAGAAAATGAATTATAATGGAAAAAATTATAAGCATAGGAGGAGTCAGATAACTGCAGGGAGGAGCCAGATAAGCACAGGGAGGAGTCAAATGACGAGGTGTAATTTTAATGGAAAAGATTATTGACGGAAATTGGATTATAATGGGTTGACATTTGCCGTAATCAACAGATGATTGTACAGGGGAGGAGACTAGGTATTTTCTACTCCCCTCATGAACTGCATAAAAGGAGCATGCTTTTCTTTGTGAATTCAGTCTGAACTTGGTACTGCTTGAGTTATGATCCAAAGCATTGCTAAGCTGGCTCATCTGGGTTCCTATTGCTGCAATAAAAGCCCGACTTACTTTATCCAGCTCTGTGTGGCATCCAAAATCTTCTTTAATTATCTTTGTAAGTAGTTTGTTAAATGTTTGATATTTTAAACTAAAAGCAACATCAACAGGTGGAAGAATTACAGTGGTGTGAAAAACTATTTGCCCCCTTCCTGATTTCTTATTCTTTTGCATGTTTGTCACACAAAATGTTTCTGATCATCAAACACATTTAACTATTAGTCAAATATAACATAAGTAAACATAAAATGCAGTTTTTAAATGATGGTTTTTATTATTTAGGGAGAAAAAAAATCCAAACCTACATGGCCCTGTGTGAAAATGTAATTGCCCCCTGAACCTAATAACTGGTTGGGCCACCCTTAGCAGCAATAACTGCAATCAAGCGTTTGCGATAACTTGCAACGAGTCTTTTACAGCGCTCTGAAGGAATTTTGGCCCACTCATCTTTGCACAATTGTTGTAATTCAGCTTTATTTGAGGGTTTTCTAGCATGAACCACCTTTTTAAGGTCATGCCACAACATCTCAATAGGATTCAGGTCAGGACTTTGACTAGGCCACTCAAGTCTTTTTCCTTTTGTTTTTCCTTAGCCATTCAGAGGTGGATTTGCTGGTGTGTTTTGGGTCATTGTCCTGCTGCAGCACCCAAGATCGCTTCAGCTTGAGTTGACAAACAGATGGCCGGACATTCTCCTTCAGGATCTTTTGGTAGACAGTAGAAATTATGGTTCCATCTATCACAGCAAGCCTTCCAGGTCCTGAAGCAGCAAAACAACCCCAGACCATCACACTACCACCACCATATTTTACTGTTGGTATGATGTTCTTTTTCTGAAATGCTGTGTTACTTTTACGCCAGATGTAACGGGACACGCACCTTCCAAAAAGTTCGTTGGTCCACAAGGTATTTTCCCAAAAGTCTTGGCAATCATTGAGATGTTTTTTAACAAAATTGAGACGAGCCTTAATGTTCTTTTTGCTTAAAAGTGGTTTGCGCCTTGGAAATCTGCCATGCAGGCCGTTTTTGCCCAGTCTCTTTCTTATGGTGGAGTCGTGAACACTGACCTTAATTGAGTCAAGTGAGGCCTGCAGTTCTTTAGATGTTGTCCTGGGGTCTTTTGTGGCCTCTCGGATGAGTTGTCTCTGCGCTCTTGGGGTATTGTTGGTCGGCCGGCCACTCCTGGGAAGGTTCACCACTGTTCCATGTTTTTGCCATTTGTGGATAATGGCTCTCCTTGTGGTTCGCTGGAGTCCCAAAGCTTTAGAAATGGCTTTATAACCTTTACCAGACTGATAGATCTCAATTACTTTTGTTCTCATTAGTTCCTGAATTTCTTTGGATCTTGGCATGATGTCTAGCTTTTGAGGTGCTTTTGGTTTACTTCTCTGTGTCAGGTAGCTTCTATTTAAGTGATTTCTTGATTGAAACAGGTGTGGCAGTAATCAGGCCTGGGGGTGACTACAGAAATTGAACTCAGGTGTGATAAACCACAGTTAAGTTATTTTTTAACAAGGGGGGCAATCACTTTTTCACACAGGGCCATGTAGATTTGGAGTTTTTTTTCTCTTTTAATAACGTAAACCTTCATTTAAAAACTGCATTTTGTGTTCAATGATGTTATCTTTGACTAATAGTTAACTGTTTTTGATGAGCAGAAACATTTAAGTGTGACAAACATGCAAAAGAATAAGAAATCAAGAAGGGGGCAAATAGTTTTTCACACCACTGTATCTCCCACACATCAAATACAGTTAGTTACAAGTGGTGGCTCATGCAGTGCTATGTGAAGAGGTTAGGGTACATTGCCTCCAGTTTGGTTGCCACACCAGAGCTCTTACCAAGCATTACAGTAGTTACCTCAGAAACAAGTGAAACCCTGTTACTTTAAAACCACTCTTCACTAACACCTGCAGTGTCCATACAGTTCATAGGAGCTTTCTCTGTAGCCTTGGTTCTTTGGCTCTCTAACTTAACCAGCTCCAGAAACACAAATTCAGCAGAGGCTCAATCTATAAAGGCTTTTATATTGACAATCTTGGCAGATTTGATGCCTCATAAATGAGAAAAGAAAACCTGATTAAAAATGACAAAAGTCTGTCAGAAATGTAATGGTTTTTATGGAACTGTACCTTGAATATATATTTTTTGACAATTTAGTCTATTTTGACACATTCTTCCCCTGAAACGTAATAAGATTACCATGGTCAAAAGTTGGTTCAATTTAGCGAGGTAGTATGTTGCTCTGAATACAGCATCCATCTTGGCTAATACTCTGACACAGCCCTCTTTATTTTCCATGTAAAGCCTGGATATCTAATGTGACTGTATCTTGTTTACATTTGAGCCTGAGGAAAAATATGAAATCATTAAACTGTCTGGGATTTTTTAGGTTCTCCACATACAGTCGTGGTCAAAAGTTTTGAGAATGACACAAATATTAGTTTTCACAAAGTTTGCTGCTAAACTGCTTTTAGATCTTTGTTTCAGTTGTTTCTGTGATGTACAGTACTGAAATATATTTACAAGCACTTGTTTCAAAGGCTTTTATCGACAATCACATGACATTTATGCAAAGAGTCAGTATCTTTTTTAGGACCTTTGCAATTCGACTGGGCATGCTCTCAATCAACTTCTGGGCCAAATCCTGACTGATAGCAACCCATTCTTGTGTTGTGGGTTTTTGTTTGTCCACCCGCCTCTTGAGGATTGACCACAAGTTCTCAATTGGATTAAGATCTGGGGAGTTTCCAGGCCATGGACCCAAAATTTTAACGTTTTGGTCCCAGAGCCACTTAGTTATCACTTTTGCCTTATGGTACAGTGCTCTATTGTGCTGGAAAATGCATTGTTTTTCACCAAACTGTTGTTGGATTGTTGGAAGACGTTGCTGTTGGAGGGTGTTTTGGTACCATTCTTTATTCATGGCCATGTTTTTGGGCCCACTCCCTTAAATGGTCTCAGGATGTTTTACTGTTGGCATGACGTAGGACTAATGGTAGCGCTCACCTTTTCTTCTCCGGACAAGTCTTTTTCCAGGTGCCCCAAACAATCGGAAAGAGGCTTTATCGGAGAATATGACTTTGCCCCAGTCCTCAGCAGTCCATTCACCATACTTTCTGCAGAAGATCAATTTGCCCCTGATGTTTTTTTTTTTTTTTTGGAAAGAAGTTGCTTCTTTGCTGCCCTACTTGACACCAGGCCATCTTCCAAAAGACTTCGCCTCACTTTGCGTGCAGATGCACTCACACCTGCCTGCTGCCGTTCCTGAGCAAGCTCTGCACTGTGGCACTCCGATCCCGCAGCTGAATCCTCTTTAGGAGACAATCCTGGCGCTTGCTGGACTTTCATGGACGCCCTAGTTCTTGAAGTTCTTGATGATCCTTTAAATTGTTGATTTAGGTGCAATATTAGTAGCCACAATATATTTGCCTGTGAAGCCATTTTTATGCAACGCAATGATGTCTGCACGCGTTTCTTTGCAGGTACTGTGGTTAACAATGGAAGAACAATGATTTCAAGTATCACCCTCCTTTTAACATGTCAAGTCTGCCATTCTAACCCAATCTGCCTTACATAATGATCTCCAGCGTTGTGCTCGTCAACATTCTCACCTGAGAGAACAAGATGATTACTTAAATGATCCTTTAATGGTCCTTTAATGACAGTAATGAAAGCAGGTCCTTTAATGACAGTAATGAAATGCAGTGGAAAGGTTTTTTTGGGATTAAGTTAATTTTCATGGCAAAGAAGGACTATGCAATTCATCTGATCACTCTTCATAACATTCTGTTTTGGTTTGTTCTTTGATTCTTCAATAACAGAAAACATTATAAATCTGGATGATGTAAGCAGAATTTATTGCAGCATTACAATTCAAGTGAGCCATACTCAAATACTTAAGTGGCAAACTTAAGCATCTACAAGAACAGACTGACATGACAAGTGTATGCACATATACAGTTTTACAAATAAGGAGGGGCACACCTGCCCCTGCTACAGTTTTTTTATTTTCTATTTCCTGCCAACATTGACTTCCTTTATAATCTGATTTTCTTTAGATTTTATGTCATACTGTGACTCCCATTATAGTTCTAATTTTCTTACAATTTACTTCCTGTTATCTCTAAACCTCTTTTTTTTTGGTTTATAAAAAAATAGTACACCTTGACATCTGACTCCTACATTTCATCCCATTTTACCTTATATTATATATCTGAATTCCTTTCCATTATCTTTAAACTTCTTTTGCTCAATCTAAAAAACGAAACAAAAAACGTTTGTTGTTTTTACGTTACACCCCGTTATCTAACTCATGTATTTTCTGGTTTACTTTACATTTTTTAAAAGACCATGGATAAGCATTTCTTTATGTATTGTTTTCAATTTTATTGTCTTTTATTTTGTTTATGTCATGCTTATGTGTCTTATTTTACTCTGTTGCAGCTAATTGTGATAGGTTAAACAACTTCTGCATCCCTCTGGATACTTCATGTATGTATGACAGTACATACAGTGATATCGATCATTATGTCGAGGATCGAGCTTCTGTGGCCGCCATAAAGGTTGGGTGTCAACAGTCCTCTACACAGTATTTTTAGAAGAATGGGTTCATGTCGAGAATGGTGATGCCAATCCTGGTCACACCAAACAACGTCGCAATCCCACTCCATACCTGCATGTCCTTTCGCCCCCAAGGTCTGAGCTTAGTGCTGATCTATTGCCAATTTGTTATGATGTTGCCATTTAGACCAATTTCAAATTGTCTGTCAGTACAAAAACTGGTGTACTGACAGAAACAAACAGGTGATAGTGTTACCACTGGCACCCAAACCAATTTTAATTCAATTTAATTCAATAGAATTTTATTTGTATAGCGCTTTTAGCAATTTTCATTGCCGCAAAGCAGCTTTACACAATCAAAAGAATTATTTAAGTTTGTATGAAATGTAAATTTGTATGAATCAAAATGGTCAGTTTGTCCCTGGTGAGCAAGCCGAGGGCAACAGTGGCAAGGAAAAACTCCCTGAGATGGTAATAGGAAGAAACCTTGAGAGGAACCAGACTCAACAGGGAACCCATCCTCATTTGGGTGAAACAGAAAGCAGTAAATGATCTGCATTTATACATTGTGTTAGGTGGCAGGCAGTTCAGCTATAATAGCTGATGTTAATTGATGTTAATATGGAGTCCAGGTAGTTATTGAAGACCCAGGTAGACTTGTAGGAAGTTCCAGTCCTGAACTATCGAAACTGTCAAGTCCCCAGAGAAACAGTTGCCAACACCAGTCAAGGCCAGAACCATCTTCTAGGTAGAGAGAATCATCCCCAGGCACCAGACGCATCCCAAAGAGACACACGGGGCATCCATGTGACGAGATCTTCAACCAGAAGCGGGGCACCAGGATGGGTCAGACAGGTCTGGAGGGCAGAGGGAGTCTGGATCACTGGCAGCTCGGGAACGACATGTGTAGCTCGACAGAGAGAGAGAAAGAGTAAAAGGGGGAGACAGGGGGAGGGAGGAAAGAGAAAGAGGGAAAGAAAGAGAAGAAGAGGAGAGATGGCAGTTAGGTATGGTCACAGTCACACAATGTATAATGTGAATGTATATTAACTGTAGAGTGCAAGCAGAGACTCCGGCAGGAATAACTATGACAGCATAACTAAAAGGGAGAGCCAGAAGGAAACACAAACATGAGGGCTTCCTGAGATGTAAAGCAAACAATCACCTCACCGTCAGCAAACCTGAGTGATCAATGAGAGTGAGGAAGACAGCATCTAAACATAAAAGTTCACCATAATACTCTACATCCATGAGTCCCCCAGATCTGCTCCTTTACCTAAGGCAAATCTATTTATAAAAATGCTTGGCTAAATAAATAGGTTTTTAGCCTGGACTTAAACACTGAGACTGTGTTTGAGTCCTGAACACTATTTGGAAGACTATTCCATAATTTTAAGGCTTTTTTTACTCCTGCGCCATCTGTGAACAAACACATTTCTACTTTTAGACCTCTAACTGAACTTCCTGTGGCTGTTGTTCTTGCTCAGAGAGTATTGCCTACTGATATCTTATCTGTACACTTCAGATGCTTACCCAGGCCCTCCATGTCTTGTGTATCTCCCAGAGTATTCTTAAACCTTACTTTTGTCTGTGTTCTGTGGCTAAATAGGAACATATGTCTGTACACACTGTTCTTTAAACCTGTTCTTGTTTTGTACATTCTGTTTCTTTACTGTATACTATTCCTCTATTGCCATGGTTCTCAAAGTGTGGGGCGCGCCCCACTAGTGGGAAATACAGACATGGCAGGTGGGGCGCAATGAACGGGGAGGGAATTAGTGGAAAATAATAGGAATGTACCTATTCTAATTCATGTTTTTCTTTATTGACAATAAAGATCGGACACTCGAAGCTAAACAATCACATGCAAAGAAATGGATCATTAATACAAGTAATAAAAATAATGTCTGAGAAAAAGTGGACCCATCATGCAACAATAACGGTTTAACATCGGCATGTTAATTGCAGAGGAACAATATATAAGGGAACATTTGGGATTATTTAAGTGATTTCATTTATTCCAATGTTTATGCTGATGTTTCTGTATTTTTGTTAAAAATTAATATTTTATCAGTGTAATGTTTTGTAATATTGTAAGACAATGTAATCTAATATGAAGATTCCTGTCCCTTCAAAACAGACCCCTTACTGTGCTTCCTCATGCCTTCTGTGGTAACACCTTCTATATCCTGTATCCAGACGAGGATACATCCAAATGGCTCTTGTCTGCTAGAACCCTTTTGTTTAATCAGGAGAATGCAAATGCATCTCCTCTCACCTGTCTGTCTCTGGGTCTCTCTATGACTGACATGTTAATGACTGGTTCTTTTGATGTTCGGGACGTAGCACCGTTTAAATGTGAGAATAAACAGAGATCTTCAGACATCATGCCTGCGTGTGTGTGTGTGTGTTTGTCTCTCCCAGCCTATCGGGAGAGACAAACACACACAGTAAGTGTATCAAGGTGCAGCGGACACAACAAGAAATAACTCTTTTTCTCTTAGCTTAAAACTTAGCTCGGACACACACTTCTTCATCATTTTAAAACCTAACGATCAGGCAGTACTAGTCTGGCATTTCTACTTTCCAGTGTGGCAACAAAGTTGCTTTTTGATCCTTCAGGCACTGAATAAAAGGGAAGATCAATATCGCTCTACGCTTTTTGTTGGTGTGCGGCATTTTGCGATGATTCCTAAATCATTCGTTGCGCCGTAGAAAATAACGGTGTTTATGCTTTTAAACATGTATAATTTAAGGCGGATGTAGCTTAAAGACAATGTAGAGAGGAAATATATGTGGGTATCTTATTTGCGGGTTTATTTACGCAGCTATTAAATTTGAAGATGCGAATATTAAACTAACTTTACCGCGTACACAAACCGGGTCAGTAGCGTCCTGTATGTAGTGAGCATAATAACGTCAATGGATACATTTGTTACTGGACCACAAAAAAGCAGGTGATTCAACACTATCAGCCTAATCAACCAAAAAGCCAGCCGAAAGGAAAACATGATGAAGCCTATGTTGTGCTTGGATTCATGGTGGGGATGGTGAGGGCAGAGGAGAGACCCGTGTGTTTTGTGTCTTAAACCGCTGGCAGCAGAAAGCACGAGACCCAACAAAATAGGAAGACACTTAGAGACAACACACCCCCGTCACCTTAATAAGCCACACGACTTCTTTGAAAGAAAGCTTGAGATAAGTGGCGAAGTGAGTCTGTTATAACAACTGCACGTGTATTTTATCTGTTTTTAACTTGGTATTATTTGATCTTATTGGTTTAGAAATTGATATTTCAATAAATAGTGAACTTGGCCGATTTTGTTATCATTTTGTTGACAAGTGGGGCTTGAAAATTCGCCCACCCCCTTAAGTGGGGAATGACAGAAAATGTTTTAGAACCATTGCTCTATTGCATCACTGCGTTATTACTTACTACTACATCACTGTATTGCGCTTTCTTAAAGCTTGTTCTTTTTTAAACACACAAGTACATGTTCTAAAATTGCTCACATATTTCTCCCTCTGCAACTTTCAAGTTGCATAAAAGAGAAGAAAGAATTTTTACGATTTAAGTAACAAGAGTTATTGCTTATAATATAATAATAATAATAATAACAATAACAGTATAAAGTTTATATTTAAAGGCTAAAATTATCATTCAAAAGCTAAAATTTAAAGTTAAGGTTAAAAAGTCAATATTTAAAGTCAAAATCAAAAAGTAAAGTCAAAAGGTTACATTTTGCCCAAAAAGCTAAGTTAAAAAGTTAAAAATTATGCTTGCCCACCTAAAACACACTCCTTGTTGAGGTGCTAACATTGTGTCCAGGATGAACCTATTCAGCATAGTCATTACTATTGTTCTACTGGTACAGTCTCTATCAGTCCCAACACACCTAGAGTATGATTACAGTATCTTTGTTGGTTATACCAAAGCAAGTTAACCCATTTAACGTTTTTAGCACTTTGAGCTCATAGAAGAAGGAATGTTGTAAATCCTGCTGCTACTATGTTTACAACCTTGTGTTCAGTTGGTACTCCTATTGGGATACCATCCCATTGAACTTCCTTCTCTATCAAATTCTTCCCATGTGTTCAGTTAATTTTGACAGATTTTATTCACATAGTCCTTTTCTCATTTGCTTCTTTTGCTTTTTTCGCTTCCTTTACCTTTTTAGTCGTTTGGTAGTGTCTGTCTAACCATGGGTCCATCACAGTACCAGAATATGTCAACTAACCTTAAATCTGGTTGTCGTACTTTTACTATCTATGTACATGATACGTCACTACATGACGTATGATCTGTTCCGTTTTCACATATCTGGTAAATTTTTCATTGAGTTTCGTTGCAGTTTGCAATTAAGAATAGCTCTGTTGGGTGGGTCTTATTTCCTGTTGAACAGCATCTATTGTTTCTACAGGTTGATATGAGCGTTTGCTTATGTTTCACATCCATTCTGGGCCATAATGTGCTGCAGCTGAGTTTAGAAAACAGCTGAAGGACTCAGCTGTGAATTTCAGCAATTGTCATTATGACATTATTCCATGTCGGGCTAGATCCTTTTCGGTTTTCAGACATTTACTTTATTATATCTGGAATTATCGTTACATAGGCTGATGAACCAACATCTAGTACTCTTAAGGCTTCCTTGGGTCCTTTTGCTGCACATCCCTGCCAATGTGTTAGGTATACACACATTCCCTTTATTTTACCCTCTGCTAAATTTTTTAACATGCACCACCCATTGGATTTTGGTACAGCCTCGATTAGTCCATCTAACGCTGTCATTCCATCCTGTCCATCCTATGCTTTCACCTTTGTCTCCAGTTCTACAAAAATGCGAACTTGTTTTCCTGGGGGTTGTGGATTATCTACCTCTATCTGGAAGGCAACGTCCTGTTCTTTCTCAACTCGCCAACCCAGCTATCATTCTTGCTCTAGTTACTGTAGCTAATGCGCAATGTATTTGTTTCTCTTCAGTGGTCCATTCTAATCTTTGCCTCTTGCTTCTGGCGGCACCACCGTCAGCCAAGTCAATCATTAGGAATATTATTATAAGTATGATTTTTCTTTGCCGGTGGTCTAGTAAAAAGGTGGTTTCTCCATCTGGATCACAATGGTGACACATGGGACAATGGCCAAATAACCTACACAATGTGTTTCTCGTGTTTTTTGTTGGGTATGTTCTCTCAACTGTAATTGGTTTGACTAATTTAATCACTATCTGAGTCAGCATCAGCTTTTAACTGTTTCTGCACTGTTTCAATTCTGGTATGTTTGTGCTCTCGCTGTCTAACTTGGGTTCTTGTTCTGTGAGATGGCCTGCCTCTGCTTCCTCTTCTCAAGCTCAGCTTATATATCTTTTTGGGGCCACTCCCACCAGTAGCCTTGTTCTTCTTCCTGTTCTTTCCTCCATGGCAACCCCTCAGTGTGTACATATGGGTCTGGTGATTGTTGTCTGGGTCTTTTGTCGCCCTTCTGGGAATCTGATGGCAAACCTGATGGTCCTGCTCTTGGAGACTTCTCAGCATCCTCATGGGGTATCTTCCACCACTCCTGGGGTATCCTGTCTCTTACCTGGTCCAGATTTGCAGCAATAATTATAGGGCCCATGGACAAATAAAGTAGGAATGGGTCTGCCAGTGAGCATTTCGTGTGGGGTTAAGTGCATGTTGCGGTTAGTTTGTTATCTCATGCCTATCAGTGCCATTGGAGAGCCTAAAGCCAATTCATACGTGTCTCTGCGAATTCCATTTGCCCTTTCAACCATCACTTGTGACTTAGGATGATACACACATCCAAACCTGTGTTTAATATTTAACCATTGGGTTACTATTTGCACAATCTTATTTGTGAAATGTTTTCCATTGTCTGAACTAACAGTGTCTGGGATTCCGAATCTTGGTATCACTTCTCTACAGAGACATTTTGCTACTGCCAGTGCATTTTCCTTAGCTGTGGGTACTGCTTTTACCCATCAACTGAACCTATCACCATTAGGATATATCTTTTCCCTTGTATCCTAGGTTCTCCCATATCCACATCGCACTGAGCTAGTAGTCGGTGAACCAGCTATGTAAGGTGACCACCATGACTTGTATTTGTTTTATAACTTGCTGCTTCATCAAGAGTAGTACAAAACTTTGTGGGGCTACAAATCGTCCATCTGCACTATGCCATACATTAGTGTTATCCTTCTTTGTCGCCCCTCTTGCAAGCCATTTAGGTAACCAGACAGTTAACCAAACGAGTAAGACTCGAATAAATGTCTAAATTACTTACCTGTTCTCCTTGTTTCTCCTCAGAAGTGTGTTATCCTGTTTTGTTCCCCCCGTCTTCGTGGCTCCATGTGAGTGTGCGCACCTGTTCTTCGCCGTTTCCACTGTGTCCTTAGAACCGACCGTGCCATCCCCGATCCTCCACGTCAACAAGAAAAGAAAGGAGCGATCTTCAAGGCTCCCCTCATGTAAAGTTACTACCGATATTTCCAAGTATTAATATTAAAGTGCTCAACCTTGACCCTACCGTGCCTGCTGAATAAATAAACATTGCTCTCCTACCATCTGTGTCAGTCCAAATCTGTTACAGAAGCCCGGACCTTAACAACAAGACAGGATGAGCGAAACCAATCCTATTCATGAGCTGGTTGCGCAGCTACACCGGGTAGTAACATCCCCACCATTACCCGAGACAGCCACCGGCGCTTCTTCTACGCCCATGGTAACTAACCCCTGGCGCGACCAGCGCCCTTCTCTGGCACAGCGGGGAATTGCAAGGGATTTTTGCTCCAATGTTCCCTCACGTTTACAATGCAATCCAACACTTATCCCACCGACCAGGCTAAAGTCGCTTACATCATTTCCCTGTTATCTGGACCAGCATTACAATGGGCTGAGCCAATCTGGACACGGGGAGGACCACTAACTCTTCTTATCTAACTTACTAATCTTATGGCCTCTTTGACTCCCACTTCCGGTAAGTATTTGAATCTGCTGAAGAACAACTCTATCATCTCAAACAAGGTGACAAATCAAGAATATGCCCTCCAGTTTCGCACCCTAGCTTCCTCTAGTGGATGGAATGAGCAGGCCCCTAATTACCACCTACCATCAAGGGCTCCATCCAGATTTGCGAGTCATGCTCGCTACTCATGATACCCCATGAGAATTCATTCAACTGTCCATCCGCTGCTCAGCACATCTTTCTTCCTGCCAACATAGCACCCATGCTCCCCCAGATCTCCTCCCAATTCCGCCGACAAAGCCAGGGAACTCCGAATCTACCATGGAACCTATGCAACTGGACAGGGGCCGGATCTTACTGATTGAACGACAGAGAAGGCTAACCCAAAACCTTTGCCTGTACTGCCTCAGGCGGGGGTGTCCCACTTGACCTCCTCGTCCCTTGGGGAGTGTTTGGTCTTCTCATATAGAATGAATTCAACCCCTCACCACAATTGTAAGCCTTACAGCCTCCGATGTTTTGATTTCAGTGGCCGCACTCCTCGACTCTGGGTCAGCTGGGAACTACATCTCTGGGAACCTGTGTCGGTACCCGAAACATAATCCCGTCCTTTCTTGGACCACAGGGGAAGTACTCAAGTGGGGAAAGGAGTGTACACAGACTTGTTTTCCCGCACTACCTCTAAGACCCCAACTCTTAAAGTTACAATCCACCTCCATCAAAAGCCCAATAGAAAAACAGTCTGTGAACGTACCCCCCCAGTACTCCACATTCAGTGACGTGTTCTGCCCCAAAAAGGCAACCCAACTACCACCACATTGTCAATAGGATTGCGCGATCGACCTCCTCCGTGGTGAGCCATTACCTCGAGTCGCATCTATCCTCTCTCTATCCCCGAAAGACAGGCCAATTAAAAGTAGAACAAGGAGGCTCTACAACAAGGCTTTATACGTCCATCAACTTCCCCTGCAGCATCCAGTTTCTTTTTTGTGGCGAAAAAAGATGGTGGACTTCTCCATGCATAGACTTCCGTACCCTCAATAAAGCTATGTCAAGTTTCGTTATCCGTTACCCCTGGTTCCAGCAGCCTTGGAGTGTCTCAGAGAAGTCTGTTTGTTCACAAAACTAGACCTTCGCAGTGCCTACAATCTTATCCGTATTCAGAAAGGAGATGAATGGAAGACGGCCTTCATAACACCTACAGGACATTATGAGTACCTAGTGATGCCCTATGGCCTTGTCAATGCCCCGGCCGTCTTCCAAAACTTCATGCACAAGATACTCTGCGACTTCCTCCACCAGTTTGTGATCGTCTACATTGATGACATCCTCATATTCTCCAAATCCGAGGCTGAACACCACCGGCACGTCACAAGGGTTCTCCAACGACTCCGTGAGTTCCATCTCTTTCTCAAGGCTGAGAAATGTGCATTTTATCAATCTATCGTCCAATTTCTCGGTTACATCATTGACCAAAACAGGGTGAAAATGGATCAAGAGAAAGTCTCCGCCATCACCACCTGCCCACAACCCACAAGTGTTAAGGAGCTCCAACGTTTCCTTGGATTTGCAAATTTCTATCGCAGATTTATAAAGAACTACAGTATCACAGTCAGTCCTCTAACCTCCCTGCTGCGAGGAAAACCCAAAGCCCTTAAGTGGACCCCGGAAGCCACCGACGCCTTCCAACTGTTAAAACAGGCATTCACCTCGGCGCCCATCCTCATACACCCCAACCCAGAACTCCCATTTGTAGTAGAAGTGGACGCCTCAACCAATGGTGTGGGAGCCATCCTGTCCCAGCATCTAGCAAAACCCTTAAGGCTCCATCCATGTGCGTTCTTTTCTAAGAAATTCAACCCAACGGAAAAGAATTATGATATTGGAGATCGAGAACTGCCTGGCGATTAAGATGGCCCTGGACGAATGGAGACATTGGCTAGAGGGAGCTTTGAACCAGTTCCTTGTCTTGACTGATCATAAGAACCTGCAATATTTAAGGGAGGCAAAAAGACTCAACCCACGACAAGCACGATGGGCAATGTTCTTTTCCCGATTTAATTTCAAGATCTCTATCGTCCAGGGTCGAAGAACCTCAAAGCCGACTCCCTCTCTCGACTACACTCCGACAACGTCACTAATGACGACCCAGTTCCAATTCTCCCAGAGAAACTTTTTGTCAACCCTATCCACTGGGAGCACCCTCAATCCGTATCAGAACCAGCGCCAATCAATCCCATGAACTGTCCATCTAATCGCCGGTTTTAGGAATTGGATCGCAATCCACTCATTCACTCAGTCCACACTTCATTAGGCACAGGACACCCGGGAACCGAGCGTACTCTCTCACTCCTGCAGGATCGCTACTGGTGGCCCAACATGGAGAGGGATGTTAGAAGGTATGTTGCTGGATGTCCTGAGGGTGCAATGTCAAAAGGTCCCTGACATTTACCTGCTGGAAATCTCATGCCTCTGCTCATTCCACACTGCCAATGGTCACACTTGGGGGTGGATTTCATCACAGACCTACCCAACTCGGGTGGCTGTACCTGCATCCTCGTCATTGTTGACAGATTTTCGAAAAGTTGTCAACTGGTCCCTCTCAAAGGTCTTCCGTCCGCCATGGAAACAGCTGAAATACTATTCAAAAAGAGTTTTCCAGTACTTCGGCATCCCAGAGGACATCGTATCCGATCGAGGTCCCCAATTTAACTCTCGGGTATGGAGAGGCTTCTTTCGACTCATAGGTGTGACCGTGAGTTTATCATCTGGCTATCATAAGAAAATCCAAGTGAGCCGTACTCAAAGGCTTACAGTAAGTGGCAAACTCAAGCATCTTTAAAGGCAGACTGACTTGACAAGTGTATGCACATTCCTTATATACAGTTTTAAAAATGGGGAGGGGCACACTTGCCCCTCCTACAGTTTTTATTTTCTATATCCTGTCAAGATTGACTCCCATTATAATCTGATTTTCTTTAGATTTTATGTTATACTTTGACTTTAATTATAGTTCTAATTTTCTTACAATTTACTTCCCATTATCTCTAAATCTCTTTTATTTGGTTTATAATAAAATAGTACACCTTGACATCTGACTTCTCCTTTATCCCATTATAACATATTTATCCAAATTCCTTTCCATTATCTTTAAACTTCCTTTGCTCAATCTAAAGGAAACATTAACAAGACAGCATTTGTTGTTTTTACATTACACCCCGTTATCTAACTTATGTATTTCCTGGTTTACTTTACAGTTTTTAAAAGATGGACCATGGGTAAGCATCCCTCTATGTATTGTTTTTAATGGTATAACCTTTATTTTGTTTATGTCATGCTTATGTGTCTTATTTTACTCTGTTGCAGCTAATTGTGATAGCTTAAACAACTTTTGCATTCCTCTGGATGATTCAGACAGTGATATTGATCAATATGTCAAGGATCGAGCTTCTGTGAGCGCCGTAGAGGTTGGGTGTCAACAGTCCTCTACACAGTATTCTCAGGAGAATGATTTCATGTCAAGAATGGTGATGCCAATCCTGATCCCACCTGTAGGGTTTTTAACGTAATAATGACAATGAAGTACTGCTGGCATTCTCCACCATTATATGTAGGGTTTACATAATAATGACAACGAATGACGGTCGCATTGTCCATATTTTAATGTGGACACAATGCCAATGCATCTGTTACCATTCATAAAAAAAAAATGTTTAGCTCTGGGTCAGAGTTGTATTGAATCTTTAACGATTCAGGTTAATTTGATTAACTGAATCAAAATTTATAATGTACACTTTATCGACTACCCGTCCAGCATTTAGCTCAATTTAGTGTATCTTACCAGTTCTGGTTATCACCTGGCCAACGACGGTAACACAAAATCTATTATTTAGCAATTATGAGCAAGGTAACAAGATCTGGGCAAATGTTTAGACTTTAAAATACATGACAAAGACAACAGTTCTTTATAAAGAAACGAGAATTTATTTGACTAATCTACGATACATGAAACTAGACTACTTGAACGCACGCACACACACATACATACACACACGCACACACATACATACAAACAGACACAGATACAAACAGTTTGGAATATGGAAATTAAATGAAGTTATTCTAGTACAGTTTACTAAATCAACGAAAGTCACAAGAGCAAAATCTTGGGTTTAATCTAACGGTTTAGTTATAAAACGAGCACCAACTTCAGCAAGGTATGAGGTTTGTTTGTTTACTTGCGTTACGTTACATTCTCATCCGTTGGTTTGCCTCCAGCTAAGGGAATCACGGCGTTGCTGATTATTTGGTGCGCTGTTGTAGAGATGATGTCTTTCGGGAAAGTCCTTCAGTGAGGAGTTGGTTGCCTGGTTACCGATGGCTGCGCTCTGGAACTTCTCCTGAGGGTTTCTTCGTTGCTGGACTTTGGAGTTCTGGCACGAAGTCTCGTTGAGAGTTCTTGAAGAGCGGATGATGCCAGCAGTGGCGAGGCGCCCGCAAGAGCGGAAGCCCGAGCTGCTTCGAAGATGTTGTAGGCTGCAGTTGTGATGTTGACCTCCCGGCCTTGAACTCTTACTCCTTAGGGTTTTTGTCCCTTCAGGGTAAGTTCTTCCCACAAGGTGATTGGTCCAATCGGATGTCGTTGCAGGGCTTAGCCACGCCTCACGTGGTTCCTCCTTCTGTGCATACATTAGTGTTTGGGCTGTCACGTGTGACCCATCCACCCATAGTGTCCATGCCGTATGCCTTTGTTTATTTAAAGGCATGTCTTCCGGAGGTCAAGAGAGTGTCCAGGTGTGATAGGTTCTCCCCCCAGCTCAGGGTGAAGCTGTAAAACTGTCTGCTTTTTTTACCGAATCGCCAATTTACACCCTTCGTTTTGGGGTTAACTTCAAAGCATCTGGTCTTATGCCTTGTGAGGTTTTCTGCAGCTTCGTCTCACAGATCTGCTTTATGATTGCGAATTAGATAAGATTGCAGCCTCATTTTGCAGATGCCCCTTCATGATCGCGGATCAGATAGCTTATCGGGATGGTGACATGCATGCTGTGAGAAGGTCCCTGGACTGTGGTCAGTTAACCGCTGTCTCTCTCTGTGGGATCCCTGTTATGACATACACACCAAATGACATCGCACACCCACTCCTTACCCACATGTCCCTTGGCAAGCAGGGTCTGAGCCTAGCGCTGATCTATTGCCAATTTGTTATGATGTTACCATTCAGACCCATTTTCAAAGTGTCTTGTCAGTAAACAAACCGGTGATAGTGTTACCGTTGGCACCCAAACCAATTTTATACCTGCGCTATCTGTGAACAGACACATTTCTACTTTTAGACCTTTAATTAAACTTCCTGTGGCTGTTCTTGCTCAGAAAGTATTGCCTACTGATATCTTATCTGTACAATTCGTATGCTTACCCAGGGCCTCTACAGTATGTCTTGTGTATCTCCGAGTTGGGGCCCCATACTCTGTATGCACCAATTTGTGACCAATCCTTACATTAAACTGAGTATTCTTAAACCTTACTTTTGTCTTTGTTTTGTGGCTAAAGAGGTACATATGTTCTGTACACACTGTTCTTTAAACCTGTTCTTCTTAGCATTTCTGTACGTTCTGTTCCATTACTGTATACTATTCCCCTATTGCACTTTGCGTCTCATATGTTGTAGTAATATTTAGGATCCTAAGTTTAGTCTTTATCTTAGCAATTGTTTAGTTTATAATGGTTTTTCTGTATCATGTTCCTGTTCCTGACCCAGATCTTAGTTATGTTCATATTGTAAATATTGAAACATCTGAACATACGCTGTGCCTTCAGTACCAGGTCATGACAGAATGCAAGACTGATACTTTGGTGTTGCAGATGGGCTGTCCTTAAATTATTTTTGGGGGTCTATAACTAGAACCTTTGAGAGATAAGCAGATTCACAGCCAGCCTTTTGCAATTGGGTATCAAGCCAGCAAAACATGGGCCAGAGCATGTAGGTGAGAGGTACACAAGAGCCTACATGGAGTTCCAGAAAAAGACTGGCAGTGGTGAGTGAGCTGGGCAGACTCCTGGCTCAGCAAAAAGCATGTGTCCTTCAAGATGCACCACAAAGATGTTCAGGGTGAAAAGTGGAGCCCACTTATTGACCATGAAGCAAGGCGCTATGGTTCAGAGAATGTCAGTGTCCAGGCTTAGAGAGATTCCCCCTACTGAGTAGTGATGGAAGGAAGACGAGGCTAAGCAACTATGGAGGCTGCACGGGAGCCAGCACCTAGCTAAGAGCTCGCCATACAACTGGACATTTGCCAAATTGCACTCCTAGCTCAGCATGCGGTAGAGTGGATGCAGGAGCTCTAAAAAAAAGAATCTATGCTGACCACCCAGCTGGCTCATCTTGAGAGGGAGGTCAAAGAGGAGACCTCCAGTGCCAGTTCTCTGATTAAGTCACAATTTTTCTGATTTCAGGTTTCCTAGCCCTATTATACTTCCACACACACGAAAGTATTTACACATGCACACCTTTTCTTATGTTGATATTTAGCATTGGGTTGCTTACTGATGAAATGCTAAAGTTTAATTGAACACTGGCAGATGTTAACATTATTTGCAACATTATTAACATTATTTGCAACATTATTTACTTCAGTTACATAAATTCAGTTATTTAGTAATAAATAATTAAATAAGTAACTTCAACAACCCCCTGTTGTTACAGTACATCTGCTGATGCAGAATGACCTGGTGCAGCTGAAACAGTACATTGTACCTGTTTTTAAGGAGCTCTTCCCTTCTCCCCCAGTCCCCCCAAATCTGTGTTTTGCTTTCCTGACCCTTTGCTACTCAACTATTATCTTCCTCTTCCCCACTGATATCTGCACTAACACTTTCTCTCTCCCCACATAGGTGGAGCATTCCATGCCTGTCACAACTGAGGTAAAGTGTTGACAGGATAGCCGATATGGCGAGAAAGCTGGGGACTACCAGAATCAGCGGTGTTCACAGGGAAGTGGCCACACGGATCCAGATTCTTGATACACTGTGGTCCTCCTCTATTTGAGCAGGAATGGTCCGGATGTGCCGGGATGCTAAAAATGTTGACTTGCTTGGGCCAAGAAACACAAAGAATAGGCATTGAATCAGTGGAAAACTTCCTCTCATGTTTGTCATGATGAGTTCAAATGTGAGACTTTTGTTTCTAACCACCATGTTTTTGGTAGACATACAGAGAGTGAACAGATGTTTCCTTAATGTGTGGTTTTCACTGTGAAGCATGGAGAATAAGTGTGAGGTGATGATAGTGTGAGGTGCTTTGCTGGTGACACTATGGATGACTTGGAGGGCACACTTAACTAGCATTTCGGAGTGACATGCCATCCCAAACTGGTTTGCACTCATTGGGACCATCATTTGTGTAAAGCTGCTTTGCGGCAATTACAATTGTTAAAAGCACTATACAAATAAAATTTAATGGAATCGAATTTATTTTTTTTCCAACCCCAAACAAGCCTCTAGGTTATGTAAGAGCTAGACGGTGATGTAGTGCTGCAGCTGGTGACCTGGCCGCCACAGTCATCCAGTTGAGATGGTTTGGAATGAGTTGGACCGGAAAGTGAAAGAAAAGCAGCCAACACGTACTCAACTTCTCTGGGAACTCCTTCAAGATCGGTGGAAAACAATTTCAGATGACTACCTCATAAAGCTGCGTGAGAAAATGGCAAGAATGTTTAAATCAGCCATTAAAGCAAAAGATGGCTACTTTGAAGAATGGAAAATATAAAATGTATTCTGGGATATCTAACACATTTTTTTGACTGTTTAATTCCATGTGTCTTAAGCAGTAATATACAATCTAGAAATTAATAAAATAAGGAAAAGCCACTAAATAAAAAAGTGTGTCTAAACTTTTCGCTGGGACTGTATACACTGTACATTACCAGTTAAATATTTGAACACTCTTTTAATTCCATGGTTTCCTGATTTTTACTTCTTTGTACATTGTAATACTATGATAAAGGCATACAAAACATGCAATAATCTCCTTTCTTTCATATATATCACAGATACTAGAGTGGCACAGTGGCTTAGTAGATAGCACTGTCACTTTGCATCTCCAGGGTCCAGGTTTGATTCCTGGCCAGGTTTGATTCCCGCCTCTGAATGCATGTTCTCCCCATGCTTGGTACATAAAATGGACTGTTTCGGGTACTTCGGTTTCCTCCCAAAGTACAAAGACACGCAGAGTAGGCTAACTGCTGTTCCCAAATTAAGTGTAAGTGTGTGTACTGTATGTGAGTGTGCCCTGCGATAAATTGGCATTCTGTCCAGAGTGTACCCTGCATTGTGCCCTGAGTCTCCTGGAATAGGCTCTAGGCTCCCCATGACCCTGTATGCAGGATAAAGCGGTATTAATGAAGAGTGAGTGAGTATGCTCTGTAAATCCTTCATAATGGCTCTAATCTGAGATGCTGTTAATTGCTGATTTTTAAGGCTGATAACTCTAAATTAACTTTTTCTGCTGCAGAGGTAAGTAATGGTCTTGCTTTTCTTTGGATCGTCTTTAGGAAAGCTGGTTTTATCATGGTGCTTGATGGTTTTTGCAAATGCAGTAATACTGGTAATACAGTTCATGCAAATATTATTTCAAAACAGCTGACCTTCATTGAGATGGTGAGATGTCTTAAAATAACAACTGACTTGTTGTTGCTGTTACTTAATTCCATAATTCCATATGTGTTGTTTCATAGTTTCGAAACCTCCAGTATTGTTTAAAATGGAAAAAAAAAAAAATAATCACAAAACAAACAAACAATGAAAAAGAAGGTGTGATGTGACCAATGACAAAATATAAGGGAGAGTCAAAAATTTATCACACTCTGGTTACATTGTCTTATCAACGCATTCCGGTCAAGACTACTGTCTCCTCAGTCACTTGTTGTACAGTTTATTACATCAGTTTATGTATTACAATTGCAGTGTGAGCAAAAATGAAAGCCATCATTTATGATTTTGGATTTTTTGGTCTCACAGAAGAGCATAGACAGAAGCATTTAGATATCTGCAAATACGTTTGTACCAATACTCTAAGGAAGGTGGAAGTTTCTTAAAGAGAATAATTACCATTAAAAGTAATGTTTAAAAGTCATTAAAATTGGGTGAAAGTATCCTCCTTATAATACTGATCTTACTCCATTTTACTTTCCCTTGTTCTTTTAATAAGGAAGTGCACCATAGCTTAAAGCTTATCCTATAAAAAATATTGAGGGAATACAAAAGCATGTTAATAGACTGACAAAGTGTATTAAAAAGCAAGAGGATTATGTCAAAAAATGTATGTATTTGTCTTTTCTATAAGTTAACTAAAATACATTCTACAGCAATAGTGTGGGCTCAATAGTGATAGGCTCACCCTCAGATGGACTCACCTTTAGATCCAGTATAAATTTTCTTGAAAATTATTTGAAGATATGTAAGCAATCTATGTTGTTTTCTTAGTTACATGTATAAGTAACATGTAATTTTGACACTAGGGGGAATAAATACATAATCTATATATTGAAAATAGTAATATATGTTTTTAACATACATGATTTTACTGTATATGTAACATACAGTATAGGAAAACCTTTCTTTGGTATATGGACATACCATATTACATTTTTGTTTTTATTTAAGGTTATTACCTTCAGTCAAAGGAACCCCTTAATTCCACACCATACATAGACATCATCTAAAAACTTTATATACATTTCGGCATGCATAGTGCCTCCAAAAAATGCAAGCTGCACAAACCATATGGACTTATGCTCCCCATACCATGAGAGATGCTGTTTTTTTTTAACTGAACGCTAATAACACTGAAAGGTCTCCCTCATTTTTAGCCCGGAGGACACACCATATGCACTTATGCTCCACCATACCATCAGAGATGCTGTTTTTTTTTTAACTGAACGCTAATAACACTCTAGAAGGTCTAATTTTTAGCCCGGAGGACACAGTATTCGTGATTTCCAACAAGAATGTCAAATTTGGATGCATCTGACCATAGACCACTTTTCCACTTTAAAACAGTGCATTTTAAAGGAGCTTTGGCCCAAAGGACATGATGGCACTTCTGGACCAAGTTCACATATGGCTTCCTTTTTGCATAATAGAGCTTTTGTTGGCATTCTTTAGTTTCTCTGAATCCTTTGATAATGTTATGCACTGTAGATAATGAGATTTTGCATGAAGTTTTTTAAATTGGAGAAACGCTGTTTTTAAGTATTCCACAATACTTGTATGCACTCTTTCACAAATTGGAGAGCCTCTGCCCATCTTTTCTTCTAAGAGATCTTGCTTTTTCATCACTTTGTTGCCTCCAAGTTCCAACTTTTTTGAGACCTGTAGCAGGCATAAAATTAAAAATGACTTTTAGTTTTTAATTCACTCAAATAAAAAAAAAAAAAGTCCCAACTTTTCCAGAATTCAGGTTGTGCATACAAATCTACTGGGAACCCCAGACCAATTTCAAAAGAAGAGCATGCAGAACACCTTCCTTCTCCAAAACCCAGCTTGGCCAAACTGGGCAATATGGCAGACCATTTTTCATTGATCAAAACATTTATTAAATGAAGTTTTCTTACTGCCTTACATATATTTTTAAAACTATATACTGTAGAAACCTAACTAGTCAGGGATAATAGAGAATTTAATGCATTAATGCAACAGGAAAATAATCAACTTTGAGGTGGTAACAACTCTACATTGTCTTTAAGCACATCAATACCAGCACACCCTGTATATTTATACATATTTTCTCACACTTTTTTTATGTTTTATTGCTGATGAGTAATAAACTGCGGACAGGTTGCATACAATGTAAATTCTAGGACTGTTAAATGTGGAGTCCATAGTAACTTAAACATCTCTCCTGTAATACTGAACTTCCAGCCTCTTAACACTATGAATGACTGCAGATCAATTGCTGTGATCTGTTATCAGCCAGATGAGGATGGGTTCCCTGTTAAGTCTGAGTCTGATTGGTATCTCCGGGAGTTTTTCCCCGCCATCGTCGCCCTCTGCTTGCTCATTAAGGACAATCTATCTGTTTTATTTTATACATATTTTCTCGCACTTTTCATACTCATTTCTCATACAAATTTTCCTTTGTTCTATTACAACATAAATCATGGCTAACAGTTAATATCAGTTAACAATATCTGGGCTATAGATACATTAAGAGTAATATGACTGGGAATACACCATCTGTTGTTATTTGTTATACAGTGGAACCTTGGATTACAAGCATAATTTGTCTTGGAAGCGGGCTCATATTCCAAAACACTCGTAAACCAAGTAAAATTTCTCTAAAAACTCTAATTATTTGTTCCCAGGCCAAAAAAAAACCCCATAAAAATAATGAATACAAAATATTAAGTAAAAATAAAACTAATTAACCTGCACTTTACCTTTAAAAAAAGTAATAATAAATTCTGAATAAATAAATTATGCGCGCAGGCGCTGTGTGTGTGTGTGTCTTTGTGTGTGTAAAGCTAAAGTAAGAGGAGACTCTTACTTTCAGCCCCTCCCGTCTCCCGCTTCTCATCTTACACAGTAAACCTTTTTTCTCTCTTATTTGAATTTCACACAAACACACACATACACAGACCTCAACAGAAAGACTGTTTTGTTAGAAAAATTAGCAAGGAACATCGCTAATGACACTCGTGTGAGCGCATACTAACGGAATCACTGCTGTAAAGTAAAACAAACAAACAAATGAACCTGCACTTCGCGACAGAGCAGTATTTCTGTGTAGAGAAGTGTGTGTGTGTTTGTGTGTGTGTGTTTGTGTAAAGCAGCGAGGGGGTACTTTACAAACACAAAAACACACACACACACACTTAAGGGGAAAGAGAGAGAGAGAGAGAGAAAGAGAGAGTGTGTGAACCGGCACGCTGTCAAATTACGCACGTGCACACATGACAGGCTGAGGGAGAAAATGGATTTTTAACCTTCTAATAAGACTTTCTTTTGCTTTACACACGCACACACGAGTGTTATAAGAAACAGTACATGCGCGCTGTACACACGCTTACAACACAAAATATGTTAAATTCAATTCAATTCAATTTTATTTGTATAGCCCTTTTAGCAATTGTCATTGCCGCAAAGCAGCTTTACACAGTCAAAAGAATTATTTAAGTTTGTATGAAATGTGAATTTGTATAAATCAAAATGAGCAGATAGTCCCTGGTGAGCAAGCCGAGGGCGACAGTGGCAAGAAAAAACTCCTTGAGATGGTAATAGGAAGAAACCTTGAGAGGAACCAGACTCAACAGGGAACCCATCCTCATTTGGGTGAAACAGAAAGCACTTTAACTGTTGCACTTGATGGAACAGAAAGGCCATTTAAAGTTACGGTGTGATCTAAAATTTTACTCCTAGCTGTGCGGTCCTATGACTAGAACTTCTGTCTTATCCGGATTAAGCAGAAGGAAGTTAATTAGCATCCAATTTCTTATATCCTGCTCACATTGCTCAACTTTAGTAAGCTGTTTTTTTCTCATCAGGTTTTGCTGAGACATATAACTGTGTGTCGTCAGCATAACAATGAAAACTAATACCATGCTTACGGATTATGTTGCCCAGAAGAAGCATGTAGAGCGAAAAAAGTAGTGGACCTAAAACTGAACCCTGCGGAACGCCAAACTCCACTAGAGAACATGCAGAATAATCACCATTTAAGTCTACATACTGATAACGATGGGTCAGATAGAATCTGAGCCAGGAGAGGGCTGTACCCTTAATTCCCACTACATTTTCTAATCTGTGAAGAAGAATAACGTGATCAGTGGTGTCAAAAGCTGCACCGAGTAATACAAACATAGTTACACAACCCTGATCAGAGGCCAATAGGATGTCATTTACTACTTTAACGAGTGCTGTCTCTGTGCTGTGATGAGGCCTTAATCCTGACTGATACAGTTTATGTATGCCATTTCTATGTAGATATGAGCATTGCTGCTCCGCTACTATCTTTTCCAGAATTTTAGAGATAAAAGGGAGGTTTGATATTGGCCTGTAATTGGACAGCTGACAGAGGTCGAGGTCAGGTTTCTTATTAATTGGTTTGATAACTGCTAATTTAAAAGATTTTGGAACATACCCAATGCTGAGTAAATAATTAATTTTTCTCAAGACGGGTTCTGTTATTGCTGGTACTATCTGTTTAAGAAACTGTGTCGGTACAGGATCTAATATACAGGTTGATGAATTTGCAGAAGAGATGCGTGAAATAAGTTCATTCTCTTTAAGGGGAGTAAAGTATTCTAGGTTCTGATCTGACATGGCTAGATTAACATCTGCATCAATTACATTGTTCGGTTTCAAAACCTCAATTTTATGCCTAATATTTACAATTTTATTATTAAAAAAGTTCATGAAGTCCTCACTATTTCATGATGTTGTTGTGGAGATTTCTGCAGTGGTCTTATTTCTGGTTAATTTGGCTACAGCATTAAATAAAAATCTAGGATTATCTGTTATTTTCTATAAGAGTGGAGAGATATGTTGATCTAGCTACACTAAGAGCTTTTCTATAGTTCAGGATGCTCTCCTTCCATGCTATTTAAAATACTAACAATTTAGTTTGACGCCATTTACGTTCTAATTTCCGAGTGGTCTGTTTTAAAGTGCGCGTGTGATCGTCATACCAGGAAGCAAGTTTCTTATCTCTAATAATTTTTCTTTTAACTGGAGCAACATTATCCAAGGTATAGCGAAATGTCGACTCTAAATATTCAGTCGCCTAATCGAGTTCTGTGGGGTCAGACGGTGACCTAATCGAAGTTGGGAACTCTGGGAGATTACTGATAAAACTCTGTTTGGTAGTTGATGTGAATGTACGTTTCATATGGTAGCGCGGCGCTGTGCGTACATTATTACTGTGACACACTTGAATTGAGACAAGATAGTGATCTGAGATAACTTCAGAAAGTGGAATTGTGAATAAATTTCTTATAATTAATCCGAATAATATTATTAAATCTAAAGTGTGACCTGCTTTATGAGTGGGTCCTACTACACACTTATTTACTCCTACCGAGTCCAGTATGGACATAAATGCTGTTCTCAGAAGGTCTTCTGGATTCTCAAAATGAATATTAAAATCTCCAGCAATTAACACTTTGTCTACAGAAACGACTAGGTTTTAGAGGAAATCTGCAAATTCACTAAGAAATTCAGAGTACGGCCCTGGAGGTCTGTAAATGACAATTTGTGGAATCAACTGAGCTGACTTAAAAGAGTTAAATGGACTTATGTTACTATAAAGAATTTTAAATGAAGGAAATTTGTGTCCGTGTTTTTGTACAATAATCAAATTATCATTGTGAATAACTGCGACGCCTCCTCCTCTACCAGTTAACCGAGGCTGGTGTATGTAGCTGTATCCAGGAGGACTAGCTTCATTTAGAGCTACATACTGGTCCTGTTTAATCCAGGTTTCTGTTAAACAGAGTATATCAAACTCCTGATCCGTGATAATTTCATTAACTATAACTGCTTTAGATGCGAAAGATCCTAGCTTCAGATCAGAGGTGCCGGCTGCGCATTCAGTATGATCTGAGTTTGTGGTCTTTATGTTAATTGAATTACTAAAACAGACTTTCTGAGTCTTTCTAAATTTGTTTTTTTAGCTCGGGGAACAGACACAGTCTCAATATGATGAACCCTGAGTGACGACTCTATGCAGCTAGCAGACAGTTGGTTTAGCCTGTCTGTCTGCTCCCTGGCTTGGGATCTGGATTGTCACCGATTAACTAGGCCTCTTCTGAGACTATGAGCTATACTGCAAGAAATGAGAGCAGCACCTTCTCGAGTGGGATGGACACCGTCCTGCCCTAACAGGACAGTTTTCCCCTTAAAAGTTTTCCAAATATCAATTCAATTCAATTCAATTCAATTCAATTTTATTTGTATAGCGCTTTTAACGATTTACATCATCACAAAGCAGCTTTACACAATCAAAAGAACTAAGTTTGTATGAAATGTGAATGTGTATGAATCAAAATGATATGATTGTCACCACACGCATTCCAGGCAGACCACACGGGGGCATCCATGTGATAAGATCTCCAACCAGAAGCAGGACTCCAGGATGAGTTAGAGAGGTCCAGCGGGCAGAGGGGGTCTGGATCACTGGCAGCTCAGGAGCGACATGTATAGCTCGACAGAGAGATAGGTAGAGGAAAAAGGAGAGAGGGAGAGAGAGAGAGAGAGGAGAGAGCAGAAAAGGAGAGAGCAAAGAGATGGAGAAATAACAGTTAGGTATGGTCACAGTCGAACAATGTAAAAAGTGAATGTATATTTAGTGCAGAGTGCAAGCAGAGACTCCGGCAGGACTAGCTATGACAGCATAACTAAAAAGGGAGAGCCAGAAGGAAACACAAACATGAGGGCTTCCAGAGATGTAAGGCAACCAATCACCTCACCGTCAACAAACCTGAGTGATCAATGAGAGTGGGGAAGACAGCATCCAAACATACCAGTTCACCTAATACTCTACGTCCATGAGTCCACCAGATCTGCTCCTTTACCTAAGGATAATCTATTTATAAAAATGCTTGGCTAAATAAATAGGTTTTTAGCCTGGACTTAAACACTGAGACTGTGTCTGAGTCCCGAACACTATTTGGAAGACTATTCCATAACTTTGGGGCTTTGTAAGAAAAAGCTTTGCCCCCTGCTGTAGTTTTAATAATACGCGGTACTGACAAGCAGCCTGCATCCTTTGATCGAAGTAGGCGTGGCGGATTGTAAGACACTAGCAGTTCACTCAGATACTGCGGCGCGAGACCATTTAATGCTTAATACGTCAAGAGTAGTATTTTAAAATCGATGCGAAATTTCACAGGAAGCCAATGCAATGTAGATAAGATAGGGGTTATGTGCTCATATCTTCTGGTTCGAGTGAGGACTCTCGCTGCTGCATTCTGGACTAATTGAAGCTTGTTTAAGCACCTAGTTGAACAACCAGACAGTAAGGCGTTACAATAATCCAACCTAGACGTGATAAAAGCATGAACTAGTTTTTCTGCATCGTTTAGTGACAATATATTTCTTATCTTGGCAATATTTCTGAGGTGAAAGAATGCTATCCTGGTAATATTATCTACATGTGCTTCAAATGAAAGACTTGAATCTATAATCACACCGAGGTCTTTTACTGTTGCATTTGATGGAACAGAAAGGCCATTTAAAATCACATTGTGATTAGAAAGCTTACTTCTAGCTGCTTGTGGTCCTATGACTAGAACTTCTGTCTTATCAGAATTAAGCAGAAGGAAATTAATTAGCATCCAATCTCTTATGTCCTGCACACATTGCTCAACTTTAGTAAGCTGGTTTTTCTCATCTGGTTTTGCTGAAACGTATACTTGTGTGTCATCAGCATAACAATGAAAACTAATACCATGTTTACGAATTATTGCCTAGAGGAAGCATGTAAAGGGAAAAAAGCAGTGGGCCTAAAACAGAACCCTGTGGAACACCAAACTCAACTTGAGAACATGAGGAATGGTCACCATCTAAATCTACAAACTGATAACGATCAGTCAAATAGGATCTGAGCCACAAGAGGGCCGTTCCCTTAATTCCTACTACATTTTCTAATCTGTAAAGGAGAATATTATGATCAATAGTGTCAAAAGCTGCACTGAGGTCGAGTAACACAAGTATAGTGACACAACCCTGATCAGAGGCCAATAGGAGGTCATTTACTACTTTAACGAGTGCTGTCTCTGTGCTGTGATGAGGCCTAAATCCTGACTGATACAATTCATGTATGCTATTCCTATGTAGATATGAACATAGCTGTTGTGATACTACCTTTTCCAGAATTTTAGAGATCGGCCTGAAATTGGAAAGCTGACAGGGGTCAAGGTCCGGTTTTTTGATTAGTGGTTTAATAACTGCTAATTTAAGGGATTTAGGAACATACCCACTGCTGAGTGAACAGTTAATTACTTTTAACAGGGGTTCTGTTATTGCTGGAACTATCTGCTTGAGAAAATGTGTCGGTATCGGATCTTATTCACAGATTGACGATTTTGAAGAGGAGATGAGTGAAATTAGTTCACTCGCTTCAAGGGGAGTAAACTATTCTAGGTTCTGATGTGGTGTTATTAATTTATCATCTGTATCACTTAAATTGTCTGGTTTTAAAGCCTGAATTTTTTGCCTAATATTTATGATTTTGTTATTTAAAAAGTTCATGAAATCCTCACTACTGTATGTTGTTGTTGTGGAGATTTCTGCAGTGGTCTTGTTTTTAGTTAATTTAGCTATGGTATTAAATAAAAATCTAGGATTATTTTTGTTATTTTCTATAAGAGTGGAGAGATACATTGACCTAGCAGCACTGAGAGCTCTTCTATAGTTCAGGATGCTCTCCTTCCATGCTATTTGGAAAACTAACAATTTAGTTTGACGCCATTTGCGTTCTAATTTCCGAGCGGTTTGTTTCAGAGTGCGTGTGTGATCGTTATACCAAGGAGCAAGTTTCTTATCTCTAATCATTTTTCTTTTAACTGGAGCTACATTATCTAAGCTATGACGAAGTGTTGACTCTAGATATTCGGTCGCTTGATCGAGTTCTGTGAAATCAGATGGCGATCCAATCAAAGTTGATAACTCTGGAAGATTATCGATAAAGCTCTGTGTGGTATTTGATGTGAATGTACGTTTAAGGCGGTAACAATCAATAAAGCCCATGTTGTTTTCGGAGCACCACCTGGACATCCAGCGGTTCAGCGACCATAACCTGCTGTAAGCTATGTCGCCACGTCTCATTGGGATGGGACCAGAGCATACTACTCCATCGGACATCGCCTTCGCTAATTTAAACACCTCTATAAAGTTATTCTTACTAACCTCTGACTGACGAAGGCGTATATCATTAGCTCCAGCATGTACCACTATCTTGGAGAACCTGTGCTGTCCTAGAGCCCTAAGATTATCTGCTATGTCTGGCGCTCTGGCTCCCGTGATACACCTAACCACTGCCGCTGGCGCCCCCAAAGGCCTAGCTAATTTTACGTGCCTCATTATAGAGTCTCCTATAACCAGAGCTCTTTCAGGTTTCTCAGTGGGTGCATCACTGAGGAGAGCAAACCTGTTGGACACGTGAAGCGCAGAAGAGGTGTGCTCCGGTGGGCTAGCCTTAGCGTTAGCTTTGGCTGAACGAGTATGCCGCCGAGTCGTCACCCACTCGCCCCGCTGTGAGGGGTCCAATACCAGAGTTGGGGGCTGGTTATCTCCGCTTGCGGCACCCAGATTGTTCGCTACAGGAATAACTCTGCTCTCACACTTTCTAACCCTCTCTAAAGTCTGGATGCGCTCCTCTAACGCTGGTATCTTCTTCATCAGAGTGCTCACTAACACACACCTATCACAAATAAAATTACCACTAACGACGGAGGAAGAATGTCTAAACATCCTGCACTCCAAACTCTGAACGAGCTGAATATTAGACATTATATCGTACCTGAGTCGGAGTTTAGTTGTTTGGAGCTGAATTCCGCTTGTTGTTTTTAGACGAAGAAACTCATGCGTTCTCCAAAAAGCGCAGAAAAAAGCGAAGCCAAATAGTATGAAGATGTAAAAACTAGTTGCTATTAATATTATTATTGTATAAATGAAAAAACTATGTAATTTAAACGCTGATACAAACGCGAAACTTTCGTGGCAACGATACAAAAACAGGAAGCTACGTCACCAATATGTTTTACACACACAGGTTGTCAGTGTTATTGTAAACAATACACGCGTGCACGGATGTTGATTATACCAGTGAGAGCCGCGCACTAAGACCCAGCAGAGGAGACGATTACCCACAATTCCGCAGCACAAAAGAGAGAAAAATCATTGGCTCAGTTGTGATCACGTGATGCTCAACATCAAAACAAGAAGCGCATGCGTGATACATAATACTCAGTACTCCTAAACCAAGACTTGCTTGTTTTTCAAGTCAAAATTTCTTAAAAAATCTTTGCTCGTCTTGCGGAACACTCGCAAACCGCGTTACTCGCAATCCGAGGTTTCACTATATGTGTTATTTGAGCTTCTGTTGTTAACAAACACAGCAATTTTCCTGCTTTCTTCTTACTGTTGCATATAAAAGTACAGTATGGCTTACAAACACCCCGCCTTGCGAATTTTTGCCTTAAGAAGAATTTTTTTTTTTTTATTTGCCTCTGCATACAAACCCTTTTTTGGCATACAAATGACTAAGCCACTTCTGGGTACTTCTAGTTACCGTACATCCTGTTGTGAGCACTTCTGGGATAGGGATGGGCGTTAGTGGAAATTCAAGTGAAGTGAGTTTACATATATATATATATATATATATATATATATATATATATATATTTTTTTTTTTTTTTTGTATTTTGTGCAAGATTTAATAAAGACAGTGGCATGGGTCCCAAGAATGTTAGCAAGGACGGTATCAAGAAGAAAAGGGGTTTTATTTCAGCTTTGTTTTTAAAGCTGCTGGTGCCAAGAGGAAGGAATCATAAATTAATATTTAATTAATTAATTAATTTATTTAATATTTAACTTTATTTGCATGTCATGTAAATTTTTATGTAAAAATACTTTTGGGTGGCTGTAACAGATTATTTCCACTTACATTAACGTACTTCCTATGGGAAAATGCATAATACGCATAATATTCTCTGGAGAGCTCGTCTCCAGAGAATATTAAATTCGTTTATACTATATATACAGTGTATACTTAGATATAATGTCACTGCAGGTTTTTTTAATTACTTTTGTCCATGTAGTCTTTATATTTGTCCATATTGTATTCGCCAACCAGGTCAGTTTTCCCATTAACATGCTTGATCGTTAATGTTTTCAAATTAACATTGGTGTTTCTAATACCCAGAGGGATCTAAAGGCCATACTGCAGCTGCACCAAAATCTTTACCATACACCCCCATTTCTATTGCCAGCTTATTTCCTTACCAACCAAAACTTTCCTTCTGAGCCCACTTCTTCTTCCAACACTCCTGCTCAGTTAGCTAGCTAGCTATTTAAACCGAGGATTCTGCGTCACCGCGTGGCCCCGCCCACTTCGCACCAGTCCCCTCCCCATGGGTTAGAACGGAGAAGCCATTTTTGTTTCATGTCTCAAAACCCTCGCTGGCTAGAATTTGATGCATTTCGGGCTCTGTGAAGGTAAGCTACTTTTTTTTTTAAACACGTTTTACTGAGATTTTACTTACGACATATTGTCGTGTTGAAACGACGCCGGCGGGTGAACATAAGCAGCTTGCTTTACTCACCAGTACAGCTCTGGCCGTATATCTTAGCTTAAGATCAACAAAGATTTCTCTCTTTTTTTCTGCCGTTAGCTTGGTACATAATATTAGCCAGTTGGCTAGTTTTCACAAGTTTACTGCTGGCAAACGCAATCCTTATTTACTATTTTCTTATACGAGTTAGGCGAAATTGCTTAGCGAGTAATCAGTACGTCAAGTAAAAAAAAGGTCTAGACGTCGTTTTTTAAAGCTAACGTGGTCCTCTTTTCCCCTGATCCTCTATTGCATTGTGCTCCAACGAGAGCTTTGTCTCTAATTATGGCCAGCCAAGCTTCACAAAAGCTGCACAAACCCTAGAAATGACCACAGCATTACTTAGTATAGCACTCTATAGCGTGAGGGGTAAATATTATCTTTAAACTATTCTCTATAGTGCCCGTATTCAGTGATGTAGGATTCCTAACTGTTATGCTTATAAATTTCCAAGCTATAATGTAAGGTTTAGACTGTGTTAAAAACGCAATGTACACACACAAACACAGAGAGAGAGAGACATGCAAAAATCTTTTTTTTTTTTTAATTAAAGGATGCATTCGCAAAATTAGTTAAAGATGCATTAAGTAGTTTTTGAAGCGTTTTGCTGCCCCTCTGTCCACCCCTAGAATTGAATATCCTGCCATATTACATTTAACTACTGCCTCATCCAGTTTTTTGTTTAAAAAAAAATATATTTTTTAATCAATGACACTACAGCGGTCTGCTGTTATAGGAACATAATCCACTGTGCATTGTTGTATGATGCAATAAATGTGTTATTTTTCTAAAACGGATTAAAATGATTCCTCCTAAAACACAGTGAATTATTACAGTTTGTAAATCATTAGTAAACAACATTTTCAACCATGTTTAAACGAGACATCTTTTTGTGACTGTTATAGTTTGTTATACAACAGTTAGCTCCGACCGATTGGACTGAAAAGCTTCTTTTCCACCAAAGTGAACCAGGTGTTAGTTCTTGTGCTGGGTTAACCCTGAGCCTCCTAAGAAGTTCCCTTGTTTTTCCACGTCATCACATCATTTTATGCGTCTGGTTACACCCCTTTTTTAGTGGCGATAAAAATAATAGTGGCAAAGAATGCTAGCGGCATGCGCAACAACAATGGTAAACTTTAACATGGCTTTGTGATTAGTTCTCCTGGTTTTATCATTACTAGAAAGCAATTCGGGTGGCACAGTGGCTTAGTGGTTTGCATTGTCACCTTGCGCCTCCAGGGTCCAGATTTGATTCCCGCCTCAGGGTCTGTGTGCATGAAGTTTACATGTTCTTTCAGTGCTAGCCGAGTTTCCTCTGTTTAGAGCAAGTCTTCGACTTATGAGCGAGTTTTGTTCCTAGAGCAAGTTTATAAGTCGGGTTTGTTTGTAAGTTTGATGAAGTGAGTCTTGCACCTCTATCTCACCTACGCGGAGTCAACGCAGTGGCTAAGTTTTTTTTTTTTTTTTTTTTTTTTTTGAGAGTCACTGCGAGTTTTTGCAGTTTAGGTGTTGTGATTAGATTTTCTAATTTTTCCTCGTGAAGTAAATAGGTTTAGTTTAGTTTGAGGCCCTCACACCAGCTTGTGGATCATAAGTAACCTTGTGAAATATCAGGCAGTCAGTCACGGTGTGCAACACTGCATCTCATTTTAAATATACAACGTAAAGCATAATAAAACCACACACAGGTTTGGTATTTTGGTTCCGCATTATACTTACAAGCCTGCGCCTCCAGATTCTGAGAGTAATCCCGGTAACGCAGCAGGCATTTTCTATCATCATGCTCCCAGACTGATTCATTGATTCGTCTGTGAGGTTGACTCATTTTCCTGCATCACACACACACAGATTAGGGCTGGGCGATAAAACGATAACGATATGTATCGCGATAGACACGTGATCGATATCAATAAAAAATGTGTTCGATAAAACGTTTGATAATTTTTATTCTTTGTCGGAAGAAAACAGTGGTCGCAAAGCTAGTTTTGTTGCTGTCATGCGCACTCGCTCTGCAAACGGCACTAGGACCCTGAACAACAGCCCGTTAATTTATGCCCATGCAGTAATAGGAAAGACAAATTAGTCGATGCATGTCCATTCTTTTTTTCTCATGTTTGGTTGCGCCATGTTGTTGTCTCATGCTGGTCTGCTGGATTCCTCTTCAAAAGCAGAAAATGCACTTATTTTATTACATTTATTAAGCATTTCTTACATTGTTTTTTCATTTTCTTTGATTTTTCATATCTCTTAACCATAAATGTTAAGAGATAATTGTGTTCATTGTGACTTTAGACTTATGTTTACATTATAATTATTTGAGTTTTCCATGGTTATTGACATTTCTGTCTTAATAACTGAGGGGACTATGATCAGAGGAAGGTTAAGTTTAAAATAAAAATGTTTAAATGTAGTATTTTTCCTGGTCCTTATTTTAAATGGGTCATAAAAATATCAATTATTATCTATATCGACCGATATGAAAAACTGAAATCGGGATACAGTTTTCAGCCATATCGCCCAGCCCTAACACAGATACAATAGATAGTTTTTTTTATTTACTTACACATAATTGTAAATATTGGTATCTGGTGCACTACAGTGCACTGCACTACTACTATTTTTTTTTTTGTACATTGATGTGAGCTACTTCGTTTGTATCTAAGAATGTTTGTAGCTCTCCAGTTTCTTAGTATCTGCAGAAATTCGCAACTTAAATATTTGTAAATCAGGGACTTCCTGTACTGCCGTTTCCTCCCACAGTCCAAAGACATGCACATTAGACTAATTGGCCTTCCCACTTTGCTCGTAGTGTGTGAGTGTCTGTGTGTGATTTGCATCCCATCCAGACTTTACTTCTGTGTCCCCTGTGACTCAGTATACAGGATAATGTCGTGTAGATAATAGTAGCATATTGGGTAAAGTTTTAAAGAAACCATTTTTTCTGCATGAGGACTGCGTTGGCTGTCTGAAAAGACAGAAAGAACTGGTTTGAAATTGGGCACCTTTCCCGAGCTGGAAAAGGGGTATGATTGGACAAGAGGCATTCCACAAGTGGTGGTGATGAAGCATACTACCACTAGGTTAATTAAGGATATATATCACTTGGCATCACAGTTGTTGATCCGACAGTCGTTAATTGCACTAACTGCCGGTCATCTGAGTCGTTACTGTTTAGTCACGGAAGTGATGCACATAACCAAGAAAAGCTATCTGATAACACCTTGAATACTTAGTTTTCTTACTAACTCATATTAGATTGTTCTGAAAAGCTAGCTCCCTTATAACACACATAACTCTCCAAACTAAGGGGCATGGTAGGATTGGGTACCGAAACTCTGTGCGAATACGGCACCAGTACCTATAAATCAGAATCAGAACACAGATTTATGTGCCACTTTGATGCCTGAGGGATTAATTAAAATGCAAATACAGTGGAACTTTGGATTGCGAGTAACCCGGTTTGTGAGCGTTCCACAAGATGAACAAATTTTTTTTTGTTAATTTTGACTTGCAAGACAAGCAAGTTTTGATTTTGACGAGTACCAAGTATCATCGAGTATCATGTGGCACACTTGGGCTTCTTGTTTTGATGCAAAACGCCACATAATCACAACTGGGCCAATGGTTATTCTCTCTCGCACTGAAGCATCGTGGGTAATCGTCTCCCATGCTTGTATAGTCAATACCTGTGTGCGTGTGTACTGTTCACCGCTGTGACCACGTGTGCGTGCGTAAAGCATCTTTTATTATGTGTTTGTATGTGTGTAGGACGAGTTTCACACAGACACACACACACACCCACACCACTTTGCTAAACAGAGATGTATATATTTCATTAGATGTAATAATGTGTCAAAGTCGTCCTACACAGCAGCCCCCATCCTCCTCCTCCTCTCTCGTCTCAATCACTATAGCCAGGACTCTTTTCAAAGGTAAAGTGCAGGTTAATTTGTTTTATTTTTACTTTGTTTTGTATTAATACATTTTTATATTAATACTTTTGTGTTGTGGAACGAATGTCTGCGTTTCCATAATTTCTTATGGGGGACATCTGCTTTGATATACAAGTGTTTTGGTATACAAGCACGCTGGCGGACTGAATTATGCTTGCAATCCAAGATTCCACTGTACTGTATTAGACTCTGGTTCTCTTAGACGGATGTAGGTGAACATAAGTAATACAAATTTAACAAATCTTTTTAGTCAGCAAAACTTGGAATTCGAGATCATTCAATGAGCGCATGCTTGTAGTAATTACGCTTGCTCCGATAACAGCAGGTGGCGTTAGCTTGCTTAGCTAAACACGATTGGAATAAAACGCCTAAAGCTAAACTTTCTAAAGTGTGGCTGTATTTCACAACAAAGGATTGACACCGCAACATGCAACAAACGTTTTTTTTTTTGCGTGATCCCCAGCACCATTCACACCAACCCTGGCTAAGTCAGGAAAGGTGTGGTATTTTGGTAAATATGGTCTTATTTCTTCCCAAGAATTACTTGCATTTAAAGCTGGTTTGTAGCATACCAAGAATACCAACTAATTTGCTGTTATTGGTGTTAAATTTAGGGCTGCAACAACTAATCGATAAAATAAAAAAAAATCAATTACTAAAATCGTTAACGAATTTTATAATCAATACGTTGTGTCGTGCGATGCGGAGACATTTGATTATAAAAAATAAAAACTTAAGTTGAGCGCCGAGCGGAGTAAACACACTCAGTCTCGCGCACTGATGCTAGCAGAGTTCGGCGCCTTATAGACAGGGTGGAGCAAAGAAAAAAAATACAAGCGTAGGTAGAGGAAAGATACGCGGAGGCTGCTGGGTCTTAGTGCGCGTCTCTTAATGGCATAATTAACGTCCATGCACGCGTGTACTGTTTAATATACACACTGTGACCACGCGTGTGCTCGCGCAAAACGTATTTTATTTTGTGTCTGTATGAGTGTGTGTACAGCGCGTGTGTAAAGCAAGTCTCATTAGAGACGTTAAAAATCCATGCTCTTTTTCTGCTTAAGGCTAAGGCTGCTCTTTGGCTGCTGTATGTGTGTGTGCGCAATGCGTGCGTGTCATTGGACGCCATGACTCACAGACCCCGCCTACTTTTGCCTTCACAGACACACACACCTACTCTCTGCTCTACACAAAAACACTGCTCTGTCGAGATTCTATTCAAAGGTAAAGTGCAGGTTCATTTGTTTTAGTTTACAGCAGTGATACCGTTAGTGTGTTTTTAAAATTAAAATTTGATTTTGAGGGTTTTGGAATACGAGCCGCTTCCGGAACGAATTATCCAAGGTTCCACCATATCTATTTGGCAGATGTAAAGCTTACATGTCTGTTTTTTGTGTTGGTCCATTTTTATTTTATTTGATTATTATAACAGCTCAAAGAGCAACATGTTTGTGCACTTTCTAAAGATTACAGTTCTGTTTTTGAGTAAAGGGTTGGAAATGAATGCTTTTCTTGGTTTCGTTAGCTTTTCCCGCTGTCAATGGCTGTCGTGAGTCCTCGCTGACGCAAAAACTTCCTCGCAACCTTTTCCTCTACGGCAGCGGGGCTGCGAAGGCGGGCACGGTGTGGGAGTGAGCGAGTAGCGATAGTAGATTTGGGCGCACGCCGAGACAGTTCATCATAATTGTCTTTAACTTGTTATTTCATAAGGTTTTCCCAGCGGTGGTACAGCACTACCGCGTTTTTTTTTTTCCGTAAACACGGCGCCGTCTTAAGAAATATCTGCGTACCCACGAAACCACTAAAAACGGTGTAGTATATATGCCAGACCAGTATGGGGCGCTGTAATTCTGCCATAGAGATACGCTATACACGGAGAAGACTTGGAACATGCGCATAACCTTCGCGCTGTATACGAACCAAGATGGTGGTGTCCATTATTGCTTGTTGCTCATAACAGTTGCATAGAAGCAATAGATTTTGCTGTAATAAAGCTAGTAGGCTTTGTAGCAACACAAACACAATCATGTAGCTCGCCATTAATGTTGTTGCTGTTACGTGTGACACAGCCGACACGTGATGTGATGACATCATCGTTTTACAAAATATACTGATTGGCTGTACACATGAAACCGCAAGGGACCCGGTTTTAAAAAAACGGGACTTTGGGACCCGGTTTTAAAAAAATAGCGGTTTCAGTTTCTTAAAACACCGGATTCGTGTAGACGAATCGCCAATACGATAAAAAATTTACACGTATACAGCGAAACGCGTCTCCGTGTGGACAGGCCCTAAATGGCTGCGCTGTTTGGGGGAGGGACGTGCTAATGACGATTTGGTCTGCTGTGTGTGTGTGTGTGTGTGTGTGTGTGTGTGTGTGTGTGTGTGAGTGAGAGAGAGAGGGGGGGGGGGGCATGTTAAGAGGTCTTACATACTCATGAAAAGTCATGGATTATTCAGTGAAACATTTTTTAAAATAAAAATACCAAAGAATATTATTGTGTATAGACTGATTAAAAACAATGCAACTTATGCTATCATAAGGAAAATTTTAATTTCTTCCATTCCAAGGATTAAAAACGGTAACAATGTCAACTTTAGAGAATTTAGAATTTAGAAGATTAAATTTACACAAATTTTAAAAGAGGCCTTAATCACTGAAAGTCTTCAGAAGAGCCTCAGATTCAAGAGGTTTCTAAAGTGTGGAGAGGTGCATTTCAATTTCTCTTAATGTAAATGTGAGAACAGCTGATTCACACCTGGGGAGGGTGAATAATTTGCATTTGAATGTTGTCTGGCATTGTAAAGCACACACAGTGACACTAAAAGAACAAAAACCCAGGATTAATAGGAATAGGAGGCTCTGATTATACTGCACAAATATTATTTAGCACAACAAATTCCTCCGCGCACAGAAAAACTTTATGCGTGCGGTTGACTATAGGAAATTAAAGAGGAGGATTTTTATTTAGACTATAAAAAATTAACCAGCTATTTAGACTATAAAAAATTATGCCAGCTGCCACTTTTTAGTTAGAAGTTTTCAATACAAATTTTATAATGCCCACATGACCTCAAACATTGCCCTTGTTAAAATTTAAACTTTTTACTATTTAAGCTATTACTGTTTCATTTACTTTAAAATAACATTAAAACAAGCATAAAAAGTTTATTTATTTATTAATTTTTATACTGTTGACTACATTTGGGCCCTGAAACGGGTTCGACCCTAAGTGCCTGGGCAGCACCATAAAGCACGGACTCGAGGGGAGGTCTTACGGGAAAAAATGAGAAGGAAAGTGTTAAAGGAGTGAGGAAAGCTCGCTCTGACTCTGCTCTCCGCGGATGGCGGACCAGCCCCTCCCATCTCTTGCTGATTTGATCTCCTTGGGGCGCGGTCTATTTGTCCCGCTTGCATGCCGCACTTCTGCGTTGTTGCGCGTGCGTCGCACTCACACCGCATAGTAAAATCCACTGTAACCCAACACTCACCAAGTATTTTATAGCGCGGGGTGCAAACCTGGGATCCATAGCAAGGATAGTTTACCAGCTGTGCCTATTTCTGCGGCCCCGCTGCTTCGCATATCTGAAGGGGTGGCCACCTAACTAGTGACCGAGAAGCGATATTGATTTGGGCGCACGCCGTGACAGGCTAAAAAACATATTGTCCTCAAAAATGTAACAGATGAGGACTCAGATTAATGTGCAAAAACTATATAATAAAACTATCTAAGCTTACATGGCCTTTATAAGACTCAACTTTTATTTAAGCGCACTCAGAATAACGAAATTTTTTTATGATTTTGTAAGTGTTGTAAGGTGCGCTGTTCTGTACTGTTTTTGGTGAACTTGAGCGTGTCAGAAAATGAACGCAAACGTTTTTTAAAATGGTCAGAGTCAGTCTGCTTGCTGTTTTCTCGACGTATTCATAATCATTAGTCTACTTCTGCCGGTGCGCACTGGAAAACTTCATGCATGTGGTTTAGCCCTGATTTAGACTAAGACGGAGTAAATTAAAGAGGGGGATCACGATGCCGAATCGAAGCCCTGAGCCCAAACCTCATTTAAATTAAATCAACAAATATTATAAGTAAAAAACAATAGCCAAGGTTTAAAAAAACGTTCATGAATTCTTTTTTTTTTTTTTTTTAAATTATATTTTTATTGATATTTAACAACAACAAAAAAAAAAAAAACAGAGCCAGATCAATACACAATCAACACCCACAGCAAACATTTAAACACAAACAATAATTTGTTAATATAAGAGTGAACATGGAAACACCCAAGGGCAAAACAGTTCAGTAAAAGAGAACCTAAAAGAAAGAGAGAGTCATGATTGTTCAAGTAGATCCCACAAAGGGGCCCATATCCGCCAGAATAGATCAGATTTGTTCTGTAAGTCATATGTAAGTTTTTCCAATGGTAGAAGATTACTCACTTGTGCCAAACACATCTTTAAAGTTGGTACACGAGATGATGACCATAAGATAAGTATACATTTCTTTGCCAGATAAGTAATGAAATTTAATAAACAATTTAAATCAGAAGAAAGACCTAGCGATATTTTACAATTTAACAGGTATATAATTGGAGACATAGTCAATTTTCTAGCCAGTATTTTCTCAACCAGATCATGCACTTCATGCCAAAAAGTATTAATTTTCTTACACTCCCAGAATAGATGCATCAATGTTCCCGTTTCTGAATTACATTTAAAACACAGCTGAGATACATTTGGATACATTTTGTGGAGGCGTACAGGAGTGAGATATGTTCTTTATATAAATTTTAAGTTTTGCTCATGCACAGAAATTGAAGTTGATTTGTGAAAAACCTCCTCACATATAGAGAGCCATTCATCATCAGTGAATGATCGGCCCATATCCTTTTCCCAAATCTTTCTTAAAGGATTCAAAGGTGAAGAGGTTTCTGATAAAAGGGAGCCATACAGATAGGAAATCTGACCCTTCAAAGCCCCTGGAAGAAGGAGATGATTCTCAATATCGGACAATTCAAAGCGGATTTTGCCCTGTCTCATTTCAGATTGAATAAAGTGACGTAACTGGAGAAATTTAAAAAAATCTGTTCTAGGAAGTTTATAATCCAATCTAAGTGTCTCGAAAGATTTGACAACATTATCTGTAAATAAATTGGCTAAATTAAAAACACCTTTCTCCACCCAGGACCGAAGGCCAATATTAGCCAAGGAAGCAGGAAAGTCGGGGTTCAAAATAATTGGGGATTGCATGGTCAAATTCCCGGGGAGGCGGAGATATTTTTTGACATCTTCCCAAGCCAAAAGAGTATTTAATAACAAAAAGTTTTCAACAACTGGTCGGATCTCCTTAAAATTATTAATAAATGGAAGAGATGTTAATGTTCTCGGGGCACATGCAAAAGATTCCATAGTGACCCATAAAGAGCCTGTATCATTTGAAAAACATCTAAGCATTTGTTTGATTTGAGCAGCCCAGTAGTAAAGCTGTATGTTAGGCAAAGATCCGCCTCCACACTCCCTTGGCTTAAGGAGAGAAGTGAATTTAATTCTGGGTTTTTTATTATTCCATATAAACTTACTGATGGCTGTATTCAGACCCTTAAAAAAGTTAGAATTCAAATAGCAGGGTATGCACTGAAATAAATAAAGTAAACGGGGAAGCACATTCATTTTAATTGTGCTAATTCTTCCAAAAAAAGAAATTGGCAAAGAAGTCCACCTAATCATATCCTGTTTGAGTTTTGTCATTAAGGGTGAATAATTCTTGGAGAATAAATCCTTTAAGTCAGGGGTTATGTGTATGCCCAAATAAAGAAACCCAGAGTCAGTGATCCGAAAGGGACACTGTAAATTAACATTCTGTGGGGCATTTAAAAACATGGCTTGGGATTTCCCCAGGTTTATTTTGTACCCACTATACTGGCTATACTGATTAATTATCTCCAATACCCAAGGAATTGATGATTGTGGCTGCCTTAAGTATAGAAGGACGTCATCTGCATATAATGATATGCGGTGTTCCGTCCCACCTGCCTCCACGCCCCGGACGCCCCCATGCATGCGAATGCCTTCTGCCAAGGGTTCGATGAACAAGGCGAACAGGAGCGGCGACAGGGGGCATCCCTGACGGCAGCCTCTATGAATTGAGAATTTACTTGATAATAAACTATTAGTGTTAACCACAGCTGTTGAATCAGAGTAAAGAAGCTTGACTAGTCTGATGAAGTTAGAGCCCAAATTAAATTTTTCCAATATTTGAAACAAAAATCTCCACTCGACCCTATCAAACGCTTTCTCTGCGTCCAGAGATATTATAGTGGCCGGGTCACCATCTGTATTCAACTGATGTATTATATTCAGAAGACGACGTACATTGTCTGAGCCATAGCGAGATTTAATGAATCCAGTCTGATCAGGTTTAATGATCTTAGGCAGAATTCTCTCCAGACGACGAGCCAAGGCCTTGGCCACAATTTTAAAATCTACATTAAGTAAACTTATTGGGCGATATGAGGCACAGTCCAATGAGTTCTTTCCTTTTTTAAGAATCAAGCTAATAGAAGCGGTCTTCCAGGAACCTGGAGTAAGACTGTCTTCCAAAAGGTTATCAACTACAGGCATGAAAATAGGGGAGAGCTCGTGCCAAAATTTTTTATAAAATTCCAGAGGAAAGCCATCCAACCCTGGCGCCTTCCCACTAGGCATAGATTGAATAGCCGCAAAAATTTCTTCCTTTGTAAGAGGAGTGTTAAGATAAGCCTGATCATCCTCTGAAGTTAAAGGTAACTGCACCTTATCCAAAAAACTGATGGGGTCTTGGGATGCACACAAGGAAGTGTACAGGTTCTCATAAAAACCTTTGAAACTGGAATTAATTTTAACCGGATCATATGAAATTACTCCTTCAGTAGTTTTAATAGCCTTAATGGATCTTTCAGCTCGTTCACAGTTGAGTTGATATGCTAAAAGATGACTAGGTTTATTTCCATATTGATAAAACCGTTGCCTACTAAATGTTATTAATTTTTGTACATGTTCTGAATAGTCCAGGTTTAGTTTAGATCTAGCACCAGTTAGAAGATTCCAATTGTTTTGTGTAGGTGAAATTTTATGAAGCAGTTCCAATCTTTTTACCTCTTCTTCTAATTTTTTCCTATTCTCAGCCTTTTGTTTTTTATGCCAAGTAGTAAAAGAGATGATGTGGCCTCTTAAGGTGGCCTTGGCTGCATCCCATTTGGTGGCGCTATTTACTGAACAAAATTCATTATCCTGCCAGTATTGGGAGATTTTTTCTTTAAGGAACTGGCAAAACAAATTGTCATTAAGGAGAGTACTATTAAATTTCCAATAAGATGATTTAGGGGTTGAAAATTCTGTCAAACCTAAATAAACAGGGTTATGATCAGAAAGAACCATTGGACCAATTTCACAAGATCTTACACAATTAATGTATCTGGAAGGCAGAAATAGATAGTCTAATCTGGAATAAGAATTATGGGGAGGAGAGTAGAAGGTATAGTCTTTGACACCTGGATGTAGTTCTCTCCATATATCCACCAAGCCTGAAGCACGACACATATTCTGAAGAGTTTGAGAAGAACGAGACGTTGATTTTACAAAAGATGACCTGTCCAACTTGTTATTCATAACACAATTAAAATCCCCAGCCATAATCCCCAGACCATTACAATGATGATTAAACAATAGAATCATCTTTGATATAAAATCAGGACTGTCCTCATTCGGGGCATACACATTTAAAACAGTTAAGGGTTTCCCCAAGATGTGACCGGTAATCAAAATAAATCTGCCATCAGGATCCTGTTCAGTCTTTTCTAAGATAAAAGGAAAGTTTTTATGAATCAAAATAGCAACTCCCTGCTTGTTTGATGAAAAAGAACTGAAATATACCTGACCAATCCAATCTCTTTTGAGCTGTAAATGTTCCCTATCTGACAAATGTGTCTCTTGTAGAAGTGCAATAATTACCTTTTCTTTCTTCAGTAATGTTAAAATTTTCTTTCTTTTGACTACATTACCCATGCCCTTCACGTTCCATGTAACCACCCTAGTCAGGTTGGACATATGTTAGTGCAGTACAAAACATTTGGATGCTGTAAGTGGACAAAAGTGAGGTAAACGACATACATCTGAAGTACGATCAGCTCTGCTAAACACAAACAAAATCCCCCACAAGCCCTCCCCCCTGTCCCTATCCCCAAACGATAGGGCTCAAATAACCCAAAAAACAAGACGTCACACACACCTTCCCCCAACTCCTCCATTGACCGACCAGAAAAAACAACAGCCAGAGAAGTCCGCCATAAAACTCCCCATTAAAAAAAAACCTTAAGCCCACTGTAATAATAGTACTAATAAAAAATATTTAACTAAGACCTTAGAAGAAAACAATGAATAAATAAGTAAATGGCAGATGACAAACAAAATTAAATAAATAAAATAAATTAACGTGTGTGCAGATCCGGCACCACAGTCATAAAATATACAGCCTGAAAGGGCCTTGTGCATGCAAACCTAATTTCACCGGAAAGCTGCATCAACCTTAAAGAAGCCATTTATTCACTATTAAGTTCAATAGGAGAAACACCCTCAAATTGTTTCAAGAAAGAAAAACACCAGGAAAACTGTCTTAAAGTCCACGCCAATTAGTCAGGAAAGCTCACTTATCCGAAACCTCCAGGAATTTAGTAGCCGATTCAACATTATCGAATAAAATGATCTTTCCGTTATGTAAACAGCGGAGTCTAGCCGGGTACGCAAAACCCCGGTAAACACCTCGTTCCACCATAGACTTGCACACCGCCCCAAACGCTCGCCGCCTCCGCACAATCTCCGCAGATAAGTCCGGAAAGAAGCGTAATGTGGCACCTTTATAACTGACTTTAGTTTTCTTAGCTGCTTGCAAAACTGCCTCCTTTACCGGGAAACGTAAGAAACGCACAATAACACTCCTCGGCGGTGCGCTCGGCGTAGACTGGGATGGAAGCGGGGCCCTGTGCGCTCTCTCAATCTCAACAGCAGGGAAATCCGCGGGAAGCTGTAACCACACTGGCAACATTTTCTCAAGAAATGTAGTCATAGGCTCGTTGCCCTCCGCTTTCTCAGGAAGCCCAACAATTCTTAAGTTTTTGCGGCGACCACGGTTCTCCAAGTCATCCACTTTCGCTTGGAGTTGTTCCACGGTCGCGCGCAAATCGGCCATCTGAGTGCCGCGTGCATTCCCCGAGTCCTCTACCGCAGAAATCCGCTGCTCAGCTGTATTAAGTCGTGTTTCAGTGTCGGTAACTCGTGCGGTGAGAGCAGCGAAAGAGTTCTCAAGAACTGTTACTGAGGAAGCTATTTTTCCCAGCTGTCCCTCAATACCGTCTAAACGAGCACCGACAGCCCTAATTTCTGTTAAAATTAGCGAGGTGTCCGACTGAGGACCAGCGCCGGCCTCTTCCCCTTCTCCATCACGCGCGGTGGGGCTTTTCTTTTTCTCTTTACTTTTTTGTGATCTTGTCGCTGTAAAAATAGGAAAGTCTTTATCCCCTCCACTTTCCATTTCTAAATATGTTATTAAATAATCACAAAGTGGGTAAAAATAGGGCGTAATAAGAAAAATACGGAGTTTCGATGCGGAGCAAAACTCCTAGGCTGCCATCCTGCTTCGGGTCACGTGACCTCCCTCATGAATTCTTTTTAACATGAGTTGGCTCGGTGTTATGCGCAGAGCGCCAGGAGATTTCCTAAAGCGCCAAAATCGCTGGGGCATTTTTTCTAAGTAGATGCTATCTTTAATAACTGATGGAGGTTTTGAGCTGTATACACACGCATTCCTGCCTATACAACTCTTAAAACTACAACTGTGACACAATAACAGTAATATTTCGAACATTTAGCAGGCTGCCATTTGGAGAAACGGAAGAATAATGAATAAACCAGTTGTTGGGTCAAAGTAACCCAACCAGATGTTCATTTGTAAACTGCATCTTATTTGAGCCAACACGAGCAACCCAACAATGTGTTTAAAGTACCTGAAATAATCCAGAACGTAAATAACAATAAACAGATACAGAGATACTATATAACAGTCACTATTGTATTTACTGCAATGAGTGAAAATGTCACTTTGCGCCACCTGGCGGCCATTTTACGAATGACTTTGAAATGCAACTGATTTATTTTGGCCGCTGACGTTTTTACACTGCGGTAAGCGCGACGGTAATAACCATTTCAATTGGGTAACTACTGTTTGTATGTGTAACAGTGTGTTGCTTACTTACATGAAACTTACTTGTGACAGAACATGGGGTACAGACAGCCATAATCTGACATATGGTTTTGGTAATGGTTTGACTCATTACTTTGTCAAGGGGCTCCTTTAGCACAAATTACTGTGCCATGCCATGCAGCTGATCAGTTTATGGCACTTATGATGCTTTATTGAAGACCAGGTTGCTTTGATAGCAGCCTTCAGCTCATCAGTATTGTTGGATCTGGAGTTTTTAATCTTCCTATTCACAATATCCTACAGATTCTTTGTGGGGTTTAATCAGGGATGTTGGCTGGCCATCAAGAATAGTAATACCAAGTTCAGCAAACCAGGTAGTGGTATTACTGGCACTGTGGGCAGGTGCTAAGTCCTGCTGGAAGAATAAATTGGCATCTCCATAAAGCTTGTCAGCAGACAAAAGAATAAGGTTCTTTAAAAACTCCTGGATTACGTCTGTAGTGACTTTGGTCTTAATAAAACAAAGTAGACCAACAACAGCAGGTATTTGTCACCCTGAATCATCCTAGACTGTGGAAACTTCACACTGGACTATAAGCAACTTGAATTCTGTTCCCCTCCACTCTTCCTCCAGACCATAGGAAGTTGATTTCCAAATAAAATGCAAACTTTTCCCTCAACTAAAAAGAGGACTTTGTTTCACTGAGGTGCAGTCTGTTTCTTTTTTTCCTTAGCAATAAGATGATTCTTACATTGTCTCGGTTAAGGACTGGATTGATATAAGGAATGCAATAGTTGTAGCCCTTTTCCTGAAGATGTCTGTGCATGTTGGCTCTTGATGAACTAACTCCAGCCTCACTCCACTTCTTGTGAAGCTTTCCCAAATTCATTAGTTGGCTTTGCTTGATCTCAAGACTGCAGTCATCCCTGTTTTTTGTGCATATTTGCCTACCACACCTTTCCCTTTCAGTTAAATGCTTCAGTGCAGCACCTTCTGTGGCTTACCCTCATTGGAAAGAGTGTCAATGATCGTTTTCTGGACAACCGTCAAATAAGCAGTCTCCCCATACATGTACTGAAGTAGACCAAGAGATTCACAGTATTTATAGTGTATAAATAGAAATTTACTAAAACTTGATGTGAAATATTCTAATATTTTGAGATGCTTGGTTTTTGCTGTTCATAAGCTGTAATCTATAATCAAAATGAAAAAAAAAAACCTTGAAATATGTAATGTAATGAATAATTTTACTTTGAAATGAAATCATGAAGGAAAATTAAAATTTACAATATTCTAATTCTCATCTTGCCTTATCTTTAAGTCCCTTGGAATGCTTCCATACCTACATTTTTCCCAGAGTAAAAGTCTTTTCTATTACAGTTCTGAGTTTTTTTTTTTTTTTGTTTTGTTTTTTTTAAGCTAGGCCCCTAATCTTTTAGTTTTGTATATATTACACATACACACACACACACTTCTATTGGCTTAACGACTTAAACCCATTTTTAAAACCTAAACTAATCAGGGCCTTTAGTGTTTCAACAGCGACTGTTCATATTTTTGCCTTAGAACACTCGGCAAAACTGACCAAAAAAAAAAAAGTGCAGTTAATGTTTATGAAAAGAAGTCTGTAATGTAATCACACAGCATGACAATGTTTCACTTCCGATTTTTCATGTTGCATACAAAAAGCAAAATGAGATGGCTATATGACACTTTGTTTCCAGTTGCTTTAGTAGTATTGAATGTTAATGTTCCATCATCTATGGCCCACCAGTACACCTCAGTTTCATCGGCTGTTGTTACGAGGCTTATGATCCTTAAAGATATAAGTGCATCTCTCTGACCAATGTTCTTCTCCATGCATTAGCTTAAATCTGACGCCATTTCACTTCTTTTAATATTCAAGCCAACCTAAAGTAGACTTAACATCATTGTTTTCCATTCCAGCTGCCAGGTCATTGGCTTTCTCTAAACATAGCTTGCTGCTAATGAAACTTGTCTTTCTTTTGCATTGAGTCGCCTCAACTTTTTATTGTTTTAAAAGTTTTACACTTGCTGACTGACACCATGTTTAAGCACAAGCCCTTGGAGCCTAAAAGAGATGGATTAAATTGCATGGATTTAATCGTACAGCTTTGAAGACCTTCAAGACCTTTTTGTCCTATTAGAATTATCTGGCATACAGAGGAGGTCAAGGTCGATTTAATGATTGCAAAGGGCGCAGGTCCCGTAGCGGCAAAGCAAACCCAAATCACCCATCCACCGCTGTGCTCGACAGTGGGTTTGATGTGTTTCTGCTTTGACCATGGGACATTGTTCTTGTAGTTTTTTTAGATTATTTATAAACATTGGTCTTGCTTCCGTAATCTTTTTACACAGAGGTTTCTCTTGGCACCCTTCCAAACTCTACTTGTTCAGTCTTCTTCTGATTGTGCTGTCATAGACTTTAACCTGCTCAGTGAGGCTTGCAAGAGCTGAGATGTGGCTGTTACAGGTTGACTGCTAGGAAGATCTGTCTTGAATGCTTTTTATGTATGAAAAATCTTTAATTTGTTAATGTGCAGCAACAATTTCTTTAAGACCATTGCTTATGTCTTTTTCTCTTGCCATTGTGTTAACATAGCTGAATGCAACAAACTGACAAGACGACAACCTTTTTTTTAAGAGGTTTGCCCACTGAACAGTTAATCAAGGTTTTATAATTAGCAGCACCTTGCTGTGACTTACTGCTTCCACAGAATTTGAGAGTAAGCGGTACTTGGCATTGCCCACAAGATTTATAAATACGGATATATGGATTTATGTACAACACCCCTATTTGGTGTTTTGGTTTTGCATTATACTCTTGTCTCCGAATAGCGAGGTGAATCCAGGGGATACAATGGGCTCAGCTGACCTCAATAAAAGGCAGCCCTGGGAAGACAACGCTATATGGTGTACTGCAAACTTGAAAAAACAGCATTTTGTCTCAGAGCTGTATTGGACTGTGAACTCTGTCTCGTTAAGGATTTTGCGAAATTAGTATTACAGCATTCACCATCGGACAGCTTTAGATGACAAAAATTCATTGTGCTCCCAGGCTGATTCATTGAAACTGGTGAGGCCGACCCATTTCTCTTGCACATCTTCATGCACACACATACAGTATAACGCACTTTGGACATTTTATCCATTCACTTACAAACTGAAAATATTGTATACAATTGTATATTGGTATCTGGTGCACTGCATTGTCTGTTTTTGTGCAATACATGTGAGCTGCTTTTGCTATTTTTTCGCATCTATGAATGTTTGTAGATCTGCTGTCCGTTCCTATCTGCAGAAATTTGTAGAATGTCGGGGACTTGCTGTACTCTGGTTTCTTTCCACAGTTCAAAGACATGCACACTAGACTAATTAACGTTTTCAAATTGCCTGTGGTGTGAATGTGTGTCTAGATAAGTGTTATGATTTTATGCAAAAACAAAAAAATAACTAGCTATCATGTTCCCCCAAAATGCTGAGTAAATTGTTTAATCAAAGTAAAATATAAACATTTCATAGCAAATAGACTGCACTCAACAATAAATAGTAGGCCTGCCCTAATGGATTTTGACTAGACAGCCGTATCCCATATGAAGATTTTTTTTTTTTTTTTCTTTTTTTTCTTTTAGATCTGTGCAAGAACCTGCTTGCTCTCATGGCACACTCATTCATTCATGACACAGCTCCAAAATGGCTGTTACTCTGGGAAAAAAATGTTGATCCCTGAAAAAAAATTACACCTTCTAAAAACTGCCCCCCAAAACCCTATCAATCTGTGGGAACTTGATGTTTTACAGAGCACAACAGAAGCAAGAATATTAATAAATGATGATAAAAATCGTTCTTACTAAATGTAAGCTTCATTACTCTTAATCAATCTAGAAATGAAAGTTGTAGCACCAACAGTGTCCGAAGTATCTACCTTAGTTAGAAGTAACTCAGTGACACTCCTATTTAAGTACATGAGAGGTCAAGAGGAAGAGATCATGTTGCATTCTGTGTGAGAGTCAACTGCACAGACAAGTCCATTGCTATGGCAACCAGGCTAAACTCCGCCCTCTCTACACTCACCCACTCACTGGACTTAGAAAGCGAGTGCTCATATTTTGGAACCTGTGTTTGCTAAGATAGAACTATTTTCACTGTTTTACACAAGAAGAGATGCACCATTGCTTCCCTACTTGACAATTTCTCGACGAAAAGTCTTTAGTTATCATTAGGCTATATTAAATGTGTTTATTTATATTTCGATTTAGCCTTTTATAGTCAATTTATCCTTTGTTTGACTTGCCAGTGCATAATAACCATAACTTTTACCATTTAATGTTTTAACTGAATTTTCAAGCCCTACCACTTGTTTTGCAAATAATAATTTCCCCTGCCTCATGCCCTAAGTCCCCTGGGATAGGCTCCAGGTCCCCGCCATCCTGAATACAGGATAAAGCGGTATAGAAGATGAGTGAGTGAGAATCTAGAATTAATAAGAGAGAGAGAGACATGGTTAACCTATGCTACTCAAGTCATTGTTGTTATTTGGAGCATATTAACATGGCCATTAGGATGCAATTACATGAATTTGCCAATACATAAGAGTTAGCCTTTTAAGCAATCACTATATTAAGACGTGGCCTCAGTATGTATAGCCATGTTTACATACACTGTTTCTTGCATTTAAATGAAGTTCAGCAAGACATTCTAACGTCACAGGTTACTTGATTGCTGATCCAATAAGATGTGTTTACCTGCTCAAAGCATGTATATGGAATACATAATTTTTTGACGTGCAAAATAGTTCTGCTCACTCACTGAAGTATTTATGTAAAGCACATTAAATCACAGTCATATGTAGAATGATTGGAAAACTGTAAATCACAAAAGATTTTTACAGATGTGGTTTTCAAATATAGAAGTAGTAGTGTTTTTCCATAACTTTTTAAGTTAGGATTATCTTTTCCAGCAAATTCCACCTTCTACGTTGTTGGTTATAAGAATTTCATCTCATCTATGATTGGTTAAATGTGTGCGAAATAGTAGACAGAGTTGGGGAGAGGCGCTCTCACCAAGTTTTCTAATTAAGAATGGTAATAAATAGGTTGTTGTCTAAGGGATGTTAAAAAGCAAGTGTGGAAGGCATGTTGTGTTTGCTGTTGCAGTGTTAACATGCAGTGTAAACTGTTACAGAACAGGTGCATACAAGCTGTGCAGAGTAAACAGAAGAAAACCACAACAGCTGGAGAGGAGTAAAATACTACACTGATAACTGGTTGTTAAAAAAGAAAGTTTAATGCATAAGACATGAAAAATGGATGTGCTTTAAATGCACAAAGAGACAAAATAGATTATTAAACTAAGTAAACAGAAATTCATGTAAAAAGTAAAAGGCATAATATTAAACGTGTTTCAAGAAAACATCGTATGTGGGACCTTATAATAGAGAGTCAGAAGATAACTAAGGTAAAATACATGTATAGTTGTAAAACAGAGCCAGACAATAATCACGCTTATCGCAAGTTACCCCTCGACAGGAGCTGCAAGATTGGCCCAAATATCAACAAAAAGACCTGACCTAATTGGCTCAATTTTAAATTCCACAGATGTCATAAACAGGTAAGGGGAACAGATTGGCATAAAGTAATAATCTCTGCGAGATGTGTCAGGAGAAATCGAAACAAGTTGGCAATGGTTAAAGTAACCCCAGATTTAAATGTACAGTAATCTTGGAGAACTGTTGTTAATATTTGATCTCAACAACTAAACAAATACTGCTCCCAGAAACACCACCTCCAAACTTATGGGCAGCATTGCCACCCACTTCAATTCCAAAAAGTTTAGTTATTAACTGGTTAACTAAATTGGGCGTATTAGAAGCTGGAGTTCCCCCAGGACCAAGCTTGCTTGGCTCCAGTACTGACGGATGTCCGCCCAGTGTCGGCTATGGTGGGTCCAGTGTGTCGGGTAATGAGGAGCCAATGAAGCCTTTCAAAGCACTTCCAACCGAGTCTGGGCTACCTGGCGATAATCAATGAGGCATGCATGTTGGAGTTTCTTTCGGAGAAAGACTATAGTCATCGATCCAGTCATTGCTCCTGGATGTCCTGACTGTGGGTTTTAGGATGGTATTGTGTTTCCTGAAAACAACCATTTTTATAAACAGAACAGCCATTTTCATAAACATGATGACCTCAGCGCTGTCTGAAATCATGTCCCAGTCTGTCTCATCCAGGGCATCTGGCTTCAGCTTCTGACCTGGAGCATCTTGTTGGATTTGCATAAGTGGGCCAGGGGTACAATATTTGCACTGTCACACCAGCTGCTGCTTACTGTTAGACACACACGCAAATCTAGAAGAACCTGGCTGGCCATATTCCGTTGGACAGTACTGCTGAGATCAGCTATGTCACTTGGGAATTTTAACACTAGTCATGAGATTATTGTTTACGTTATAAAGACTGGACGTTGGTTAGCAGAAAAGTATGCAGTGAGGCATGGTGTGCGCAAGCCCTTACTTGGTTGATTACCCCTCTGGTTACATTCTTTGTTCTTCTGCAGGATCTCAGTAATGGATTCGATGTCAAAAACTTGAATTTGGTGAGTAAACTGTAAACCAATAGAAATAAACTAAAACACCAGGCATAACTGATGGCATGGCAAAAAATTGACAGATGAAGTTAAAAGGGCCCGATATGTGCCCTTTATTTAAAAATGAATAATTTAAAATGACCTCTATTGTGTGTATACATGCAAAGTAGGGCTGTGCAATATGGACAAAATAATCATATTGCGATTTTTATTTATTTATTTTTTTAACGAATATTGCGATTTTATTTGCGATTTTGGCAACTGTTTTTGCTTTTTCAAATAAGCTATATACATACATTCTAAATGTATTCAGTGCACAAGAAGTGCATAACATTTCACGATGAAATAACATAGTATTAAGTTTAATAAACAAAACTAGTAAAATTGTCTTTAAAACAAACATAAAATAAATTAAGATTAACTAACCTCAACTTTAGTTAATAACATACTGTACACAGTAGTACTAACTGCTTGATAAACAAACTGTAATAAATTGTCTGAAAAACAGACAACATAAAAAAAAATCAAGATTAACTAACCTTAATTCCAGTCATAACAATAATTAAAAACTAACGTAAATCAAAACCAAAAAAAGTTCCATTGTCTGTGGTGATAGACGCTTGTTGCTCTTTACAAAGTCCCCATGATGCTAAAGCTTCTTTTAAACCTTCAGATATATTTTCTCCAGTGAAATCTTCTGGGAACAATGCTGTTTGCAAATATCGACTTTTTATTTCAAAGTTGTCATTAATATAGTGGACCGTTAAACTCATGTATGGCTATATCATTCTGCTGGACCACATATCTGTGGTTGGGGCGAAGTAGTTCAACGCCCGCCTTACATTTCTCATACGTTTTGGGAATAGCAAATCGTGTAAAATGAGTGCGAGATGGCAGCTGGTATCTTTTGTCAAGTGTTTGTATTAGTCTTCGGAAGCCTTTACTGACGATGTGCGCAGGCATCATATCTTTTCATATATGATAGGTGATTGTGTTGGTGATTTCTTTGTGCCGTTTTGATCCTTTCTCATAAGGCACGGCACGTGCAATCCTTGAACAATGGATACTTATTCAGTCTGTTCGGGCTGGCTATAATGTGTGCTTTTGTTTGTTTCGATGGACTTTGTCGACATGCATTGATCATGGAGTTTCTTTATGACGCTGTTTTAAGTGTTGGAACAGATTTGTAGTATTGCTCAGTTTCGTTGGAATAATCATTTCACAAGTCTTGCAAGTTACCTTGCTCTGTGACATCCTCTCTCCTGAATCCAAAATACTCCCAAACGACTGATGTTGAATTTCTCTTTGGCACCAAATCATTTTTATTTTAACCTGCATCCATATTTTATGTTTTTTTCTCCTGCTCGCTTGTTCGGTTCTCCCGCTCAGCTTCGTCGTGCATGAAGTGAGCTCTGATTGGTTAACATATTAAAATCATGCGCACAAGAACGTATTCTGAATAAAAATCTAAATAAATTAATAGATAAAATTGCAGCCTTATGCGGTTTAGAAATTGCATGTGCTTAAATCGTGTTTTTTTTTTTGCGATTAATTTCACAGCCCTAATGCAAAGTAACCAAAAATAATGTTAAAGCCATCTTAATCATTTAATCTAATGGCCCTTTTGTTGAGTGCTTAAGAACTCACAGCTGATCTTCAGTACAGCAGCATGACCTCAAGTGTGATCTTGCTAAATTGAACTTGCATGGAAAAAGCTGAAACTTGCAGTCTAAAGAAGGCATTTAAAACAAAAAAGCCCTTTAAACCTCAGACAGCTGGATCAGTTTGCTTGCTACGAGTGGGCCACACTACCTCTTTATGGAAACAGAGGTTGTTTACAGCTACAGACTTTGTGTTGCAGTGTGATTGCAAAAACCACAAAAAGGTTTTGCGAAAAAATATTAGGTTGCGGTTTAATTATTGTCTAGTTGTTTGTGTAATTATTCTGTTGTATTATAATTTAAAAGCAGTGGTTGGTTGTCATTATTCAATGGCCATTAAGGTTATTATAGTCAATTTCAAGTTATTTCACTAATCAGACAAACTATTCTCCCATGTATTGATGTACATTGCCTACAGGTTTTGCTCAAGGGATACTAGCCTACAGATCTGGCCATTAAGAACGCACGGTTCGAGAAAAGGGATCCCGCGACTTGCCGTGTGAGTTGCGCATGCGGCTTTTTGATCAAAAGGCTGATAAACGTGTGCGCAGATATGAGCCGATTTATCGATAAAACTACAGACATGAAATGAAACAAACACAAAATATGTGCTACTCGCTGAATACAACGCGACAGCACGCAGTATCCCTGGGCTTTGACTGCGCTTTCACCATTTATTAGTAGTAGTAGTACACTAAAAAATGCTGGGTTTCTGTAAACACAGCGTTGGGTTGTTTATGCTGGGTCAAAATACTGTTATTTCGGGTACTTTAATCACACTTTGCTTTTGTTGGGTTGCTTTTGCTATGAAAACTAAAAGTGCTGCATAATTAAACTCAATGTAAAAACTGAAAAATAAATGTCTCCGTTTCCTCCCTAGACCTTTTGTTCCAGGGTATATGCAGTAAACCCATGGGTGAACACGATGATTTAAGAAGTTAATTAAATGCGAATATATTTTAGGGGCATTTTAATTTAAATCCAACATCTTAATGATCAGTGATTGCCGCATGGGCGTCAACTCGCACATTCTGTAATATTCCATTGTCATTCATACTGCCGTAGTTTACAGCCCTATGCTAAAGCATTCACTAGTTAGTAAGTAAGCAAGCAAATAAAAGAGAAATGAATAAATAGCTTTAAATGGTACTTCAGCGTAGTAAAAGTACCCTAACATAAGTTTGTTTATATATATATATATATATATATATATATATATATATAAAACAAAAATATTATGTATACAGAAAATCTAATTTATATATTTGTGTTTAATTAAATTCTTAACATTTTAATGGTTAGTGTTTGTTGCAGACATACACACTATTTTTGGAAAAGTTGGAAGTACGTTGAAGGAGAAGATAATGTCCCAAACACACACACAAACTCTCAGTGCGTACACATCTACAGTATAGGACGCGCGTATGGACACACACAATCGCTCTGTACACGCGCATGGACACACACAATCGCTCCGTGCACACGCACACACACACACACACACAATCGCTCCGTGCACGCGCACACACACCATCGCTCCGTGCACGCGCGCGCGCACACACCATCGCTCCGTGCACGCGCGCGCGCACACACCATCGCTCCGTGCACGCACGCGCGCGCGCACACACCATCGCTCCGTGCACGCACGCGCGCGCGCACACACCATCGCTCCGTGCACCCTTTTTTATTAAAGTTAGCCTAATACAATATTGTTTCCAATGCTGAAGCAAACATGATTTTGTTTGATACGCTGAATACAACAGGACAGCGAGCTCCGAGGTGACACACACAGAACCCCAGTTACTGTAACCCCTCTTCTCACCTTTAATTCATGATAGGTGTGAAGTTATCAAACTGGTTTTGCTAATGGGGGAGTTCGCATAATTGAGGGGTTTAAATCGATTTAACAAGACTGAGCAGACCTACATGAAAGGTGAGAAGAGGGATTACAGTAACGAGCACGCTGTTGCGTTGTATATACTGTTTGCTAGCCTTTTGATCAAAATGCTCTCTTTTGTAAAGTGAAAGTACTTTTCTCATAGTGAATGCAAATGACAGTCTTAGAATTTTCAAGTCATCAACCATTAGAGTATAATCCAATTTTTAGTGAACAAACCTCCTAATGATAATATTTATTAAAAAATGCACTGTTCCAAATTATTGTGCATAAGAGTTAAAACATTTTATAGGTTGTAAAGAACTGAAAATAGGCTTTTGTTGAATTTGCAGCATAATGAGGTCATATTTACTGTAATCAAAAGCTATTTAAATTAAAAACATCTTAACATAGGACCCTTTCTTTGATTTCACCTTTACAATTTTTGCATTTATTGAACTTGGGAGTTTTTGGACAGTTTCTGCTTGAATTTTTTTGCAGGATGTCAGAATAGCCTCCCAGAGCTGCTGTTTTGATGTGAACTGCCTCTTATCCTAGATCTTTTGCTTGAGAATGCTCCAAAGGTTCTCAATGGGGTTGAGGTCAGGGGAGGATGATGGCCACACCATGAGTTTCTCATCTTTTATGTTACCCATCTTTTCTCGCAGCCAATGACAGAGGTATTCTTTGCAGCATGAGATGGTGCGCATTGTCATGCATAAAGATTTTGCTACAAACGGCACGGTTCTTCTTTTTGTACCATGGAAGAAAGTCAAAAACTCTACCAGCTCTCTCCCCATAATGCCGGCCCAAATCAAGACTGCACCACCTACTTGTGGACGTCGCAGCCTTGTTGGGACAGGGTGGCCATCCACCAACCATCCACTATCAACCATATCATCAACCATATCATCAGTAAACAAGACTAGTCTTCATGTATGTCTAGGCCCACTGCAACAGTTTTTGCTTGTGAGCATTGGTTAAGGGTTAGTAGGTTAATGCACAACTGCAAGTCTCTGAGGGATCCTACACCTTGAGGTTTGCGGGACTCCAGAGGCACCAGCAGCTTCAAATACCTGTTTGCTAATTTGTAATGGTCTTTTTTGCAGCTGCTCTCTTAATCCGATGAATTTGTCTATCAGAAACCTCCCTCATTTTGCCTTTATCTGCACAAACTCGTCTGTGCTCTAAATCAGCCTTTCCTTTAATTGGGTTTATTTGCCAAAGTAATTATCACAGGTGTCTGAGATTCATTTCAGTGATCCAAAGAGCTCTGAAACACAATGCCACCCATGAGTTTAATTTAAAACCCAAACATTTAATGTTTGACACTCGCATCCAATTTGCATAATAATATTAAACGTGGTGTGTATATATACAGTCGTGACCAAAAGTTGAGAATTACATAAATATTGGAAATTGGAAAAGTTGCTGCTTAAGTTTTTATAATAGCAATTTGCATATACTCCAGAATGTTATAAAGAGTGATCAGATGAATTGCATAGTCCTTCTTCGCCATGAAAATGAACTTAATCCCAAAAAAACCTTTCCACTGCATTTCATTACTGTCATTAAAGGACCTGCTGAGATCATTTCAGTAATCATCTTGTTAACTCAGGTGAGAATGTTGACGAGCACAACGCTGGAGATCATTATGTCCGGCTGATTGGGTTAGAATGGCACACTTGACATGTTAAAAGGAGGGTGATGCTTGAAATCATTGTTCCTCCATTGTTAACCATGGTGACTTGCAAAGAAACGCGTGCAGCCATCATTGCGTTGCATAAAAATTGCTTTATGGGCAAGGATATTGTGGCTACTAAGATTGCACCTAAATCAAAAATTTATAGGATCATCAAGAACTTTAAGGAAAGAGGTTTAATTCTTGTTAAGAAGGCTTCAGGGCGTCCAAGAAAGTCCAGCAAGCGCCAGGATCGTCTCCTGAGGAGGATTCAGCTGCGGGATCGGCGTGCCACCAGTTCAGAACTTGTTTAGGAATGGCAGCAGGCAGGTGTGAGCGCATCTGCACGCCCAGTGAGGCAAAGACTTTTGGAAGATGGCCTAGCGTCAAGAAGGGCAGCAAAGAAGCCACTTCTCTCCAAATAAAAAACATCAGGGACAGATTGATCTTCTGCAGAAAGTATAGTGAATGGACTGATAAGGACTGGGGCAAAGTCATATTCCCCGATGAAGCCTCTTTCCGATTGTTTGGGGCATTTGGAAAAAGCCTTGTCTGGAGAAGAAAGGTGAGTGCTACCATCAGTCCTGTGTCATGCCAACCGTAAAGCATCCTGAGACTATTCATGTGTGGGGTTGCTTCTCAGGGAGTGGGCTCACTCTTAATTTTGCCCAAAAACACAGCCATAAATAAAGAATGGTACCAAAACACACTCCAACAGCAACTTCTTCCAACAATCCAACAACAGTTTGGTGAAGAACAATGCATTTTCCAGCACGATGGAGCACCGTGCCATAAGGCAAAAGTGGTAACTAAGTGGCTCTGGGACCAAAACGTTGAAATTTTGAGTCCATGGCCTGGAAACTCCCCAGATCTTAATCCCATTGAGAACTTGTGGTCAATCCTCAAGAGGCGGGTGGACAAACAAAACCCACTAATTCTGACAAACTCCAAGAAGTGATTATGAAAGAATGGGTTGCTAGCAGTCGGGATTTGGCCCAGAAGTTGATTAAGAGCATGCCCAGTCGAATTGCAGATGTCCTAAAAAAGGGGCCAACACTGCAAATACTGACTCTTTGCATAAATGTCATGTAATTGTCGATTAAAGCCTTTAAAACGTATGAAGTGCTTGTAATTATGTTTCAGTACATCACAGAAACAACTGAAACAAAGATCTAAAAGCAGTTTATCAGCAAACTTTGTAATATCTGTGTCATTCTCAAAACCTTTGGCCACGACTGTGTGTATGTATATATGTGTGTGTGTGTGAACTATATAATATATATATATATAGTTAATTCATGTCTTCTGATGATGTCGACACATTTTTACATTTTAAATAAGATATGTTGGCATATTTACGAATCAGGACATTCGCATAGTTAACACTATCAGATAGCCTACTATCAGGAAATGAAATTAATTTCAAGACCATTTAAACCAAGTCTTTGCCATGTCTTTTATTGTTTTGTCCCTGTTAAGACATTACAAAAACTATATAAAACTTTTAAAGCACGATTTTGGAAATCTCAGTTCATCATTATGAAAATAATATGAATCACATAGACACACATTCATCATGAAAGATCTGTGTAAAACAAAATAAAATTCATTTTTGCCTCAGCATTGGAAAAAGATCTTGTTTCAGGCTAATTATACACAATTCTTTATTGTACTTGGTCTGACTTTTAGATTAAGTCCTTCCATGCGCCATCTGGCGCATATTCAGTGAAGCACAAAACATTTATTTAAATTCCCAAATGTTGCTTGCGGCATGTCGCGGTACGCCGCGCGCCAAATTGCGGCATCTTGCGAGAAAACACGCATTCTTAATGGCCACATCTGTATCAACAGCCCAAAGCTTTAGCCTAATTTGGTAGGCCAGTGCATTAGTTATATAGTGCCACTTGGCAGTAATCATAAGTTACATAGCAGGTCAGTAAAGCTTAAAATGCACTTCTGTTTCATGGCTGAAGACACTTCAGATGAGGTTTGCAACAGCAGTACGAAGTTTAAAACACTTTGTAATGAAGATGTCAGTGGTAGTGACATGCTGATTAATATTTTTCACATCTTGTCATTATGATTTGACTTTTAAACGTAATGCGGTTTATACTTGTAGCATATTTTAACAAGACATCCATATGTTTACATCATTAATCAAATTTAAACTAGCTGTTTAATATTGTGTATTTTCCTCAGAGAACCTTGACCCATTAAGGTAAGGCCTTCATAAAATCTCTTAAAATCACAGATACTTTAAGTCCTGCAAGTTGCTATGTGGGGCCACTATAGATAGGATGAAATCTACCAGCTTGCCTTCTTCCCATAATGCATCCTGGTGCCATCTCTTCACCTGGTAACAGATGCACACGCACCTTACCATCCGTATAATGTAAAAGAAAACATGATTTGCCAGGCCAAGTTCTTCCATTGTTGCATGGTCCAGTTCTGATGCTCACTGGCCCATTACTGTTGCTTTCCAGTTGGCTGGTTTAAACTCTGGTACACAATGTGGTGTTACATCTTTCCATGGGACCAGTGCTAGGGTTTTTTTTTCTCTCTCTCCTTCTGCAGTTTAAGCTACAGTTTTTTTTTTTTTTTTTTTTTTTTTTAATTGAATCAGACTACATGGGCCAGCCTTCGGTCCTGGTGTGCATTAGTGAGTGTTGGCTACCCATGACCCTATTGTCGGTTCACTGCCTTTCCTACCTTGGACCTCTTTTGGTATTCAATTCAATTTTATTTGTATAGCGCTTTTAGCAATTTTCATTGCCGCAAAGCAGCTTTACACAGTCAAAGAATTATTTAAGTTTGTATGAAATGTGAATTTGTATGAATCAAGATGGTTAGTTTGTCCCTGGTGAGCAAGCCGAGGGCGACAGTGGCAAGGAAAAACTCCCTGAGATGGTAATAGGAAGAAACCTTGAGAGGAACCAGACTCAACAGGGAACCCATCCTCATTTGGGTGAAACAGAAAGCAGTAAATGATCTGCATTTATACAGTGTGTAGGGTGGGAGGTAATTCAGCTATAATAGCTGATGTTAATTGATGTTAATATGGAGTCCAGGTAGTTATTGAAGACCCAGGTAGACTTGTAAGAAGTTCCAGTCCTGAATTATCGAACTGTCAAGTCCCCAGAGAAACAGTTGACAACACCAGTCAAGGCCAGAACCATTTTCTAGGTAGAGAGAATCATCCCCAGACACCAGACGCATCCCAAAGAGGGACACGGGGCATCCATGTGACGAGATCTTCAGCCAGAAGCGGGCCACCAGGATGGGTCAGACAGGTTCGGAGGGCAGAGGGAGTCTGGATCACTGGCAGCTCAGGAACGACATGTGTAGCTCGACAGAGAGAGAGAAAGAGTGAAAGAGGGAGACGGGGGGAGAGAGGAAAAAGAAAGAGGGGGGAGAAAGAGAAAAAGAGGAGAGATGGCAGTAAGGTATGGTCACAGTCACACAATGTATAATGTGAATGTATATTAACTGTAGAGTGCAAGCAGAGACTCCGGCAGAACTAACTATGACAGCATAACTAAAAGGGAGAGCCAGAAGGAAACACAAACGTGAGGGCTTCCTGAGATGTAAAGCAAACAATCACCTCACCGTCAGCAAACCTGAGTGATCAATGAGAGTGAGGAAGACAGCATCCAAACATACCAGTTTACCATAATATTCTACGTCCATGAGTCCCCCAGATTTGCTCCTTTACCTATGGCCAATCTATTTATAAAAATGCTTGGCTAAATAAATAGGTTTTTAGCCTGGACTTAAACTCTGAGACTGTGTCTGAGTCCCGAATACTATTTGGAGGACTATTCCATAATTTTGGGGCTTTGTAAGAAAAAGCTCTGCCCCCAGCTGTATTTTTTATAATACGCGGTACTGACAAGCAGCCTGCATCCTTTGATCCTTTGAAGTAGGCATGGCGGATCGTAAGACACTAGCTGTTCGTTCAGGTACTGCGGCGCGAGACCATTTAATGCTTTATATGTCAAGAGTAGTATTTTAAAATCAATGCGAAATTTCACAGGGAGCCAATGGAGTGAAGATAAGATAGGGGTGATGTGCTCATATCGTCTGGTTCTAGTGAGGACTCTCGCTGCTGCATTCTGGACTAGCTGAAGCTTATTTATGCATCTAGCTGAACAACCAGACAGTAAGGCATTACAATAGTCCAACCTAGAGGTGATAAAAGCATTAACTAGTTTTTCTGCATCGTTTAGTGACAATAAATTTTTTATCCTGGCAATATTTCTGAGGTGAAAGAATGCTATCCTGGTAATATTATCTACATGAGCTTCAAATGAAAGGCTGGAATCAATAATTACACCAAGGTCTTTCACTGTTGCATTTAATGGAACAGAAAAGCCATCTAAAGTTACGGTGTGATCTAAAATTTTACTCCTAGCTGTATGCGGTCCTATGACTAGAACTTCTGTCTTATCCGGATTTAGCAGAAGGAAGTTAATTAGCATCCAATTTCTTATGTCCTGCACACATTGCTCAATTTTAGTAAGCTGTTTTTTCTCATCAGGTTTTGCTGAGACATATAACTGTGCATCGTCAGCATAACAATGAAAACTAATACCATGCTTATGGATTATGTTGCCCAGAGGAAGCATGTAAAGGGAAAAAAGCAGTGGACCTAAAACTGAACCCTGCGGAACTCCACTAGAGTAGTGGTATGTCTTGACCACCACAAAAGAAAAGGTCACAAACTTGGACGGGGGTTACAATATTAATTAGATGATTTGCCATAGGAATAGCGACCTGCCTATCCAACTTTCGTTTTAGGATTTCGGCTTGCCTGACGACTGATGTAATCTATCGATCGAGTTGCAAAAGTATCATAGACTGGGTTGCAGTAGGGTTGCTCCAGCTTTAAGGCCGTCATGGGTAGTTTTCCAACCGCAAACCCTGTTGCCTGTCAGTTGGCTATTTTAGTGTCTTCAGGAACAAAATCCGAATCCTTGCTATCAGGATTTAGAGAACTGCAAATACTTGGTTTCTCAACTATGTTAATGGAAGGAGAACTCCCTGAAAACCAGTAACACCTTCTTAAGAAGGGTACGTATGAGGTCAACAGAACATAGACATTCAGCTTGCACGTTTTTGATTTCCAGAGAAACTTGGAGCCCTATTGTCACTAGACAATAGACATGAAATAAAAGTATTAAAAAGAAGAAAATATAAAGTCATTTATACACACAAGTCAAAGAAGAAGACATAAGAGAGCTCACCTGTACGTTCTCATGTCGACAATAATGATAACTCAGGACTAAACAGTATATATACCTTTATACTGGTAGAATTGTCGAAAGATAAAAGGGAGTATTACTTTGGAAAAGAGGATATTGTAAAAACCTAGGGTACATGCAACAGATTGCAAACCAGCTGACATATCATATGACATGAAGACACAAAATGGCGGTTTTCAGAAACAATGGAATAGCTTTCTGAGTCAGATTGTGAGATTAGCTGGCCAAGAGAGTACTGAGGGAGGGAATTAAATTGCTACCACTCCACCACAAAAAAAAAATCATGATAAACTTGGTAGCCTTTCTTAAAATCTTAAAATCAAAATGGAAACATGATGAAAAACCAATTCAGGAAGGTTACAAAGTAAAACAGCAAGGAAAGTTTCTATGGACTTAGTGGGTCTCGTATATGAGGAAAAGTAGTGAATGTTTTGGTTCAGGAGTTCACCAAGAAAGCAGGCATGTACGGTTTATCGGTTAAATAATGATTAATGACAAACTCAACAGAAATACAAAATACAATACAATAAATACAATCGTATTTAAAAGTAAGTACCCTTCTTTAAATCGGGAAGGTTTTTTAAAAAAAAAAAAATAGGGAACTGTCTGATCTGTCAAAGGGCATGCCTTTGAGTATGAGTGAGATATGAGAAATGTAAAAGATGTTGAAAGTTGGTGAAATTCCCAAGTTTTAAAGAATTTAAAAGTTACATTGGATAGGTAATGGCTGCTTCTTGGCCCATAACTTTCAACAATATTGTACATGGTGCAAAATCCAGGCAACTTTTGCAGAATGTTGTATTTGATTTTGTTTTATTTTTTCTTTTCGGAGTGTAGATAACGCATTAACAAAGCCATTGCTGGTCTTGGAATTTTGTTTAAAATATCTTTATTTGTTTATGCAGTTTGTTTACGACATACTGTAAACGTGTCGCAATCGTGTTTATGCCAATTGTGTTTCGCACCCGTAGTTAGGCACGTCACAGGTCTTTGACACCCTGTGACCGTGTCACAATTGTCTTCGTGGCTTTGAACTGGCGACTCACATCATCTGCAGAGAGATGCACATTGCTGTGAGCATCAGACAACTCGCAGCAAGAGGCTGATACGGCCTGATAAGGCTGATACCTCTGGAGGTAAGGGCTGCCAAAACATAAGGGCTGCCGAAAGACTAAAAAAACCGCTCTGGTGACAACTGGTATGTCAGACCGAGCTCTAGACCACTGAACCTTCGGATAAGACTGCGATGTGTCTGCTGCGACAGCACATACTTCAGGCGGAGGTTTGTGGCTTCGTGTGTTTGCGTCACAAACAAATCTCAGGCATTCCTACAGTAAGCTGCGCCATCAACTTTTGTGTCATACTGTGAGCACTTCACAGGAGTTTCTCCCAAAATGTAACAGTAGGCAGCGCTGAATGTAATGGTACGCAACATCATTTCACCCTGTGCTGTGAGGTATCTGCTGTTGTGCATTTTGTCGGTGATGAAATCGTCTCAAAATCTAACATCGTTTGACACCAGGGTAAATTCCACGGCAGATAGTTTTAGCTTTGAAAATGTGGGACTTTATTGTTAGTCTTTTTCTGTAGCTTCATCTGAGTTCATCTATTTAACTGATGTCCGTTACTCTAATTGATGTGGGTAACTTGGCTCTTAAGCGTCGTCATAACAGCTTGTTCACAGTTTAGTTCATCAATGGTGAAGTGAACTTTAATGATACCATTGAGTAGTTATTTTAGTCTAATCTGTTTATTTAATTTTTTTTTTTTTTTATTAATCCTAAAGTGATGCAATGACTTAACTGGAAACAGTGATTTATTGCCACTTATAGGATGTTTAATCAGACATCACTGCAATTACACTACCTAGTCAAACTCAAATATCTATGAATACATTAACCTTGTAATAAATTCAGTTCCTTAAGGTAGTCAGCTGACTTTAATTTCGACACTAAGTTGCTGAGCCTAACTAGACCTGACCAATTGAAACAACCCCACATCACAACACTGTCTTAAAATGCTTGTATAGTGGTCGCTGTGCATAATGGATGCATCGTTTCATGGGCTTCCTTTCTTTCCCCTGACACCCCATCACACTGGCGTATGTCAAATTTATGCTTCTTGGCAAGTTTAAGCCTTTCTTAGTCTAACGTGTAGTTAAGGCCACACACTGATATTTAGTCCCAATCCTAAATTATTACAATATGCGTGGAAATGCTCTTTTACTATTAAACTTGCGGTTTTCATAGATTATAGTTGTTTTCTTAGTTCCCTTCTTGTTACTTGTTCTTTTTTTTCTTTTCTTTTTTTTGCAAGGCAGTGGGGAACAGGGAATTATAATATTACTCACTTTTGCACTGTGCAATCAGCCTCCATGCTGTTAATATATGACATTCAGTGAGCGTACCTTTGATTTCACATGGGTTTTAGAGAAATTTAAAAAAATATTAAGTTATTGTATGTGGTTTGTAAGTGGTTTGAAGATCTCCAGAATATATTTGTCTTTCCTGCAGTGTTACATCTGCAGCAGTTTGAAGACCATATCCCTGGCTGCATGTCACAGCCTGATTTGATGTGATGTGACCCACATCTCATGACGTGTTACTTTATTATTTCACTTTGTTGATGAATTTTATACTTGTTGGATTGGGCTTAACCTAACCCCATATCTTTCATGTTTGCAGACACCTGACGCCTTTATGCATCCCATCTGTGGATGGGTACCATGAATTGTGAAGAACCAAATGTGGAGAGGGCTGTTCTCTCATGGTCCAGATTTGCTTCAGCTGGACAGACGGCCCTCAAGGAGGCTTTGAAGGTCTTTAATCCCATTTCCCAAGACCTCTCTGAAACAGAGAGGCAAATGGTATCTTTTCTTCAGGCATTAAAAGATGAAGGACGTAAACCCGTTGTGCTAAGAAGCAAAGATGTTTATGGATACAGGTCTTGCACAGCACAACCTTTCACAGCAGAGATTGGCAATAAGATTCCAAGAGTACAAAAACCTTGTAAAAAACGAGGACGAAAGACTTGGATAAAGAACAAGGATGTCAGTTCCTCAGTTTTTGGTACAAGCACCAAGGCCATCCTACAAAACCAGCCCAAGATTCTACTAACCAATCTTTCAGTAGATACACTCAAGCAGACTGTTTCACCCAAACCATCAGTGCCGATTTCAAGTTCTGTTCAAGTGCAGCAGTGCCTGAAATTAACAAACATAAAGGGTGTTACTGGGGGCCATACTGCAAGGCTGCAGATTCACTTTGGTGTGGACTCGCAAAGCACAATTAGTCCCAGTGTCCAGCGCCCACCAACTCTCTCTGGGATACCACATTCTCCTTCAGAAAACATCACTCAAACGTCAAGTGTAGTAGCTTTGGACAATAAAAGAGTTTTGTCATGTCCAGTTAAAGTGGATGATGCCCTTATTGGAGATTCTGCCCCAATCGTTTGTCAAAATGGTATTAGTCTGAAAGAGGGTAAAAAGGTCCAGATAATAACAGGCAAATCTGGTGTGATGAGCAATGGTTTGAATTGTAAGGACAGTGAATCAATGAGGAGGCTGAACTGCCAGAGTTTAAGCTGGTCTCAGCCAGCACTCGTCACAAACGGCCAAGACGTGTCTAAACTGAATGGAAATAGTCTTCATGGGAAAGTCATCAAAGTGGACGAGTCTGTCACTGATGAGGAGGTGAGGAAAGAGGCTCAGAAGATCTTGCGGGTCAATTTGTCACCGGTGATACAGATTTATCCACTTGTACACTCTGTATAGACTAGAGACTTTTATATCCACATATACTATTAGAATTTCTTATACCGGGGTGTTACTTGGATCAAAACATGATCATTTCTGTCTGAGTGGAAGTTTTGTCAAAATATGAATTTTCACACATATGACCAACTTTGGTGATCCAAAGAAGGAAATTCAATTAGATTTTTTCTGTTACAGGTGTTTTTTGTTTTTTTTTTTTGTTTTTTTTTTAAATAAACCATGACCACATTATCACTATGCAGAGGCTGCCCAAGAAACAAAATGTACAAATCAACCGGCTTTCTAATTGAGACTCCATGTAACAGATGGATTAGAGGGATGACGCATTATAATTTTTATTTTAGAAATGCCTTGGTTATGTTTTTATTTGTTCCCTGCATATGTCTGTAGGTATAGATTGCATAACATTTTAAGTTTCAAGCAAAAGGGGGTATGGTTATGTTTATTCCCTAGCTAGAGTCACAGACCTGGTTGTCACATTGAGTTTTGCTTGGCCAGCTCCATTGTATGTTAAAAGTTGTATTAAATAAGAGTGGCTCGAGTGGGATGCATTTTTACACAAAAGAACATGAAATTTGATGCTAAATATTAAGTACAGATTTTTTTGTGTGTGCCTGCAGAATCGTTTAGAATTCTTCCTGATCTAATATAACAGCTAATTGTCAAGCACTCTCATTTTGAGATCAATCAGAAGGAAAAATCTAAACTCATCTGTCGTCTGTGTTTAAAGAACTAAAGCTGCAGTGTATTTTTCATGTTCTTTATTTCTGCCTGTAAAAATGCAAGAGTTGGATCTGCTGAGAACTTGCTACTAATTTGAATCTTAAGTTAATTACTGCATAGCTGAGATATGGTTTCATCTGAGACGCTGATCTGTTCTTCCCTGCTTGTTTTCATGCCTCATAAAGAGCAACTGGCTTGAGGAGGGAGTAACAAAAAAAAAAAACAACAACACGAAGATCACTATAGACAGTGCAGGTCAGGTCTTAGCCATGCATAATAATTAATAAAAACCTTAGCCTCCATATCATTTAATAGAGTTAGAGCACTATACAAAATTAAATGGCCTTTAACACAAAAATACAACAGTGTATTTGATCCTGTGCTTCTCACTCCCTTTTAAAAAAAAAATAAAAAAATGAAAATACACTTGTATTTTGGTGCTCAATGATTACAGTGTTGCCATAGCCACTAGCATTTATATTAATGTATTAAGTTTCCTGATATTGATCACAAAGGGCCTGATTTTAGCTTTCAATAATTCTGTTAAATATCGTTCTGGTTCCCATTTTAATTTCTTGTCTGGATGGAAGTCAAGCTTGACATCTTTTCAGTCATCGGTGATAAAGACTTGCAGTTGAGAGGTGCATCCAGTTTTACCAAAAACCCTAAATGTTTTGGTCTTAAGCATCCCAGCAATTATTATTATTTTTTTTTGTCGTTCGTCCATATTGTTATGGTAACATCTCTCACCCCTCAAAAAAGACTCCCCAAATAAATACTGACTAAATTGTTCATTTTGAGGTCATATATACATATCTATATTTTTTTTTTCTCCAATGATTCTCTATATACATAGCTCAAGCTTAGATATGGATGTATTTTTCAAGACTATTGCAGTGTACATGTCAGCAAATGTTCATGGTTTTGCAAAATCTAACTGTAAACTCAAATACTGCTGTTTTTGCAGAACGCTTAACCTGTGTACAAGTTGAACCATTTCTAATGAGAGTTCACCCATTCTTCATGACTTTCTTATTAGAGTAATTTTGTGTTGGGAGAAAAGGACATTATGCCAGAAACCACAAAACACCTTTTTGGGGCTATTTCAGTCTGCAACAGAAACCAGTACCGAGACATCCAAAACAACTTCATCTTTTATTACTGACTAATCTTTTTCATTCAGCTGAATCTGTGACCTTGAACTGTAAAATGTCAGTGTTGTATCCTTAGTTCTTATTAAGAAGTTGTGAATTAAAGTATTTAAAAATGGCTGGTATTCATTCCTTTATTTTATGCTTTTATAGCAACCAGCAGTTACTGTGTGTTTAAATCACTAATGGAAGATTCCTCTTAGAACTCAACACTTGATGTATGTTTCAAGTAAACCACTGTTTCAAGTAAAACACTGAAATTTGTGAGTTATCTACACAATAGTGTGAAAAACTATTTGCCCCCTTCCTGATTTCTTATTCTTTTGCATGTATGTCACACAAAATGTTTCTGATCATCAAACACATTTAACTATTAGTCAAAGATATCATAATTGAACACAAAATGCAGTTTTTAAATTATGGTTTTTATTATTTAGGGAGAAAAAAAATCCAAACCTACATGGCCCTGTGTGAAAAAGTGATTGCCCCCCTTGTTAAAAAATAACTTAACTGTGGTTTATCACACCTGAGTTCAATTTCTGTAGTCACCCCCAGGCCTGATTACTGCCACACCTGTTTCAATCAAGAAATCACTTATATAGGAGCTACCTGACACAGAGAAGTAGACCAAAAGCACCTGAAAAGCTAGACATCATGACAAGATCCAAAGAAATTCAGGAACAAATTAGAACAAAAGTAATTAAGATCTATCAGTCGGGTAAAGGTTATAAAGCCATTTCTAAAGCTTTGGGACTCCAGCGAACCACAGTGAGAGCCATTATCCACAAATGGCAAAAACATGGAACAGTGGTGAACCTTCCCAGGAGTGTACGACCGACCAAAATTACCCCAAGAGCGCAGAGACAACTCATCCGAGAGGCCACAAAAGACCCCAGGACAACATCTAAAGAACTGCAGGCCTCACTTGCCTCAATTAAGGTCAGTGTTCACGACACCACCATAAGAAAGAGACTGGCCAAAAATTTCCAAGGCGCAAACCACTTTTAAGCAAAACGAACATTAAGGCTCGTCTCAATTTTGCTAAAAAACATCTCAATGATTGCCAAGACTTTTGGGAAAATACCTTGTGGAACGACAAGACAAAAGTTGAACTTTTTGGAAGGTGCGTGTCCCGTTACATCTGGCGTAAAAGTAACACAGCATTTCAGAAAAAGAACATCATACCAACAGTAAAATATGGTGGTGGTAGTGTGATGGTCTGGGGTTGTTTTGCTGCTTCAGGACCTGGAAGGCTTGCTGTGATAGATGGAACCATGAATTCTACTGTCTACCAAAAAATCCTGAAGGAGAATGTCCGGCCATCTGTTCGTCAACTCAAGCTGAAGCGATCTTGGGTGCTGCAGCAGGACAATGACCCAAAACACACCAGCAAATCCACCTCTGAATGGCTGAAGAAAAACAAAATGAAGACTTTGGAGTGGCCTAGTCAAAGTCCTGACCTGAATCCTATTGAGATGTTGTGGCATGACCTTAAAAAGGCGGTTCATGCTAGAAAACCCTCAAATAAAGCTGAATTACAACAATTTTGCAATGATGAGTGGGCCAAAATTCCTCCAGAGCGTTGTAAAAGACTTGTTGCAAGTTATCGCAAACGCTTGATTGCAGTTATTGCTGCTAAGGGTGGCCCAACCAGTTATTGGGTTCAGGGGGCAATTACTTTTTCACACAGGGCCATGTAGGTTTGGATTTTTTTTCACCCTAAATAATAAAAACCATCATTTAAAAACTGCATTTTGTGTTTACTTGTGTTATCTTTGACTAATAGTTAAATGTGTTTGATGATCAGAAACATTTTGTGTGACAAACATGTAAAAGAATAAGAAATCAGGAAGGGGGCAAATAGTTTTTCACACCACTGTATTCCCATACATACTGTTATGTGGTATCTCCAACTCTTATCAAGTTTCACTTTGTAGTTGTCTTTTGGGGCATCAGTGACTTAGTGGAAGGTTTCTCATCTGCCATGTGGAGGGCTCAGTTTCCAGAACCCACCCACTGGATGCAGTGCTGGTCTCAAACCTTAATGGGACAAAAAAAATGGATAAGGTGAGGCTTGCGTGTCAGGTCATTCACCGTAAAACCTGTTCCTAAAAAAAAAAAAAAAAACTTGGGTGCTGATTGGATCAGGAGCAACGAACAGAATTCCATGTCTTTTCGTTCAGTTGAAACTTTTGGACAAAAGGTTGTTCATCCATCAAAGTTAAATTTTTCCTCTTTTCTGGATAAATCGGTATAATCTGTGCTGGTTTTAAATACTGAATCCTCAAAATGTTGGGAAATTTCCTTTGAGATTCTGGAACATGACTACTCCTGCAGATTTTTATACCCCAGGAAATTGTTTCATCAGACCAGGCTATGACTTTCCAGTACCTAACTGTCCTGTTTTTGTGAACCTGTACCCCCTGGAGCCTCAATTTTTTTTTTTTATAGAAGTTAAACCTATTATTGTGGTCTGCTTTTGTAGCCAGTCTGCTCCTCTGCTGTAGCCTTCTGTCAGGTTGAACCAGTCAGGCTGTTCCTTGACGACCACTCATCAACAAAAATTTTTTTTTCTCCTCCCTTCACACCATTTGATAATCCCAGGTGATGTGCAGTTATTGAAAATCACAATTTATGGCACAAACTTTTATGCAACACTCAAAATCGGACATAAATTCTTTTTCCTATTCTAATGGCTAACGTAAACAATTTACAGCAAACCTGCTAGTCATTATTTGTGTGATTTTATACATTGCACTGCTCACAAAAGATTAGATAAGATAAATGCATGTAGTACTAGGTGCACAGGTCTTCTTAATCTGTGCACCTAGTAACCTTACCCTAGTGTTTAGCGGCTGCATATTAGCATCCAGGTGTTTGTACAGATGCTCATGCTTCCTCCATTAGTTTGGAAATTACTTCTAACCAAGGAGTTCCATTGGGTAGCAAAACTCATCAAACATTTGATTTTTGTCCTAAGAAAACCTACCTTGATGGCATCCAAGCACTAGACTATATAGAAGAATAAAGGTTGTTTTTACTTTCATAACTGTTCTGTTATTCTGCACAATCAAAAGTCCTGGTTTGACTTGAATACCTCTCACAGAGTATAGTAATTTTCATTATATAAAAAGTCCACAATATGAGGTGGTATCAAAAAGTTTAAGACTAGTTCATAAGATAACGACAGAAAGCTGCAAGCAGTCACAGGGAGCACCAAACTTCATAAGTCATTGTGCCAAAAGACATGTCCTGTGTACATCAGGAGCTGTGCAACTGGTGCTATTCTGACCACGTGCATTACCCAGCCTGCGATTTCATTGTGGAAATTATGAGTGAAACTAGGCAAAAATGCCACAGAGATGTTTGACATAATTTGGCCAGTTTATGACGATGCTTTCACTATTTGTTCAAGGTATTTTCAGTGGCATTCACACTTCAAAAATGGAAGAACTTCACTGGAAACACCATTAAACGAGCTCAACCCCCCAGAACTTCAAAACCACCTGGCAACATAGGCATGATGATTGTTGGAGGACAATCCACAACATTGCTGCCATTGTCAGTGTGTCATTTGGAACATCCAGGCTATCCTTAATGTGATTTGAGCATCCACAGTTTTGCTGCCAAGGTAATCCCCAGGTTGGTAACCCAGGAGCAAAGGAATATTGTATCGAAGTCTGCCAAGAACTCTGTCAGCGTGCCAGGGTGAACCAACCTTCATGTCGAGGATTATTACCAGTAATGAAATGTATGGGTGTATGGGTTAGACCTTGAGACGCAGCAACAGTTTTCACAGCGGAAGAGCTCATGTCCATGACTGAAAAAGGCGAGGCAGGGCAACAGCTCGTGCATACATGCTCAACGTCTTTTTCGACGTTTAAGGCAAAAAGTACAGTGGAACCTCGGATTACGAGCTTAATTCGTTCCAGGAGCGGGCTCGTATTCCAAAACACTCGTAAACCAAATTTTATTTACCCATAGGAAATAATGGAAACTTAAATTATTTGTTCTACAGCCCAAAAAAATACATACATATATATAATCAATACAAAATATAAAGTAAAAATAAAACAAATTAACCTGTACTTTACCTTAAAAAAATGTAAAAATAAATCCCGACAGATAAGGGTTTTCGTTTGTGCACGCAGGGTGTATGTGTGTAAAATGTGCACGCACACACACACGCACACATTAACGGATAGACCGTTTTTAAAACCGTTTAAAAATTAGCAAGGAACATTCCTAGTTACACTCACGTGAACGCATACTAACAGGATCACTGCTGTAAGTAAAACAACAACAAGAACAACAACAAAAAAAAATAAACAGCTCCTTACCTTTAAAAACAAACGCGACAGATAGAAGTTTGTGTGTTTATTTGGCAACCTGAGAGGAGGGAGGCTGAAGGGTTGCCAAACAAACACACAAACTCTCTGCCTTACACAGACACAAACACACACGCTCACTCAAAAACACTGCAGGCACTAAGACCCAGCAGGGGAGACGATACGTCTCGGCTTTACAGCTCTTCTCCTCTCAGGTTGCCAAATAAACACACAAACTTCTCTCTGTCGCGATTGTTTTCAAAGGTGAGGAGCTGTTTAATTTGTTTTTTGTTGTTGTTTTACTTACAGCAGTGATCCTGATAGTATGCGCTCACCTGAGTGTGACTAGGAATGTTCCTTGCTAATTTTTAAACGGTTTTAAAAATGGTCTCTCCGTTAATGCGTGAAACATGATACTCAGTGCTCGTAAACTAAGACAATGCTTGTTTTTCAAGTCAAAAATTATTAAAAATTGTTGCTCGTCTTGCGAAACACTCGTAAACCGCATTACTCGTAATCCGAGGTTCCACTGTACCTTCGTATTGCCATGTGTTGTCAATCTCTGGGTAGAAAAAGAACTCTGTTTCGCACCTTCTTCCTCTAATGCTAACTCCAAGTACATCCTGACAAAGTTTTGTCACTGAGGAGACATACAAATATTTTGAAACCTACATCAGCTAATCCAGTTCTCATCATGTAGTAACTAGTACAAAAGTAAAACTGCTGAGCTGTTTCATAACTAAAATATAGTTTAGTTTTGTTTAAAGATGGTCATTAAAAAATTGTACAGGAAGGGACCCAAAATTTTTAAAATATAAATGCTTAGTAATGGCTTGCTTAAGGCTTATTTAGTTTGATATTTAAGGTACTGTGAATGCTTTCTCCTAAGTCAATACACTAGGGGTTTTTCATTACAAGAATCAAGATTTAGATTTTTCTTTGATAATGTAAGTTCAGTCGACCATGTTTCATCTTAAAATAGTTTGAAAAGTGTTTCAGGTTTTGCATATTTCAGGAATCCTCCAAAGTGCATTACTAGAAGGTGCGAAGAAAAAGATATTCTAGTGTAAACTAAGACACTAAGAGACATCTAAGACATCTAGTGGAGCATTTTGCTGAACAACTAAGCAGGAGCCATGGAAAGTGTGTTCTTATCACACACTTTGAACATCATTTTGGCCTCTTAGTACTTAGTAATTGCAGTAAAAATGGCAGATATGGTCAATAACGAATATGGAAAAAACATTGGAAATTAAAAAACCTTAAAAGGACTTGTGTGCGCAGTAGCACAGTACTTCACTACTGAATACAGACCATTACCCAAATAATATGATATATAAAAAAATATATAATCCAGTTTTTAATAAATAATTGCATTTTCTAAATTAATTCTTTTCTAAATAAACAATTCTGCCACTCTCTAGTCTTTGGTTGCTTTGTAAGGTTTGGTTGCTAAGCAACATTGATGGCAAATATTTGCCATGGCAAAGATTAGAATATACTATATGGCATGAATATACTATGGAGAGAACAAATGTAATGGTTTTATTTTTCAAAACCTGACCTATTAATACAGATGTCAATTTCTGTAATGCAATTATCATTGTGTGTATACATATCTATCTATCTATCTATCTATCTATCTTCATTATTTTACTTTTGTAATTAAATCCTGGAAATTATAAGTGAACTCTGACCACAAAAAGCTTTTGTTTATGAGTTAAATGCGGGGTAGGACTTAAAGCTGTGAGAGAACAAAATAAAAAAAGGCTTGTCATAGCATTGGTTGGGCGAGTGTGCTACTTGTACAAACACTCTATGCATTATAACTAAGACGGCATTCTTCTGATTCTGGCTTGAATAAGTGTCTGAATGCAAGTTTCCTATTTCACTGGAATCACTAATTTGGTTTTGTCACTTCTATTATTACTGAACTGTTACTAACTAGTATTGCAGCTTTGTTATAAACATATACAGTAGATAGCTTTCCTGCTAGTGTGAATGCAGGGTTTACAATATTATTTACAGGGTGAATTGCACCATAATAGCCTAGGCCTGTACTTCTGACTATAGTTATGTATGTTTAACCATAAATGGGTTCCTACAATGCTATTATTGTTTCTTTGCATGTTGTCTACACACCAAAAAAAAAATGCTTTACACCATTTTTGTTAGTCACTGTTTTCATTACACATCATTAATCATTCATTGGGCTGTAAACAGTGTGATTGTAGCATGCTTGTGTAAATCATAAGCTGTTTGAATTGCTGGCTTAATATTTGGCTTAGAAGTATTGATTCATCTGGGGGTTTTGCAGCGCAGTGGGGGGAAAAGCAGAAGATTTGGGGGAAGGGCTTTGTGCGTGAGAACCCTAAAGCATGGCTGAACGGAATTTATTGGATTCTTGTCTGCTGCTGGGTCCTAAAGGCCTATGGATTTCACAACCCTTTGTGCTGTAAAGTTCCTCACCTTCAGCTAATAGCATCCACACATGAAAATTAATATACAGTCTGGACATTTTAACATGTTGCATATGGGACAGTAATTGATCTGAGAAGGTTGTTTGGTACATAGGGACTGTAGGTTTCTGGTTCCTGTGAAAAAAAATTATGGATAAACTATAATAACAAACAAAGGGAAATGTCATTTGTCTTTTTTTCCCATTGTCCAATATTATCTTTGTTTTGTGTTTCTGTCAAATATAGTTTTTTTTAGTTACGTGAGAGAAAAAAAATCTTCAAATAAGTCAGAGCATCAATTAAAACGGGAGCAGATGTGCATAATTTTGTCGGCTGCATATAACAACACCATAGCAACCACCCCAAATTAGTTTAACTTGAGAGCTGTCACAAAGGTATTGATTTTTTTTTTCTCCGTGTCCATACCTGATTAATCTCTTTTACTGGATATTTACATTTTCTATTTCTGTTGCTACCATTAAATTAAGGTTTCCAGCAAACAGTCATAAAAAAGCTTTTCTAGCCCTACCTGGTCCTTGGTCTGGTTAAAGTGATGCATATCCCTTAAACCTTAGGAAACATGGTTGAGTGTTTTAATCAATAACTTGTAGCGGGGAGTAAAATTAAGATGTCTGTTTTAAAATACTGTGTAAGTGCTAAGTAAAGAAATCAAAGCATATGTGATAAGTGTCACAATTATTTGTGTATATTCATACCATACATTAAGAAAGGTCATGCACATAAAGACAGGGACAGTACTAAGAAGTGGGGAAACCATGACAACCAGCTGTAAAGAAAAATATATAAAGCAGATTGTCTGTTTGCACCATGATAAGACTAGCCAGACAGCAGCTATCAGCTATTTACACGCCCTACAACCCCCCTAGTTAGAGATGGGTCATTGTCTTGCTGCGTGATGTAGTTCCTCCCCCCCGAAAAATACTTCATGCACTTTTCTTTACATTGGCAAACAGAAAGTTTCTGTACACTTCTGACTTCATTCTGCCGCTATTAACATGATGACATCATGTTCCAGAATTCCAGCCAAAGCCAGAACTCAACTTTTACCATACTGGACTGATGAACTAATTTTGGATCATGAGCAGATTTTTTTCTTCCACACTTTTCATCACATTGGTGCAGGTTAATTGTTCGAAAATTTATCTTCGCATTTCTTCGCAAATTCTAACCTGGGGATGAGTTTGCACCTTGCTATATGGTGCATATATTTCTGCTGTGAAAGTTGTCTTTGAATGGTAAGTTGCTATGCTTTAAACAATGCCCTATGGAGGTTTCTTCACAGCTCTCACAAGCCCTTTGTCATTCACTACTGTTGTTTACCTTGGCAACCTGTTTGGTGTCCAGTTTTTAGCAGACTAGGGGTCCGTTCTTCGTACGTCGCTTGACACATCCGAGATGAATTGACACATCTAAGATGAGATCATCGTGCTAATTACGATCTGGCTAATTCGGTTCTTCGAGCACACCTGTTGTTGATGATTAGTATAGCTGGATTGAGTTGTCTAGGATTATTGCGCACTCGTGCGTTGGTTTAAAAGGTGATATGCATCGACAGTAGAAACACTGATCACAAGCCCTCCGATTGGTTGACGAAATGGAAAAAGAGCGGCTCAATTTTTTTTGTAACACGTGGTATGCGCTGAAATGCCCCCCTGCCATGGATTGCCCCCCTTACATAATCATTATCAAATAATATATTAGAACATAAATTCATAAGTTAATGGTTTACAAATTACAAATTACATGAGACAATAAAATAAGCAATATGAAATAAATATGTTGTACATGAAAAAATTGAAATATTATGTATACTTTTATATTGTTTATTTTATAATAAAATTAGTTTCGTCCAATTTATCATTATTCAAGAATTTGTATTAATGGTCTTGACGGCTGTCTCGTGCCTAGGGTTTATTATAATAGTAATATCATATTTGATAATACTAAACCTATGAATTTATGTTCATATATGATATGATATGTGTGTGGGTGGGGGGGAGTCCATGGCAGAGGGCATATACTTTTCTTTTTCCACGTGAGTCAGTCATGATCTTTAACCAATCAGATGTAACCTCGCCATTTCAACCAATCATAACCCGACAGGAGCGCAGGCTTAAACCTGTTTACATTAAATAAACCTGCTCCCGAGCAGGTTCAAGCTTACGGATATGTTGCTATGACAAGAAATGCGAGAAGCGCATCGAAGAACGAAACAATCCAAGATTGGGACAAATTCACAACAATTAAATCCAGCTAAGTGATTTAGCGACTTACAAAGAACGGACCCCAGTATTTCCTTACTTTTTCAGAAGATTTTTTTTTTGTATTATCTCATTATCTCCAGTACTTATGCAAAGGCTTCATTAAATTTTTCTCCCTTTTTTCTCAGCTTAAATGCTTTGCTTTTTTCCCATGGACAGCTTTCTGGGCTTCACGTTGGTCTATCCTTTTTTAACAACAAATGTCTTCATAATTCTAAACGTCTACATTTAGAATTATTTGTTGTTTGAACAATCAATTAAACAGGACCCACCAGAGCAACAGTCACAATCTTTTTATATATATATATATATATATATATATATATATATATACAGTGGTGTGAAAAACTATTTGCCCCCTTCCTGATTTCTTATTCTTTTGCATGTTTGTCACACAAAATGTTTCTGATCATCAAACACATTTAACTATTAGTCAAAGATAACACAAGTAAACACAAAATGCAGTTTTTAAATGATGGTTTTTATTATTTAGGGAGAAAAAAAAATCCAAACCTACATGGCCCTGTGTGAAAAAGTAATTGCCCCCTGAACCTAATAACTGGTTGGGCCATCCTTAGCAGCAATAACTGCAATCAAGTGTTTGCGATAACTTGCAACAAGTCTTTTACAGCGCTCTGGAGGAATTTTGGCCCACTCATCTTTGCAGAATTGTTGTAATTCAGCTTTATTTGAGGGTTTTCTAGCATGAATCGCCTTTTTAAGGTCATGCCACAACATCTTAATAGGATTCAGGTCAGGACTTTGACTAGGCCACTCCAAAGTCTTCATTTTGTTTTTCTCCAGCCATTCAGAGGTGGATTTGCTGGTGTGTTATGGGTCATTGTCCTGCTGCAGCACCCAAGATCGCTTCAGCTTGAGTTGACGAACAGATGGCCGGACATTCTCCTTCAGGATTTTTTGGTAGACAGTAGAATTCATGGTTCCATCTATCACAGCAAGCCTTCCAGGTCCTGAAGCAGCAAAACAACCCCAGACCATCACACTACCACCACCATATTTTACTGTTGGTATGATGTTCTTTTTCTGAAATGCTGTGTTACTTTTACGCCAGATGTAACGGGACACGCACCTTCCAAAAAGTTCAACTTTTGTCTCGTCGGTCCACAAGGTATTTTCCCAAAAGTCTTGGCAATCATTGAGATGTTTTTTAGCAAAATTGAGACGAGCCTTAATGTTCTTTTTGCTTAAGTGGTTTGCGCCTTGGAAATCTGCCATGCAGGCCGTTTTTGCCCAGTCTCTTTCTTATGGTGGAGTCGTGAACACTGACCTTAATTGAGGCAAGTGAGGCCTGCAGTTCTTTAGATGTTGTCCTGGGGTCTTTTGTGGCCTCTCGGATGAGTTGTCTCTGCGCTCTTGGGGTAATTTTGGTCGGCTGGCCACTCCTGGGAAGGTTCACCACTGTTCCATGTTTTTGCCATTTGTGGATAATGGCTCTCACTGTGGTTCGCTGGAGTCCCAAAGCTTTAGAAATGGCTTTATAACCTTTACCAGACTGATAGATCTCAATTACTTTTGTTCTCATTTGTTCCTGAATTTCTTTGGATCTTGGCATGATGTCTAGCTTTTGAGGTGCTTTTGGTCTACTTCTCTGTGTCAGGTAGCTCCTATTTAAGTGATTTCTTGACTGAAACAGGTGTGGCAGTAATCAGGCCTGGGGGTGACTACAGAAATTGAACTTATGTGTGATAAACCACAGTTAAGTTATTTTTTAACAAGGGGGGCAATCACTTTTTCACACAGGGCCATGTAGGTTTGGATTTTTTTTCTCCCTAAATAATAAAAACCATAATTTAAAAACTGCATTTTTTGTTCAATTATATTATCTTTGACTAATAGTTAAATGTGTTTGATGATCAGAAACATTTTGTGTGACAAACATGCAAAAGAATAATAAATCAGGAAGGGGGCAAATAGTTTTTCACACCACTGTATATAATATATATATATATATATATATTTTTTTTTTTTTTTTTTTTTTTCCAATTTTCTCCCCTAATTTAGTCGTGGCCAATTCCTCCCCGTCACTAGGGGGCTCCCACATTAAGGCTATTACTACCATTCAGCCGGAAGGGCGAAGACTATCACGTGTTTCCTCTGAACCGCGTGACGTCAGCCGACCGCATCTTTTCGAACTGCTCGCTCACGCACCGTTAGGCGCTAGCTGCTTTTTCCACGTGCGCGAGCTCACAAATGCCCCTGATTGGCTGTAGAGCCGTGATTAATGTGGGAGCGGAAGTACCTCTCATCCCGCCCCCCTGAGAGAGCTCGGCCAATCAGCTCTCTCTGTGCCTCCGGCTGTGAGAGGAAAACAGCATCACCCGGGGCGAGCACTTTACCACTGCGCTCCTCGAAGGCCCCTATCAGTCACATTCTTTTTAATCACTTAAAAAAATTAGTGCCATATTATAAGCTGTTTAATCCAGATGTAAAATCAGAAAATGAAAGCTGGTGGGTGAAATGATCAAACGTCTCATTCATATTTTGATGTCAAAACAAAATGCATGCTAAAAAACATATAACCAGCCTGGCCATTTCAACATTTACACAGGCACCTTTAAGGAATATCAAGGCCGTGTTTAAATAAAATTATTATTGTAATTAACCTGCCATATATAGTGACCATTTTTCTGCAATGAGAGTTGTTATCTTGCTAAAACATAAAAATTATGCTAAAAAGAATTAAAAGTATTTAAAAGTGTCTTCAACCTGACAAGGTGAGGTGAGATGATTAACATTCTATAAAAGACATCTAACCTATGGATTTAATCTACAGTCATACATTCAAGTACAGGCTTCATAGTAGGGCTGCCAAGACAAATCACAAAAGAAAAACCTCACAGGTAAGATGGCATTTTGTGTGGAAATGGCTATCATATTTAAAGCATTCTTATTGAATTACAAAGGTAAACCTAACACCATACAAAACCTGCTTAATTCAAACAAAAAGAAGCAGATTAAAAAGGACTGCTTTAAAGAACGCAAAATATATTGTTTATAGTTGTGCATTTTAGAAATTCGTTCTTATATATAGGTCAAATGCAAGATGTTTATTTTCATCCAAAGGCTGAAAAAACTTTATATTAGTAGGTATCCTACTATTGTTTCTGGTTCCATCAAGAAGTGCTGTAAGGTTCTGAGGTGAGCTAAAAATTCTTTTAAAAAAGCATTTTTTCATTTTTTATATACAATTACAACATTATTGGGATCCAGGCATCAAAGGTGCTGGAGACATGAAACTGGACTTCTCCTGTTAATCAGCCAACTCACATTTACCCAATGATGCCACCATAATTAATTTCCCCCTGATTCTGTCAGCCCTGCCATTTGGCTCTGTCTGTGTAGTATGAGAGGCCTAGAAATCTATTCATAAGATTTTGGTAAATCTTTATAAAAATTAGCTTGAAAATACACAGAAGAGTCTTATCATTATCAAATATTTAAAACATGTTTTAAATATTTACAATATAGCTTTTACATATAAATGAGTTCTAGTGGGGTGAAGCCCAATCAGTGATTGGGGGCATTGATTTGCATGCAACCTTGAAAAATAACCCTTACATTCAGTAGAGCATTCTGAAGATCTTTACAGTTAGTGGTGATAGACATCTATGTGGTGAAGTTAATTTTGTTGTTTCTCAGCAACAGATCAGGCTGAAAATGTTTATACCTAATCTCTAATCTAAACTAATTTCCAAATGTATTTTTGATGATGACCTGATTGCTTAGAAAATATGACCATCATCACCCCCTTAGCTTTTAGCAGGCATTTAACAGGGTCAACAGAAGTGAAAGATTTGTAATGAAAAAAAAAAAGCATGTTTCTTGTGCAGAAAAACAAATATTTCTGTTGCACAATTAGGTATACAATAAACTTCCCTGATTAATAGGCTTTAACTGAAAAAAGAAACTTTTTGTGGAACATTTAATCATGACCACAGAGATTTAATAATTTGTATAATTATTATACAATTTGTATAATATTAGATGTCATATACTGTAGTTGGGTCAATGTACTACTTAGTACTGATACTAAGTACATTGTTTTAAGATGACTTTAGAAAATCAAAGTCTAATTTAAGACTAATATCAATGAAACGTTTTTCATTTTATGCATCTGTATAACACCACATTGAATTTCAAATGAAGCAATTAAGAGGTGATTGAAGGGTATATTTTCTGGTTTATTTCAATTGTTTTAAAAGGAAAAAAACATTGCATAAGCTGTTACAACCCTTTTTACATAATTCCTCCATTTTTACAGATTCAAAAATAATTGTACAACTGACTGATAAGTGATTTTGAGGCCAGATGTGAAATGTTTGCTCATTACTCATTACATTTATTCCACTTTATCCTGTATATAGGGTTACAGGGGAACTGGAGCCTATACTAGGTGGGGTCCCCCCGGACTTATGTTAATTTTATCTGCTATTTTTAACGGTTAAGCTATAAAATAAAATAAAATACATCACATATAACAAACCATAATTACAACAAAGAGGCAGCGCTGTGCTCCGGGAAATACTGCTGCTTGTGCCATAATAAATGAACACTGTATTGCTGTGGATTGTGTCAAAAATTAAATGTTGATGAAAATACAGACAGTTTTTATTAGTTTTTATTATTTTGAACCACATTTTAGTCTTGTCTTTTTTTCATCAACAATACTGCATGCTGATTTCATCACTGTCACCTTTCATTGATATCCGTGACATTTTATCTCATAATCATCTCGTCTTAGTCGTACTGTAGGAAAAAGGTCATCAACTAATAATTTTTGTCATTATTTTTTCATTGACGAAATCAACACTACCCTGGAAAGGGGCACACAAACATACATACATTCACACACTAACGGGCACTTTGGGAATGCCAATTAGTCCAAGCTGCATGTCTTTGGACTGTGGGAGGAAACCCACCTTTTTCAAGGTGCAAGGCGACAGTGCTAACCACTAAGCCACCATGCTGCCTGCATGCTTGCTCATTATTTTGTGATAAATAAAGGAGATTGTTGAATTTGCAAGGCCAAAATACTTGGAAGACCACTATGGATAACAAGTAACATGGATAATCATGGAACTCTTTCCTTGGGTAAGAAAAAACTCTTACAACATTTAGCCATGTCAATTTGGAGACAAATAAGAATCATTTATTTTATGTAATGCAATTTCTGTACATCAAATAAAGTCTTTTTTCTTAAAAACATGCTGGATCTAGGTGGGCATAGAGTACATAAAACACATCTTTAGTACTCTAGTGTCACTTGTTTAATCTGTGCCTGCTTGATTGATTTCTGAAGATCATGTACAGAAATTTGCCACAGAAGTTCACTTGAGAATTCCCTAGTTTTCGCAATTTTTGTGCAGAGGTGGACACCCCGGCTTCAGAAAGTAAAAGTCCTGTTACATATTTGTTCCATCTATTAACTACACCAAATGAATCTAATTAGCACAATTCTTTAACCCGATAGACTCCAACTATTAAGTGTCGATCCACTTTTAAGTGCACAGGGAGAATTATAATACATGCCATATGCTGTCTTAATATTTTAACACTGTAAATGTATCATTGATAAACTTTGCAAATAAGAGATGTCTGTGTAAATGTAAAAACTGGGTTTAATGTATTTTAAGGTGCAAATAATTGGTAACACTCAAGAACAGAAAGGCCAGATCAGCATCAAAAATGCCTTCACAGTTCTTGAGCCTGATTCTTTTGACAGATGAAAACAATGATTGATGTATACCAAAATGGTGAGCAGAAAAAATTAGTGGTAAACCCAAAATTGTTCAATTATTCATGGTCAGATCAGATCATATGTTCTTGTTCCTGTTATTACTCGAATACTAAAATCAATTTTTGTTTGTGGTCAGTCTCTTCAGCTCACTGATGGTTCAAAATGAATCAATTTATTTCATTGTAATCAATCAAATTTAATGTAATCAATCAAATTCGAGTGGCAATTGAAATTCTGTGCACAACAACATACAGTTGCTGGAAAAAGTACATATACTGCATTGGTATTTTCTAATTAGTATTTGAATAAAAATATATCCAATATAAGCCTATATGCATATATTTGTCTGCATCATGTTACCATGCTCTCTTATTGATTCAGATGGACTGCAAATCAAAGTTTTGGATTCTTTTTAAAAAGATGCTCTTGGGAAAATTATACAATTGATCTTGCTCACTAGGGGTACCACAGTTGGCCATGTAATATAAGCATTCATGGAATGTCTTGTTTTATGGGTTAACAATAATATTATTAAATGTTACATACTGTTATTGTCTATAGACTATAGAGATTTGCAGGAAACTTCACTACAGAAAAGGCAAAATCACATGGAAGATAACCCTGCTGAAAGTTGGCCTTTAAACCTTGCAGACTGAGAGAGAAAAAATGCAGTGATGGTCTAAGGAAAGCGTATCTCTTTTCACCCCACACCCACTTGCTGCAATCTGCTTCACCATTAATCGATCTTGAGCTTTGGCTTCCAAGAATGCACTTTTTCTTAGAAGTGTTTTCCCTCCTTCTGCCAAATGTGCTTTGTATTAAACCTAAACCCAACAAAGGCATTTTTCATGTACTTAGATGTTTTGATCAAGAACTGTAAGTGGATACATGGACCATTACTCTTGGGATGCTAAAGAGATATGTAAGCTAATAAACCTCAATAAACAGTAAACAAATTACAAGGGGCATTCAAGCCAAACCGGTACTTTTGTGCAGAATAACAGAACACACTTGTGAAAGTTAAAAACTAAAAAAATGTATTTCTTTATACAATACCCATGACAGTGGTAAACAAAAATATTAAGACAACATATGCCATGTATTATGGTTCTTCCTGTGCAAAAAATGGGTAATTTCACTAATTAGTTCTAATTGGCTAAAGGGTTGTGCTTATTGGAGTCAGCTAGATTTTAAACCTAATTCCAAAAAAGTTGGGACAGTATGGAAATTGACAATAAAAACAAAAATCTATTATTATTTTGTTGTTGATTGCAAAAACGTTGGGACAGGGCAAATTTCAATTCGGTTCCATTTTATTTATATAGTGCTTTTTAAGACTAAAATGAATGTGACTTAGGAATTGAGATGGGAAACAAGTGCTGTTAAACAGGTCAACCAATTATGTTATTGTATACAATGGGTTTTATTGAAAGGCCTGGTCCTTCCAGAGCAAGGAGGGTTAAGGTTAGTAATAACCTATCTTAGTTATATCCCAAACAACTTCCATTAGAGGACTGTGCATTCCTTCCCTTGCCCCCACCGGTACCTACATTAAAATTTAAAGATTTGCTTTAATTTACTTATAAAATAAGGTACATGTACAATTTGTGGACTTTATTGCCATTTTTTTAATGCCTAGTTACTTTTGTCATGCATAAGGGCAGGGCCAGAAACCACTTTAAAATATGTGTGATTTCCGATACCTCAGACAATGTGTCTTAAAACCATAATATTTCTGTAGTGAATATCATGATGTGGGCTTTAACAGCATTTGTTGCTGTATTTACAAATACAGTAAAACGCGATTTGCGTGTGTTCCGCAAGACGAGCAAAGAATTTTAATAAATTTTGGCTTGGAAAACAAACAAGTCTTGGTTTACGAGCACTGAGTATCATGTATAATGCATGTGCTACTTGTTTTTGATGCCAAGCGTCACGTGATCACAACTGAGCCAAAGTTTTTTTTCTCTCTTGTGCTGCGAAATTGTGGGAAATCATCTTCCTATGCCGGGACATCCGTGCAAGTGTATACTATTTACTACAACACTGTGACCATGTGTGTGTGCGTGTGTGTACATCACCCATGTAAAGCAAAAACAAGTCTCATTAAAGAGGTTAAAAATCCATTTTTTCTCTCTGCTCAAGGCTCAGCCTGCTCTGTGTCTGTGTGACACCATCATTAGACACCGTGCCACACACGCACACAGACTTCTCCTACTTTACAGACACACACACACTTTCTCTCTGCTCTACACAGAGACACTGCCCTGTTGCAATTCTTTTCAAAGGTAAAGTGCAGGTTAATGTGCAGGTTACACGTTTTGTGCAGGTGTGTGTGAAAAGAGTGGAAAGGGTAACTGTGTAAGACGAGAAGGGGGAGAGGGGAGCTTACTTTAGATTCACACGCACACACACAGCGCCTGCGCGCACAAACGGAAACACTTATCTGTCAGGATTTATTTTTACTTTTTTAAGGTAAAGTGCAGGTTAATTTGTTTTATTTTTACTTAATATTATTTTGTGTTAATTATTTTTATGTATTTATTTTTTGAGGCTATGGAATTATTAATTTGGGTTTCCATTATTTCTTATGGGGAAATTTGATTTGGTCTATGAGTGTTTTGAATGAGCCCGCTTCCGGGACGAATTACTTGTAATCCAAAGTTCCACTGTACTGTATGTGTGAGAAGCTGAAGTAAGACGAGAGGGGAAAGGAGGATGGAGGGAGGCTACTGTGTACATTACATTTACATTTACATTTAGGCATTTGGCAGACGCTCTTATCCAGAGCGACTTACAAAAAGTGCTTTAATGTTTACATAATTGGATACATACTTACACTGGGTTAACTAGGTTAATAACTTAGTGCCATTAGTCCAACACAACTAAGAAGAGGGTTTTTTGTTTTTTTTTCCGGGGGGGGGGTTAGTCCAAGTACTGGAGAAACAGATGAGTCTTGAGTCGTCGTTTAAAGATAGTCAAAGTCTCTGATGTACGAACATCTACATTGACATTTAGGCATTTGGCAGACGCTCTTATCCAGAGCGACTTACATTTTCATCTCATTACACATCTGAGCAGTTGAGGGTTAAGGGCCTTGCTCAAGGGCCCAACAGTGGCAACTTTTTTTAGTGGCCAACATCTAGAGGAAAATTCATTCCATCACCTAGGTGCCAGAACAGAAAAGAGCCTGGATGAATGCCGCCCTCGATCCCTGAGAGATGGTGGGATGAGGCGAGCAGTGCTGGAGAATCGGAGGGAACGTGGTGCAGTGCGTGGTGTAATTAGCGCAGAGAGGTAAGTGGGTGTTGGGCCATTTTTAGCTTTGTAGGCAAGCATCAGTGTTTTGAATTTGATGCGGGCAGCTACAGGAAGCCAGTGCAGGGAGCGGAGGAGTGGGGTGGTGTGGGAGAACTTGGGGAGGTTAAAAATGAGACGTGCTGCTGCATTCTGGATCAGTTGCAGAGGACGAGTAGGATGACTTTCACACACACACACACACGAGAGTGCACGCAGAAAGACACACACATTAATGTAAACACTGCTCTGTCAGGAAACACTTGTGCGCATGCGAGAGAAAGAAGAACCATTGGCTCAGTTGGGATCACATGACACTCGGCAGACAAAGCGCATGCATACTACTCATATGTCTAGACCTCGCTCATCTATCATATTAAAATTTATTAAAATATGTTGCTCATCTTGCAAAATAATTGCAGACCAAGTTACTCGCAATCCAAGGTTCCACTGTACATTAACACTATTTGTTGCTGCATATTGAATTGTTGCTGCATAATGAATTGAAGCCATACTATCCAGAGGTGTCAAAAACTTTGTTGGACTTTGTCTCATATAAGATAAGGCAACATTTCGAATAGTTTTTGGAAACAACTGCTGTCATATTCTCTGGGTCAAAAAATAAAAGCGCCATCGGAGCTGTTATCAGCATCAGGTCCAAAATCCATCAGGTATCAGTGGGGGGTTACAAGTGCCTGTGGCATGGATAAATTGTGTATCAAATGTGTTCTTTTTGGAGCAACATATGCTACCACCCGAACACCATCTTTACTTAGAAATATCTATGCATTTTCAAGCAGGACAATGCCAATTCACATTTTGTGATTCTCTGAGATTAGTGCCTGTAGTGCCAACCAGGCGGCAAAAATTCTAAAAAAACAAACAAAAAACAAAGGTAGCTTTGAAGTGGGGGTCCAAAGTGATATTGTGAGCCCTTTTTATTTCTCTGGATGTATGCAGTTCTTGAAGGGTGGGCAGGGGAGCGCAGTTAGAACTGTCCTTTGTAGTCTTCTGGTGTCTGATTTAGTAGTTGAGCTAAACCAAACAGTTATTGAAGTGCATAGGACAGATTCAATGACAGCTGAGTAGAACTGTGTGAGCAGCTCCTGTGACAGGTTGAACTTCTTTAGCTGGTGAAGAAAATACAACCTCTGATGGGCCTTTTTAACAAAGGAGTCAATGTGCAGGAAGTGCAGGGTGGTTTCTCCTGAAGTTTACAATCATCTCCATTGTTTCAAACGTGTCTTTTCGTCACCGCACTGGATGAGATTGATTTTAGTGTCGTCTGTAAATTCAGAAGCATGACAGAAGGACCTGCAGAGGTGCAGACATTTTGTAGAGGGAGAGTCAGAGGTGAGAACGCATCCCTGGGGGCTGCCAGTGTTGGTGGTGCGGCTGTTGGACATTAATTTTCCCAGTCTCACTAGCTGTTGCCTGTCTGTCAGAAAGCTGGTGACACTGACAGATAGGGCTAGGAACAAAGGCCTGGATTAGTTTGGTAGTTTGGTCATTATTGACGGACGTACGGCCTTCTTTAAAAAATTTGCACTATTCACGTTTTACTGAGGAAGAAGAGTTTGTGTAAGCCTTGTGTAAATGTCAATCGGTTTTACACCTTCGTGTAAAAGACAAATTTTATCCCAAGTCCCAGTTTGATTCCTCACACATTTTACTTATTGGATGTGCTAATTTCAAAATAAAAAAAGACAGTTTTTATAATTTCGACTGCAGTAGGCAGAGAATAATATTGCTATTTATCACTGTATGCACACTGAAAAAAAAAAAAGCAATGAGGGAATTGAGAATGTAAGGTTAGTGAAACGTGAGTTTGTGATTTGACTTTGAGCAATGAAATTTATCCTGAGAGATAACAGTTTTTATAAACCACACAAAGCATATAGGCTTGTTTAGCAAAGATTCAGTAAAATTATTTAAAGCTGTTTCAGGTCTCTTGTTTCTTGATTAGATCTTGATAAAATTTCAACTACATGAGTTCGCCATTGTAGTCAAACGCATTTCCAGTTAGCCAGACTAAATCTGGGTGCTGTATCACATTTAATATGCTAATTTTAATTCCTGTGGTTTTCTTTGCAGCACATGGTGGATGTGTCACTGGGTATAGGTTATCTGTTCCCTACCATTCGCTATGATATATATTTTATGTTTATTTAGAGCAGCTATTCACTGTATCAAGTTCAGTGTTAAAACCAACATTGAGTGTCTTTTGTGCATGGACATGAAGGGCATGTAGTGCATGCTTTATATTGTAATGCACTGAGAAGCTTTTTATTTGTCAGCTGTGTTTCACATGTAATAGGCTAAACTGGTTTCAGTGATCACAGAGTGCATTTACAGTAGCATTTTATGTGGATAATCACTGTATCTAAAAGCATAAAAGAGTCGATGTAGTTGTCCTTCTTTTTACTTGGCTTAAGAGACATTTTGAAGACATTTTTAACCATTTGATGATTTTATTCTTAACACCTCGGAGATGAGACAGAATCTTTATCAAGAACAAACCGTAGCAGTTAATGGTTTAGAGTCCAACAATGATTCTCTGGCAAACATACCATTGTAAATTACATCAGAATTCAAAGTATGCCTGAGTATGTTTTCATTTTTGTACACATCTCATTTTACAGTGAATAAGGTCAAAGCCTTACCCTGATATATGCCAATGAATACGCAAGCAGGCAAACTAATCTGCCAGCTCTCTCAAATTACAGCTGAAGTGTGACATTTTGGGTCAGCCAAGTTTTCCAGACAGCAATCTGTTAGTGTTATAAAGTAACACATGGCCAAATGGTGATCATTAACACTGCCAGTCAGCAGCTGCCGAAAATGCACCATCATCAAACTAGTGGGATTAGCTCAGAAGTAACCCTGAGCAACACATTTTGGCTAATTATGGAGGGTGAAAATTATTATATTGATGGGTCTTTGTTCTTATACTAATTATGGGCTAATAGTGGTACTATATTTGGGCAAATAATCATTGCAGCCACTGAAGTAGTTTGTGTTAAATTTGGCAAGCATATGCAATGTAGCAGTCTATGTTCCTATTTATACACATGATTACAGAAAAATGTGTGTAATCATGTGAAATTCTGATTACACCCATTCTTCTGTAATCATGTGTATAATATTTTACATAATATGATTTTATTATTTTTATATGATTTTTTAATATGTCTAAAAAACACCTTTCATATAAATTTTTTTTTATGGACTGGTATATTTTAGCAATGTGGATTGGCATTAGAATTCGGTGGGTTGGGAATAGAAATCCATACAACCAACTAATCTGTGAGCCTCATTAGAAATTTCAACAGCACAAAGACAGCACTGTAGTGAATGATTACAATCAAACAAAATATAAACTTTGCAGCTTATACATCTGAATAAAAAAAAAGAGGCTAGCATTTATATTATCATTGTAACTTTTTTATGGTTCCAAACTGAATGTTTTTTTTTTTTGTTTGTTTTTTTACAATGAACTGCTGAATAATTAATCTTTTTGTTTTAAACTAATCTTTTTAAAATTTAAGTAGGTTTTTATTTTTTTGACAGTTATGTAAATAACATATACAACTTGTTTTCCATTATAACAAAATCACATCTCCATGCTGTTGAATCGCTGGTGATCAGTTGCAAAGTTTTGGTTTTAGATACAAATCAGTGTTACTGTTTGAGAACTGATAGAAACTCTGTCTTGTTTTTAAGTAAGAACACTAACCATCAACTACTCAGCTTTGTTCTTAAATTATATCATGCCTCAAATGTAAGTCGATTTGGATAAACACAACAAAGGTAATGTAACGCTAGTTCTTCATCTGCAAGGTTTTACTGATTGAACAGAGATAATTTTAGGCTTAGACACCATATTTTAAAGAAATCTTAGCAAAATTTTAAATGAAACATTGTTTAAAAAAACAGAATGACTGGGGGTCAGTCAAGGAGATTTGGTGTGTTTGCTGCAACCGAGGCTGGTGATTCACATTGTTCTCCTTCCTAAAAACAAAGAGAGAAGACCTGAGGGTTACGATAATCAACTGCAGGTTTCATGGAAATCAAGTGTTTTGTATTAAATGTTATATAGTCGTGATAAGCAAAGATGTGTAAGCAGATACCCCAAAAGGCTCAGCGAATGCCCTGTAGCCACTGTATAAAGGGTTTGGGATGGACACGATAGCAGGATTGCCACTGGCTTTAGTGGAGGTACCATCTTCATCATCATTCTGTTAATAGCAAGTATACAATAATCAACTGTGGTGTAGTCAAACACATTTAATTACATTTCTTAAAACAAGAAACCCTCATGAATAAAAAGTTATTAAAGCCATATTAATTAAAAAATAACTAAGAAGCTTTAAAGTTACTGAAACAGTGTTAAGAAACTATAACACATCAAACACTGGAAGAGAAGTGCTTGGTTCATCATCAACTTTGTGGAAGAAATGCGGTCACGATGAGTGCATTAGGGCAAGAAGGGAGGCGATACACCCTTCATGTAAAATGTCCATTGTACAAGCCACTGCAGGCGGTGTTATGATCTGAGGTTGCTTCAGTTGGTTAGGTCTACTCTCAGCAACACTATTCACCAACTTTACCAGCCACAGTTCTGTTTAATGTCTAAATCACCCTGCAGTTGTGTTCGTGGTCATGTAAAAATACAATTTATTTATTATTATTGATAGTTGATAATGTTGGTTTCTTTAGTTAACAATTCATCATCCACCTCACTTAAGTTTTTAAAGAAAGAAACTTACCAAAATACATGTACAATGTTCAAAAGTCAAATAGTTAGTTCTATGTTTCTTTTTTAGTTAAAAAAATAATAACATCTAAAAAAAAAATCATCTGATCATAGCATGTCTTATTATTAGGCAAATACAACCTATGATGAACAACAAAATATTTTTTTTTCCTCTGTGCCATTATTTATTTTGCAAAAATAAAGTCAAAAAGAAAAAAAATGTTGGCCATACTAAGTACCCATTTACTGCTTCCACAAGATTTAAGAGGGTAAGTTGCAGCCAGGTGCTGCTAATCAACCCAAGAGCTACATGCCTTACTGAGCAATGAGAAATTTAAATGTTAAAGTCCATGACAGCACAATTAGAAGAAGACAGAATAAGTACAGTTTGCTTAAAAGAATTGCCAGAAGAAGGCAGTTCATGTATAAAAAGAACACATAAGCAAAACTGCATCTAAACAAACTGTAAGACTTTTTGAATAATGTCTTATAGACAGATAATACCAACGTGGAGCTGTTTGTCCTTAATGTCCAACAGCATGTTCGAGGAAAGCTTACAGCATTTCAGCAGAAACACCTCATACCCACAGCTAAGGATGACGGTGGAGGGGTGATGATTTGGGCTTGTTTTGCAGCTTTAAAGCTGGACCTGGGCACCTTGCAGTCATTAAGTTAACTGAATGAACCTTTGTCTACCAAAGTATTCTGAATGCAAATGTAAGGCCATCTGTCCAACAGCTAAAGCTTGGTAAAAACTGGGTCAAGCAACAGGACACTGATCTGAATTAACCAGTAAATCTACTTCAGAATGGCTGAAAAATAAAAGAATAAAGGTTTTGGAATGGCGTGGTCAAAGTCCGGACATCGACCCAACTGAAATGCTGTGGTGGGACCTTAAAAGAGCTATGTATAAGCCAATGCCCAAAAACATCAATGAATTGAAGCAATCTTATGAAGAAGATTGGCCAAAATTCCTCCACAACAATGTGAGAAACTAAGTCATAAACTGAGTCATTACTTCAATTTACTGATGTTAGAGGTAGACCTACTTAGTACTGCCCACAGGTTTTTTTTGTTTTTTTTTTTGGCTTCATTTTTAATGAGAACCCTGAGACTCTCAACAATCAAATTATTTTATTTATTATTTTTTTTACACAAAGAGGGTGTAACAACTTGTGAACATGACTGTATGTACAATATAAGGTCAAGTATTAACCAACAGCATATACTGTACACCTGTAGTCCCACAAAGTTACAACTTTATTTAAATTCAGATTGGACATAACCAGGCATACCAAAAATAAACAGGTTGTATGCATGTATCTCATATTTCTTGTACACATAACTATCTTGTGTTTCCTGAGAGTTTTGTCAACTATCAGATTAATTTTCTTAAATTAAATATGACATTAAATATTACTTTTGTAAAAGTGCAATATTGTTTCCAAATGTAGCAAAGCCAGTACTAGTGCTAGCCCAAAACCTTGAAAGAAGAATAAAAAACTTTCAACAAAAATGTTTTGTTATAGACATCAATGTGTGTCTGCAGACAATAATTTCCCTAAATCAGTGAACGTCCAAAAATGGCTTTTTATCTTATTTTTGCTGTTCAATTGTTGCTATGCAGTTTCAAGAACTTATACAGTATGTTGTTCCTAATTTCACTTTCACGTATTCTTTGCAGAATATACAGACCTTGCTGCATTTAGCATGACATAAAATCAAAGTAAACACACTTGCCTTAAAATACTGGAAGCGAAAGGGATCATTCTTATGTTTCAGGAAATAATATGCCACGCCAGCAATTATGCTTCCAATAACAATAACCATCAAAACGGCGGTCACAGTGGGTGCACTTGACTGCGAGTGGACATGTGAAGGAGGATTCACCTAAAAATTATTAAAACAAACAAACAAAAAACTCAGCTCAGAGCTATACTAATTCATTCCTATAAACAGGTCCTATAAATAGCCGAAAATGATGTAATAAACAAAGAGAAATTTCAGTATTGTTTTTAATACAGTTCCTTTTTTTTCATTTTAAACTTCATTAAAACAGTAGTTTTCTGTTAATGACAAGTTAGCATTTAAAATAATGGTTGTGACTAATAGCCCTTAACCCTTGCTCAACCCTGGGCTTTTATTTGAATTCTGTCTCACTTGTAAGTTGCTTAGCATTAATCTGCATAATGAATAATTGTAATGTAGAACATGAACATGCAACTAAAAACTGGAATAGCAGGCCATAGACAAGTCATTTTAAAAGAAAATAAATGAACACTCACAACGACAGGAGGTGCTCTTAGCGGTCCTTCAATGATGTGGATCAAGCCGTTAGTAGCTGGAATATTCCAGATTAATATTGTTCTTTTATTGACCAATTTTATTGGTAGGGAATCCTGTAGAAATAAACAGGAATTAAACCATAACCATAATTTTTTTTACCAATCTATGTATTCTCCCTGTCTGCAGGGTTTCATCCAAGTTGTTATGTTTCCTTTCAAAACAGGGTTGGAACCCTGCACGACCTAACAAAAATCCATAGGAACCTGAAGGTCAGACATGAAGCTCGTGGGAGAAACACAAGCCAGTGCCATTAATATGAAAACATATAATCACTGTCCACTTTATTCAAAACACCTGTAAACCATCTGGTCAGCCAATCATGTGTCATTGCTTTGCCGTCACAAGATTGGCTAAGTAAATACCTGCATAAATGTGCAGGTGTACAGGTTTACAGGTTCCCAATAAAGTGGATCTGGTCTTCCATCATCACTGTGTAATGTATTTACTATTTCCATTCTTTTCTCATCACCCTGATATGCTGCAAGAAGAGTATCAGTAGATCAAATGATAGCTAAGTTTGTCAGAAAATATTGCGGATACCTGCAAACAATACCTTAACTTAATAATAACTTAAATTGTCTGTGCTTGAAGGAATTGAAAGTTCCAACTGAGAGTTCCTTCAGTATTTCAGGGATGGGATATAACCTCACTGTGAAAATCTCTACCTCCCCAAAACACGGCACAAACTGAATTAGCTATTCTTAACTGCACCTTAAGGTGATTGAGTGGCCACATGGTGCTCTATAATGGACCTGCATCTCATTTAGGGTGCATCCCCATGTATCACCAAGTGTTTCTAGAATTAGATCTGGAACCACCATGACATCATCAGGAAAAGTGGTTACTGAAGATGAATAAATTAATGAATAACACTTAAGTTTACACAGGATTCTAAAAAAACACGGATTATGCACCATCACTGAAGATGCCTGATGCAGAGAAACATTTTGGCTTATCATAGGCGATTGGCTAAGTTGCCTTGATCCCATGGTAACTTTAGCTTGACTGGATGTTGCTAGGAATTAACATAGCAAATAAAGTCTACATGTGAAATGATTAGATTGCTTTTTGTACTTATGAACCTGTGCCTGCATTCTTTCAGGATAATACTGCAAGAACATTCCTCCTCAGAATTCCCTACATTCTTGGTACTGAGAAACAGCTTTCATGCTTAAGTCATTTGCTCTGCTATTTCCTCGAGAACTAAGCCTGTCTGTTTTTGACTTTGAGTATCAGGATTGTGTATCATTACCCTGTTTGCCTGCAATTTAAAACATGCTATGAACTCTGGTCCTTAAATAAGCTCAAGCCATTATGCTTAAGGTTTCCTCTGGCTTTCTAACTAAAATATTGAAAATAAGTTCTTTATTATTAAGTCATAAAAAAAACTATGAAATATATACAGAATTATGCGTTGACCACAATTAAATGAGTACAAATCTTTAAAGTACACAGCAGTAATTCTGAACTTTCTAGATTCTCCCAGCAGCCTGATCTGTTACTAGTCTTCAAGAAGTTCCCTGGATTTTATTCCTGAATCTGGATTTTATGGGTGTAAAAATTGCATGTAGGCTTCAAAATTGCAATGATTTTTTAAAAACAAATTATAATTTGTTGCCTCCACAATTAAGTGGGGGCTAGCTGAAGTGAGTACATTAAACATACATACTATTTGGGCAAACATATGTTGACACTCAACCATCACATCCATATGAGCTGGTTGTACAAAACAATAGCATTGTGCCTGACTTAAAGGCTTGGCTCTGAATCAACATTCAATCACTTCGAACCACGTTCAGTAAGGTTGAGGTGAGGACTCTCTGTTCTCACTGAAGTGCCTCTACACCAAACTCTTCAAACCATGTTTGTATGGTCCTTGTTTCCTGCACAGGCTAACAGTCATGCTGGAACAGGTAAGAGCTTATTGCCACAAAGTTCGAAGCATGCGAATGTTTAAAAAGTTTTTTTTGTCTTCTGCTGTAGCCTTAAAATTATTCTTTATCACTTAATCACTTTCATTTCACAATAAAAATACTTGAAAAAAAAGTGTCCAGGCCACACACATACTGTATACACACACACAAATACTACAGTATATACAGTAAGCCATATATATATATATATATATATATATATATATATATATATATATATATATATATATACCACTATATTACCACTATGTTTGGGATCACTTGCAAATGTGTTTGTTTATGTCTAGTGATTTATTTTCTACATTCTGCAACAATTAAAGACCATACATCAAAACATATGGAATTAGGTATTTATGTAACAACAACAACAACAACAGTCAGTTGTTATTTTAAGACACAGATGTCAGCCTTTTCTAAATAGTACACAGTATTGTCAAGTGCATTTGCAAAACCCATTAAGCACCAAAATAAAGACCGTCCCAGGAAGGCAAGACCAAAACTTACCTCTGCTGCAAAGGAGAAGTTAATTTAGCCTAAAAATCACCAATTAACAGCACCTCGGATTAGAGACTTTGGACTCCTTCATTGTACAATGTAGAAATAAGGCCAGGGGTAGCTCAATGGTTAAGGCATTGGACTACGGTTCGGAAGATCCCAGGTTCAAACCCCACAACCACCAAGTTGCCACTGTTGGGCCCTTAAGCAAGGCCCTTAACCCTCAACTGCTCAGATGTGTAATAAGATAAAAATGTAAGTCGCTCTGGATAAGAGCGTCCGCCAAATGCCTAAATGTAAATGTAAATAAATACAAATTAAAATGACCATGGAGTTAGAAAGTGATCCCAAACTTTTGAGTGATAGTGTAAGTTTTGAACTACCCATCAAATCTTCTTCCTTATTTGTTTTACTGTGACAGGCTGCCTAAAATTAAAAGATTTGTGTACAATTAAAAAAAATAATAATTATGTGAAAACATTACCAGCAACCTCATATATTTTCAACTACTCAGGATTTAGCATCACCAGTATACTAATCACTGGCCTTATCATCTGAATGTAATCTCACTGGTTCATGCCTTAAGTTTTTTTTTTGTTGTTGTTGTTGCTTGAACGTTTCATATGTCAATGTGTGGCTTAACAAAAAATATTCCTTTGAAATAGGACAGGTAAAACAGGACTTAAAATGTATATACAGTGATGTGAAAAACTATTTGCCCCTTCATGATTTCTTATTCTTTTGCATGTTTGTCACACAAAATGTTTCTGATCATCAAACACATTTAACTATTAGTCAAAGATAACACAAGTAAACACAAAATGCAGTTTTTAAATGATGGTTTTTATTATTTATGGAGAAAAAAAATCCAAACCTACATGGCCCTGTGTGAAAAAGTAATTGCCCCCTGAACCTAATAACTGGTTGGGCCACCCTTAGCAGCAATAACTGCAATCAAGCGTTTGCGATAACTTGCAACGAGTCTTTTACAGTGCTCTGGAGGAATTTTGGCCCACTCATCTTTGCAGAATTGTTGTAATTCAGCTTTATTTGAGGGTTTTCTAGCATGAACCGCCTTTTTAAGGTCATGCCACAACATCTCAATAGGATTCAGGTCAGGACTTTGACTAGGCCACTCCAAAGTCTTCATTTTGTTTTTCAGCCATTCAGAGGTGGATTTGCTGGTGTGTTATGGGTCATTGTCCTGCTGCAGCACCCAAGATCGCTTCAGCTTGAGTTGACGAACAGATGGCCGGACATTCTCCTTTAGGATTTTTTGGTAGACAGTAGAATTCATGGTTCCATCTATCACAGCAAGCCTTCCAGGTCCTGAAGCAGCAAAACAACCCCAGACCATCACACTACCACCACCATATTTTACTGTTGGTACGATGTTCTTTTTCTGAAATGCTGTGTTACTTTTACGCCAGATGTAACGGGACACGCACCTTCCAAAAAGTTCAACTTTTGTCTTGTCGGTCCACAAGGTATTTTCCCAAAAGTCTTGGCAATCATTGAGATCTTTTTTTAGCAAAATTGAGACAAGCCTTAATGTTCTTTTTGCTTAAAAGTGGTTTGCGCCTTGGAAATCTGCCATGCAGGCCGTTTTTGCCCAGTCTCTTTCTTATGGTGGAGTCGTGAACACTGACCTTAATTGAGGCAAGTGAGGCCTGCAGTACTTAGATGGAGTACTGGGGTCTTTTGTGGCCTCTCGGATGAGTTGTCTCTGCGCTCTTGGGGTAATTTTGGTCGGCCAGCCACTCCTGGGAAGGTTCACCACTGTTCCATGTTTTTGCCATTTGTGGATAATGGCTCTCACTGTGGTTCGCTGGAGTCCCAAAGCTTTAGAAATGGCTTTATAACCTTTACCAGACTGATAGATCTTAATTACTTTTGTTCTCATTTGTTCCTGAATTTCTTTGGATCTTGGCATGATGTCTAGCTTTTGAGGTGCTTTTGGTCTACTTCTCTGTGTCAGGTAGCTCCTATTTAAGTGATTTCTTGATTGAAACATGTGTGGCAGTAATCAGGCCTGGGGGTGACTACAGAAATTGAACTCGGGTGTGATAAACCACAGTTAAGTTATTTTTTTACAAGGGGGGCAATCACTTTTTCACACAGAGCCATGTAGATTTGGAGTTTTTTTCCCCTAAATAATTAAAAACCATCATTTAAAAACTGCATTTTGTGTTCAATTATGTTATCTTTGACTAATAGTTAAATGTGTTTGATGATCAGAAACATTTTGTGTGACAAACATGCAAAAGAATAAGAAATCAGGAAGGGGGCAAATAGTTTTTCACACCACTGTACATATAGTATACATATGTGAAATCGATATATTCGGTAAACTATGGGGAAAGGTGCAAAGGGTTAAAATACAATTTTTAAGAACAAATCTTTAACATGCACACAATTTATTTATAATTTTTTTTTAAGCTGTCAACACAATGACCATTAAAATTTTCACTTACCTCAACTTGTGTTTGATTGTCTGTTCCTATTATGACTTTAAGATCATAACCTAGCCGGGATGGGATTGCGGTATTGTGTTTTAGATCTTCATAATAGTGGATGCTGTTGTTTGAGGATACATGATATTCCATATCCCTCAAAGACAGTGTCTGAAAAGATTGTGGATAAGCAGGTTATATAGTAAGTATGTAAGGGCAAAGTGCAAACATAAGTACCTAACAAAATATGTTTCATCAAACTTAGAATAAAAATATCATGTTTTTTTGACAGCTTAACAAAGCTGTCCTGAAGCAGTAATACACTGTAAATACACTGATAAATAAAAGTAAATACACTGTCCGGCCAAAGAAAGTCACCAAATGGATTTATCTATGCAAACAGTTAAGAGCCTTCTATTGGACAATTAATGCAGTGAATAATATGCATCAGCTGGCAACAAGTTATTTAACCCTAAATGATGTAGTAAGTAGCTTTTGCAGCCTCAAGATTATAAGGCTTCTGAGGACCGTGCCTAAATGTTGGGTCTGTGCCGAGAAACCAGCAGATTTAATTGAACAATACCAATTCTGTCATGAAGAGTGGTCAATAAACCAACTAGAATTCTACCAGAAGCTTTTAGATGCCTATCAAAAGTCTCTTGAGACTTAACTTGTTATACTTGTTCTTAAACCTGTGCTCATTTATTCAATCTCTTTGATCTTCTCATTTATTTTTATTGGAAATTGAGCTTGATGTTAGTGTCAGTGGAGGAGAAACTTATTCTAAATTGGACAGGCTCCTCTGTGCAGAGTCACTGTTGCACCATAGTCATCACAGTTTGCTGAAAGGTTTTTTTATAACTAAATCTGATGAAAACTATACTTAAACTTTATCTTAGTACAGTGTCTATTTATCCCATATCTTTTGATGCTCTCCGGGCTTTATATTGCTGCTGTTTGGGTGTTTTCTTTAACAAACTCTGAAATCTTCCAGGACAGGTGGTCTCATATACAGTACATATATATCGCAACTTTCACATTACAAATAGTAAACCATTTATATATATATATATATATATATATATATATATATATATATATATATATATATAACTTCTCCATCTTGCTCTTCCTCCTTTCTTTTATTTATTTTATTTATTTATTTTTAGATTTATTTAATTTTCTTTATTTTTTGTTTCTTTCTCCTTATTCTGTCCTCACTCTTTGCTCCTTTCTTTCTCTTTTCCAAAGACAACCCCTCCACTCCTTTAACCAGAACATTTTAGCAAACAAACACACATACTGTACTGAGTCAAAAAGTCCTGTCTTTTTGTTATTTGTTATAATAATTATTTACAAATTTCAGCATGGGTGCATTTCCACTGCGAGAGACAGAATCTAAAAAGAAAATTCCAGAAATCACATTGTATGATTTTTTTATTTGTGAATTACTGTGTCAAATAAGTATTTAATCACTTCAAAAAAAGTCAAAAAAATTAAATATTTGATACAGAAGCCTTTGTTAACAATTACAGAGGTCAAATGGTTCCTGTAGTTCTTCACCAGGTTTGCACACACTGCAGGAGGGATTTTGTCCCACTCCTCTATGCAGATCTTCTTTAGATCTGTCAGGTTTTGGGGCTGTCACTAAGCAACACGGAATTTCAGCTCCCTCCAAAGATTTTTTTTTTGAATTTAGGTCTGGAGACTGGCTAGGCCACTCCAGAACCTTGATATGCTTCTTACAAAACCACTCCTTGGTTTTCCCGGCTGTGTGCTTTGGGTCATTGTCATGTTGGAAGACTTAGCCACGACCCATCTTTATTGCTCTGACTGAGGGAAGGAGGTTTTTGCCCAATATGTCACAAAACATGGCCCCGTTCATCCTCTCCTTAATACAGTGAAGTCGTCCTGTTCCCTGTCTAGAAAAACACTCCCAGAGCATGATGCTTCCAGCCCCATGCTTCACTGTAGGTATGGTATTATTGGGATGATACTCATCATTCTTCTTCCTTCAAACACGGCGAATGGAGTTAAGACCAAAAGGTTCTACTTTGGTCTCATCTGACCACAGGACTTTCTCCCATGACTCCTCTGGATCATCCAGATGGTCCCTGGCAAATTTCAGACAGGCCTGGACATGGGCTGACTTAAGCAGGGGATGCGCGATGCAAGTTTTTTAACCATGACGTCTTAGTGTATTACTGATAGTAGCCTTGGAAACGATGGTTTCAGCTCTCTTCACGGCATTGACCAGCTCCTCCCGTGTAGTTCAGGGCTGATTCTTCACCATTCTTAGCATCATTGATACCCCACGAGGAGATCTTCCGTGGGGCCCCAGCCAGAGGGACACTGACAGTCATCATAAGCCTCTTCCATTTTCTGACAATGCTTCAACAGTTGTTCTTTTTTCACCAAGCTGCTTGGCAATTGTCCAGTACCCCTTTACATCTTTGTGAAGGTCTACAATTTTGTCTCTTGTGTCTTTTGACAGCTCATTGGTTTTGCCCATGTTGCTATTTAGACTTTGGCTGATTGTGAGGTGCACAGGTGTCTTTATGACAGCTAACGACCTCAAACAGGTGCTACTAATTTAGAATCATGAGCAGAGTGTAGCTGGACTATTTAAAAGCAAAATAACAGGTCTTTGAGGGTTAGAAATCTGGCTGATAAGCAAGTGATCAAATACTTATTTGACATAATAATTTAAAAATAAGTTGTTTAAAAAAATCATACAATGTGATTTCCGGATTTTTCTTTTTAGATTTTGTCTCTCGCAGTGGAAATGCACCCATGCTGAAAATTGTAAACCCCTCCATGATTTCTAAGTAAGAGAACTTCTGAGTGAAAAGAACAGAGTGATCAAATAGTCATTGACCTCACTGTACTTTATTATATATTAAATATTGTTGTTGGTCTTTCGGCTGCTCCCGTCAAGGGGTTGCCACAGCAGAAAATCCGTTCTGCACAACAACTTGGCACAGGTTTTATGCCGGATGCCCTTCCTGACGCAACCCTTCCATTTTATCCAAGCTTGGAACCAGCACTGCATCAAGTGGCCGGGGGGTTGGGGCACTGGCTGGGAATCAAACCCGGGCCTTCCGCATGGCAGACGAAACACCTACCACTGAGCCACCAGTGCCCCCATTAAATATTAAATATATATATAGTATATAAATTGGCTTTAATTGCCCTGCGATGGATTGGCACCCTGTCCAGGGTGTACCCCACCTTGTTCCTCAAGTCTCCTGGGATAGGCTCCAGGCCCCCTGCACCCTTAAATACAGGATAAAGCAGTATAGACAATGAGTGAGTAAGTGAGTGAGTAAATGCATTAATTTCCGGTCTTTTTTAGTTGTGATCTGATCCAGTGTAACACTAAACAATACTAAAAGCCAATGAATGTTAAAAAATGTTAATTTGCAAGCTTCTCGGGGATGAACAGTAAAGCCTGTTGTGCTTCACTGGCCTTTAGTGTAGATTACTCTCACAGCTGCAAGCACACACACTTGTACAGAATTTGAAGATGTGTCTCAAAACACAATTTGTGCTAAGAGGTATGCCTAAATTGTAATCACCCCACTGGTGTGTTGACAAACTATGTAGTATTTAGCTCTATGGATAACCAAATCCTGCCATTACTCCAGTTTAATACAAAAGCTTTGGAAGAAATTTTAACTTTAGTTACTAAGTGAGGATTAAAAAGAAACCAAGAGAGAAAAACCCTTAATCTTTAAGTTTCCTGCTGTGTTGGCTCCAGCCATTTGTAAAAAAAAAAAAAAAAAAAAAAAACTAGAATAAATATGCTGACTATCATTCACTAATGATAATTTTTTTGTTTTTCATTTGTAACCACAAAAACACAATGTGGTGTACCTTTAATGTGTGATTTCAGTAATACTCTTCTTAGTCCCATTTAATTAATTAGGTTGGTTGTAACATTTTCTTAATCTCTTACAGAACTATAGGCAAGCTTTAATCAAGGCATTCGGCTGCACTTCTCACCATAAAATACAGAATATTTTTAGCATCCTACAACAGACATAATAATATGTTTGCTGAAATTCACACAATGAAAATGCTTGCTAAAATTATTGGGATTATAAAAATAAGAGGTTTGGGGAATTTATGACTGTTATTATTTATTATTATATTATTTATGCTGTTATCATAAACCACAAGGTTGTTTCCTCAGTTTCACATAACAAAAAACTTTAGCTTGTTTGCTGAAAGACTGCTAACCTCGTTTTTAGAAAATCCCTCATTATGTGGCACAAAAAGTGTTATGTTGGATGAACTGGTCGACAGGAAATCCAAAAGCTTTTTTCCCTCCTCAGCAGCCTCTGCATGCTTTATTAACATCTGACAAGGGAAGAAGATGGAACATCTATAAATAAATAGATTTATAAAAATACATTTGTTTAAAGAAACCATTTAAAATTGTATATATATATATATATATATATATATATATATATATATACTTTTTTTTTTTAACCATACCACCGTTATTTATTTAAGCAAAATGAAGGCAGCAAGATAAAAAAAAAAAAACATGAGGGATAAATTATCTGCAACCTAGCTGTACAACTTCTTTTAATTAATTTTTTGAAAAGACAAATACTTTTTTTTTTTACACCGCTGTCTTCACTACTTTATCAGAAGTACACTGGATACCTTAGTCTTTATAGGGCCGCTTTCAGGGGACCAAACAGGAAAATTTTGATGGAACAATATTAGGACTATAGGGAGGATGCTTTAATACCTCAAAATGATTGTCAACAGTGTGGGCAGACGTGTTTAGCTCTTCAAAAAGCATCTCAATGTAAAAGCTTTGCTGATTGTTGAACATTTTTTTTAATAATGTGCGAACCCTTTTTTTTTTTTTTGAGAATCCAAGGAAACCGTAAGCATAAATTTTCCAGCTAATGGTTGACTTTTTCTTGGTTGGCGATTGAGGATGTGTCTGTTCTATCCTCTGCCCTTTACTCTCAAGCTTGTAGTGACGAATACAAGACCAAACCTTCTTTGCAGATATCCAAACGCTTCTGATTATGCTCTTCCTTGAGTTGTTTCGTCACCAAGTACACCCTCAGACCACAAAAAATGTATCACTGTACGCTGCACTTTCATGCAAATCACAAATGAGATATATCCCTTTTTGCTCACACTGCAGTTACAAATGAACTGATTTTTGACATTCACACCTGCACAGCAGTGACTGGGAAGATAGCAGCGTTTAACTGAAAGCACTGATAAGTCAGTGTGTCCAAAATATAATGCTTGCAGATAATAGTGGACTGGATAAAGTGCTTAGCATACAGTATACATACAGAATCAAAATATAACAATATAAAATTATGTCTTAATATCATCCATGCATGTGCAATTGCTTCAGAAATGCATTTGAGCTCTTACAGAGTAAAATACAGAGAAGTTTGAATGGGTAGCAATGACAGAGGCAAGATTGCCATTACAGAATTCTCCATCTCCAACATATCCAGGTCCACATTCACATGTTACTTCTAAAAAACAAATAGAAATTTTGTTATTTCACTTGTTCAAATATGCAATGATTAATATTGTATATGCAAACTTAACATTTTAATATTTTTTCTTTATATGTTTTAGAAGTACCTCTAATGCTGTAGCAGTAAGCGTCATAAGGAGCTTTGACTTCTGGATCCTTGTACTGCACTATGCCCACATGATTGCCACCACATTTAACAGATGGATAGACAATTGGATAACCCACTTTTTCTCCATCAATCCATCCAGCAACACACAAGTGCATACCCAACTAGTTGGGAAACAAGATGGAAATGGTAGAATATTAATTAAAAGTAAAAAATCTGATTTTGCCATTCATTTTATCAAATTTTAAAATAAAAAAATGAGTCCAAGTGCTTAAATAGAAATGATGATGAGAATACTCTTATGGGTCTTGTTGATTTATTGACTGCTTTGTGTGTGTGTGTGTGTGTGTGTGTGTGTGTGTGCACCGAAAATTGTAATACTGTACAATCTAAATGGGTTTTGGGCTCATGATTTTTAAAGCCTATTTTTATTTCCTTGCATTTTGTGACTCTAATTGTTTAATAATGTATATTTGTTGTGGGTCTTTGTTATAATATCTTATATTTTTATGTCTACTATAGATTTTTATTGTATTTTAATTGTACTATTTAATGTCATAATGAGTAATATACATTTGTTGATATCAAACAAGCATCACAGATGACAAAATAACAAAATAAGTTAACCCCTGTATGAACTGGCATATTAACAAATGCATTTCTGTTTTTCATAATCATGTAGTAATAATTTAATAATCAGTTACTAAAAAATAAATACATATATAAAAGGAAAAAATAAATTAGACCATGTTCCTAAATATTGATAACTAACTGGACTCTACTCATTAATGGTATAAAAATTGTTTAAGCAGTTTTTTTCGATTACTTGGTGCATTTTGATTTATAATCTAAAAACCATCAATGAAACAACAAAGTTTATGTTTTAAAAAGTTTTAAGATGACGACAGATATAAGATATAATGTAAACTAATTGATTTATTCAGCTGATACACATATATTTTTTTAAGTTTTTTGTAAGAAGATTTACAAGTTTCTATGTCTACAGCACTGAGTTGCCATGGCTGCAGGTATAAAGAGGGTTTAAGTCTGTTTTTTTTTTTTTAATGAGAATTGGCTCTACTTATCCAGCAGGCCTTAGGAACTGGGTGAATACAGAAAGATAGGCTAGATTATATAACCTTGCTGTCCAGGAATACGAGAATAATAGAGAGACAGAAACATAGTTCAAAACACTGATGGGTAGTGTATTATAAAAGCCCATGTTAAGCTTCACTAACTTATCCTTTCTTCCCAGTCACTGCTTGTGCTAATTTCTTGAATCTGGATTGAACTGGGCCGATCTTTTGTTTTTTGATAATGCAAGCTATATATTTAATAGGGAAAAAAAAGAATTTAAAACTTTTAATTTATGATACTGAAAGTCCCTAAATGTATTTTAATTTTCCAAGTCTAATGTCTTGTTCTATTAGTGATTCACCAGAAGTTGACTGGCAGGATGCAAGGGCGAATTGCACTGCAAATAATGACTCTTTGCATAAACTTAATGTAATTGTCAATAAAAGCCTTTGACACTTATGAAATGCTTGTAATTATACTTCAGTATACAATTGTAATATTTGACAAAAAGATCTAAAAACACTGAAACAGCAGACTTTGTGAAAATTAAAATTTGTTTAATTCTCAAAACCATATGTATGTATGCAGACTTGTTAAATGCAAATTCTTATTCCCTTATATGCATGTATAATTGTGTGGTATGCAGAATAAGTTTTTGAGTATGTAAATACTGTATTTTGTGAGTATACAAGCATATTTTTAAAATACACTTTTAAGTAGAGATAGCAATCGATGTGTTCAGATTAACAAATTTACAAAAATATTGCACAAAGAAATATTTTTTCCTTTTGAGGATTCCAGTAAAATGATTAATTTGGTTTACCTGTTGGGCATCAGAGAGCTGTGACAGAGTAGCAAGTGTGGCTCCCTCAGCTTCGCAGGATTCCTTTGCTGTGGTGTAGTTCATCTTATACTTCCCAGCGTTTGATCTCAGATGAAAGACCCCTGCTGTTTTGGCTAAATAAAACATTTCCACGTAATTAACACTTGGTGTTGTGTCAATTGAAATTTGAACAGAATAATGCACCAGGATGTGCAATGTAGTTCAAACAATGTATGAATACAAGTTTCTCTTTGAATTTGTATCGTTTTCAAAGATTTGGATTTACACAAATAATAAGGCAACGTCTGCACTTAAAATGGTGGCACATACAGGCCATGAATGAAACCATTTATTTATTCACTGGGAAAAATTTATTCACCAAAGAAATGTGTCATCCCAAATAACTTTTTTATATCATCCCAGATAGCACAGGTACGTCGCGGAGACGTCTGCTTGAGAGCATATCATCTGGTAAACATTGTGTTTTTTTTTTTATAGTCGTATTTTGATTGTCTGTAGATCGCCTGTTTGAGCTGTTAAATGATACATCGTCTTTACATGTATACGATGTCTATACGACATGTCTTTATCATCCAGAATTTTCTGGTTTGTGAATGGGAAGCTGCAGCATCAGCTATGACTTAAATGATTTAAGGGGAAATATGTGAAATCCAGATATTTTAGTAGAACGTATAGCAGGTTTAAAGACAAACACTACATTACTTTGTAGATGTAAATGCAGGTCCATGTTCCTTTTCCCCATTTTCTTTCTTATACACTCAAAAAAAGGAAGTTGGCTACCTGTTACATGTACTAAAATGTAATATGTGTTTTGTACATAATAATTTCATGTTTCCAAGATAAACATGTATTAATCATGTTGTATTTGCATGAAATTCAACAACTTAACATGTATTAGATTCAATCATGTTGAGATAAACCACAGAGATCTTGTCACTATGAAAACATCAGATAGTGACAAAATATCAGATCAAACATCGCGAGAAAATATAGCGAGAAGAGAACAGTTTGTTGAGAAGACAAACGTTTGGCGGGCGTGTGGAAAAGGTAAGCAGGAATTAATTTCCATCTTTCTAAATAGAAATTAAATACTGAACATAAGTGTCACCTGCTGTTTAGCGATGTTTAGTCACATTATTTTGGTTTAAGCTATTTCTTGTATTTTTAATCACACTTAAAATACCGACGGTTATATGTTAATCTGCGGTTCGGTTCTGGTTTCGGTCTGTTCTGAGTTGTGAAGCGAGAGGAACAAAGTATAAATATTGTTCATTTGCTAAATTAAGTATCATACATTTTTATAAAATATCTATCTGTATATTTTTTCACAGCAATTAGTGAAAAACTAAAAAAGTGTTATGTCTGCATCTGACTTCAAGAGTTTCCTGACCAACCGTATCTAACGGTCATATTTAAGTCATAACATACAGTTAAAAAGTACAAAACGTTTCTGTTGGTGTATAATTTTTTCTGATTAATACTTATTTGTGGTGTTTTATGTTTATGTTTTTTCTTTTTAAATTGAGACCTCATTTGTAAGTTGCTGCTGGTGTAAAACAGGGTTTTTATTAAATATAAAATAAATATCTCTGTTTTAACTCGTTTGTCTTATGCTTCCTTCCTTCACAGAATTCTGTTGACCATGGTTAATTATAATTAACCAAGGTATTTAATTAAAATAATGGGAGGGGGTGTTTTAATAAAACGGCATTCGTATCCGAAATGAATCAGACATTTGGCAGATGTATGAACATCTGATTAACATTGTCTAAAGAGCAGATCAGCGTTGTTTTAATTCATTTACGTCTTAAATACGTAAGCTAAGCATCGTTCTAACATCTGGCATGGACATCTCGGCGACTTCTGCCAGATGAGCAAACGCCCTCTGCCAGACATCTGCCAGATGAAAAAGATGACGTCACGTAGACATCTCCGCGACGTGTGTATGCTACAGTATCTGGGATATGTTAAATCGTTGAATGAAATACTTACTGTGAAAATGCAAGTCTTTGCAGATCGCATTAGCATTACAGTCACCATTGTTCTCCAGACAGCGATCGACAGGTGGCACCACCTTCTCAAAACACTGGAATCCATTGCCCACGTACCCTTGGAGACAATCACATCGCCGCTCATTCTAAAAAAGTAAATGTGTCAATATACAGTATGTGGCCAAATTTAGTCTAGAACCTGCAAAAAAAAAAAAAATTTTATTAACTCACAGGTCCAATGAATATGCAGTTTGCAAAGTCACTGCAGCCGCCATTTTCTTCCTCAACACAGAGGTTGATTGAAGAGCAGACATTACCATCGCCAGTGTAGCCAGGTTTACAAGTGCATACCACATTGATCTCAGACTGTGTGCAATCAGCCTGATCATGGCAGCCTCCATTATATTCACTACACAAATCTGGAGCTGGACAAATAAAAAAATATTAGCATTTTAATCTAGGATAATGGACAGAACATTTAATAAACTTTAGCATGTACCTTAAAAATAGGCATTTCAGATTTAAATAATAGACAACTTTTTTTATCTGAAATTAGGTCAATTATTTGAATCTAAAAAGTTACATTGTGAATTAAAAGGGAAATTCTGATGGGTTTTGTCATAACAAACCGTCATGTAACAATACAGATTAACATCTTCCAGACATGGTATTGTCTAAAGTAGGACTGACCCTTAATCATTTACACTATTAAATCATGTTTAAGACAATGCAAGAGATCATGTTACATACTTTGTGTATGAGTGAGCCTGCAGAGAGGCCAGTTGTTATAATGAATGGTCTAAGACACACCCCGAGCATTCACACACACTCACTGGACTCTCATCCAGTTGTAAAGCTTATATCTTGAGAACCACATGGAATCAATATAAGCCTTTTACTTATGGTGGTGCACCATCTTTCAGTCTCTACTGCAAAGTTTCTCCAGGAATTGTATTTAGTGTTTATGGTTTGCCTTAGACCTACAACAAATTGAATAAACATACCTGTGCAGTTATAGCCATTTCCTTCATATGGTGGTTCACACTGGCATTGATTCTCAGGCATGCACACCGCTTTAGAGTGGCATTGAGGAGAACATACATACTTCACACCTATAACATTATATTAAGAAAAAGGTTAGTGAAATAAGGGCAGAAGGGTTTTCAGTCACTTGGATGTTAAAAAAAAAAATTGTAGGTCAAGCTGACTTAAAATGAACTTAAACTGACATTTCAGGTCATCCATCCTAATGTACAGTCACCTAAAATGTAAGTACATATTCCTATTGTTCAGAAAGAAAAATATTCTTTTTACCAGTAGTGTTGCACGTCACTCCTGTCCAGCCCTCCTGGCAGAAACAGCTGCCATCACCGTCTATGCCATCATCACACTTTCCATTAACGCATGCACAGGCTGTGGGCAAAGAAGTGTTAATGCAGTGCTTCCTTAAATTAAATTACATACAAAGATGCATAGATTTTTAAGGCTGTAACTTTAAATGAACTTCTCCTCTACAGCAGAGGTATGTTTTGGTCTTGTTTTCCTGGGACGGTATTCATGAGAGCCAGTTTCATCTTGGTGCTTGATGGGTTTTTGCAAATGCGTTTGACTGTTCTTGCAAGAATTAGTTCAGAGCAGCTGACCTTCACTTTTTATTTTAATCACCTCAAATGTGTTTTTCAAAGGGCTTAATTCTTTAAATTTCAGCAAAACACTTTTTAGAGGTGTTTAGGTGAGCTAAAAATCACCTAAAAATATTACAGTACAGTGTATATTGAAATGCTAAAAAAGTGAAAAGGCAAAAGTAAACTAAAAGTATTTTAGTTTCAACAATGCATTATTAAACAGATTACTGATTCTGTCAGTTAGATAGGTATTTTATTTTATTTTATTAGGTAGTTAGCCATGTGATTACATGAATATTGTAAGTCCTATTAATTAATTAAAAAAAAACATTGAGGTGTATACGAATGCTATGTGAATGTCTCTTACATGCAATCATTAAAAATGTACAGAAATTACAAAAGAGGACGGAGATCAAATTCACAGTTTTAGAATTAAACTGCTTAGACAAACACAAAAGTTGGCACAAGGGATGCACACCTTGTCTTTTTTTATTCCTTAATAAAATTTAAAGACTCTCTACGTCATCTGTACCAAGTAATTATATTTTTTCCCATTATAATTCATTTTTCTTGCAAATTACTTTCCATTATCTTTACACTTCTTTTGCTTAGTTTATAAAAATAATAACAGGGCCGTGCTTATTTGTACTATACACTCCTGGTTTGTCCTCATCTATTCTACAGTTCTCAAAAGACTGACCATGGGTAAGCATCGCTTTGTTTGGTATTTTGTAGATGCACATACTAGCTTATTTTTGTGTCTACTCTTATTAAACTCAGTAATCGTAAAACTAATTGTGTGTCTTTTGGTTATTTGTTTATATTTTTACTTAGACATGCATGCCGACTGCAGGTGCACGTGTAGCACGTGTATCCAACACATGTTTCATCCTTTATTAAGTGTGCTCGTGTCTCTGCCAAGTCCGGCACCTGCCGCCTTATCTTATCTTTTTATCATACACATAACAACTAACCAAGACCAGTAAGGTAAATCCTGATGTTTACTATAATGTTACGTTGTGGTATGCCAAATAAAAGTCAACTTAAGAAACTCACATCAAAAATCCTGTTTGTTATGATAAGGATTATAATATATTATTGTTACGTTCCAAAACATTATTGGGTGGTTGTTGTTTTTTTGTCTGTTGCCCTTTTCTCTCGTTTCAGGTTTCTTAGTGGTTCCATCAACTGCTTGCTGCTTCTGATTGGTTTACTCATGTCCCATCAAGTCAATCAATCCCGTCATTCCACTCTTCTGATTGGCTGCTCCACATCTCAGTACTTCGACCAATCCCCATCCTCCAGCTGGCTTTTAAGAAGCGATTTCAGGAATTAAAGGAATTCGATTTTAGTGTAGCCAGTTAGGGTGTTTTAATTATCTTATTTATTTATTTGTTTGTTTGTTTTTTCTTTTATTCCCTACTTTTATTTTTAGAGGAGACTAGATGGGGAGGGAAATTGTGATTAGTTAGACTAGGTTTTTGGTTTATTTTTAGCAGCACCCATTGCCAGTCTTTCAATTAGTCCCTGACTTTAAACAATTAGTTTGACTTGTAAATATTTCACTTGGTACCACTACTACGCTGTTCTCCTCCACCTTATGTAAATAAACACCATTTGCTAATAAAGTATTGAGCTTGTCATCACTTTGGTTCCAACCCGTGCTGGGAATTCAACTCGCCAATGTCTAACAAATTTAAGTGTGCGGCCCGTATTCCCCTAGACCACCAAGGGTTGTAACAATTATAAATTATAAAATACAGTATACACTGGAATTAACTATGATATAATATTTAAGGGAGCACAGATTTTTTCAGGTGTGATAATTACAATATCCATTTAATTAGCCACTATATATCTATCACAAAATAACTATAAGTTTTAAAACTTACCAGTACAGTTAGCACCATAATAATTCTTCTCACAGAGCTCGCATGCTGTCCCATTAAACCCAGAGTGACATTTACAAGTCCCTGTTCCATATTTCCCATCATCACACTCACCATGATTTCCACATGGTGCCTCCAAGCCTCCATGGCAGACTATAATGTATACACACATATCTTAATAAGGCACACTTTCTACTGTTAATGTAGTTTGCATATTTTTGTTGACCTCTGATATTGTGAGTTATAAGCTTTACTAGTAGCTTTTCAAAATACAAATTTTGTTGAATTATTTAATGACCAAATTAAACAGGTGTGCTTAGATCTTTGAGTTTCAAAAAACAAATAATTGTTTTTGAATATTAAACATATATACATAAAGTAAATTTTTTATAAAGTAAAAAGTGCTCAAAATAACTATTTTCTTGTGTCTTTTTTTATTGCATTTGAAAGTGAAAATTTACAAGATCTCTGTGATTGGCACACCCCTCAAAACATTATTATTATACCAACAAAAACAATAACAATAACAACAAAAACAATAATAATAATAATAATAATAATAATAATAATAATAGCATTTTTTACCTTGACAGTTTCGTCCATAGTGGTTCTTACAGCATTGGGAAACCCATGATATTTTTGTGCATAAGCGGTTACAACCAAAACGGTTTGACAGATGAGAAAACTCATAGTCATCATAAAAATAATGCCGTCTGTATGGGCTCCAGTGTCTAGTACACAAGTTGGTTTTGTTCTATGGACAGAGATACATATTAATAAAGTAAAAAAGATAAAATAAAATAAATATATATATATATATATATATATATATATATATATGTATATATAGTATTTTGCTGAGTACACACACACACACATATATATATATATATATATATATATATATATATATATACTCAGCAAAATACTCACGCATGTACTTTTTCAGGACTGTGTATTTCAACAATAATGTTGTAAAAATTCAAATAACTTTACAGATCTTCATTGTAAAGGGTTTAAACAATGTTTTCCATGCATGTTCAATTAACCATAATCAATTAATTAAGACTTTAACAGCTTACAGAAAGTAGGCATTTAAGGTCACAGTTCTATAAACGCAGGACACTAAAGCGACTTGTCTACCGACTGTGAAAAACACCCAAAGAAAGATGCCCAGGGTCCCTGCTCATCTGCGTGAACGTGCATTAGGCATGCTGCAGGGAGGCATGAGAACTGCTGATGTGGCTAGGACAATAAATTGCCATGTCCGCACTGTGAGACACCTAAGACAGCGCTACAGGGAGACAGGAAGGACAGCTGATCATCCTCGCAGTGGAAGACCACGTGTAACAACACCTGCACAGGATCGGTACATCCGAATATCACACCTGTGTGACAGGTACAGGATGGCCACAACAACTGCCCGAGTCACACCAGGAACACACAATCCCTCCATCAGTGCTCAGACTGTCCGCAATAGGCAGTCCATGGGGAGGAGATGCACTGCAGTACTACAAGCAGCTGGTGGCCACACCAGATACTGACTGGTACTTCTGATTTTGAGCCTCCCTTCATTCAGGGACACATTGTGAAACATTTATAGTTTATGTCTTATGGTGTTGACTCTTTTAGTGTTCATACAAATATTTACACATTAAGTTTACTGAAAGTAAAAACAGTTAAAAGTCAGAGGATGTTTCTTTTTTTGCGGAGTATATTTATATATATATATATATATATATATATATATATATATATATTGTAACGTCGCGGGTATTGCGACAGGCAAACCCACAGACAACTACTCCACAGGTTTCCAGTCAGGCAGGCCCGCGGCCACCCTCATGTGCAGTTGCTAGGCAACGCCGCCATGATGGCAATTAGGGGAATGCATGACACCTGGATCCATGCCTATATAGACCCCCAACACAAAGCATTAGGTGTGCGGACATTTAGAAAGCACCAGGGTGTGGAGCGTTGCTCCGGTATAGGAAAAGAAAAGAAAAGAAAAAACTGAAAAGAAAAGAAAAAGAGAAAAGAAAAGAGCAAAGAAAAAGAGAAAAGAAAAGAGCAAAGAAGAGAAAAGAGAAAAGAAGAGAAAAGAGAAAAGAAAAGAAAGAGAAAAGAAAAAAGAAGAAAAGAAATAACTGAAAAGAAAAGAAAAAGAGAAAAGAAAAGAAAACTGAAAAGAGAAAAGAAAGAACTAAAGGTCAATAAGAAGTAACCCTGTCTGGAGGGGACAGGAGACTTAATTAATTAATAATCCCACGTTATCTCCGAATGGGAGAAGCCTCCTGTCAGTGTGCACAATCACTCCCACCGCTCACATACACAACTTTCCCTCCGAAGCCCTGCATCAGGGCTCTATAAAAAGGAAAGCCGGGTGCGCTAGCGCAACGCACTATCCCGCCACACCATAACATATATATATACTAGATCTCATCTAGTTCTCAATTAATTTGTATTTGTTGCTACCAGAACTGCAGCCAAGATTTGGGTTCCTAAATCCAAAATAGGGTCCTTATTAATTGTTCTCCTAAAAGAATCTTCACAACAGTTTTTGACTGATGGTACTTAGTTAGTTACCTAGTAACATGATAAAAGGATTTATCCAATAACGTAAACTGCAAAACACTTTTGTCAATCTCTCTGTATAAGAGCGTTTACCAAATAATTAAATGTAAAAGTGTCATGTGTCATAATCAAAATTTGCAAACTACTCAAATTTATTTTTTTTGCTGTTTCAAAAAAGTGACTATTTTAATATAAAAGCCAATTCATTTGCTATTTTGATATATTTTACTGTATAACATATTTACCTTACGAGTCTTGAAATTTTTAATATTTCAATCTTAGCATAAGCTCGTGTTTGTTTTACATGCAAGAGACAAAAATATCACATAAATATAGACAAAAGAGCTTAGTGTAATGCATGCTATACATTTTTATAGTCAACAAATAAACCATACTGAAGTATATTACACTTGAAGGTTAAAATGCAAATGGTAAACAAAACTGAGAATGGTTGAATTAATACTTACAGAGAACACAGTGCCATAGGGGCAAGCTGGTAGAAAGACACAAGACCCACAGCGACCCTATTACAAATAAGCAAATAAATGTTAGCACACACTAATATTTGTGTGTCTTTATTAATTTTATAATTGCATTTTTTTTTACACACAAATCTCTTACTTTAATCTCTATTTGTGAAAAGTTATCACAGTGTGCTCCTATGTCTGGGGGCTCTAGAACCTTGTCAATCCCATGGGCTACTCCGGAAAGAAATTGTAGATGGCGGTCTATAATCTTGGCATCATTTCCATTAATTAAAATTTCCCCCTAATAAAAAAAAAGAAAGTTAAACTTATAATTTCACAAACAGGACATACTGCATATATAATGGATCCTAATCATGCCATTGTCAAACAAAATGAGCATTGTAGGATTAAATGCTTGTTTTTTTTTTTTCTTACAATCTCCTGATTTGCCTGATCTGATCTGCTTTAAATATCTGAGCAAGTGACATTCAAATTACATTATTTGCTTTATGATTAAACTAAATGTTCATAAAGAAGAGTAATATAGAAGCATTTTAAATAAATCTTAGGTTATAATTAATAGATTTTAACTGTAACAGTAATTTCCTTATATTTACTAACCTATAATAATGAAGTGCCACATGTAAAATGTTGCATAATTTTATCCTTCAATATGTCTTTTTTTACATTTAAAAATGTTCAGTGAGTCAAACACTTCAGTCGTGCAATATCAATTGAAAATATGAATATAAATTTTAAAAAAAGAAAAAAAAAGAACCAAATAAAAAAATATATTATCCAATATCCTGGTCACAGGGCCTTGAATCCTATCCCAGGGAACTTAGGGCAAAAGACAGGCTATACCCTGAATGTAGTGTTAACCCATCACACGGCACAAGCACACACATTAAAAACAATTGGAAATGGCAGTAAAAATAGTGCATGTGTCTTTAAACTGTTGGAGGAAACACACAAAACATAGGCAACATGCGAACTCCACACACAGGAACAGAGGTGAGATTCAAACCCCCCAAACTTTTCCCACAACTATGGAAAAATCCAAAGTTCTATACTATTCCAAATAGTCCAAGCTGTTCTAAAGCATCCTAATTACCCTGATTCATTGGGAACAACTCAACAGGTGGAAAACAGCTCTCTGCTGTTGGTTTGTAGACAGTCATGGCTAAGACAAAAGAGGCTCACTAAGAAACTGCGGCTGCGCATTGTGGCTGCTCACAAGTCAGGAAAGGGCTAGACAGTGAAACCTCGGATTGCGAATAACGCGGTTTGCGAGTCCGCAAGACAAGCAAAGATTTTTAATAAATTTTGACTTGGAAAACACGAGAACGATTAACAACGGAGCCAAGGGTTTTTTTCTCTCTTGAGCTGCGGAATTATGGTTAAATCGTCTCCCCTGCTGGGTCTTACTGGTATAATCAACATCTGTGCATGCACGTACTGTGTACTATACTGTAACACTGTGACCACGTGTGTGTGTGTGTGTAAACCATCTTTTATTTTGTGTTTGTAACGTGTGTGTGCGTATAAAACAAAACAAAGTCTCATTACAGATGTTAAAGATTCATTTCTCCCTCTTAGTTTCAGTGTGTGTGTGTGTGTGTGTTTGTGCGTGTGTGAAGCACGTCCACACTGCTTTACACACACAAACACACTCTCTGCCCTACACAGAAACACTGCTGTATTGCGATTCTTTTTAAAGGTAAAGTGCAGGTTCGTTTGTTTGTTTGTTTTACTTTATAGCAGTGATGTTCCTTGCTAATTTTTAATAAATTATTCTAATTATCAAAGGTTCCACTGTAAGAGTATGTTTTGAAGTTCCAGTGTCTACAGCGCAAAGTATTATAAAAAAAAATACAAGATGTTCTGCACTGTGAAAAATCTCAGAGGATGTGGTTGGAAGTCAAAAGTGAGACCTGTGCTGGCCAGGAGAATAGTGAGAGGTAAAAATAATAATAAATTCAAGGATCACCACCAAGGCCATCCTGATGAATTTGGGCTGTGCTGGTGGCATCTCAAGGCAGAGACACTGTACACTGCGGGGTTCCACGGACGCAGACTAAGAAGGACACCACTTCTCCAGATAAGTCACACAAAAGCCTGGTTGGCCTTTGCAAATGCTCATTTGGACAAAGAAGTCTTCTGGTCTTCTGTTTTATGGTCAGTTGAAACAAAAATTTAATTGTTTGGCCATGATGTAGCCTTCATTTGGCATAAAAAAGGAGTAGCTTTCAACCCTAAGAATACCATCCCCTCTGTCAAACATGGTGGTGGGAACCTAATGTTTTAGGGGTGTTTTTCGGCCAATGGACCAGGGAACCTACAGTAATCACAGTAAACGGCACCATGAAAAGGAGCAATTCTCAACAACAACATTAGGCAGTCTGCAGAGAAACTTGGCCTTGGGCACCAGTGGACATTTCAGCACGACAATGCAAAGCACACAGCAATAGTGGTGAAGAAATGGTTGGCAGACAAAAACATTAATGTTTTGCAGCGGCCCAGCCGGAGTCCTGACTTAAATCCAATTGAGAGTCTGTGGAGGGAGCTAAAGATCAGGCTGATGGCAAGGAGACCCTCCAACCTAAAAGAATTGAAGCTTAAGATGAATGAGAGTTGGAGACATGCAAAAAGCTGGTCAGCAATTATAGGAAGCGTCTGATTGCTGTAATAGCCGATAAAGGCTTTTCTGTTAATTATTAAGAAGGGTATGAATAATTTTGGACATGACACTTTTTGTTCAAATGTAAATAAAAGTTGATTGATAATTTTTCCACAATGATGTACATTGTCTTATTATCTTTTGGGAGACGTCTGTGTCACTTCTAATCAAGAAAAAAACTTGGTTTTGGCTGGTTGAATAAAAGTAACTTTAAGTCACAATTTGTCAGTGGTATGAAAATTTCAGACATGACTGTATATATATATATATTACATTATATTAGTGAAAATATTTTCTATTAGTTTGCAGTGCCTTCTGCTTTTTTTGAAAAAGCTTGTTTTTTGCCAAAAATCTCATTTTTTCATCAACATTTGTCTTCCACAGTTAATATTAAAATAAAAGATTTACATTTATATTAACAATTTATATTTAAAATGTATTATATTTTATTATATTATATATTTACAGTTACCAATTAAATTTATTTGCCAAATTTACCTGTAATAATCACTTTAATAAATAAATGAATGAATAAATGACTTAAATCATTTATCCATTTTTTTTTTTTTACTGCTTATCCTGAACAGGGTTGCAGTAAGCCTAAAGGATCTGCCAGGAGACTTCAGGCATGAGGCAGAATATACCCTGGACAGGTTGCCAAGCCATTGCAGGGCACGCATGCACACACTTATTCACACACTCATAGATGCAATTTGGGAATGCCAATCAGCCTAATCTGCACTGCATCTGCATCTTTGAACTGTAAGAGGATACTAAAGTTCTCGGAGGAAGTCCACCAAGCACGGGGAGAACATGCAAACCTGGAAGTGCAAGGCCAAATTGCAAAACACTACGCCACCATGCTGCCTCACATTTAACCTTTGGATTACTATTTTAAACTTTCAGTGGAACTTGTATATACTTAATATACAAAACTACATTGTTAACTGCGTTAAAATGGCTGCTTGTTTGGAACTGTCATTATTAGATTTAAGAAGTATTTAAATTGGTATAATTGATAATAAATTAAATATACATAGGAGCAGAGAAGTTTTTTTACACAAAAAAACATATTTAAACTGTAAATTAATAAGAAACAGACAGGCTGACTTAAATATATTGTACTACAAAAAACACAACAAAAGCAACTTTAAACATATGTGCATCATAAGGCAATTGATATAAGGCCATTTTTTAAACTAAAAGGTTACAACTCACAGTTAAATCTTGGCTGCAACTGAATGTCAGACTCGATCCATACATCGTTCTTAAAGTTTTTTCTGGTGGCAAAGCAATAGCAATTTTCTATAAAGACAAAAATGAAGTATGAAAACTTGAAAAAAATAATAACTTTACTGTTGTGATTGTACAAATATTAGTGTGTCATGGTTGACTTACAAAGGCAGTAATTCACAAAAAGTTACCAAACCTTTTACTGTGTATTTAAATTTAAACTTCACAGGCAACATTTTCTTTTCCTAATGTGCTATTATTGCCCCTACTAGTTTAAAGACTAATTGTACTAAAACCTTGTAGTTCGACATATGGTACTGTAATTCCATTTGAAATTGATACAAGACATATTTGACAAAATAACTTTTTATAGCTCTATATGTTAATTTGAAAGGTTTTGAATAAGACATACTTGCTAAAATTATTAACTACATTATACTCATAGCTCCAAGGAAAAACACCAAAATCTTTTGCAAATACCTATTTTTACCTTCAAAGTTCTAATCAATGGCTAATAGTTTTACATAATCAGAAACAGAAAAGGAAACAGAAAAGAATTACTTACTCGCAGGTCACGAATTATGTGATATTTTATGAAGGCCTGCAGCTTGTCAGAATGATCTGCACTGTATAGCCAGTTCTTCTGCTTCTGGGGCAGACTATTGAATGCTTTATCAGTAGGCCAAAACATAGTGAAAGGTTGAAATGCGGTATGCTCCACCATATCCATCAAGTTGGCTTTCTGACACCAAACAAAAGTTCAAATCAATTTGGGAAGTGAATGTAATTTTAATTTAATTTAATTCAATTCAATTCAATTCAATTTTATTTATATAGCCCTTTAACAATGGTCATTGTCTCAAAGCAGCTTCACAAAAATTATTTCAGTATTCAATACACATTAATGTATGTAGGGGTGTCATTACTTAAAGGCAAATTAGAACTTTAATTTGTACTTACAAATGTGATTTTAAATATAATTAAATTTCTTTTTAATTTTGCTTCTAAGTATTGTAAATAAATTTCATTTTTACCTTTTTCTTTTTCTACAGTTCCAATTTAATATTTTTGATGTAAAACAGAGACTTAAAGCATTTAAAATTACATGAACTCAATTTTTGATATAAAAAAAGACTGAACCTATCACATTTGATATATTGTTTGTAAAGCATTTTAAAAGTTTCTTGGGCATAAAGTCCCCCCTAAAAGTAGAATCGCAGCACCAGCTGCAGTGTTTTCGCAACATGTATCTACAGTAGGTTATTGGATATTTACATAACTAATTTTAAATATCCCAAAATTTTAACTGAAAATATTATATATTGTCATATTCCTTTGTTATTTCAAATGTTTTTTTAGTATGTAACAAAAACAAAATTGTTGGCCATGTCATTTGATACTTTCAGAGTGTGCTGTATCTTTTAAAGTATTTTTTATTGAATCTTAGTTTAGCATTATTGAATGTTCAGGACCACGTAAGAATATTTTGGACAGGGTAATACCAATAACATACATTAAAGTTCTTGAAAAGAATAACCATTTATGACTTAAGTGTACTTCGAACAATGTACATACCTGTAGCAACTTGGCAAACATGGTATATCCATATGCTTCTGCTGCACTAGTAATATTTAGCTGAAATACAAATATTAACACAATTGCTGACTTTATTTATAAAGTAATGAAAAGTTTGTATATTGAGCTATATATATTTTTTTCATTTCAACATCAGCTCTCATCGCCCCCAGCCCCCCCCCATTTCAGTTGTTAATTACCTACTGTATACAACACTTTTTTCTTTTTTTTTTTGCTTAGCTTGACTGATGTATTTGTTTTTATGTTCTACCCTCCTTGTCTTTACAATCATATTGTCCTCTGTGTACAGAGTACTCACTATAACAATCACTTACAAAAGTGTTTGAATAATTTTAAAGTCTGTGAATAGCTAGATTGTTGGGTTAAAGCCTGCCTCACTTGTAACTTATTTTAGATAAAAGTGTGTTCTAAATGAAAAAATACCAATAAATAAGAAAAAAGTACATACATTATCTTTAACCACTTCCGTTTCATTTTTTACTTCATACGGGATGAGGACTTTATCTATGAAATGTATGACTCCATTAAAGCATTCATAGTCACTCTTGATAATTTTCGTATCACCATTAATGTAGACGGCACCCTGTGAAAATAAGATAAAAAAATTATATATTAACTTGAATTATATAACTATATACATTTGGATAATATATTTATATATTAACTTGAATTTTAACTTAACTTTAGTTATTTTAAGTCTAATTCATATTTATATTGATATTCGTGTCAGAAAAAATGTCAATAAGTGGTTTCAGCTGTTAAAGGCTTACCTCTCGTGTGCTGAAATTCAACACATGCCCAGAAGCAGCGACCACACGTGTAATAGACCTAAGTTCTGATTCAGAGAGTTCTTCACAGCTTACAATGTGGTATCGCATCAAATCTGGGCTGCGTTTTTTACGATTCCATAGGCCAATCTGTTTGGTAGAAGAAAATAAATGTCACCAAAATCATTCAGATATACCAAGCTATAGTCTAGAACAAAGATATTAAAATTAAATGTTCCAAAAGCAGTGTTATTTGTTTTCTGTTTGTAATTTGATACAGAAAGTAAAATTTGTTTTAAAAAAATGCTGAATTTTTTAATACTCATTGTCTGTGTAAAATTAAAATGAGACTATATTCAGGAAAAGAAATCAGTGAGCATTCTATATGAACTGAATATATTCTCATTTCACATTCATGCATCTCATGCTGATCTCAAAAAGAGCAGATAAAGTGTTTTCCGTATGTGCTCACTGAATTCTCATCAAGACTTAATTGGGTTTTTATCTCAGTGATATCTGACCATATCTGACTATGATTATCTACACTATCAATTACCTTTGTATTTTATATGTAGGCTCAGTCAACAGATTAAAAATGATTGATTGTAGGCAAAGCCCTTGATGGTATTACCAAAATTTTATTTTTTGTATTATATGTATTATATGTATTATATGTATATGTATGTATTATATTATGATTATTTGTTTATGATCGATTAGATATGTACAATATTAGGTCTATAATTTTCCCCAGTAAAATAAAGAAAAGTATTTTATTGGTTACTCTAATGTAAAAAAATTAACCATATATCAATATATTTAAAAAGTTTTTTAATCATTTTACAAAAGGCAAAAGTGAGAAAGCAGAAGAAAACTCTAAACCAAATCAATATAACTTGTAGTGTAGGATTTTGTAGGATCAGTGTCAATTGTGTGATTAACCAATTATACCAAGCTGGTGCTAATGATCATCAATTTCATATGTGGGTTGAAATACAGTCATTAACTAAAACAGAAATAGTTGTGTATGGGGCATAAAACTGGATGAGGAACAGCCAAACTCTGGTACTAAGTTGAGGTTATGGATAACAGTTTCATGTCACAGCTTCATCATTGCAAGCCTGAGCTTTATCAATGCAATTTTTCATCATTGCAAGCCTGAGCACAGCAACAAGATACAGCAACAGTAATAAGAAGGTAGTTATACTGCAAGGCAAGTAGTTATACTTTCCCTGGCAACAACACAGAATGGGGTTTCTCTTCATCCTTGCAGGGCTGGTTGAAAGACTGATGGAGCAAAATCTGGACTATAGGGAGGATACTTTAACACCTCAAAAGAAAGATTTTGTAGCGTGTTGACAGAAGTGTGCAGACGTGCATTGTCATGCAAGATTACAACAGCTTTAGATAGCAGGCTTAAGTTTAAAGGCTTTTCAATAAGCATCTCACTTGTTGAACCGTTTTCCTGATAATGTTCCAAGTTTTGTTCCAAAAAAAACATCCTACTCCATTTGTTGTTAACTTTTTGTTGTTGTTATTGTTTTGTCTTGTCATTTGTTTTTTTTTGGAAGCTCTGTCACTAAAACAAATTCCTTGTACGTGCAAGCGTACAGTACTTGGCAATAAAACTCTGGCCCTTGAGAATTCCAAAAAACTGTAAGCAGCAATTTTCTAGCTTATAGTTGATTTTTTAACTTTTTCTTGTTTGTGATTGAGGGTGCTTCTGTTCCATAATCTACTGTTTACATTCAGGCTGGTACTGAGGAATCCATGTCTCGCCACCAGTAATTATTTTTTGTGAGACACTTTTACATTTCTTAGAGTATCGCCTTAAATTTTGTTTGCAAATATTCAAACAATTACTTTTTACTGTGCAAAAGTTTAGAAAAATAAAGTCAGAACAGAAAAAATAGAATCATTGCACACTGCTCTTCTTTCATTCAAATCACAGGTAGTGTATCCATTGTTAATTGCATCACAGTTACTTTTAACTCATGTAACATGTTCACACCTGCACAGCAGTGACTGGGAAGACAGTAGCCTTGAATGATAAGACAACAGAAGTTTTAATATAATAATAGATCATAATAATAATCGTGGATCATTTTTGACTCACCCTTGACTATGCCCCTTGTTTTTGCCAGCAATTTTTAAGTCAAGCAATGTTTTCAGTTTACGTATAAAATGATAAAATAATAATAATAATAATAATAATAATTGATAATGAATGACAGTGAATATTAGAAAATGGGTTGATTAATAATAGTATGATTGATAAAGACTTCCTTTCTGCATAATAATTACACCAAGAATACTTTCAGTTGTGCATTTCTACATCACGCTACACCAATATATAACTAATATGTAATCGCAAATCTTAAACTTGTGCAAGAAACAATTTTTTGGTATATATAAATAAATAAATAAATAAAAAGTAAGAAAAGGACATACCGAGTAGTTTCCAATGTAATCTGCGTGAGGGACAAACACAGTGAATGGCCCTTGACTGTACAAATCCCTGATTCCTGATTCCTGTATCAAACCAAAGATTGAATGTAATTCAAACCTTGGGTGCATAATTATCGTTGTTGTTGTTTTTTTTTTAAATATTAGGCAAATCAAGAAACTTTATAGGACTTACTGCAAGATTTCTTCGAAACCAATTAGCAGATGATTTGTGAAGAAGCTCCTGCCTCAAGCAACAAATACAGTCATTTTTAAAGTGCATAAAAAACAACCTTCAATGAAATTCAAATTATTTGTTGCTTATTCATAACTATTATTATCAGGGATTCGTATTTGTATTTTTTAACAAAGGATACTCACTCTACTGACAGTACCCATACACTCAATACCATTTCCTTTGTAGCCATATCGACAGGTGCAGTTCCTCTCACCAGGAAGAATGTATTGACACAAGGCATTGGGGCTGCATCCTCCATTGTCCTGGACAATAATAAAAAAAAATAACACCTAGTCATTCATTTTCTTAGTTAAGTAGCAGGAATAATATTCTCTCTTGTTGGTTCTGTTGTTCTTTCTATTGCAGGATTTGCAATGTTTTGTTAAATGAGGCAGGCATATAAATAGCATTAATAATAATGTAATATATATTCTTTCTTAAGTTTTTAAAGGCACATAAATAGAAAACCTTGTAGTACACACATAAATATACTTAATAAATTAAGAGTGAATAGTAGTGAACATTAAACACCATGAAAGAAAAAATAATAATAAAGCAACATGTTCCTCTTTAGCCAACATACAGTAGATGTCATTGATGGGCGTAAATGCGTCCAAATTATTATGCGGAATTATGTCTGTAAAAATTCTCAGTCATCCAGGTAAGGTTATCTGGACGTTTAGTCACGTCTTTAAGTGTGGCTTTCGACCTGTGAAGAGGACCAGATCTTCCTTGGGATGGATAAAGGGGCAGCATGAAAAAGACCTCCATCTTTGTTGATAAAAGAATTTTCCACCTTCACATAAACAGTTTCCTTCACCTCTCTCTCGAACCATCCATTGTCTCTGTCCAAAACATTTGTAAATTTTCATCCTCAAACGTGTCATTTGTCCTTCATGCTGAAGAGATACTGTACTGCTGATTTAGGCCCTGAGGTGTTGCTTCCTTCTGTGTTGATACATCTTTTTATGAAGAGGTTGTTTTGTCTCCCTAATGTAGAATTCTCTCTTCACTGCATTGGACCACATATATTATATTGCTCTTTTTATGTTTTGGGCTCATCATAAAAGGAATAATTAAGTTGAAATTTATAGTTTACTTTTAAATATTGTTGGTTAGCCAGGTCTTTTTTTTCGTCTTTTTTGTTAATATTTGCTTGTAATTTGCGGAGGAAGTAGAAAGATAAATGCGGCAACAGTTAATGAAAAACATGGGTTCCAGCAGGCAAACTACTACTGAAATTCTATCATTAGGGTTTTAGTTGCAGTGTGTTTAGCGTTAATAAAATACTTAATAATAAATGTCTTTTTAACACACAACACAAGGCGAAGTGACTGAACAGAGCAAAAATCCAAAATTGTGAAAACAAACAGCCCTGAGATTATGAGAATATTCTAAAGGGGAAACAAATGTTTGGTAGGTCAGGCAATTTCCTCTAAGCAAAATTTCCCATACATAAGTGATTGAAAGTCCTTTATATAGTATTTGTGTGTGACTGAATCTTTTATGTCCATTATCACTAATCAGGAGAGTGTGTGAGACTGACTGTTCAAGGCTGGACTTTTGCACCTTTATTACACCTTACTATTTGGTGTAAAAAGTATGGGGAAATTGGGGGGAGTGCTGTTGTGCCATTAAGGTGGTAGCAGGAACAGTCACAGAGACAGAAGATTTGTGTACAAGGCAGAGCTGAGATAGTACAATCAGGGTTTGATGTTTTGAAATGTTTGATGCGTGTGACCTGCCACCAGAAGAAAAACAGGAAACAGCAGCAAACCACACACACACACACACACACACACACACACACACACATATATATATATAAAAATAAATAAAAAACGTTAAGTAGCCAGAAGTGACAGTAAGAGCTCCTTACCCTGTTTGCAAAGTGTACTGTACATGTGCACAGCTAGCAAAAGCACATCAGCACTCTATTCACCTGTCGTTATTATAAAGCAAATGTATATTTCTAACACATTAATATGCCTCACAAAACGGTAACACTGTTGTTGTTAGGGATGCGGGCAGAGACTCCTTGTTTATGTCTGTAATGCGCCCAGAGACGCCTCTATTATGTTTTTTATATTTTGTGTTGTTTGAAACTCCATTTCCCAGAATGCACCTCGGACAGGTGATGGGAGCGCTCACCTGAACCAAGGTAGCTCATTAAGTTCCATTATAAATAGCCATGTGTTCTGTTGTTCGGGGTCTTGCATCTGCTTTGTTAACTTGCTGTTAGTTTATCTACTGGTCTGTTTATCTCCTGTCCTGTTTAGCTCCTGTCCTGTGTGTCCATCCTGTTCAGTTTTGTCCGTCCTGTTTAGTTTTTGTAAGTAGTTATGTATCACCTGGTCTGTGTATCTCCTGGTCTGTCTGTCTGTCTCCTGGTCTGTTTTGTTTAGCTTCTGTCCTGCTTAGCTCTAGTTCTGTATGTCCGTCCTGTTCAGTTTTGTCCGTCCTGATCAGTTTTGTAAGTAGTTATGTATCACCCATGTGTGTTGTGTCAAGCTGGTTGAGTTAAAAAAAAAAAAAGCCAATTTCCTTAGTTTCTGTTTTGTCTAATCCCATGTCTTACTGCTCATTTGGTTTTTAGTTTTATTGTTTGTTTATTCTTAGTTAGAAAGTGAGAGTATTATGTTCATGTTCTGTTTTCCTTATTCAATGACTTTCTACGCCTTCACCTCTGCGTCTATCCCTTACCAAAAGCCCACACACAACACTCGTGACAGTTTTGTTTCATGTCATGCCTCGAAAACGAAAGCAAAAGTGGCGTGTTAAGGGCATTTTTATAGTAGGTTTATAGCATGATTTCTGTGTGAAAGTGCCTTGTGCAGCCATGTTTGTAGGACAGAGTCTGCACTGGGAAAGTGTTGACTTAACATACTAAAAGCCACAATTTTGAACTATGTGATTATTTTGCCCAGATGGCTTATACTGTTTACTCCAAACATTATGTTTGTCCTAATCCTTAAGCAGTAAATCTTTATGGACTTCACAAAGCAAGTCATATTAAGATACAATTCTGAAAAATGATCCCAATAAAAATTATAAGTTTGACAGTAAATACATAATCAAATGCAAACAATGTTTAAAAAAAAATATATATAAGGTCCTGACTATTAAAAATATTTCCTATGGCAGAAATATAGTATCACATACCTTCAAGCAGGGATTTATCGGGATGCAATAATTTTTTCGTGCAGCAAAGCCTGGTTTACAAACACATGCAGCCTGCAATATAATAATAAACTATAGTTCACCAAAAACTGTTGTTTATTAATTACCAACAAAAAAAGGTTTTGAATTATTAAGTAATTAATACACTGCCTGGCCAAAAAAAAAAAAAAAAAAAAATCACATACTCGAATGTTTCCTTATTCCAAGGTTTAATCTTGTATTGTGTCAACAAATGTATGCAATGTCTGCACATTTATTTACTTCCTGTATTGCATTTTTTTTTAACCAAAATCTTGTATTAGTGTCTGTAAAAAAATAAATACTTCTCTTTTACATCCCAAAGAATTTCAATGGGGTTAAGGTCAGGATGCTGTGTTGGCCAATTAACATTTAAAAATTATTCCTAATGCTCCCAGAAATACTCTAAATTTGAGCCATAAGAGAAGATATGCATTCAAATTATAACCTTGTCATTCAGGTCATCAGCTGACTTCATTCTATTTCAAAGTAAAGTTGACCTAGTTAAAACAACCCCAGATCGTAGCACTGCCTCCAATCTATGCATGATGGGAGCATTACTTCATGTAATTAGCCTGGACAAGGATCAATCTGGACTTATATTTTGCTCAAAAGTCCAGTCTTTGTGCAAGCAGATTGGAACCTTTTTTTGTGTTTTTTATATTATTGTGACTTACAAGTGGTTTCTTAGGGCCGTACAGCCTATTGTTTGGTCCCAATCTTATAAGTTCTCATCACACTGTGTATGTGGAAATGAGTGTACTTTTATTATTACACATACTGTAGTTATGATTTCAGCTGTCACTTTTTAAAATAAAACTTCACCAAGAGTTTAAGTAATTTTCAGTTACAGTCATTTATGATTTTATTTCTTTAACATATTTTTTTAATGAAATTGACAGTTTAGCACTATACTTCCAGATTTTAATAATGCGTTCAACAGTCCTTAACCCAATTCTAGTCATTTCAGCAATTTCTTTGTTGTTTTGTTGACCTTGCTTGATGTAGGTCAATAATTTGACTGGGTTACATCTTTTAACATGATTCTTTAAGAAATAAGAAGCTACTCACTGCATTCCGTAAAAGAATTGCTGCCAACTGAAACATATTACGCTCAAAAAAAAAAAATCAATGACTCATAATTTCCTTCTTTATCCAATAGCGCTTTTTTCACCAGGCAGTGTATTTGTAAAACACATACAGTAAAAACTAGATAAAACCCACAAAAATGTAGAAGACAGAATCTATAAAGAACTGCATCTTTATAAAGAGCAAAATATCTTGTTTTTGCATTTTTGCAATTTGCAATATACAGGGGGTGCTAAATCAAACGGCCAACTATGAATTCCACTATGGGTACAGTGTCTAACATAAGCGAATTATTATGACTAACAGGCTAATATTTACCTTATGGAAGCCTGTTTGTTTTAAATTAAGACTATTAAGACTAATTAAAATAACATTTTTGCAACAAAAATTCAGACTGTAGGTGCGTAACTTAATTATCTGGTTGACTCATTCAAAAAGGATAAATCTTGGGTGTAGTGGGTCTAATTTATTCAAATTTAATTGAACCTAATTTTTATAGTTGCAGAAAATGTCACCTACAGTACCAGGCCATGAATATAATCTGAGCTTTCATTCTTTAATTATGCTAGTTTAATTGATAAAGTTGGCCTAGCTTTTATGTGCTATGGTAACAGGTTACTTTAAGTACAGTATGTAGAATGCTTCACTTTACTGGGAAAAAAATAATAAAATGTAAAATTCAATCAACATGCGCACACCAAACTCTTTCCAGTAACATGAAATAAAAAACTAATTGTATGTAATGGAGACAGATGGCACTTTTTATATTCTATCTATCAATGTCATAATAGTGATGATGATTAGTAATACTGTTTACTGTGTTTGGTCCAGTTTTGATGCAATCTGTATTTTCAGAACATCCTCCGTTATTAACTAGACAAGGATCCATCTCTGTTAAACAAAAACACAGAAAATTAAACATGACTTAATAAAATAAACTGTGGTTGCAAACTAGGGTAAATATGAAAGCAGTGATCATTTTATTATAATAGTGCAGTACCATTATAATTAAATGTACTGTATGTATAAAATAGTGGTGATTCAGAACATTTTATTAGGTATATGTTATTAAGGGCTTCTGCTATTTTGTCTACTGTTTTAATATAAACTATACTACTGTATGGCCAAAGGTACTTAAATAATTGATCACCACACCCATGTGAATGTTAGAAAATAAACTGGTCGAAAAATACTGTAAGGCCGCCATTAAAACATACAGTAAGTGAGAAAATATACCAAACCAGCTATAAGAGGATCAACCGTGGATGTTTGGGGTCTTTTGTATTTAAAAACCTACCTAGACACACAGTTCCATCCCCAGTGTAGTCTGTTTTACATGTGCAGCTCCTTTCTCCAGGTAAGATTTTTGTGCATGTTGCATGTTCTGAGCATCCACCATTATTGATACCACATACGTCAGTTTCTGTTGAATGAAGATAAAAAGCAAAGGTAGTTCATAATTAATTTACACCATGTAAAATACGTCCTGATTGAATTACAGATGTGCATTTATTTATCACATCAACACGTTTTAGTGTAGATCTCATTCAAATTTTTTATCACAGTTATGAATCAAATCTCACCCCAAATTGCAATCAAGACAGTAAGTATAATTAATGGTTTTAGGCTGATATCTATACTTTTGAGATTGCATTGCTTTGTTAAGAAAAATAAATCCCTAGTTGGTCACTAGCTGTCTTGATATAATTAATTACCTGAAAACAGCAATACAATATAATGAATATCACATTGAAAATCAGCGTTTATGACAGAAATATTTGTTCTTCAAAATTCTTTATTTCAAAAATGCTTTTGCTTTTTTTTCTTTATTAAACTATTTAATTACACAGAAACATTTTAAAGAGCTACAGTACAATGAAATGTTTTAATTAAATCCACTGAGCAAGGATAATGTCCCCTGAGAGGTATCCATAGCAACAGCCATATAATCATAAGCTATAAATATGTGTATAGAGGCAGGAGTTGGGGCAAGATAGCTAAACAAAATTATTATTTATTCTTAACAAGGATTTTTTTTTTTCCAGAATTTCACTCATAATACACAGCCTTGACTGCTCCTGTCAAGGATGTAGCTATCTTGGATCTTTTCCACATCTTCTTTACAATAGTCTCTTTCTCAGTCCCTGCTACTTTTGTAACTTCTTATATTTGGACATTAATGTCACATGACATTTTATCACCACATTTATTAGTCTGGCTGTCTGATTGATTTGCTTTTACTTGTTTATATGGTTGGATCAGTAAGTCCCACAGGATCTTAGTTTTGTCGTTTTCTAGGCTCTGTTTAGATTTTATCTATTGTACCTGCACATTCATGCAATTAAAGAATCAGCCAGTTAATGAATATTTCAGAAACTAGCAATCACCCAGGATTTTTATACAGAGCAGCCTTTACAATTTATGCGAGTCCTGACCATGTTAGAGCCCTCTGTGGCCAGGAGTGTTAATGAAGAGCTCTCTTTTCCGTGATAATCACAACAACACAGCCACATGCTCATGTATGCAAAAGTAGACAGACAGCACTTTGCTCTGAGTGTCCCACTGCACTGTAACAAAGCATGAGCAGCAGGCAGTTTGAATTGAGGCCTGATAGGCCTGGGTGGGAATTGGCTAAGACTAAATTTGGTGGACGAAATTAAAGGGCGGAAACCACTATTTACAGCTGTGGTGAGCAGAAATGCATCATAGAAAGTGCTTGTCAATCATTAAGGAGCTACCACACCAAACTGTACAGTAGGTAAAAACGAGCAAAAAATAATTGCCTTTCCCAAATATTGAGATAAAATTTTCTCCCACTTTGATTCTCAACCTACTGTATGTCTGAAATGTGCTGCTGCCACATTATTCAAAATTGCATGAATGAACAATGGTACATACTGTATGTTCTTATATTAAAGTGGTCAGTATTTATGTGTCATGTTTACATTTTTCCTTATACTAGTAAAATAAATATATTTTCTCTTAAACAAGACCTTGACAGAAGGTGCCGTTTCCATGGTAACCCGCAACACAGGCACATGATGCGTTTTTTCCTGAACCCGGAGAAATACAGCTAAAAGAAAAGTTACAGACATAAAAAAAATCCAGTTTTTCATTGGAACCACATTTTAGGAAAAACTGCACATGGTTAAGGGCAGATGAAAATTCTGTGTGCTGTCTTGTTCACTCACTTGGCATTTTGATCACATCTGCCTCCACATTCATCATTAACGATCTCTAAAAAAATAAGATTAAGTTATTTTATTAGAAAGTCTTCCAGGGCTGAACATTGCACACAACGTAAAGATCATTGTATACCAATTTAAATATTATAATAGAATTTGCAGGACTGACCTACAGAACAGCTTGTTCCTTTCCAACCCTTGTAGCAAGTGCACTGGCCATTACCTTCTATGCCATCCAGACATTTTCCGTGATCACAGTGACATTCTAAACATGAGAGCAATATGTATTCTTGCTTAATTTACATGGTGATTAAATATGCCTTCTCCATAAAAACAGGATATAATAGAGTTTTTAATGAGCTTAACAATTTTACAATTGTTAAGCTCATTAAAAATGTTTTCCTTAATCTTCATGCACACACCTCAGAAAAGTGACCAAAATAAACAATAATCAATAGTTACATTTCTTTTCTCCTTAAGGGCTATAATACCCCTACACAATCTTACACAGAATCATACACAACAACAACAAAAAAAACAATGAAGAAGAAGAAAAAATCTTAAAAATCCCTCAAAAAACAGTTCCTCTCAGTTCCTTTAAATCACAAGCTGCTGTTTAAAAGGACTAAGTGATAGTTTTTTATAATGCATCTAAAGCTAGATCATATAATATGGATGTTACCTGATTTGCAGTCTTTGCCATATCTTCCAGGCTCGCACATTTCACACGCTGTGCCATGAAACCCTTCATTACAAAGACATTCCCCAGTACCCCAAACTCCATCCTGGCATTTTCCGTTGTTTGAACACCAGTTGTCCACAGTTCCAGGACATTTAAAACAGTCACGTCCAAAATATCCTGGGCAGCAGTCATGATCCTTAGAGAAAGGCATGTATAACTTGGGTTAACATGTGATTTGTGATTTATAATTTTCACAATTTAATGGAAACTGGTAAATGATACTATACTAATTATACTTTAATTTCATTGTATAAAATAAAAAATGTATTTAAAATGTATAAAATACATGAAACAAGATTACACAGATTAACAATATCAATAGAAAAAAGGACTGGAAAAGGACTGATTTTCTTTTCATGATTTAGGCTTCTATTACTTGCTGGATTGTCCTCAAAAATGCCAGTGCAAAATTATACAAGCATATATCAAAAGTGTCTTAACTAAACTACAGTATGGAAATTATATAAATTACTAAATCTTATCAAACTATTAATGTTATATTGTTATTATACAGACAGTTCACAATAAAAAAAACTTACCTTTACAGTTTTTATGCAGTCCATCATGCAACCTGGCACTAATTTTCTCCTTTTTCCCACTCTTTTTCTGAATTTACAGTTAGATTTCATATTTAAAGGGAAGGCATCCTTCATCTTAAAAACAAATACAGTTTTAAGTTAACAAAATTCGAATAAGAGTGTGTACCATTACATAGATAAGCATGCTCAGTGTAAAAAAATGCTTCATGCTTAATCTAGGTTGATTTAATATTACCTTTCACAACACAGCAAGACATGGCAATGAGTAATGTTAAGTTATACAAGAAGATCTGATCAATCAGTTAAAGAGACACCTGTCTTGGTACCTAAACTGACGGATCATTTTATCAGTTATACCTACTTTATATACCAACTGAACAAAGAAAAGTTGCATTTGACTTTAAATAAGCAAATACTCAAAGACCCTTTGATTAGATAGTTACTGCATTTAAAAATATAGATTTCAATTAGTTGCTTAAGTAAATTTTTATTATTATTATTTAATCCTAAGTAATGCAATGGGTAGCTTTCATTTATTAAAAGAATTAATACAACCATATTGATGTTGTGGAAAAGACGTTACAGTTAAACCTTAGATTGCGAGCATAATTTTTTCCTGGAATTTGCTTGTATATCAAAGCATTCATATACTAAAGCGAATTTTTTCATAAGAAAAATTCTGGAAATCCAGATGATTCATCTCACAACCCAAAAATATTCATATAAAAACATTAATACAAAATGTACAGTAAAATATTAACCTGCACTTTACCTTTAAAAAGAATCCAGACAGTGTTTCCGTTAGTGTGTGTGTATATGTGTGAGAAGCTACAAAGACTCTGGATCTTTAACAAGGAACCATTTTAATGACTGGAAAATGACTACTTTTACTTTATGCATGCGCGCACACACACACACATGTTCACAATGTTATAATAAACAGTAAACATGCACATGGATGTTGATTATACAGGTGACGCACGCGCACTGAGACTGAGCATGGGAGACAATTACCCATAATCTCACAGCTCGTGAGAGAGAAGAGCCATTGGCTCAGTTGTAATCACATGATGGTTGGCAGACTAAGCGTATGCGTACATATGAAAGATCAAAAACATATGTTAAGACCTTGCTCATTTATGAAGTTAAAATTACAAAAAAAAATTGCTTATCTTGCAAAACGATTACAGACAAAATTACTAGCAATCCAAGGTTCCACTGTACTGTGTTTTAGAGGGGTCAAATCTTTTCATTTTCTACATGTATTTAAAACTTCTACATTTTTAATTCCAAAATTCTTATATTGTTTTGTTGAATGTCACATTGTACTACTTTTGATGCAGGCGTAATGGCAAAGGGAAATCTACACAAGTGGTCAAACGTTTTTAGAGATTTAAAGGGTTTTTTTACTGAAATGGCCCATAGTATTTAAAGTCAACCTTTTCATGCTATCTAGGCTTCATCTATCTAGGACTTTAACATTGTGATTTCAAGTCACTTCAACATTAAGCTGCCACTGTTGGGTCCTTAATCAAGACCCTCAACTGCCAGCTATACTGTGTTTCAGTTATAATTCACTTTTGTTTGTGTGTGTGTGAGGGGAGGTACCTATACTATGGATAACAGAATACAAAAAAAAGCAAAAACAGCCTCTAATGACTAGGCCATGTAAAGTGTGCAGTTTCTGTCCTTTGGGACTTCTGAACTGTGTGTTCCTTTTACTAATCTGCCTGATTCAATCCATGAAGGCCTGATAATTAGCAGCAAACACAGGTGTGTGGAGGCAGAGCCTGCAGTGGGAAGCACACAGTCCCCTAAGAACTGACAACAAAAGCCATGTACTGTATGTACTAATGAAGCACAGGATGTGGAACAGAGGGGGTGTTATCTTACAGGCTGGCTGCTCAATGTGCATCTGGGAGCTGAGTCACATGGAACACACCTTCCCTGTGAGTGAGGGTCAAACATAAGCTGCATTAGATATTTTTATTCATATAAGTGGGGAGGTTCTAATTAACAACAATTTCTATGACAGCAATATAAGAACAAATACAGCAGGTAAAGAATCAGAAATTGCAATAGTGAAACTGTAAGAATAACTGTACACTTAAAAAATTTAGACTTAAAATTCTATACTCTTCAATTATGTTTCCATAAAAAATCACACTCCTTCCATTTTTATTTTAACCCTTTTGATCTTCAATGTTCTTTAAGTATATTTAAAACAGAAAAAGAATCTGACCTTATAATAGAAATGTAACAAATGATGAGTTACTGTATACAAATGAAGTTGTAAAAAAAGAACCTTAGACTAACTTACTAGTCTACTTACACAAGCCTAAACTTACTCATATGCTAACTAATTGTATTAAACTGAATATGCTACTCCTAAAAATGAAATAGCTAATAAAGGTTCTGTAAAGGTTCTGTGAATAAATTGGGAACCCATGAATGGTTTAAGAGTTGCAGATAGAGAAAAAGTTTGACACAAGATGACGGGTATCGATCCCTACATGTTACCTATGCTTTGCAAGCAAGCAACACAACAAGGATTTCTGTATTTTTCTGTCTTCTTTTAAAACACATGGTTATATTATGTTTTCACATTACTCTATACTATTGTCAGGTCATTTTTCTATTGAGTTTCTTTATACCAAGGTAAAAAAACTTTAGCTGCATCTATTAAGGGGTCGCCACAGTGGACTATCCGACCAGTCACACAATTTCAAACAGGTTTTTAATGCCGGATTCCCTTTCTGACACAATTTTCCCAATTTAACCGGGATTGGGACAGGCACAGCATGCAGTGGCTGGGTAGTATGGGTTGTGCATACCCACCGACGGCAGGCCTGAACTAGGATACCCAGATCCTCAAATCAACTACCTAGAGCCACCACTCTCCTTAGGTAAAATAAAAATAAATAAAAAAAACGTATATTTTAACTTATATACTGAATATCAAGTGAAAATTTAATATAATTTTAACTTTAATATGGTGAGCCAATGCTTGCATTTATCATTATCACAAAGATTTCAAGCTAGCTTAGAGAGGTAAAAAACACATCTGGATGTCAAATTTCACATGGTAGCCTTATTTTGAAAGCATTAAACATTGACTAGTGTAGTTATAATATAATATAATAATTACATTGTAAGTAATTACACCTACTATAGTAAATGTACTTTTTGTGAGCTGTAGTCCATCCAAAAGAAAAATAATTATTTGGTATTATTCTGTTCTTTGGTATTATTGTGTTATATATATATATATATATATATATATATATATTTTATTTATTTATTTATTTATTTTTTTTTTTTTTTTTTTTTACTTTTTGTTATATTGCAGCCATTTGCTAATTTAATTGCAATTAATGTACACACAGACCCCCATAACAGACCGCTCGGAAATTAGAACGTAAATGGCGTTAAACTAAGTAAATTGTTACGTATTGAACGTATCTCCCCACTCTTATAGAAAATAACAAAAATAATCCTAGATTTTTATAAAAAAATTTGTAGTTAAGCAAAATTAACCACAAATAAGACCACTGCAGAAATCTCCACAACAACATCGTGCAATAGTGGGGACTTTATGAACGTGTTTAATAATAAAATTGTAAATATCAGGCATAAAATTGAGGCTTTGAAACCGGACAATGTAATTAATGCAGATATTAAACCAGACATGTCAGATCGGAACCTTTTATACTTTACTCCCCTTGAAGAGAATGAATTAATTTCACTCATCTCTTCTGCAATTTCATCAACTTGTATATTAGATCCTACACCGACACATTTTCTTAAACAGATAGTACCAGCAATAACAGAACCCCTGTTGAGAATAATTAATTCTTCAATCAGCATTGGTTATGTTCCAAAATCTTTTAAATTAGCAGTTATCAAACCAATAATTAAGAAACCTGACCTCGACCCCTGTCAGCTGTCCAATTACAGGCCATATCAAACCTGCCCTTTATCTCTAAGATTCTGGAAAAGATAGTAACGGAGCAGCTATGCTCATATCTACATAGAAATGGCATACATGAACTGTATCAGTCAGGATTTAGGCGACATCACAGCACAGAGACAGCACTCATTAGAGTAGTAAATGACATCCTATTGGCCTCTGATCAGGGTTGTGTAACTATGCTTGTATCACTCGACCTCAGTGCAGCTTTTGACACAATTGATCATATTCTTCTTCTTTACAAATTAGAAAATGTGGTAGGAAGTAAGGGAACAGCCCTCTCCTGGCTCAGTTTCTAATTAACTGATCGTTATCAGTATGTAGACCTAAATGGTGATTATTCTGCATGTTCTCTAGTGGAAGTTGGTGTTCCACAGCGTTCAGTTTTAGGCCCACTGCTTTTTTTCATTTACATGCTTCCTCTGGGCAACATAATCCGTAAGCATGGTATTAGTTTTTATCATTATGCTGACGACACACAGTTATATGTCTTAGCAAAATCAAATAAGAAAAACCAGCTTACTGAAGTTGAGCATTGTGTGCAGGACATAAGAGATTAGATGCTAATTAACTTAGTTTTGCTTAATCCTGATAAGACAGAAGTTCTTGTCATAGGACCGTATACAGCTAGAAGTAAGATTTTAGATCACACTGTAAATTTAGATGGCCTTTCTGTTCCATCAAGTGCAACAGTAAAAGACCTCGGTGTGATTATAGATTCCAGCCTTTTATTTGAAGCTCATCTAAATAATATTACTGTACCAGGATAGCATTCTTTACCTCAGAAATATTGCCAAGATAAGAAATATATTGTCGCTAAACGATGCAGAAAAACTAGTTCATGCTTTTATCACCTCTAGTTTGGACTATTGTAATGCCTTACTGTCTGGTTGTTTAACTAGGTGCATAAACAAGCTTCAGCTAGTCCAAAATGCAGCAGAGAGAGTCCTCACTAGAACCAGAAGATACGAGCACATCACACTTATCTTATCTTCACTCCATTGACTCCCTGTGAAATTTTGAATTGATTTTAAAATACTACTCTTGACATATAAAGCATTAAATGGTCTCGTGCCACAATATCTGAGTGAATAACAATAACTACCTGGACTCCATATTAACATCAATTAACATCAACTGTTAACAGACCTAACACACAGTATGAATGCAGATCAATTCCTGCTTTCTGTTTCACCCAAATGAGGATGGGTTCCCTGTTGAGTCTGGTTCCTCTCAAGGTTTTTTTCTATTACCATCTCAGGGAGATTTTTCTTGCCACTGTCGCCCTTGGCTTGCTCACCAGAGACTATCTGACCATTTTGATTTATGCACATCCACATTCCATACAAACTTAAATAATTCTTTTAAAGCTGTAAAGCTGCTTTGCGACAATGACAATTGTTAAAAGCGCTATACACATAAAATTTAATTGAATATTGACAAAAAAACACAAAATTGTTGACATTTTTGCAGATTTATTATAAAAGAAAAACTGAAATATCACATGGGCCTAAGTATTCAGACCCTTTGCTGTGACACCTATATATTCATGATTCTCACATATCATATGATTCTTCTCATCATCCTTGAGATGGTTCTACACCTTCATTTGAGTCCAGCTGTGTTTGATTATCCTGATTAGAATTAATTAGGAAAGCAATACACCTGTCTATATACTGTAAGACCTTACAGCTCACAATGCATGTCAGAGCAAATAAAAATCGTGAGGTCAAAGGAACTGCCTGAAGAGCTCAGAGACAAATTTGTGGCAAGGCACAGATCTGGCCATGGTTACAAAAAAAATTTTGCTGCACTTAATGTTCCTAAGAGCACAGTGGCCTCCATAATCCTTAAATGGAAGAAGTTTGGGACGACCAGAACCCTTACTAGAGCTGGCCATCTGGCCAAACTGAGCTATCGGGGGAGAAGAGCCTTGGTGAGAGAGGTAAAGAAGAACCCAAAGATCACTGTGGCTAAGCTCCAGAGATGCAGTCGGAAGATGGGAGAAAGTTGTAGAAAGTCAACCATCACTGGAGCCCTCCACCAGTCGGGGCTTTATGGCAGAATGGCCCTATGAAGCCTTTTTCCAGTGCAAGACAAATTAAAAAACACCTGAAGGACTCCAAGATGGTGAGAAATAAAATTCTGGTCTGATCAGACCAAGATAGAACTTTTTGGCCTTAATTCTAAGCGGTATGTGTGGAGAAAACCAGGTACTGCTCATCACCTGTCCAATACAGTCCCAACAGTGAAGCATGGTGGAGGCAGCATTATCTTGTGGGGGTGTTTTTCAGCTGCAGGGACAGGACGACTGGTTGCAATTGATGAAAAGATGAATGCGGCCAAGTACAAGGATATCCTGGACAAAAACCTTCTCCAGAGTGCTCAGGACCTCAGACTGGGCCGAACAACAAGACAATGGCCCTAAGCACACAGCTAAAATAACGAAGGAGTGGCTTCACAATAACTCTGTGACTGTAAGCCCTGACTTAAACCCAACTGATCATCTCTGGAGAGACCTAAAAATAGCTGTCCACCAACTTGACAGAACTAGAGAGGATCTGCAAGGAGAAATGGCAGAGGATCCCCAAATTAAGGTGTGAAAAACTTTTTTTTGTGAAAAGCATCTTTCCCAAAAAGACTCATGGCTATATTAGATCAAAGGGTGCTTCTACTAAATACTGAGCAAAAGGCCTGAATACTTAGGCCCATGTGATATTTCAGTTTTGTTTTTTAATAAATTTGCAAAAATGTCAACAATTCTGTGTTTTTCTGTAAACATGGAGTGCTGTGTGTGTGTGTGTATATATATATATATATATACAGTGGTGTGAAAAACTTTTTCCCCTCTTCCTGATTTCTTATTCTTTTGCATGTTTGTCACGTTCAATCAAGAAATCACTTAAATAGGAGCTACCTGACACAGAGAAGTAGACCAAAAACACCTCAAAAGCTAGACATCATGCCAAGATCCAAAGAAATTCAGGAACAAATGAGAACAAAAGTAATTAAGATCTATCAGTCTGGTAAAGGTTATAAAGCCATTTCTAAAGCTTTGGGACTCCAGCGAACCACAGTGAGAGCCATTATCCACAAATGGCAAAAACATGGAACAGTGGTGAACCTTCCCAGGAGTGGCCAGCCGACCAAAATTACCCCAAGAGCGCAGAGACAACTCATCCGAGAGGCCACAAAGGACGCCAGGACAACATCTAAAGAACTGCAGGCCTCACTTGCCTCAATTAAGGTCAGTGTTCACGACTCCACCATAAGAAAGAGACTGAGCAAAAACGGCCTGCATGGCAGATTTCCAAGGCGCAAACCACTTTTAAGCAAAAAGAAAATTAAGGCTCGTCTCAGTTTTGCTAAAAAACATCTCAATGATTGCCAAGACTTTTGGGAAAATACCTTGTGGACCGACGAGACAAAAGTTGAACTTTTTGGAAGGTGCGTGTCCCGTTACATCTGGCGTAAAAGTAACACAGCATTTCAGAAAAAGAACATCATACCAACAGTAAAATATGGTGGTGATAGTGTGATGGTCTGGGGTTGTTTTGCTGCTTCAGGACCTGGAAGGCTTGCTGTGATAGATGGAACCATAAATTCTACTGTCTACCAAAAAATCCTGAAGGAGAATGTCCGGCCATCTGTTCGTACAAATCAAGCTGAAGCGATCTTGGGTGCTGCAGCAGGACAATGACCCAAAACACACCAGCAAATCCACCTCTGAATGGCTGAAGAAAAACAAAATGAAGACTTTGGAGTGGCCTAGTCAAAGTCCTGACCTGAATCCTATTGAGATGTTGTGGCATGACCTTAAAAAGGCGGTTCATGCTAGAAAACCCTCAAATAAAGCTGAATTACAACAATTCAGCAAAGATGAGTGGGCCAAAATTCCTCCAGAGCGCTGTAAAAGACTCGTTGCAAGTTATCGCAAACGCTTGATTGCAGTTATTATATACTGGTTGGGCCACTAAGGGTGGCCCAACCAGTTATTAGGTTCAGGGGGCAATTACTTTTTCACACAGGGCCATGTAGGTTTGAAGATTTGGATAAAAACCATCATTTAAAAACTGCATTTTGTGTTTACTTGTGTTATCTTTGACTAATAGTTAAATGTGTTTGATGATCAGAAACATTTTGTGTGACAAACATGCAAAAGAATAAGAAATCAGGACAAATCAGGGGCAAATAGTTTTTCACACCACTGTGAAAAATACACCATACATACAGTTAAGTCAATAAGTATTTAATCACCCTGTGATTTTGCAGGTGCATTTCCACTATGAGAGACAGAATCTGTAAAATCTGTAAATCACTTTATATGATTTTTTAACAATTTATTTGTAAATTACTGTGTCAAATAAGTATTTGATTACTTGCTTATCAGCCAGATTTAAATAAAAAAAAATTCAGATTTTTCTCCCCTAATTTAGTCGTGTCCAATTTGTCCCAGTCACTGAGGGCTCAAACATTAAGCTTCCACTGCCACTCAGTCAGGAGGGGCCGCAGACCGCCCACGTGTTTCCTCCGATCCACATGACGTCACCGTCCATTTGTTTCGAACTGCTTGCTCACGCACCGTTGGGGGCGGCGTAACACACTCGAAAGAACAGCGCTATCCCCTCCTTCCGCCTGCGCAAGCTCACAGACGCCCCTGATTGGCTAGTAGATCCATTATTAATGTGGGAGCACTAAGTACCTCTCATCTTTCCCCCTGAGAGAGCTTGGCCAATCAGCTCTCTCTAGGCCTCCGGCTGTGACATGTGACATGGGGTGTCAATGATGCTAAGAATGGTGAAGAATCAGCCCAGAACTAGTAGGGGTGGGACACGGTAGGAGCTGGTCAATGCCGTGGGACCATCGTTTCCAAAGTTACCATCAGTAATACACTAACACGTCATGGCTTAAAATCTTGCATTGCACAGAAGGTTCCCCTGCTTAGGTCAGCCCATGTCCAGGACTGTCTGAAGTTTGCCAGGGACCATCTGTATGATCCAGTGGAGTCATGCGAGAAAGTAGAACTTTTTGGTCTTAACTCCATTCGCTGTGTTCGGAGGAAGAAGAATGAGTATCATCCTAATAATCCTAGAATGAGTATCATCCTAATAATACCATACCCACAGTGAAGCATGGGGCTGGAAGCATCATGCTCTGGAGGTGTTTTTCCGCACAGGTGACAGGACGACTTCACTGTATTAAGGAGAGGATGAACGGGGCCATGTTTTGTGACATATTGGGCAAAAACCTCCTTCGCTCAGTTAGAGCATTAAAGATGGGTCGTGGCTGAGTCTTCCAACATGACAATGACCCAAAACACAACCAGGAAAACCAAGGAGGGGCTCCGTAAGAAACATATGGACTATTTAAAAGCAGAATAACAGGTCTTTGTGGGTCAGAAATTTGGCTGATAAGCAAGTGATCAAATACTCATTTGACACAGTAATTCATGAATAAATTGTTAAAAAATCATACAATGTGATTTCCGGATTTTTCTTTTTAGATTCTGTCTCTCACAGTGGCAATGCACCCATAATATATATGGTGGTATGCGCCTAAATGTTTTTGCTTATCGCTCACTCCAGAGCTTCATAAGGTAGGCAGCCTCCATCTTCTGCAGGTGTGCAAAGGGGCGGGGTCTCAAGAACGGGCACGGCTGGTGATTAATCATCATTATTGGATCTCAGGCTTCTCTCTGCCCTATTAAAACAAGGCAGGGAGTGTAGCCTGGGGTCCAGAGATCTACAGAGAGCTGAGTCGCACAGCAGACACTAGACACAATGAGTGGCATGCAAGAGGCATGATACTATGCACACAGAGACTTCAAAGAAGCGAATGGAATGGCGACATTTAATCAGCCATGAAAAGCCTGCTCGAACTCACAGGAGCCGCTGCCTATGTGGGCCCTCTTTGCCACTCTGCATGCCACCACCGCTCACCAGCTTGTGCCTGCATGCCAGCAGGAAACTGCCTCCAGACCTGCATGTGCATATCTTCTCCCTTTTGCCCCTTCCTCCCCCCTTTTAAGCTCTTCCTTCCCCCATTATTTATAAAAAATTACTACTTTTCCATAAAAGCCTCATGTCTGTGTTTGTGGTTTTGCTGGTTTTAGGTCAAACCAGTTACAAAACCAGTTACACGTTTCTTTACATTGGATGAGAAAAATTCTGTCTGTATATCCGTATGTCTATCACATTATCACACAAAAAGGGGTTGACAGAATTTAATGGAACTTTGCTCATCCTTTGTAATTTTACAAATTTACATTTAAAATTACACTGTATATTTATATAAAATAGCTAGTTGCACTTCTATGTTTCCTAATAAAGGTTCTGGGAAGGCTTGATCAAATGCCCATAAATCATTTAGGAGAAGTGACAGTCATGAAAAAGTGTGACAAAAATGGACAGTAGGACTTACAAAGGTTTTCATGTGTACTTCTTTGTTGCAGTAGTTTTTGTGAACAACTAAAACTCTGGAGAGGCTGATAATGACACCATGCCTTATCTCGGTGAAGTTCCCATCCAAAGATACATCATTAATGAGCGTCTAAAACAGAGAAAGGAATATTTTTTTATTTCTTTATTTTCTACCACAAACAATCTAATTTAATTATGATAAAAACAATACTTTATACCTTATTTTCACTGTTTAAATGAATCATGACTTGATATTCACTTCCAAGCAGTGTATTTTTTAGCATTCCATCAGACAAATGTTCAGGGAAAAGCTGCTCTTTTGGAATAACATGATATTTCACAATGTTTTCATTCTATTAGGAGAGAAACAAATTAATGCCAAAATCATTCATTAAAAAATTAATTGTGGAAATAACACAACGGAAAACAAATAATTTAAAAGCTCACCAGACGAGTAGAATTTGTTTTGTTCAGGTAATCTTTAATTGCAGCGTCAGATGGAACAAAGACAGTGAAGTCCCTCGTTTTGATGCTTTCTGTTAAATTGTACAGCTAACAGGAAAAAATATATATTTTTCTTATTTTGAAAGCAGAACATTTTTCAGTCATAAATAGTAAATTTATGAAATTTTTATTCTTCAAATTAAATTGTTTATATTCATTCAACAGTTTCATGCCTGGTGCTCATACTTATGAAGCACTGCTAATATATAATATTAGCTTAAAAATCACCTCCGAATCACTTTAATGATTAATTCGATTGTTTTTCTAATTTCATATAAATCAATTCTAACTTCTATTGCTCTCCAATTACAGTGATGGCCAATCAATATAATAAGAATAATTTGATATTTTATGCAATGAAATTGCTATACAACAATTAATAGTTAGCATTTAGCAAGTTTTTTCTTCAAAACCTGCTGGATCTGGCTGGGCAAAAAGACATATGCAGTACTTTGGTGTCACTTGCTCAATCAGTTCCATGCTGCTTGATTGCTTCCTGAAGTACAAAACTTTGCCACAGACGTTCACAATTTAATTAAGAATTCTTTAGTTTTAGCAAGTTTTGTGCAGAGGTGGACAACTCGGCTTCAGAAAGTAAAAGATCTGCCACATTTTTGTTCTTTTCAATAACTAAACCAGCTGATTTTAATAAGTCCTACTCTCTAGCCAGATAGACGAGAACAAATTAGTGAAATCACTTGTTTTCTCTACAGAGAGAACTATAATAATAAGAATATATAATAATGTTGTATTCATCTTTTTGGACACCATTACAGACTAATTGTTTTAGGAACTGTCTGATTGGGAAAACACAAACAACACAAATGGGGTGGTTTGATCTACATGCATCCAGTTATGGAATTATAGAGCTATCTAATCTGTGTTTACCTTTCAGTTTTTTCAGACACAACAAAACAGATTAAGCAGGGTTGCATAGCTTTGATAAAAAGCTATATGAAAATGGCAAAGGCAGATTGTTTTTAAAATTGTAAAAAAAAAAAAAGTCAACATAAGAAGTAAAATGTGCTGCAGTACAGTATGTGATAATATGTGCAGCAGTCTGTAGTGTGCTTGTATATAGTATGGTTAAATTAAATTGTGGCAGTCTATTTAGTGGTGATGCTTATGTACAGTATTTGTATAGACTAATGTGTGTGGGTTGGTGTGTTGATTAATTAGAGTGCTTTGGCTGGTGCATATATGGGATGTTATGTTTACAGATTATCAAGAGGTCAGTATATGCTTAGTAGCAGTAGGGCAAGCAAAACTGTTAATAATAATTTGCCATGTTTTATTTAGAAGTGATAAAAATTAATGTCACATCAGAGACAAAGCATCTTAGTCTATTAGGTTTCCAAGTCAAATTAACTTGAACAAATGTTCAGCTATTTCCTGCTGTTATAATGATTGTTGTCATGCACTGCATCTCAAATAAATAAATCTGTACATTCAAAAGAATTAACTAATTAGAAAATCCAGAAGTCTGGTACACACAGGAGAGTTATTATTATTATTATTTTTTTGTTGTTGTTGTTGTTGTTGTTATTGTTAATGTTACTGGAAAACCGTGTACAGTCGTACCAATAATATAAGTGTGGAAGTTTTTATTTTCCACTTGTTAATGTCACCTTAATTAAACATATTAAACAAACACCGTATCTCCAGTCAAAAAGGACCAAAGAACGACTCAGGACTCTGCGCATATCTGGATAAACTAAGCAGGATTTATTGCAGCAATAAAACCCAAGTGAGCCGCACTTGTAATGCTTAGGTCGTAAATCCAAGCATTATCAAGAAGTCTGACAGTTGCATGCACACTCATTATGTACAATTTTCAAGGGGAGGGATGCACACATTGTCTCCTCCTCAGTACTTCTTTTTTTATTCCTTCCCAAATGTTTTAACAAATTAGTCTAACTTTTTCCAAGAAATTATCTCATTATGTTTAAGTTTTTCTACCATATTATGTAACGTCATATGCCTCGTCATCTGACTCCCTACGTCCTTTGTAGGCAAGGCAAGGCAAGGTAGGTAAGTTAATATGTATAGCACATTTCATACACAATGGTAATTCAAAATGCTTTACATAAAAAAGAGGAAAATAATTATAAAAAGAAATAGAAAATAATAGCACTAAAACTTTTAAAATCATTAAATTTGATTTAAAATTTAAAAAAAAGTTCATAATGATGCTTTTAAAACTACTTAAAATTTAATTTATAAGTAAATTAAAATAAAGGAAAACCTTAAATACAGTGCAGTCAGTTCGGACGTAGCACAGTGCTCATTCAATAAATGCACTGCTAAACAGATGAGTTTTAAGTCTTGATTTAAATGGGACTAACAGATGTTTTAGCACATCTGATCTCTTCTGGAAGCTGGTTCCGAGTCCGGCACCTGGCACTTTATCTTAGGCTCGTGTCTCTGTCAGGTCCAGCACCTGGTGCCTTATCTTGTCTATTTATTATACACATGACAGCTAATTATAAAATAAGTACAGTTCATGTCTGGGTTCACTCTAGGTTTTTTTTTTCCCATGTAAAGCCGTGGCCAAAAGTTTTAAGAATTACATAAATATTGGTTAAGTTATGAAAAACTGCCTAAGTTTTTATAATAGCAATTTGCATATACTCCAGAATGTTATGAAGAGTGATCAGATAAATTGCATAGTCCTTCTTTGCCATGAAAATTAACTTAATCCCAAAAAACCTTTCCACTGCATTTCATTGCTGTCATTAAAGGACCTGCTGAGATCATTTCAGTAATCATCTTGTTAACTCAGGTGAGAATGTTGACGAGCACAACGCTGGAGATCATTATGTCAGGCTGATTGGGTGAAAATGGCAGACTTGACATGTTACAGTAAAAGGAGGGTGATGCTTGAAATCATTGTTCTTCCATTGTTAACCATGGTGACCTGCAAAGAAACGCGTGCAGCCATCATTGCGTTGCATAAAAATGGCTTCACAGGCAAGGATATTGTGGCTACTAAGATTGCTCCTAAATCAACAATTTATAGGATCATCAAGAATTTCAAGAAAAGAGGTTCAATTCTTGTTAAGAAGGCTTCAGGGCATCCAAGAAAGTCCAGGATCAAGCACCAGGATCGTCTCCTAAAGAGGATTTAGCTGCGGGATCGTAATGCCACCAGTGCAGAGCTTGCTCAGGAATGGCAGCAGGCAGGTGTGAGCGCATCTGCACGCACAGTAAGGCAAAGACTTTTGGAAGATGGCCTGGTGTCAAGAAGAGCAGCAAAGAAGCCACTTCTCTCCAAAAAAAAACATCAGGGACAGATTGATCTTCTGCAGAAAGTATGGTAAATAGACTGCTGTGGACTGGGGTAAAGTCATATTCTCTATGAAGACTCTTTCCGATTGTTTGGGGCATTTAAAAAAAGGCTCCGGAAAAGAAAAGGTGAGCACTACCATCAGTCCTGTGTCATGTCAACAGTAAAGCATCCTGAGACCATTCATGTGTGGGGTTGCTTCTCATCCAAGGGAGTGGGCTAACTCACAATTTTGGCCAAAAACACAGCCATAAAAAAAATGGTACCAAAACACCCTCCAACAGCAACTTATTCCAACAATCCAACAACAGTTTGGTAAAGAACAATGCATTTTCCAGCACGATGGAGCACCGTGCCATAAGGCAAAAGTGATAACTAAGTGGCTCGGGGACCAAAACGGTCAATCCTCAAGAGGGGGGTGGACAAACAAAAACCCACTAATTCTGACAAACTCCAAGAAGTGATTATGAAAGAATGGGTTGAATCAGTCAGGATTTGGCCCAGAAGTTGATTAAAAGCATGCCCAGTCAAATTGCAGAGGTCCTAAAAAAGAAGGGCCAACACTGCAAATACTGACTCTTTGCATAAATGTCATGTAATTGTCGATAAAAGCCTTTGAAACACATAAAGTGCTTGTAATTATATTTTAGTACATCACAGAAACAACTGAAACAAAGATCTAAAAGCAGGTTAGCAGCAAACTTTGTGAAAACTAATATTTGTCATTCTCAAAACTTTTGGCCACGACTGTACTTTGGGTACTCAGTGTACAGTATGTACCCAAAATACATGGGAAAAAAACCCTAGGGTGAAATATCACTACCCACCCCCTTACTGTTTATGTTTTATGACCTGTCTTATAGTTGTCTGCTTTTCTTGTCTCGTCTCTGAGTGAACCCATTATGTTTTATGCCCTGTTATAATCTGTCTGCTTTTCTTATCTCACCTCTAAGTTAACCCATTGTTTTATGACCTGTCATACTCTCCACCTACTTCTATATTATTTTACTAAGATTAATATTATGGTGATTAATATTATCATATTGTTACATTGCTGCATACACAAGTATATTTTACTAAAATATGCTTACATAAGTATATATAAGTATTTGGGACAATGATAATTTAGATAGTTAACAGAGGTAGATGGATTTAAAGATGGAGTAAAGATAAAAAAAAAAGTAGGCTTTAGGTGTGTGTAGTGTGTGCGCATGCACTTACAGTAGATTAAGTTGTGTATAGACTGGTGTGTGTTTGTGCTTAGGTTAGGTTAGTGTGTGCATTGACTGATGAGCCAGGACGTGTGTGTGTGCGCGCTTACTTATACTGTAGGTTTGTGTTTGAGTTAGTGTGTGCATAGGTTGTTGTGTGTGTGAGTGTGTTTATGTTACTGTGTGCATACTGGGGAGCATGAGTTTTTAGATTGGTCTACTGTACATATAATGTTTGTTTCAAAGTGAGTGTAAGCTGGTATGTGTAAGAGAATGTGTTTGTGTGGGAGGATGTGGGTGTAGGACAGTGTGTATTTACCAGTGCTGCTTCCCTGAACAGGCTGAAGGAGGGGGTCTTATTGAGGACCTCCATCAGATCAGGGGGAGGAGGAGGGATGTCGGAAATTGGTGGTTTCAGAACCTGACATACAACGTACACACTATTAAGCACACGGCATTCTGTAAGGAATAATCTTGCAGGATAAATCCTAAATACAATCCAGTGCAAAATTTCAGTACTTAAGTACAATACTAATTAAATGCATTTACAATAGTGAATGGTATTTAGTTAAAATGCCATTTAAAATAAATGAAAGGGTTGCATTTAAAAAAATTGTATGCATAATTATGTGGATATGTTCATTTCAGTTAATATACAATGGCTGCACACATTTTTGTGCGACATAAAACACTAAAATAAAACAACAAAACTAAAACACATAGGTCATATGCTTTTCTAACATTATTGCAGTATAACAATTATATATTAGTATATTACGGGTGTAGTTTCTTTTTTTCCTACATGTCATTGTTTCTATTTACCAGGAAATATTTAGCAACTGTGTGATCACCACTAACTTTTATAACTAACTAAATAACTTCAGGTCACTAATATGTAATATATATATTTAAAAGGAAACTTTGAGAACAGCCTGCATTTCAAAAGAAGTGGATAGGTAAAACTAAACTGGACAGGTTCAGTTTACACTCCACAGATCCCAAAAAAGAGAAATCAGAACGAACTACTGTAGCATGAACCAGTGATCTCTCCCAAAGGGAGCCGATGACACCTTAATGCTGGTAACCATGTGACTGAACTTAGGCTTTTCAGAATCAAAATCAGAAACTACAAAAGGTGTTGTGATACAAACTGTAAGAAGTAGCACCATTCCGAGGAGATGTAGAATCTCCTCTAAGCAGGTTGTGAATCAAATCAGGAACCCACTGACTAGCAGCAAGAAGGCCCAAAACATTAGCATGAGTAGACCCAATGTTCATGTCCTCATCAGAGTCAAAGCTTGTGTTTGTAAAAACTCTTAGCTAAAGCAACAAAAACAAGACTAGAGTACAGTAAGAATAAAATTATAAAAGAGCATAAAAAGATAAACTTTAAACTAACTATGCTTACCCATGCCTTGTTGAAAACTGATGGCAAAATCAGAAAAATTGAGAATATATAGGCAGATAAATAACTACGTCTGTTATTTAAAAAAAATAACCAAGTATGATTGTGAAATGTGCAGCAAACAAGGCAGATGGCACATTAATTGTTGAGGAAAATGCAGCACTTGACAAGGGAACCAGAACACCCATATTAGGACAGGCAAAAATTATGCCAATGCATTCAGAACAAAACCCTGACCCATATGAAGAACCAGAACAGCCAACAAGCATAGTAATGCCGCCCTGTCCCTAGCTTGTCAAAGAACAGTACAGACCTGTGGGTCTGGCCCTCAACACCTGGCCTAACCTCACTAACAATATACAGTCTACAGCTACAGGCTGAATATACAGTATCGGACTCAGCTAAAAATATATATACACACACTAAGTTGTTATTTATGATCTTTTTTAAACCTCAAATTAAATTATAGCACCAAATTTGCACCATTGCTGATGCTATCAGGTCATCGTCAGAAGATAGATTCTGTATATGCAGTAAAGTGCTTCTCTGTTATTTTTATAAAGTGACCCTTGAAATGGGAAAGATGGAATTTAAACTTGGATAAACTTAACTATAATGGAAAGTGAATTAAAGGGTAAGTTGAAGTATAATATAAGCATTCACTACAAGAAAAAAAGGACTGTATCCAGGTATGAACAAATTTCCTTTAGGTGAAAGTGTAGTTGCTGTTATAGCTAATTGTGGTGTTCGAAATTGACCTAGGCATAGGGGGATAGGTGAAAGAGAGTACCAGAATATAGAAAACGCAGGGAATTCTACTATCGGGTTGTACATCAGTGTGTGTGTGTAAGGCCATATCACCCCCCCCCCACACACACACACACACCACCCTGCACTGAAGACTTGATAAAGGTGTATAAGGCAGATATTGTTTGTTTAGCTATAGAAACAACAGTAGTAGGAATATAAGTAGTATTGGAAGAAAGAGAATATTAAATTGAGTAAGAAAGGTTGGAATAGGCAAAGTATAAAGTGGAATCCTAAATAAATGAGTTCTGGAGTAAAAGAAAAGACAACTAGTTAAGGTTTAAGTAACAGCCGATATCCACACAAACAATAATCTCTAAGAAGTAGAACTTTGGAGAAGTCAATAAAAGAGTGAAATACCAGAAGAGAATCTCACATTCAATCAAGCCCTATTCCCAGAGAATTTTATAGTAGTAATATCAGGGGAAAAAACCCTTATCTGTTAGTTTACAAGTGCACACAGTGCTATGGAAATGGACAGTGATACATGCCACATGCCAGTTGGAAAGGAAGAGTCAGATGATGACTAGGTTTATAAGAAGTTAAGTGGTTTACTCAAATAGGTGGAAAATAACTATTACAACAGAGAAGTGATAGGAGTTGAAGAGCAGTACTCCCATAATTGCAATTTTATCATAGGTATCATAGCCTAGTATTACTGCAAAGTTGAACAGTGTGGCATCGTGTCAGTAGGGCACTCCTCCCAGACCAGACCAGGTATGTCTGGGAGACCTAAGCACCAAGGTCACACCAGAAAACCAGGATGGAAAAATAATCTACAAACAAAAGTAGGGCAGAATTGAGGAAAAATCTAGAAGAAGAATGGTTTAGGCAAGAAGGGAAAATGGATGAAAAGGCAAAGAAGAAAAAATGATAAATTAGATAAGGAAAGAACAGAGACATGGAAACACAGCAGGTAAACAAAAACACAGAAGTGAGGGAACAGAAGAACAAAAGTTTAAAAAAAGGAAGTCCAAAATAAAAAAGAGCACCCTCCACCATTTACTGAGGCACACATGCAATAGAGGAGAATGGAAATGTACCCAGAAAAAAACAGAAACTACAAGGAGTAGTAGTACTCCAGTCCAGCAGGATCCCAGACAAATATCTGAAAAAAACACCAGGGACATCAGAACTGTTGAAAATGCCAAGAGCCCCAATGTCAGGGAAACAGAACAAAGATCTGGACGAGCCCAGAGGGGGAAATACTGGGCAGGAGAGGTGCAAGCCCTAAGCAAACACACACATATGAGCAGGAACATAATAACCAAGGAAAAGGGGCAGAATCAGATAAAGAGTTAAACGCTAGAGAGCAGGCTTAAAAGGACAGGTGTAAACTGCCAGCTTCTGAGTATGTATAGCTAATATCTATCTAGAGAAAACACATGCAAAGCACACCAAAACCAGAAAAGATGAAAGGGAAAGAAAATGAAAAAAAAAAAAATCAAAGCTCATATATGATCCATGAGCAGTTAACCAAGTGATTGAGGCAGAAGCTCCTAAAGTAACTGGCCCTCACACCCTAGTGTCTACATTCCACAAAGCGCTTAGTGGCACTTAGTTCCCGAGATTATCAGCATTTTTCAGTATCTCCAACAGCATTTGTCTTCGCTTATAAGGTCTTACAATATACATACACAAGGCTCCCACAAGGGTACTGTGAAAGTCCTTTGAAGCTTTAGTGCAAGACCTAGCAACAGTGGACACTGATAGCACCCTCACTTAGTATGTGGATGACATACTGATTTTTAATCCAAAGTGAAGGCAATGCTAAATTGACTTGCTGACAGTAAATCCTCACAAGTTTAGTTAAGAGAGGAGCTCCAGTTCTGTAAAAGGAGATGTGCTGGTGGAATCTCCCCAGAACACGTAAATGCAGTACAAAAGACTCTAGTCTCCAGAAGGTGCAGTCAGTAAAAAAACTTTTTAGATTTTTTTAAGCATTCCGCAGTCACGAGATCCAAACTCATAGTAATTAAAAAAAAAATTCTTGTACACACTCACCCAAACTATATTGCAAAATCTGTTGTGATCTTATTATGCAGTACAGCATACTTCAATAACAACAATACTAATAATAATCATTATTTTAAAAAAGTGTATTACTAGAGTATTATTATAAAAAGTCCACTATACATATGGTGAACCATGACCCAATAGACAATTGCATGTCAACATAAGAATTGCTTCAGAAAAAGATCACGGTTTTAAAGTGGCACAGATCTAAACCTTATCAAAAATCTGTGGAATGGCCTGAAGAGCACTGTGCACTGGTGATCTCCTTAAAATGTATAGCAGTAGTAGTCTAAAGCCAATATACTTATTATATGTTATATACACTAGTCAGTACAAAACACTGAGAGTTGAGGTGTGAGAGTTAAAGACTGAACAAATATAAACCAGCAAACTGGTTACAGGATCATCGAGGCTCACCCATGGCCATGAGGACCAAAGGCCTGCCCATCCAATGCAATCCCACAGCCAATGGAGCACAAACCACCAAAAACTGGCTATGATAGGAAGGTTTCAGATCACCCCATGCATTACAGCTTGCTGTATGGGGGTTAGACAAAAAGCATAGAGTATAATTACTGTATTAATGATGTGAATGAACCCATTGGTCGCCTTGAGGTCTGAGACAAGAATTGTGGCAGTATCAATCATAAGCTCCTGAAGAAGAAAACATACAGTTACATATAATTCATTAAGAAAAAAGTGTAAATACACAAATACCTACATGCTATCAGAGAAACGTATCATATGTTACCCCGTTTTTAAATGTTATCTTCCATTTTGTCTTGGATTTAGTTGAGATTGTTTTATTGACCTGCTTCTTCAAGTCATCATAGGTGTAAATGCCATCCAAAAAGTGAGCTCTGAAAGGAACACACATAAACAACAAAGGACAAACACTGATGGAAAATGTTGCAAATTCCCTAAATGACCATAAATGAAAGAATCAATGGAGGAAACTTTAAACATTATACTTTTGTAGCACCCAATTTTTTTTCAAGTTGTTACACAAAAAGTAAATGAGCAATATATTGGTTCATAGATAATACAATGTAAATAAGTACAGAAGATGTTTGGGGGCTTGAGTATTTTTGCATTTTTAATTTACTTTAACATTATTAAAACAGAAACTTTAATTAAAAAAGTGAAATGTTTTACTCCTTCTTACTTTTGCAATACTTGTTACAAATCATGGCATGAGTTTCTTTTTCCTTTTTATATATTTACCAGTTCATACAGGATAAGGCATCAAAAATCTCACCCCAATCTCCTTATATTTTCCAGCATTCTTTTTTGTAATAATTTTCACTGTGGCAAATTTCTTTGTATTTAATGAGGTACAGTTACAAAAAGAACAGACATACAGTATAAATACAATAGTGGACCATACTGCAAGAGGTAAGGCATCCGGTAATAGTCAGTCCAAAACTGCTCCTCTGCATCAGTCAGATTATTAAATGCATCCCTGGAGGGAACTAAAGCAGTCACATTGCTCTCAGCACTGCTTATTGGATGTCTCTAAAGTTAAAAGGACAAAACACAATTTATTTGCAATACAAAAGCAGTAAGTTTTGCAACTGACTTATATACATGATAAAACTGTACAAACTTGTAGATAGCGGTTGAAACTGTAGAAATCTGAGTTTCCCTCTAGCTCCTGAACAAAAAAAAAAGCATACAGTTGTTATACAATAAATATTAAGTAATTAGATGTAAAAATCGGGTTTAGGGGTTTAAAATCAAGTAAACATGCTTTAAAAAATAATTTATAGTTTATTAATGAAAATAAATCAAATTTCCTTTAATTAAATGCTGATTTATGTGGATTTATTTTTATCAGCACATAAACAAAAAATAGCTGTGTTTAATTACATTGTTAACATATCTGTTATAACTGATGAAGCCCATGGGTATTTAACATCAACTAATGTTGAGAGCAAAGAAGACAAATAACAATGCATCGAATTATACAATTAATTATGTGTATTAGTATGTCATGTGAATTAATGGGTTAACAAAATACATAAATATAGTTTATTTAATACTACTATAAGTGCATTATTGAAAATATTCATTAGTACATGATGTATACACCAGTCACTGCCTAATATTGAGTAGGTCCTCCTTTCTGCCGCCAAAACAGTGATGCACTGTGTATTCTTTAATTTGAACTACAGTAGTTCTTTTATTTGCTCGGACCATACACGCCAGCCTTTGCTCCCCACACGCATCAGAAAGCCTTGGCAGTCCAAGACCCTGTTACTGGTTCAACAGTTTTGATCCAGGTTCTGACCCATATTAGACAAGTAACATTCCACAAGAGCTGCAGTTTTTAAATTGCTGTGATTCATCACAATTTGGCCATTGTTTCTGCTTTCAATATATATTAACTTCAGGGACAAAATGTTCACTTGCTGCCTTATACATCCCACCCACTTCCAGGCGACAAATGCAACAAGATATTGTAACTGTAGCTACTGTGGCCCATGTAGTCAAATCCAATAGAAGAGTTACTGTAGCTCAAATTGTTTAAAAAATTATCTCCAAGGAACACTCCTTAAAGAATTTCAATTAGGTTTAGGCCCCATCATAGTACAGAAACTGCACTTGATAAGATTGTAAATGACTTGTTTTTAGCTTCGGACCAAGGCTGCATCTCAACACTAGTCTTACTTGATCTTAGTGCTGCATTCGATACTATAGAGCATAATATTCTCATAGATCGCTTACAAAATCACATAGGTATTTAGGGACAGACATACCTGTCCGATCGATACCATTTTGTAGATCTAAATGGAGAACCGTCTGGTGTAATGCCAGTGAAATATGGGGTCCCACAAGGGTCAGTTTTAGGACCCCTTCTGTTCTCAATATACATGCTTCCCTTAGGTGACATAATTAGAAGACATGGGATTAATTTCCATTGTTATGCTTATGATACCCAATTATATATCTCAATAAAACCAGATGAAATACCTAAGTTGTCTAGATTAAATGAGTGTGTCCAGGACATAAAAGATTGGATGACCAATAACTTTCTTTTACTAAATTCAGATAAGACAGAGATATTACTTATTGGCCCAAAAACCAGTACACAACAGCTTTCACAATTTAGCCTGCGTTTAGAAGGATGTACTGTTACTACTAGCTCGACAGTAAAAGACCTGGGTGTAATATTAGACAGTAACTTGTCCTTTGAAAATTACATTTCCAATATTACAAAAACAGCCTTTTTCCATCTTAGAAATATTGCCAAGCTTAGGAGCATCTTATTTGCATCTGATGCAGAAAAGCTAGTTCATGCATTCATGACCTCCAGACTGGACTATTGTAATGCATTACTAGGTGGTTGTCCTGCATCCCCAATAAACAAGCATCAGTTAGTCCAAAATGCAGCCGCCAGGGTTCTCACTAGATCCAGAAAATACGATCACATAACCCCAATATTATCATCCCTGCAAAGCTGTCCAGTTTAGAATCAATTACAAAATAGTATTACTCACATACAAGGCTTTAAATGGTTTAGTTCCCACATACCTATCCAGTCTTCTGATACGCTACAATCCACCAAATTCCTTAAGATCACAAAACTCTGGACTTTTGGTAATTCCCAGAATTTCAAAATCTACAAAAGGGGGTAGGGCTTTTTGATATTTAGCCCCAAAGCTTTGGAATAGCCTTCCAGACAGTGTTTGAGGCTCAGACACAGTTTCCCAGTTTAAAAGTAGACTCAAGACACATCTCTTTAATCTGGCATATGTGTAACTCATCCCATAACTTCTTTCTCCAGTACATCTATCCTGAATGGCAACTACGCTAATTCTCTCCTTCTGTTCTCTATTTTTCTAACCATCCCGAGGCATGTGGAGATTGTGCCAGCTTCAGTAGACAAAGGCCGACCCTGCAAGGTTCCTTAGGCATCCAGAGAAAAACCAGCTTCAGTTTGATTCTGCTTTATGATGGTTGGAGCTACACATGCTGCTCCTGTGCTTCCAGTGATCCAGACCTCATCTGCCCTTTGCACCTACTGACTCATCCCTGCGCTGAACTGGACTTCATGTTAATTTAAAGAAATTTTGTTTTATTGAACTTTTACCCGCATAACACACATGATCTTATATCATTTCTATCTGTTATCACCCAAATGAGGATGGGTTCCCTGTTCAGTCTGGTTCCTCTTAAGATTTCTTCCTATTGCCATTTCAGGGAGTTTTTCCTTGCCACTGTCGCCGTCACCCTTGGCTAGCTCAGACAATTCATTCATCAATCATTCATTCATCTCATTATTATCTAGACACATTTTTCTCACACATACACACTTCCAAATATTTTCTTTTTTAAAAAATAAAATAAAATATTTCCTTCATTTTTGTGAAGCTGCTTTGAGACAATGACCATTGTTAAAAGCGCTATATAAATAAAATTAAAGTGAATTGAATTAAAAAAAAAAAGGTTGATGCTGGTTCCAATTGAAAGGTGGCAAAAAGGGGGACCATCTCGAAAATAGGCAGGTGGTCTTAATTTTATGGCTAAATGGTAAATGATACAATTGTCAATTGCGAACATTACACATTTATAACCATTTAATATATAATGGGATTTATTTTAAATACTGATTCATTAATCTAGAAAAGACACTTACCATCAGAATATTTCCATAGCATGTGGTGCCATCTCCTTCATAATCTTGTGGACAAGTACATGTGTGTGTGCCACTGTTATTAAATGAACATGCTGCCTGTTTAAAAATAAATATATATTTGTCAATATAGATATATATAATATTTTTGAGAAACATAAACATAAACTAGTTATGTTTCAATGATTTCAAAAGGTATATTTGTAAATAGAATTTGTTGATATATACAACACACTTGATACCATGAATAGTTAACTGGCTAGATAGTTAAGACTTATTTTTCTTTATCATGTGCCTCAACATTCTGAAATCTTCAATCATAATAATCACAAAACATAAACTAAGCATAAGCAATATATTCCCCCTATAACCGATTGCTTAGCCTACTAGCCATCCATGCAGTCTGGGGTATGATGAGCCTTAAACAGGTACAAGATACCCATGATGCACCTAGTTTGTAGCAGCTAGAACACTGTTTTGAACACATGTACACATATCTTTGTATTGTTAAGTACAAACCATTTCGTGACAGCCTCCATTGTCTGATAGGCAAGGGTTTACAATCTGGCACATAATGCCATCTCCCATGAATCCCTTCTTACAGGCACATTCACTCTGAAAAAATAACAAGAACCATGCGGCTGTTAATTCAGTAATGCAGAAAAACAGTGTGTGTGTGTGTGTATAGATAGATAGATAGATAGATAGATAGAAGTCTTATGCACCATACTATCTTTAGTACAAAGTTTGTTATATTCTGATTGTTTATCATGTCTGTATTATTATGCACAAAGCCATTCACCTTTCCAAACATAACTTAAAATGAATAAATAACATCACAGAGGCATATTTGCAAGCATTTAATGAAAGCTACATGTTACATGATAGAACAGTTGTCAGAGCCAGAAACAAAAAACTAATACAGTCTTCTGATTTTGCATGAAAGTAGAAAGGAGTGAATGTGATAAAGTTACCTGAATAACTCAAAAAAGTTTTGGGCATATGCAAAAAAAAATGCCATAAGCAAACATGTCTTCGAAAAGAAAGTCAATTCTATGAATCAGCATTCCAGTGTCTGTTGAATTCTAACACTGGCACAAAACATTCTGCTTCATGAGCAGAACCTTTTAGTTCAACTCCTTAATCGAATTTTATTTAAAAAGTATAAAAGTACAAAAAATATTTTTAAAAAAAACACTGCCCTGTTTTTTTTTTTTGCTGTCTTCTTACAATGTGACCAGCTAGATGGCAAAAACAGGGCTAGTAAAGGTACTGTAAATGAAATTTTGACAACAACTATTGACAGTTTGCAGTAAGTGTTAGTTTTCTTGGATCCTTAAAATTTTAAATCCAGCAGTATACAGAAACAAGGTCAACCAGCAGACACTGAGGAGAACAAAGCTACAGACTGGCAGAAGGTGAAATTGAATCTCTATTGACAGGGATCTCTGAACAGCCATATGATGACATCAAGTAACCTTCAAACACATGGGTAAACTGAAGCTGTGATAAACTCCACGCAAGGACAGAAACCAGAAAAGAGCCCTCCAGTAATGAGAATGAAAGAAAGGCAACGCTGAGGTTTAAAAAAAAAAACACAAAAATTTGACTGTAGAGACCTGGAGTAAGGGCATCTCAGATAAGTCCAAATTTCAGCTTTGGCTAAAACCTGGTCCTCCTATACTGTAGTTAGATGAGGATCTGAAGAGGCCTACAAGCCACAGTGTCTTGCACCAGCTGAAATGTGGAGGAGGAACGGTGATGATCGGCGGGTGCTTCAGCAAAGTTGGAATGGGGCAGATTTGTTTTGTGAAGGTGAAGGTTGCTGTCTTCTTACAATGTGACCAGCTAGATGGCAAAAACAGGGCTAGTGGTATCTTAAAGGTAAAAGGAATTTTGGCAACAACTATTGACTGTTCAAAAAGATTCGAAAAGAAAATTCTGGCTTTACTGGCACATGGATACAGTAAGTGTTTGGATGCTTAAAATCTTACAAGCCACAGTGTCTTGCACCAGCTGAAATGTGGAGGAGAACTGGAGATGATCGGAGGGTGCTTCAGCAAAGTTGGAATGGGGCAGATTTGTCTTTGTGAAGGTGAAGGTTGCAGATTTGTCTTTATAAAGGTGAAGGTTACCATGGAGAAACATTTGCTTCTTTCTGCTCTGACTATGTTCCCCAACTACAGTATGAGAATTGTTTTTTCCAGCAGGACAATGCTCCATGCCATCCAGCCAGGTCAATCAAGATGTGGAAGGAGGACTGCCAGATCAAGACCCTATTATAGCCTGCCTAATCTCCAGATCTGAACCCTATTGAAAACCTCTGAAATGTGATCAAGAGGACAAACACTATAAAAAAAAAGCTAGGTTGTGTGAATTTTTCCATATATTTTTGGTGGTATTTCTAAATGCTCCTTTATTAAAACATTAACAGCACATTGTTTAAAAAACAATATCAGCTTGTTTTGATTGGATTGTTTAATATCTGCAAACACTGCATCCCTTTTTATGTTGTCATATTCTTTAAATTAATTATCTTAATAACAATGTTTGTATATGAATTTGTGAGAAATGTCAGTAGTTTATAGAATAAAACAAAACTTTTGATTACATTAAAATATACACCTACAGTATAAAAAGTAAAAAATTAGAAACTGATCATTTTGCACTGATCTTTTTTTCTTTTCAGACCTGTCAAATATAAGTCATAGAAGATATACGTCTTTTTAATTTTGTAAATTTTCTTTATCTGTTAATATAATAAAAAATAACATTTATATACAAACAATAAATGTCAATATTTCAAATGTTTGTTTTAGCTGAGTCTTTTAGTTTTTAATAGCGTAATGAAGTAATAAACTACTTATAAAGTAGGCAATAAAGAAATCATAAAACCGTTTATAAATGCTGTAATCATTTTTTATTGAATTTGTGGTTAAAATAAAGCATTTCATGTGCACTTTAAAAAGCAAATTAAGGCTATAAAATACTAAATATGTTTTAATTTAAAATAGGATAATACATAAGATACAGAATAAAAAGATCCTGTTCAAGAAAAATTTAATTTATATACTGTTTTTTTCCCAAATATATGTAATGGGAAAAACATATATTTATTCATTACTTTTTCATACTGCTTATTCTCAGTAGAGTCACAATGGGCCTGTAACCTATCCCTAGTTTAGTGCACTAGGCTAGGGCACAGGGCACAGGTCCTAACAGGTCATAACATTCATTATGGAATATGGTTCATTCACTCTCAATGATGCAGTAAAAATATTTTTGTATTACCTGGCCAGGTCCAATGGGGGTGCAGTCCGCTTGTTCATGACACCCCCCACGATTTTCCATTAAACAGTTGTTGATCTCCACACACACAACACCATCACCAGTCCATCCCTCATTACACACACACGACACATTTCCAGGGCCTGCATACACACACTGGGCCTGTAAACACAAACCACATTTACTGTCTTTTCTAATGTGCCCAGAAATGTCATCTGTTTAACTTAATGTCACTGATGGACATCAGTAATCTAACATCTGAATTATATTTCTAACAATAATCTAACATTGAATATCATATTTACAAGCTTTTTTGTTAGACTTCTTTACATTTACGTATATTTGTTAATAAACCAAATAAATGTAAATCCCACACAAGTACACAAAGTACACAAATATGGTGCTGTTGGATTCTCAAACCTGAAGTTGTAGCTCGATTTTCTATAAAAGCATATCTCTAACAATAGTTTCAGATTTAATTTTCATAATATACTTATTATCCATTCTAATATATTATAATAGTAACAAGCAATTCACAAGATTGTGTAAGGCTGATTGGCTACATACCCTCAGACACACAATAATAATAATAATAAGAAGAAGAAGAAGAAGTTAATAAATAATTATAATTATTTTATATAACAATATTATATAATAATAGTGTTCTCGTGCAAGAAAGAAAATTGTTTATTGATCTAAATTGATTAACTGTACTGAGTCAGCACTTTGTAAAGTTACATTACATCTATCACTATAGGACATACAGTTTGGGGTAATGTTTGTTTTCTTATGAACTTCAAGAAAGGATAAAAGAGAGGTTGGCGATATTGACTATTTATGTCTTTTATAATATACATAACAACAGGTAGTTGTAGTTGTTTTTCCGATGTCCCACAACATTTAATGTAACTACAAATGATCCAAAAACACGAAGTGTTGTTTGGGAATAAATGTAAAAAAAAAAAAAAAAACTGTAATTGCTGGCCAAATGCTGTGGCAAATAAAAAAATTGTGCACACTATGCTTCTTTAGGCAAACAAAAAGGCAAATATTGCCCTTGTACTGTATTAACTTAAGCAGCGTGTACTGCATTTGTTCTCTATTCATACAGAATTCAGAAAAATAAGAATTATAGTTTAAAGCAACTTATAGCCACATACATTAATTGAACTTTACAGTATACAGTATATTATTAGGTACTGTAAGGGCATATTGCTTTAAAGTCAAAAAAGGTAATCATTCTGACACCTTTCAGCACTTTAGAAAAGAAAGGTTAAGAATAAAAGGTATTGCATGTTTTAAAGAAAAAAATAATAATAAAGACAGCATTGTGCCTCACATTTGTGTGGCATCCACCTCTGTCAGGGTTTAGGCACAGGTTGGCTTCAGTACAGGAGTATCCATCACCATCATATCCAGGATTACAAACACACCTAGAACAAACCCACCATTTAACACAAACCATGGAAATTCCTAAAAAGTTAATTTGATATGAAAAGACTACACACTCATTTGTGTGTAAAATTGCGGTTTAAAATTATTACAATTAAATTAATAAAATAATTAAACCAAAATAAATAAATTAAAAATAGAGTTGCTAGCAAAAATCTAGACCAAGCACCTTATGCCAATGGCCCCCAGGCGTATCAAAAAGACGGTAGGCACAATGGGCGCATGCATTCCAAGGGCACATGGCAATAACAATATTACATTTTTGGAATAGGAGGGAATTTTATGTTAAACCCTCCAAAAAGCCCCAGATACTTGAAAACAAGCATCCTGTGATGCCACATAATGTGATGTCACACACTATGTTGCCACACCAAAAGTTATTAACCATGTTTAGGGCATCATCACAGCTGACCCTTTTGAGATATCAAAAATCCCTCCACAATTTTGCATCCTCAATGTCTCAATATGAAATCACATGGTTTTAGTGCACAACTTTTAGTGGTGATCATATAAATCCCCTAGGAGAATTCCACTGGGTGTATTTTGCAAACAACCTAAAATAACTGACTTCCTGTTGAGTAGAGTAAATGACATGTAATGCAAATCCTGTTGAGCTCAATGAGCTCTTAATGTCTACTAGGTTTTGCATGCATGCATGCAAGCATGTATGAGCTATGCAGTAAATTCTTGTGTGAGGGCCCTATGCCACGTCTTTATGAATTTTTGAGCATCTTATGACCCTCAAAAAGCCTGGATAAAATTCTGGAAAAAACATCCTTAGAAAAACAAGGGGGCCCTTCACACACTATGACATCAGAACTATCGGACAGCACTTTCATAGTGATATTGATGATGACATAATAATGCTTAGGCCCTAATTAATGTCAGTTCTGTTATTTTGATCTAACATAAGTTTTTACATCACTTGCAATTTTAACAATGCGTAGACTTATGTGCACTTTAGTATTTGCATTTCAGTATTTGCAAAATTACATAGACCGTATTACTCTATATGTTGGCATAATAGCAAAAAAATAAGCAAAGGCAAAAAGTTAAAATAATACAGATGTGTAACTAACGTGTTTATGTTGTCAATGCGTGTACAGTGAGCATGGATATGACAGTGTTCAGATGCACCATCTGAATCACAGAGTGCGGCTGTGAGATCACAAAGGTCTCCTGTGTATCCAGACAGACAGGAGTTCCTGCGACACACCCCCTGACTGCCAGGCCTGTTATCACAAGTGCCATGAACACAGCGGCAATCTGTGCAAACACCCAAACAGAGATAAAGTAAGATTAACATAATCACTTATTAATAATAATAATAATTATTATTATTATTTGTTTGTTTGTTTATTTAAAAGAGGAGACGTTAATTTTGTTGGATGTTCTGTCATGGTGTAAGTTTTACAGCTAAAAGGTTTCGATATTTTCTCTATTTATATAATTTTTATTATTATCTTTTTATTTCATACTTTTTTATCTGAATTTTTTCTTTTTTTACACTCTTTTTCTTTTTTTAAATTATATTCCTATTCATATTCTTTATTAGAATATTCTATTGTCCTTTCAAGTTTTAGGCGAAGGGAGATCATAAAAGCATTTTACTGCATATTATACTGTGTGTGGCTGTGCATGTGACAATTAAAATTAGAGTTTGAAATTAAAAATTGAGGTAGCTAAGGCCTTCTAGTCAGGAGCTTCAAAACAGAAACAGCAAAACAGTCGGTCCAACAGTAGCGCACCCCTACCACTATTATTACTACACCTACTACTACTACTAATAATAATAATAATAATAATAATAATAATAATTACTGTAAAGGTGTAATAACTGTGAAGTTGTACACTGACAGAGGCGGAATGCTACGTTGTCTTCTGCTCTCGTAGCTGTTTCATCTCAAGGTTTGACATCATTACCTTTGGCTTTCTTATCAAAAAGGTTTTTTTCTTGATTGCACAATTTATTGTAAACTCCAGAGACTGTTATGTTTTAAAATCCCAGTACATCAGCACTTATTTGATATAGTCAAATCAACCTGCCTGGCACCAACAATCATATCATAGCTAAAATCACTGAGCTCACTTTTCCCTCATTCTGATGGTTGATGTGAAAATTATTTGGCGCTGGGGACACGTGTCTGTGGGAGATTATGCATTGTGCTGCTGCCACAAGATTGGCTGCGGATAATTACATAATAGCATGAATGATTAGGTGTACAGGTGTTCATAATAATGTTCTCAATGAGGGGAGCTCTATTACACACATTAAGGTTTAGTTTAACTTAACATTTTAGCTATTCCTTTGTAGTCATAATTAAAGATGCATTGCATAGATTAAGGCTCAGTCAGATTCTTACCTTCATCACAGTTTTCTCCATGTTTACTTGGATCAGAGCAGATGTGGCAACCAATGCCCTTAAAGCCTGGGTTACATTTACATGAGCCATCACCATGAATGCCATCAGAACACTGTTTCCAAATTAAAATATGAAGAGAACATTTAATAAAGCTGCACAAGTAATAATAATAATAATAATCAAAGGACGAATATATGATAATCTGACTACTGTAGAAGTGGCAGCTGATGAAACCATACATACTAACATGTTGGGAGTGAACTACAACTACGCAGCATGCACAACCAGAATCATCTGCATTCTAATAAGTAAATAAAACCCTGTTTTACAACGAAATCACAAAGTATATGCTCTCGTGATTTATTCTCGACGTTATCAAGCCTTGTTTTTCTTTTTAGACCTATAGAATATGATTCTGTTGTTTTCTGCTTACTGATTCTTGTCTAAGTATTGTGTACATTGTTTGCTGATTGGTCAACCCAGGCTCAGATTTTTTTACAGATTTGATAGTTATTTGTCTGGCAGATCCAGTTTGAAATAAATGATTTTATCTGCATTTGCATCCTCTCAATTTTCAGTGGCTCTGACAACTTCAAGAAGCAGTGCTTTTCGAAAGAAAAAAATAAATTTTTAAAACATTAAAAAAAATATCTTAAAGGTATAGCAAATTACATCCTGCATATTTTTTGCCTAAATACGTTTATCTAGATTTTACTATTTTAATAGTAAAGTTGCTCTTTTTTCCCGCTGCTACTGCTAATACTAATTTTAATGATATTGTAAAGCAATATTTGATCAATATTTCATACATAAACAGTGCTAGTTACAGTAATAATACTAATACTACTACTACTACTAATAATAATAATGTGAGCACCAAGAATTGACAACCCGAAATTTTATCTTAGCATAATCTTATTTTTAAAACTTTATAAATTTTTTATGTTTTCCTTTTACCTGTTCAAAAAATTGTGATTGAATTTTTTACAGAATTATACAGACTTATCCACTCAAATGGAACTCATTTAATAATAATGTTGTCAATGAGCAATCTTATATGAATTAATAAAGAAGAACAAACGTGCTGTACTTACAGTGCCTTTGTCATAACATGGGTGTTGGAAACCTCCAATACAGGGTTTACAATCACGACCGAAAAAACCCTTGCAGCACTGGGGCTCCTAAAAAACAAGTTTTTTATATTAATCATATAGTTTTACCTTTGGTTATAATGTCATGATTATATTATTTACTACTATACAGTATATATGCATATATAACTAATAAATACCTTATATTTAAATTAAAGGCTTGGTTTTTTCTGTTTTTTATTAAGTGAATTTGGTTGGTTGCTAATTTATAATTAAAGTTAAATTTTCTAGGTTTTATTTTTATTTACATTATAAAAATCTACTATTTTAATAGGGGTATGAAAACTTTTTATATCTACTGTATTCAAGTACTGTAAATGAGAATATTCATAAATGGGAAGTTCATGATTTAATTTACCAGAATCAATTAAAAAAAAATTCATTTGTTATCCTCAAATCTACTTTAAATAAGCTAACCAATAATCCAAAATAAAAAAAGTTATTATTTATGCAACCTAATTAGTACAATGAAGTTAAAAAAATTGCTATTGCTACAACCCCTGATGAAAATTACGGAATCATTGTGACCTAAATTTATATTAAATAAACAAATCACAAATTTGTTTAAATAATTATTCTTCTGACTTCGTGAAACATACTTCAAACTATGTTATCAAACTAAGTGTGTTTTACAAGCATTCTTACCCCCGGAAAAGAACTAGTTAAAAAAAATCATTACTAATTCTATATTTTTATAATAATAATTTTTATAGGATGTAAACATTTTTGGAAACTTATAGAATTTTTTTTCTGGTTTAATTAATAAAATAAACATAGATTTAATGAGGTTGATGGTTTTTCAGGATAATGCATTGTTTTCCTCAACATTTCTCTACTTTATCTGGCATAATATGGCATTAATTAAAATAATAATATTGTAGTAGACAGTATTTGTTCATGAAGACTTAACTATCATTTGTTTATTTGTTATGAAGTAGAAAATGACCCTCACATTAGACTTAAATTATTACAATTTAAAATTTTTACAACGTACAATTACAATTTTTGTAATTATAACAATGTAATTCAGTGTATTTGGTATAATAAGTAATAAAGGTCAGTTGTATCGTGTACGCCCTTTCTAAAGGCTGAATACTCCCAGAAAGCCTGAATTTGGTTAAAATACAGGAGTGTTTTTTTTACCGTGCGGTTTGTTGTGCATAATTTTGCACAGCCTTGTACCCTAGTAAAGTCATTCCAACGTGGATCAGGAATAGGGTCACATAGCTTCATACGGCCAGACTAATACAACAGAAAAATGCATGAAATTCAGGAAATATTGAAGATTTGCCAGCAGATAAATTAATCAGTAATCAATTTTTATCATTAAATACAATGATATAACTAAATACTTAATGCCTTTGATGTAAGAATCACTGTGTTAAAAAATATAAAATATAAAAAAAAAACTTCTGTCACGCCTCCATGCAATACAGTGCATTTGTTATACATGTACTGTTCTATAATGTAAAATATACCATTTCTTCGCTCCCAGGTGGACATTTTGACTCAGTAATGTACTTGCACATTAGACATGGACTCTGCAAACAACATAAACATTTTTAAAAACAAAATATGCACACGTCAAGCATTGTATCAATGTGTTTAGTGTTTTTTTTTATTATTATTCTAAAAAGGTCACTTTTGTGCACTTCAGCGATGTACTCTAATGGGTCTAATATTTTAAGTTGAGAAATAACGATACAACCTAATAGCATGGATTATAATACAGTACATAGGAAATTTTAAGTTGTTAAAGAAAAATGTTAATAATGTAGAGCCTGAGGAGGTTCAGCATCATCCTCTTACAGTCTAACCACAGTACAGGAGTACCTCAGGGGTCAGTAACTGTAGTAGTCTGTAATTTTTATTTCTTATATATTAAAATATTTAGGGGTTAATGTGTCACGTGGCTTCTCTTTATACTGCAATGCTGACAGCTATTGTTTATGTGTATCATTACTACACACTCAGAAGTAATAGTAACAAACTGGCTATTTTAGTACCATCACCAGTTCAACTTGTGGCAACTACAGTACAGTAAAAGTAAATATTTCATTTAGATAATTTATTAATGCAGAAAAAAAAATCCAACAGTCCATGTTATACTGTATTTAACATAACATACCATAATGACAGTGGACACATTCGCATCACACCGATGTGGCATGATTGGAGTAATAGATGGTGGAATAAGAAGTCCATCAATAATATGAATGATCCCATTGGATGCAACAATATCTTTTATTTCAAGAGGTATTCCATTTTCAGTAAGAAACACTCTTCCCTGAGAGAAAAAAGAGAGAAAAGAAATCAGGATTGTGGAATCCACACTTGTTAAATGCGTTATATATTACTATACACTGGGTTTATTTTGGTTATTTTACGAAAAGCCGGAAGCGCGCGCGGGTTGTTGATGTTGTTTACATGAATATTGGCTTTATAAAGATACATTGTTGTTATCGCGCCTGTGGTGTAAATCTTTTCCTTTTCTTTTCTCTTAATTGTTGTTGTTCCTCTTTTTTGTTGTTGTTTTTTTATCGTGGCCATGTCGGTCCGCTTACGTGTAAACGTTGTAAATAGTGTAAATATCTCTTTTGTTATTGTTTGTGTATGTGGAAGCTGTAGGAGTTGGGCACCATTTTTTGTTAAACCCGTTTTTCTTCCTGTTTCTGTTTAGTTAGTAAGGGAGATAGTTTAGCCCTGTGTTTTCGTTTTTTTGTCTTTTTCTTTTTAGTATAGTTAGTTTGTGGGAGAAGAAAGGGATACTATTTTTGTTTATTGTTTTGGCCTTGGCCCAACCCTGAAGTTAAAAGCTCCCTGTGTTTAAAAAAAAAATACAAATAAAAAAAAGAGAGAACAAGAGACCAGCACATTGTTTGTAAAGCTTTATTATTCTTTATAATTTTCCTTTTTTTTTTATTATTACGCTCCTGGACCTAAGACCTGGGACGTAATATATGGTACATCAAAATATCATCACTATTTCCAGTCAGGACGCTGCAGACGGCTGCATTTATTTAGGTAGCATTCATGATCTCAGCATAAAGTATGTCCTAATTAAAAGGTAGGTAATTTTGGACTAATTTTAAAGTGCTGTTATAGTATGGTATTAAAGTATCACTTTTATTATTTAATTTGACAGTCTGGTGAGAGGTTTTCAAATGGTAAACATATGCTTCACATGTGGTGTAAGACTTTTTTTTCCACAAGTCAGGTATGTGGTCTTTATATGCGATTACATATAACTACAGTATATTAATTGTAGAATATGTCTGATTGGTAGATGTTATGATAATAATATATCTAGCGCTAAGATCTTTGACATGATTACATGATTAAATTCTATTTAAGAACACTTTCTAGTTAAGAACAACCCCAAACATATGCAGAGACTTACATCACCAGTGATATTGATCGTTATGACCTGATTTGCCATAGTTTGGATCTCTGTCATGCTGGTCAGCTCGTCCACAGTTACCTACAAACAAGTACATATGCAGAATATACCGTATACATAATAAAATAACCTACCAATATATCTTTATGTAACAAAGCTATATACTGTATCAACAATATTTACACCTGCACTGCATGGGATCTGAACAAGCTTACCACATTTGGAGAAGTGTTGTGATGTGATAGAAGTATAGAAGGGGTGCCAAAAATTAAGTGGAGTAACGATACTGATAATAAAAATAAAGCGTATAAAATAATTTTTATAAGAAAAATATTGTGTTTGCTTGCTTGCAATCACATTAAATAAATTGAAAATACGTCAGCATCCTTTGAAACAAGTACATTAAGATTTGGCAATGTATTTAAGGGAAAAGATTTTCCTAAAGATATAAAGGCACGCTGACTTGTTCATTACATTAACTTCAAAGTTTTAGTGCAAAGTTAAAAAAGAAGAATGTCAGACACTAAACTCATCTACATTATTGATGGGGGGGGGGTCAGTAAACAATGTCTACATTGCATTTTACAATAAAAAAGTCCTTATGTCTGTGATAGCCTTTCTATTAGACAAATCATTATAATAATAATAATAATAATAATAATAATAATCAACATAATGAATTCATTCATTTAAAGGCAAAATGCAAACAGTCTTACTGCTGCGAGAGAGAAAATGTGGTGCCTCAGAAGCTCTTGAAGTTTGTGCTTCGCCTTTAGGAGTGAAAGATATATTTTGAGTAAAACAAAATTCTACACTTAATACTGGCATGAACTAAAATATTTATGAAAATATTTATGTACACAGTATATTAACATTCATCACTTACATCCTTTAGCATGTATATAATACTGCCATCCCTAGATCTGTCTATGGCTTTGTTGGTTGGGACAAACAGTGTAATTGGCCCTGGATCTTGGAGTGGCATTGAAGCTCCACAGTTCTATGAAAAAAATAAAAAAATAAAATAAAAAAGGGTAAATTTTGAGTTCAGTTAGAAACACCTAGAAAAGCATGCAACTAATTTTATATGAATAAGTCAAGAGAAAAAAGGAAATAAGTCTTACATCTAGCAGAGATACAAATCGATTGAATCTGCTGTCTTCTGCAATAATGTCTCCAATGGTTTTTGAAGAAAACTATAATTAATAGGAAAACGAGTTACAAAAAAGAGATACCACTTAATGATTAATGAAAAAAAGGATCTCCTCCAAACAAAAAAATATATAAATTCATTCTTAATTATAGTTTCTCAGCAGAGTATATTTGGTGTTCAAAGTCACCATTAGTAAATACAGTATACTGTACATGTTGTTAAATAAGTTATCATTTCTATAGCAACTATTTGTTCAGAAGCATGCATGTTGGACACTACGCATTAACAAAGATTTTAAATTAATTTTGATATGGTGTAGTTCTCTGGGAATATAGCATTTTTAATTATTTCTCCAGTGGCACCCAGAGGCACAGCACCTTTGGAACTGGGAAATTGTGGTTTCGTGGTAACTGCATGACTGTCTAGTCTTTCTCTCTTCATAAGAGAAAAACTAGAGAGGCTGGTAAAAAAACAACTGTTTATTGCTAATAGGAACTGGCTTTTTAAAAATTAAGCACAATTATAAACAAACGAACATATGATGTCATTCTTTAAAATATAATAATAGCTAATTAGTGAACAAGGCTTTTTTATTTCAGTGTTTTTAATTAATGTGGTATAATATTTGTTATTAGAAAATAATAAATATCAGCGTAGTAATGCATCATGTTTATTGCTTACTTACTGAAAAACACAGGACAGAGTGAGGCATGCATATGATGCTTTTAGCATGCATTTTGCTAAGCTGGTGTGTGTGCAAATTTGCAATTTGTTAGTCAGCCTACTAGCACCACCAGGCATGTCTTGGCTGATAAAATATAGTTTAAATAAGGGAAACACTATAAAAAATAAATTTTTTATCACTCTTAGAATTTAAATCATTACTTTACCTCAGTATTGTCAGAAGTGTCTAAGGTAGCAAACGTAAACACTTTGTCCACTATATGAATAATTCCATTGGATGCAGGTATGTCACTCATGATTATTGTCAACAGTGTATCAGGATCATTTTTTGAGATGAACTTCTGCAAAGCACAAGCAAAAATCAGCTCTAAGTAGACATTAGATGTGGAACCATACAAATTTTAGTTTTAGAATCATAATTCACCTTGTTTGATTTAAATCTCATAGGTTCTCCTCCATATGTCCATAAGTCTTGTCCTTGCAAATCGTTGTAAAGACGTTGGCCGAGAATGAGGTGATGTTTGCAGATGGCTTCTGCATTTCTCCCCTGGTTAAGTTTATCCATGGATAGCTACACACACACACACACACACACACACATTCATTCCATTACATAGAGATATAAAGAAAAAGGACTTAAAGTATAGAAATTCTGAAAAAGTATGTTCATTTATGCACTTAAAATTTGGTTGGGGCTCCTTTAGCACAAATTACTGTCTCAGTGCGGTGTGGCATGGCATGTAGGCAATCAGCATGTAGCATTGCTAAGGTGTCATTAAGAACCAGGTTGCTTAGACAGACCTCTGGAAAAGCAGATATTTTGGCAGTTTGCTGCTCTGGAGCATTGAGCTGTGTGCCAATACAATGTTCTACAGTAAGAAAGATTATTCACAAGTGAAAAGCATTCAAGTCAGTTGCCAAATGTAAGTGAAGCTGTTTGGCCTTTATGCCCAGCGTCATATTTAGTGAAAAGCAAAGGCATTTCAGCAGAAAACCCCTCATGCCCACAGTCAAGAGAGTCACTCAACTAATTCATTATGAACTCCTCTGTATGCAAGAGTATTCTAAAGGCAAATGTAAGACCATCTGACCATCTGGATTATTCCTTGACATTTTAATATTTTGGGAGGAGGGGACTGTAAGTGTATAGGTTTTTAAAAATTGCTATTTTTATTTATAAACTAGTGCACTTGTACATTTGAACAAATCAGCACTCACCAGTATCATTTGGCCTTATTTTATAAACAAAAAAATGCATAACATTTTATAAATGTTATATGAGCCTAAGCTAAATAATTAAATCTAAAAGTAAATTTATACATCATTAAAATAATATTCATACCATAATATTCAATAATTAAAAATAATAAAAAGCAATTAAAATTCATTTCTACTTTTGCTCACCTGTGATGTATTCACTGGGATGAACGCTGTAAACGGGCCATGCTTGCTCAGAATGAGCTTACATCCTCGTTCTGTAAAAATTAATGTGTACTGGATACATTATCACTAATTTAAAACATCTGCAGCATAAATAAGTTCAAGAGAGGACAGATAATCTATGAATAATTTCAGCAATAGTACCAAACAATGAAATGCTTCCGGTGAGCTTTCCTGCTTGGCTGCCTTCCTGATCCAGTTCCAAAACACGCTCTATGATATCACCATAACAGCGCCACCCATCGCTGATCTGTCCCTGAGTACAAACACACCTAAAAAAAGAACAACAGTTTCACAAATACTGATTTACATGGCTCAGAATCTTTGAAGAATTAAAATGGTAATCCAATTTCTTCAGTGAATTTGAGAATTTACTGTGAATATGCTATTTTGTGTAAATTTGCATACCTAGATCTGCTACGGAATGGTGTCAATGGAACATAATATATTTTTTTTATCCAACATAGTATTAAGCCTGAAAGTAGCTTCAAAATTGGCAAATGTGTGTTAGAAGATAATTTTGGTCATACATTTTTCATCAGTTAAAGAAAAACATAAAACCACTTACTAAATTATCAAAAGTTAAGTAAAATAATAATCTGCTACACTCTTAATTTGAGCAGTAAATACAAAAACTCAGTAAAATCGCTACTTTACCCAGTTTTGCTTTTCCTAAATGCATAAATGTATGCAAAATGAATCATTATAACACACAACTTAGCATTGGTTATTTGCGATCTTAGTAAATTGGGACCATGGTGTATTATTATCAAACCTGAGATGAAAATATAAAAAAAAATTAAAAAAGGGGTCAGAGAGTAGAATTTGTTGAATTTGTTTAAAAACTACAGATGCCAATTTGATGTATTAAAAATATTTTTGTGGAGCTCAGTTTTGTGAGTACTGTACTTTTCTGTTATTTCTATTTAGTGCATACCATTAAAGTTATTTAGGGTGCCCATACTGTATAAAGTCCAAGCATGATATAATATGAGTAATAACAAAATACCAATACAAAGAGTATGAAAAGAGTGAATAGTGAAGAGAAACCTGGCTATTCCATCTTGTCCAGTTTCACAACGTGCAGTCCTGTGGCATGTGCCATCCTTACAGGCGGATTTCAGCCTGCAGCCAGTACGAGGGTCTGATCCTTCCATCCCACTCTGACACACACATTTTGACTGAACACAAACACATTTATCACAAAACTTACATGAATAAAGGAATCTACTGTTTATGAATCTTATGTATAATATACAGTAAAGAGTTCATTGGTATAAATTTTAGCCCAACAACTACCTGGCCTGGTCCAGTGACTTCACAAACAGTGGAGTTTGTTGGACAGCCTCCATTATTTTGAGAACAAGGGTTGACCGGGATGCAGAATTTGCCATCTCCCTCAAAGCCAGCTTTGCAAGTGCACTGAAATTGCCCTGCACCCTTGTATGAACAATCTGCATTTATGTCACAAACATCCTTGCTGCAAACCCCTGAAATTTTATAAGAACAACTGTCATGAACAATTTTTAATAATCAAAGTTGGCATGTCTGTCCAATGGGCAGTAGAGTTAGGTAAATGTGAGAAGAAATTTTATGTTGTGTTTTAACATAAAATAACAGTCATGAGCAAACCTTAGTACCCCTCTTTTAATGTTAGGTGTAAACATAATAAAAACATCTGCTTGTAGCAGGTATTAGTATTGTAGTACAAATACAACCTCAGACAAACAACATATAACTTTTTTCATGATGCCATTATTCATTTAATAAATATAAAACGAAAAAGACCCCCCCAACCATGATTCATAGCTTGTAGAGAAACCTTTGCCAGCAATAACTTAAAGAAATCTTTTCCTTAACAACTTTATCAGTTAGGAATTTTGGTCCATTCTTCTTTATAACATTGCTTAAAGGCATTGAGTTTTTTGGCCATTTACTTATGAACAGCTCTCTTACTGTATGCTGTTGCCATGGCATTTTAGTTGGTTTGAGGACTGGACTTTGACTAGCCCATTCCAAAACCTTGATTTTTTTTTTTTAGCCATTTTGATGTGAATTTATTAGTGTGCTTCAGATCATTGTCTTGTTTGCAATTTTTCAATTTCAACCGAGCTTTAGCTGTCTAACAGATGGCCTCACATTTGCATCTAGAATACGCTGCTATACTCTGCTATTTCTTATGGTTTAACACTTAAACACATAGAATAAAGAGAAGGGGTACTTGTACACATGACTGCATATTTCAATATAAAGTGAGCTAACCAAAAATACATTGTTTAATAAGCTTGTTTTTACTCATCTTAGCTAATAATCCCTGCCTGTGTATTTTTTTTATGTAATAGTTAGTGACATTTTCTTATAGTGTCATGTGACAGTTCTTGCAAATTTAATCCCTTCATCCACTGACTGGGTGTGCACTTCAGATAGGCATTTTTGCTATTTTGCCTTTTTCCCTGCAGCTCACAATAACCTATAACCTATACCTCTGTATAATTCAAAGGGTTGTGAATTATGAGTCACTCGTTATAGTATTAGTAGTACCATTTAACTTTAAATGAAAAAAGCACATATCTCTGTCCTTCACCATAATTATTGTTTCGAAACAAACTTAGAAAATAATTTACTCCTACAACATGGGATGCCAATGTGTGAATAGTTCAAAGTGTACCACTTGAAGGATTATAAAGAAACAGTGACATTTTAACACCTTATATGCCTTCAAAGTCTTGAGTGCATGTTGAGCAATTAGGAGCGGGCGATTTTAAAAACTAATTTGCAATTGCAGTGTTTTGATACTGGTGTATGTATTGAGTGGGTTTCAAACTACAGTAATTCATTTGCAGTATTTGGAAAACAAACTTTACAAGCTGAAAAACAGCCAATTCCAGTCACTGAATGTTGGATGAAAGAGAATGTGATTAAAGTTAATATTTTCCAAGCAAACACAGGTAGGGATATTTTCAGATTAATAAAAAGGTAAATATTTTTTTATTTATTATTTATATATATTTCTGCATCTAATGTATCTGAAACAATGACCTTACAACTTTAGGTTTTAGTCTATTTTAATGAAAATGTCTAAAAGTAGCCTAATTTTTACTTGTTTTTACAGACAACATGCACTATGCAAAATGTAATTGTCCACTGTCTTAAAGGATCGTACCTACACAGACGCGTCCAACCTTTTTAAAAGATGGAAGGCATTCGCACTGAGCACTTGCACCCTCTCCTTTGCAGTAAGAGTAGAGACTGCAGTCTGAACATGAAGACGAAACTGCATAAGGAGAAAGACAACAGTTAAAATTATGTATCATTATATTTATCTTTCATAATCTTTTTCAAGCTCTAGACCTCTGATGATGTTCAGGTTAATTTGTTACCTGATAATTGTCATATTTTCAATAGTACAAAGTATATTTTGCACCATAACAGGGTTTTTTCAAACCTGTTTTTTTTTCAATGTTTATACAACACATCATTCATCAAAAATAAGAGACTACTGCAATTTACTTTCAAAAACATCTGGAATGTTATCAAAAGAAAGATGGATGGTCAAAAACCACCAAGCAAAGCTGAGCTGTTTGCTTTTTTGCAAAAAAAGAGCATGCCAAAAAGCTATGAAAGCTGTAATTGCAAATCGTGGTTATTATATTTTATACACCAAATACTGATTTCGTAATGTTATTTAGCCAAAGCATTATCACAATTTGTTTACAAATTATTAGAATTATTGTTTTATATGAGTTATTAAAGCTCTGAAAGTACTGCATGATCTTGGGTTATTTTGATGTGTTGTGATGTTATTTCCTTTAAATATACTGTACACTCTGGATAACAATGGTTCTCTTTTGAATTAAGAAGAAATATTGTCAGTTCACAAAAAATTAGACAAAACAATCCACATTACTGCCATTGTCAGGATGTCATACAGAATACTCCCGGCATTTCTTAGACGCACCGCGTGTGCTGCCAAGTTCGTCTCCAGGCTACTGACCCAGGAGCAGAAGGAACATTGTATCAAAGTCTGCCAAGAACTCCATCAGTTTGCCTTGGATGACCCGTCCACACCAACAATCATGTCGAGTATCATTACTGGTGACAAAACCTGTATGTGTTGGTCCCACCCTGAGACAAAGCAAAAATCTTCACGACCGGAAAGGGTCGGAAAAAGGTCCTCAGCTTGATCAAGTGCATGCTTATCATCTTTTTTGACATTTGTGGCATTGTGAATTAAGAATTCGTCTCTAGGGGCCACATCGTCATTAGCAAATTATACTGCCAGGTTTTTTTTTTTTGGAATTTTTCCCAATTTTCTCCCTAATTTAGTTGTGTCCAATTCCTCCTCGTCACTAGGGGGCTCCTATATTAAGGCTACTACTACCACTCAGTCGGAAGGGCCGAAGACTATCACGTGTTTCTTCCGAAACCACATAACGCCAGCCGACCTCACCTTTTTGAACTGCTCGCTCACGCACCGTTAGGGGTGGCGTAACACACTAGGAGGAAAGCGCTATCCGCTCCTTCCGCTTGCGTGAGCTCACAGATGCCCCTGATTGGCTTTAGAGCCATGGTTAATGTGGGAGCACAAAGTATCTCTCATCCCTCCCCTGTGAGAGAGTTGGCCAATAGCTCTCTCTAGACATCCGGCTGCGAGAGGTTACAGCATCACCCGGGAATTAAACTAGCGATCTCCAGATGATAGGGCGAGCACTTTACCACTACGACACTCGGGGGCCTACTGCCAGGTTTTAAGGCATTTAAAAAAAGACGTAGTCTACCGCGAAAGCGATGCGATCTGTGGTGTGTAAATCTCGAACCTTTTTAAAACCACCACATATATATACTGTAATGTTCGATCACAGATTTCCAGTTTGCCTTCTGTTTACCATGATTAAAATAGGGAAATAATTATGTACGGTAGAGCCTTTGTTTTGTTTCCTCTTGTACTTCCTGTTTTCCTGGTGCTCCAGCTCCATCATAAAACGGCCCTGATCATTATCACTTCATAGTATAAAAATAAGCATAACCCATAACAACAAATTACAGTACTGTCCCTCGTATATTTATTCCCCCATTTGAACCTTTTTACTGTGCCAAGCTAAAACTTGAACTAATTACTATACTATGTGATTTACACAATGTCTACATTTTTACAAGGTGCTAGTTCCAAGGTTTATTAAACATTAATCTTTACAGCTGCACATATATACTGCATGAACCTTATACAGTACCCCGCCAAATAAAAGAAAGTTGAGCATCAACTAAGGAGAACAACTAAGAAGATTTTAAGTTAAAACTGGAACTAAGATAAGACCCTTCAACACTGATCAAAACCTGGAAGGATAGTGCTGAACCTTTAACTTTTAGAAAGATGTGGTTTAAAGAGGGAGAAGGGAGAACAATTTGTGAAGCTGCATGGTAAAAATAGGGGAGCATAAAGATAAAGAAGAGGTTTTGGAGCAATGTGAAAAGGTTATGTGTAAAAAGGTCATATTTGACTCTACTCAAGAATGATTGGTGTGTCAGGGAAGAAATCAACAATCAATTGCTTCATCATGAAGCAATGCTCCCATCATGCTGTAAGCGCCTCTGGAGGCAGTAATATGATCTGAGGTTGTTGCAGATGGTGACCTAAATGTACTGAATGACCAGGGTATTACATGACTGGATGTTTTTGTCCCTGACAGCACAGGCAAATTCCAGGACTTAAATTGTAAAAGAGTGGTTCTGGGAGCAGGAGGAATCAGTTTCACACATGAATTGGCCATTACCCTGTGTGTAATCGAAGCTAAAAGTGATTGAATTTTAAAGGATGAGATTTCTTTTGGTTATTCATGTATTTTGATATTTTATTTCACCTTGGTATTGCTGATTCCTGTTGTATAAATTACTGCATAAAACAAATATACTATAAATGCTAAAATCTGTAAAATAAAAACAGCTTTGACAAAGATTACATTTTTAAGAAGATAAAAATTAAATGATATGGATAAACTAAGATTTGTTTAGCATTCAGTTTTGCAATGCATTCTGAAAACTACATTCTATGGATTCACAGGGTAGCACATAGTTACATTATACAGCTTGGTGTGATGTGGCTGCAAGTTCCAAAGTAGAGTTATTAAGAATTATGCAGATGGAAATAAATTCTCAGTTTGTTTTTTATATTGATTTTTTACATTATTAAAACAGAAAGCTTTAAACTTTAAAGTCTTCGTAAAAGCCTTGTTTCTTCATATTTGGCTTCCGAAGAGACCGGCTTTCTTGTATTATATACTGATTTCTTGTATTTCTTGAGGAATAGTTCTCCAGATTTTTTGTCTCTCATTTTTTTTTCTTTTTGTAAAGCTGCAATGACCTTCAAATCATTTAAGCATAAAAACATCCAAATTAAGGCATGAACCAGTTAGAAACAGGTGCAGGTGATGAGAAATGATCAGGCCGGAGATTAGTATACTTGTAATTCTAAGTGGTTGGAACAAATGAGAGGGGAAATGAGGTTGCTGCTGTACCATTCACTCATCTTCTATACCGCTTTATCCTGTATTCAGGGTCACGGGGGGTCTGGAGCCTATCCCAGGAGACTTAGGGCACGGGGCAGGATACACCCCACACACATACACACATTCACACACTACGGGCAATTTGGGATCACCAATTAAAAAAACCTACATGTCTTTGGGAGGAAACTGGAGTACCCGGGGGAAACCCACCAAGCACAGGGAGAACATGCAAACTCCATTCACACAGAGACAGAAATCGAGCCTGGCCAGGAATCAAACTCGGACCCTGGAGGTGCAAGGCGACAATGCTAACCACTACACCACCATGGCACCTGTTATTACATAAACAACCCTTTTTAAATATTATCTATAGGAACATTGCAGTCGTAGTAACATAGTTAAATTATTAATCACTTAGTTTAATATTACTATAACTTAATATAAGGAAATGAGGGGTCGCTCAAGACAGTACTATATATTTATTTTTCCCCCACAAACCTGATATTTAAAACATTTTAAAGCTCTGACAGATAAACAACCTTATATAATATAATCAATCTTACTTTGGTCACACTTTGGTCCAGAATACGGGGGTTGACAGTAACAACTTCCATCTCCATCTGGACCCGAATTACACGTTCCATGCACACAATCACACACTAAAGCAAAGGTACAGTAGCACTCATTAAGACACATAAAAACCATGTATAGCAGAACATAAAATCATAACATAAATATTAATACATTTGTGAATGACAGAACAAATGTCATATAATGTACACTTACAAAGCATCTCAAATAGCATGTACATAAAGTTTATAGGGTTGCATAGTAGAAAGATATAAACAAAGACAGTCATTATGACACTAAAATATTTGTTTTTAATACGGTTTTAAATATGATTATAACAGCTAGGAAAGGTGGTGAATTTGCTTAAAATACTATGTGATTAGACTTCTTTAGTAAATGGAAACTTAAGTTGTTTGCCGTAATAATGCATTCTGCTGTGCATTCTGAAGTGACAATAAAAACACGAAAATCTTAAAGCAAAAGTTAGTATTAAAATCATCACACACCTGAGCTGCAGCGATTACCGTAGTTCTTCTCACTAGAGCATTTCTGACATGCAAACCCAGTGTAGCCCTCCTGCAAAATACACTCAGTCATACATATGTTCTTTACTGTATAACACAAAGCATAAGGGAAACTGGAAAGTACTGTACTACATTAAAAAGGAGAGATACAGGAGGCTGGGGTTTGAGAGCAAAAAGGCATTTATCAAACACAAACTCTACACTGAAGACTGATTACACACACAGTTCTACAGTAGGCCACATCTTAGCTACTGTGCAAAAATGGCTAGTGTGTGTGTGTGTGTGTGTGTTTGGTGATCCTTACTACTGCCTTGAGTTAATAAGATCAGATTCATTTAAATAAGATTTCTGTGATTTCTTTTAGGTCAGACAACATACTATATACAAAATTTTAATTTTATTCTAAAAAAGCCCCCCAACCGAATAAATAATAAATTAAATAAATAAGATCTATTTGCCAGTGACTTTTTATACTAAATACCAAAAGTTCTAATAAACTGCACATGTAGTTAGTTTGAAAATGTCTTTTATATTTAGTAGGAGGTAGTAGAAGGAAAAAATATTGAAAAACTAAACTACAGTATGTGAGCAAAATGAAAAAGTTAATATTTTTATTTCATTTGTTAACCAGGCTCAAACTCTGTCCTGTATTTAAGGGTGGACTCAAAGCAGATATAGGCAGATTACACAACACGGCTCAGGTTTGTGTTTGTGGTTCTGCAAAGAGAACACAACTATGCTCGGTATGCTGTTGATATGAAAATCAACAATGCCCCCCTCCCCCCCCCTCGTTAATGTAATAATAATAATAATAATAATAATGTTTAATTGTAACCAATTTTATTTTATTACCTCACACACACAGGTGCCATTTCCTGATTCTCCGTCCATGCAGGTGCCATGCCAGTTACAAATTTTATCTGACACACTAGGACATGCTAAACAGATAAAACATTGTGTTAATACACATTGCATTCTAACTATAAGCATAGTCAATATCTAAAGCAGAATTAGATCTACAGTTATCAAACTTACCTGAGCACAGAGACCCAAAGAAGCTAGGACAGCATCGCTTGATAAGAGTGACTTTCTCGCAGGAGCGAGAACAACCAGGCAGCTCCAGAAGGCGTTCACCGATTTGCACTGTGTAGCTGAGAAATCAAACACAACACACTTGGTGTTTCAAAACTTCTTATCCAATACACTTGGTGCACAATATGCTATATTGGCAAATCTACTGGTTATTACTAATCAAAGGGAGTTTCATTTAGAGGTTTTAGACGTTTTTGCTTCTTTCAAAAAATATTGCAAAGTCAAACTGGGATTTGTCAAATTGTTGGAAATATTGTTGGAAAAGGAGATCTAAACGACGTCAAACTAAACGACATTTACAGAAGATTTAAAGCACAATATGGTTATGAGACTCTCATCCGCAGTAAAACATATGAATTGAATGCAAACATTTTACAGAACGTCACTCATCCGTGAATGACGATCCCGTTCGCGGTGGCTCAGAGACAACTGCACTTCCCATGAACATTCAGATGATCCTAAAAAAAAATCTACAGATAAGTTGTTGGACAAACACCAGTATGTTGGTGTTTGTCCGCCAACACAGAAGAGCTAATCTACAGAGAGATAAGGAAACATTCTGACACGGAGGGCCAGGATGTCTGATTGTGGCTCCAGAATATTGAGAAAACTTTCTACCTTGATTATATCCAAGGACTAGTGATAGCAAGGGAGTGTATGGAGAAATAAGGGGAGTTTATACTCTCATGAGTGGATTCTTTTATTCTGCATCAAAAGGGTTAGTTTGACTTGAAAGCCTCAAGGTAGGAAAAAAAAATAAAACAAATGTTTTGGGCATTAGTTACAATGTATAGAAATAGGTTTGATAAGTAGTTGTAGTTCTGTTCTGTAATCACAAAACAAGGATAACTAACTGCAGAGAAGATAATCTCACATTCATCTTAGAAGGAATGCTCCGTAAGAGAGTTTGTACATTAAAAGTTTCAAAAAATTGCAAATGTATAACATTTGTAGAATTCCATTTCCTATCTGAAACTCAGTTTGATGGCTAACACATAGTGCCTCAGCTTTAACTTTATTACTGTTTTTATCTCAGCACTTTACTTCTGAAAACTTTTACAGATAACTATGTGCCGTACAGTGTCAGGAACCACATAAACAAGTCTGTTTAAAAAGCTGAACAATGTAGTGCAGAGTGAGGCGAGTGTGTAATGATTTAGGCATGCAGCCTGGGCTAAATTTATCCAGTAGAGAATAACACTGTAGAAAAGCACCATTTAGAGGAAACGTTATGGCTGATTGACTGCATTTGTAATAAGGGGAATCTTGAATTAATTTTCTTTATCACTGAGATATACTCAATTCTCACCTTTAAACTTTTTTTTTTGCATCATAGTTACAATGTGCTCTACTGTATATAAAACATATAAAACAATTTTTTTTTCCTGCTGAAGGAAGCTTGAAAGGATATCTGGACACTAGAGCGAGCTGGAAGAGCTGGATGAGAAGTCATTTACCGGCACTCAGCATCAGTCGAAGTCTTCCTGAAGCCTTGTGGGCAGACGATAGCAGGTGCAGCAGCACAAGACGTACACAGAGTGGAGTGGCGGACAGTGCGGGGCTCATCACAGCGATTCGAGGTAGCCTTCAACAAATCAGATCATCAAAGCATGCTGTGCACTGAAAGCTAACTGTAGTCTAACATCTAAAGTAACGTTAAAACTTCTAGGGAAAAACAACAAATCTAGATACCGCAAAGAATTCTAAAGGTACTATAACTGTAAAAAAAAATCTTACCTCGGTTTGTAAACTGCACAGCACCGTGAGTCCTAAAATGAGGAGATAACGCATGGCTGCTTTCGGAGATCAAAGAAAGAATTTCTCAAAGATAAGCATTCATTCGAAAAATATCCACCCGAACCTCCCTTAAAGCATGAGTTACGAGGCAGGATGGAGAAGTTTTACTCTTCCATGTCCAACAAGTTCCTTTCTGCTTTTGGGGAAAGAAGTGTCAGTTTATTCCTGGTGAGCAAGGGAGGTTCTCCTACTGACCATGCACCATTTCGAAAAAGAAGAGAACAAGTAAACGATCTCTTCCTGACAGGAAAATGGACGGATTTCCTCTGCAATGTCTGTTAGGAAATCTGTACTTGTCAACTGACTGCTGTGCGACGTTCAGCAAAATACCAACCGAGAGTGACAATTAGCTGAGTTTTTTTGTTCAGACGTGTCTAGCAGTAAATGTACTACATACAGATGCATGTCAGTACAGATACAGTTAGTACAGATGCCAAAATGCTAACTTAAATGCTAAGGTCACAAGGCGGGGTACACCCTGGACAGGACGCCAATCCATCGCAGGGCACACAGACATACACACACACACACACACACACACACTTATTTACACACTACGGGCAATTTTAAGAATACCAATTAACCTAACCTACAAGTCTTTGGACTGTGGGAAGAAACCGAAGTACCTGGAGGAGAAAATATACAGTGTATATATGTATGTATGTAGTAGTTGATTCTGTGCAAAGATCCAACAATAAAAACATTTTATCACAGAAACATTATTTTCATGCATGCATTTCATCATTTTAAAGCCAGGATCATCAAGTTCTTATGATCACAAAGCTGAAGTGGAAATGTTTCTTTAGTTAAGTTTTTAGAGGTGTCAAGTAACGAAGTACAAATACTTCGTTACCTTACTTAAGTAGAAATTTTGGGTATCTAGTGTATACTTTACTGGAGTAATTATTTTTTTAGCCGACTTTTTACTTCTACTCCTTACATTTTCATGCAATTATCTGTACTTTTCTACTCCTTACATTTTAAAAATAGCTTCGTTACTCCTATTTTATTTCAGCTTGTCATTAAAAAAACACACAAAAAAAAACATCCGGATAAATCGCACCATCCGGATGGAGAGAATTTAATTGTGGTTGGATGAGAAGTATAAACATACCATTCCAACACCCTATTGGTTGGTACGCGATGCATCGCACCTGCACATGACGTCACGTCACACACTCGAGCAAGGACGTATATATAATTTTTTTTTTATTAATCACTTGGATTAATCATTCATTCTGACAGCACTAATGTTTATTGTAGACAACCATACAAGGGTAATTGTTACTAAGCCTGCCCTGGGTACACTAATTTTCTTGTATGTTGCACTCACAGATTCCTGCAGCTAAGCTTGGATGTACATTTACATTCTAATAAAAGTTACCGATGACATGCCTCTGAAGTTTGACTTTTTGCACCATTAAAATACTTATAGGCAACTAGTTATCATATCTTCTTCTCCATAAACATGTTAATGCTCAGTAGTACACTTCTTTAATGTATTTGCATTGTACTAAAATGCATTCTTTTTTAATTGCCATATACAGTATCCCAAATCACTAGGGCCGTTAAAAAATACAACAAAAAACAACACCACATTTTTCTTTTTTTTTTTGTGAGGTGTTAGTGCAGTATATAGGCCCGTGGCACAGCCTAAGCTTTTATCCTTAATGCTTTTTTCCCTCTCACGTTACTTTTACTTTTATACTTTAAGTAGTTTTGAAACCAGTACTTTTACACTTTTATTTGAGTAAAAAGCTTGAGTTGATACTTCAACTTCTAAAGAAGTCTTTTTAAACCCTATTATCTATACTGTACTTCTACTCAAGTAATGAATGTGAATACTTTTGACACCACTGGTTTTCAGCTTATGTTTTTATTTTTTTAACTTAGTTTGAATTCACTAAAAATATATGAGGTGGCCTTGTGCTCTTCACTGAAGGACTGCTTTTTATTTAACATCCATAACACGGATTTTTATCAGCAACATTCTACAATTGCTAAGCAAAATACTGTAAATAAGTCATCGCTTCAGAAGAGCTGGCCTGCATCAAGAAAAAATTTCAACTTACAGAAATTAGGTTAAGAGTTGTCTAATGCATTATTAAAATCTAGAAGGATCATGGTGAACCCTTACACAAGAACAGAATGCACGAAATAGAAGTGTAAACTTTGAGGTATAAAAATATAAGAATTTAAAAGTCTCAAGTGTAAAAATATTGTGTGTGGGTATGACAACAGCAGTATGATTAAAACATAGACAATCATGACATCTGGTCATCAAGGAGAAGGAAGTGAAAGGGAAACCACTCAATCACTCATCATTTATATCGCTTTATCCTGTATACAGGGTCACAGGGGCCTGGAGCCTATCCCAGGAGACTTAGGGAACAAGGCAGGGTACACCCTAGACAGGGTGCCGATCCATCGCAGGGCTCACACACTCACTTATTCACACACTAGCGGCAATTTGGGGAAAGCCATTTAGCCTAATCTGCAGGTCTTTGGACTGTGGGGTGAAACTGGAGAACCCAGAGGAAACCCACCAAGCACAGGGAGAACATGCAAAGTCCAACCTGGCTGAGAATCGAACCTGGACCATGAAAGTGCAAGGCAACAGTGCTAACCACAGTGCCGGAAAGCAAACCAATATTTCTAATAAAATATGTGCAACTTTTGTGGACCATCACGCATGATAATTACAGTAATCCGAGCCTTTAAGGAGAAAATAGTTACATTTTAAGTCTATTGTCATATGCACAGTAAATAAACATGTTTCAATGAAATTCATTAAAACTGCTTTGCTGTCCACAATAAATGTCATAAAAAGTAACCATATAAGAAGTTTTACATGTCAATAATTACAGTATACCATAACTTTTTGGTTTTCAACGGACATTCACATTGCTCACAGAAATGTTCCCTATTGTGTAATGTTTTATAGACAGTAAAATGTGTATTTAATAGTATGCATAAACTTTTCACAGAACAGAAAGCTAACAGCAAATGGTGAAAGATACCAGAAATGCACAGATGTGAAGAGACCACTATAATTCACATGGTTTTGGAAAATGGTGCCATCACCCTAAGGTGAAATCAGAGACAGAGTCCTGGAGTCCCATGTTCATATAGCAAACTCTTACCAGCACAGCCTGTCTGAAATCAACCAGAAACATCACCTGCTGAGGATAAAACGGGTACATTGTGTTCTATTTCCTGATGCCGGAGCTGTTCCCTGTGAAAATATCTTGATTGACGAGGTTGTGTTCAACCTGCAGAAGACCAGGTGGCGGGGGAGTAACATTATTGGCAACTGTGTCGTTGTCTCTGTCCCTGGGATGCATGGCGGAAATGTCACCATGTGTGCTGCACATTTTGCTTAGTGTGGGGTTATACATCATGCAAAACATGGTCCATATAACACTCCCAGTTTGCTAACATTCCTCTTACTGAGCTCAAAAATACTGTATCTCATTCTTCCACAGGAAGAAGAACCAGAGCAGCCCACGTAGGTTTGTCACTTGGGATAATGTGAACTTCCACGATGACTGGTTTGTCAACAACCCATGCTTTAGCTGTACTGTACCTTTCACTATACTTACCATTTCTAACTCAGATAGAGGAATTCTTTTTAAAGTGGAATGTGTCCAAATGCAGACCCCACATACATGTGGCACTGCTCCAGGCAATGGAGAATGCATGTAACACCATTCACCCGAATTAATGCCAGGGATGGATCTGCCATGCCAGGCATTTTTACCCTTGCTGCTTGGCCAGGGAGAACATTGCAGCCAATGTGGGTGAGGTACTCTGATCTGACCTGGATTTGAGACGAAAGTGATGAGTTTCATTACATTTTGCAATTTTATAATATTTTTATCAAATCAGCAGAACATTTAATGTTGCAGTGACGAATAAATATTGGATACATTTTTGTATCTGTGCAATGATTTACTTTAAAGTGTTTTTCAGGATCGCGGGAACCTGGAGCATATCCCAGGAGACTTAAGGCACCACGCGGAGTACACCCTGGACAGGGTGCCAATCCATCGCAGGGCACACACACATACTCATTCACATACTACGGGCAATTTGGGAACACCAATTAGTCTAACCTGCATATCTTTGAACTGTGGGAGGAAACCGGAGTACACGGAGGAAACCCACCAAGCACAGGGAGAACATACACACTTCATGCACACAGAGACGGGAATCGCGCCTGGCCGGGACACGAACCCGGACCATGGAGGTGTAAGACGACAGTGTTAAACACTACACCGTGCCACCTGAAATCCAAAACAGTTCCATCAAAAGTAGTCATGTGTTTTTATGATGTTCTTTAAGACATAAGCATTCGATAGCTGTACTGTATGTATTGTTTTTGTCGACTGAGGTTTTGAATTCTGAATCATTTTCAGTTTGATTTTAGACTTTTGAGAAATTGAGAGTTTCTCGTACTCTGTTTAAACATTTGGGAAACCTGTGCAAAACAGTAAATTCAATAGATAATAAAATGCTTGATCTGCAGAAAAGCACCATAAATATGTGATTGGATGGGGGGGAAACAGGCTTGGCACTATACATAGTGCTGTGTAATCAGAATAATGCTTGTCTTTCCTGACATTGTTTTTCTTGCAGTTTTAACAGAACACTGTTTAAGTAATAAATGTGCTGTCATCAGCCAAAGTAGGTCAGTTCATGAGTCCACCATTATTAACAGGAATTTGATATATTTGCAAACTGAGTTGCAATTTATGTCATATAAAAATGGATAAATATGAAATTTGAAATAAATCATGTTAAGATTGCTTAAGATTTAATAGCACTTTTACAATACTTTTTAAAGGTTGTGTTATACAGAACATCCAGAACTCTTAAAAAAAGGGTGAAATATGCATTATTGTGCCACAGTGCGGGTGTTGAACCTTTGAAAAGAGATATAGTTCATTAAGGCTTTTTTAAAATATTTTAGGATTTCTGTAGTAAGCAGTGGCGGCCGGTTAATAAGGGGCGCTGGGGCGCCGCCCTTTTAAAGTTAGCCAGAGATAAATGCTACTCTAACTATTACTACTGTATGCTTTGTAATTATTTAACATAATAATTATTTATTTTAATAATGAAAAAAAATGACATTTAGTCACAATATTCCACTGTAATTCTTAATATAATTTAATTACAATAAAAAAAAATCTGAACTGTATTACGTTCATTTGTGTTTGCGTACGCGGGGCGTCTGGACAAACGAGTGTCTATGTAGGCACATAGATATTTGTAAAGCATGTGATTTGAGGCTGAGCTTTGGGGCGCAGCACTATGCGACCTGAACTTTCCCACTTTTGTTCTTAGCGAATCAATATTGTTCTTAAATAAGATATTTTTTATACAGTATACATGTATATACTAAATAGCTGAAAGTACCTGCTTGCCTGCCTTCACATGCTTACGAACTTCAGTAATCCACAGGGTTTAATATGATGGACCTTGCTTTGTCATGTTGGAACTGGTGTGGGATCGTTTTTTTCTAACTTAGGGACACTTAATGCTTCATCTTACCAATACATTTTGTACTATTTCATGCTCTCTACCTTATGGGAACAGCTTGGGCATGGCCCCTTACTGTTCCAACATGACTGCGCACCAGTGCACAAAGCAAGGTCCATAAAAACATGTATGAGTGAGTTTGCTGTGGAAGAACGTGCCTGCCCAGATTACTGACCTCAACCCGATAGAACACCTTTGAAATTAATTAGAGTGGAGATGCGAGCCAGGCTCTTGTCCAACATCAGTTTCTGACCTCACAAATGCGCTTCCAGAAGAATGGTTAAAAATTCTCATAAACACACTCCTAAACCTTGTGGAAAGTCTTCGCAGAAGAGTTTAAGCTGTTATAGCTGCAAAGGATGGGCCAACATTATATTAAACACTATGGATTAAGAATTGGATGTTACTCAACTTCATATGCATGAGAAGGAAGGCAAGGGAATACATTTGGCAATATAGAGTATAGATAGAAAGAGTCATGTGTAAAAGTTAATGGTCACTCTTTTAATTCCATGATTTTTTGTGTCGAAAAACATACTGTAATATAAATCATCTGCTTATAGCGTGTTTGCTTAAAGGCAACCTCAGACAAATGACAATATGTAACTTGTTTTACAGTACTATTATTTATTTAACCAAAATTAACTCAAGAAAAAACATGCAGGTAATGCTAAGTACTTCTCTGATTTTATAGCTTGCAGATCCACCTTTAGCAGCAATAACATTAAATAATCATTAACTACACTCACCTAAAGGTGTTCCTAAAGGATTATTAGGAACGCCTATTTAATTTCTTATTAATGCAATTATCTAATCAACCAATCACATGGCAGTTGCTTCAATGCATTTAGAGGTGTGGTCCTGGTCAAGACAATCTCCTGAACTCCAAACTGAATGTCAGAATGGGAAAGAAAGGCGATTTAAGCAATTTTGAGCGTGGCATGGTTGTTGGTGCCAGACGGGCCGGCCTGAGTATTTCACAATCTGCTCAGTTACTGGGATTTTCACACACACCCATTTCTAGGGTTTACAAAGAATGGTGTGAAAAAGGAAAAACATCCAGTATGCGGCAGTCCTGTGGGTGAAAATGCCTTGTTGATGCTAGAGGTCAGAGGAGAATGGGCCGACTGATTCAAGCTGATTGAAGAGCAACTATGACTGAAATAACCACTCGTTACAACCAAGGTATGCAGCAAAGCATTTGTGAAGCCACAACACGCACAACCTTGAGGCGGATGGGCTACATGAGCAGAAGACCCCACCAGGTACCACTCATCTCCACTACAAATAGGAAAAAGAGGCTACAATTTGCACGAGCTCACTAAAATTGGACAGTTGAAGACTGGAAAAATGTTGCCTGGTCTCGATTTCTGTTGAGACATTCAAATGGTAGAGTCAGAACTTGGCGTAAACAGAATGAGAACATGGATCCATCATGCCTTGTTACCACTGTGTATGCTGGTGGTGGTGGTGTAATGGTGTGGGGGATGTTTTCTTGGCACACTTTAGGCCCCTTAGTGCCAATTGGGCATCGTTTTAATGCCAGGGGCTACCTGAGCATTGTTTCTGACCATGTCCATCCCTTTATGACCACCATGTACCCATCCTCTGATGGCTACTTCCAGCAGGATAATGCACCATGTCACAAAGCTCGAATCATTTTAAATTGGTTTCTTGAACATGACAATGAGTTTACTGTACTAAAATGGCCCCCACAGTCACCAGATCTCAACCCAATAGAGCATCTTTGGGATGTGGTGGAACGGGAGCTTCGTGCCCTGGATGTGCATCCCGCAAATTTTCATCAACTGCAAGATGCTATCCTATCAATATGGGCCAACATTTCTAAAGAAGGCTTTCAGCACCTTGTTAAATCAATGCCACGTAGAATTAAGGCAGTTCTGAAGGCAAAAGGGGGTCAAACACCGTATTAGTATGGTGTTCCTAATAATCATTTAGGTGAGTGTACGTATATACAGGCCTGGCCAAAAAAGGTCATACATTCAAATAGTTTGTTGGATAGCATTTCGCTTCAATTTACCATGGCGTCATTCTAATAAGCTTATGCAATGTTGATTTATTTAGCTTCATCCACATCACATTAATCTTGACTTGATGATGGGAGAGTCAGACTGCTGTGTAAAGTCTTCTCCAGTACATCCCAAAGATTTTTAATGGGGTTAAGGTCTAGACTCTGTGGTGGCCAATCCATGTGTGAAAATTATATTCCATACCATTCATTTACAATTTGAGCAGTATGAATCCTGGCATTGTTATCTTGGATTTTTCCTGTCTCATCAGGGAAGGAAAAATCTATTGATGGAAAAATCTGGTTATTCAGCATATTAGGTAGTCTGCTGACCTCATATTGTGGGCACAGAATTGCTGAGTCTAGACATGACCAACAAAAGTGACTCCAGATCATCTGCTCCACAGGCTTGTACAGGAGGCTCTTATCATGATGGGTGCTCTTCTTACGCTGATGCACCACACACTCTGGAACAGGGTAAAGCTGGACCCATAAGACAACATGACCTTTTTTTTATAATGCTCCAAAGTCTATTCTTTATGCTCCCTGGTATAAAGACACAGCTGGTTAGTCCCAATGCCTTGAATAGCAAAGAGCAAGTGTTACAAAGTTACCAGAAGAACTGCTGGCATATTCTTCAGCACACTCAGCATACTCTTTCCTGCTCTTTCGAAAAGTTTTAAAAGGCATCATAATGCTTATGGCATTATATATATATATAATGTACTGTGAGTAAAAAAGCTGGTTTTACTGAGACTGCTGGAGAATGTAAGTTTTTTTTTTTTTTTTTTGGTAACTTTGTCACGCTTTCGCTTTTCCATTTTCATGCAAAATCCAGGAGCCTAATTGTTTTTTTTTCTTTCTTTCTTTTTCTTAATTTTTTGTTTCCATTTGAAAACAGGTCTGTAATTTAATTTATTGCTTTTATTTCAGGCATGCAGATGTTCTGTAAAGTTATTTATTTATTAATTTTGTTTATTCATTAAGTTATGTTTAGAAATATTGAATGATTTTGTACATAATAATGCAGACATGATAAACGCATATAACTCAATTCGTACCAAAGATAATTTGCTGTGTCATTCAAAGGCATGGCTTCAAGTCTAAAGTTTTGGAGTGTCCACAAAAATATTTGTGCATTGACAGGACTGAACATCACTCTGCGCTCTGACCTTTAGCACAGCACACTCTGCCTTCCCTGGAATAACAGGATGCAATGAGGTCAAAAAGGATGCAATGCTCAGTGTTGCTTCCTCACCCAACATCACTCATAAAACGTTTTGTGATTTTTTTATTTTTATTATATATATTAAAATTATTAGCATAGAATAAGAGTGAGTATATCATGTTAATGAGCTGTTTACCTTTACGGATACGACACATATTATTGTCCAATTCATTTATCAATTTTAACAGGGTGAGTCTGTGGTACACAATCTACAGAGAGGTTATGTGTAAACAGACTATATTTAAGCCCGAAATCTTAAAATCATACATATTGCTTGTGTAAATATGGTAAATATTTGATTAAACTAATTCACATTGTAATGTTTTCTTTTTAATCACGCGTGGCCGAATGGAAAAAAGTATAGAATACTGCTGACTGCCATTGTAGTGTGCAGTGAATCCTCTTAAACAAAGGGTGTTGCGTTTAAGGTCAATCGGTTTATCTTTCCTAACTGCTAGATTGCAAAATGAGCACAAAACCTTTCTCTCAACCATTTTCTTTTGTTAAACCTGCACAGCACATTTTACTCGGTTGTTTAGACAATATGAGTTTTACACTGAAATGGCAGTTTATTAGCTCCATTAAGGTGATGAGCATCTTGTAGGTACTGTATATAGGGCTAAGGGCTAAGAAGTCCACTTTTATGGACCTAATGTATATATTTTTTTCATTAGAATCTACTGCTGAATATATACTGAATAATTTGGTTAGTGTAAACTGTTTCTTTAATCAGCAGTATAATTCATAACCCTGTCGAAATTGGCTTTTTATGCAATTTTATGCCAGTACTTGACTAAACAAAGCCCCGCCCACTAGAATTGATTGACATTTCATTAGAATGTAGATCATTGTGTTTATAAATTGTTTTTTTTTTATCATAATCATCGAACTTCAGACTCTAATGAGACTCTGATTTTGTAAAAAAAAAAAAATTTGAACTAGTTCACAAAAATGTGTAAATGTATATGCAAGTTATTATAAGTTTGAACTGGCAAAGTTAAATTGTCCATAAGAGACAATTTCATGGTTGATGCAAATGAAGCAGAATAAATAAATAATTTACACTCTACAGTTTACTTCACAAGAGATTGCTGTTTTATTATGCAAAAAACTTTAAAAGTGTGAGCACCCAATTTGTGTTAAATCACATCAGCTACTAGCAGGTCTTTAGATCAACCGAACATTCCAGGTTTTATGATGATTGCTCAATGTTAACCCTATAAATCCTTATGCCTGCTGAATACTAATGTTTTGCTGCAGTATACCAGAAGTCGGCTCTCTTAAGTGTATAGTAGCTAAAAAACAGTTTTTGAATTATGGCCTCAGAACTTTGTGCTCTATATCCAGTTCAAGGTTCTACATGCATCCTCTATTCAGTTCAGGCTGTTTGAATAAATTAGGCTTTGCCTTGCAAGGAGTGCTTGGAATGTAGAGATCATATTGTTTACAAATGTTCATTCATTTCGGATACTTATTGATGTTCAGACTCAAATGAGTAATTTGAAATCAGGTCCATTGGACCCATCTTGCTTGCCGTGTAAGGGCATACTATCAATCTTTAGTTGTTCAGAATCCATGCTGCATATACAGTACCTAAAGCCTTACAGAAATCTTTGATGCTTGGTATGAACACCACCAAGAGACTAATTAGAACAGATTGGAAATCTCACTGTTCTCCATCTTTTCAAAGGTGCATTTTGGAAATGGTCTATTATCCGAATGGAAAAATGAAGATGTACACGATCCAAATCCCTGGATAAATTTTTACATATTTGGGGTTCGTTTCTTGCCACAACAGGACTACTGTTTATATTCAACTGTTCATAACCTACTGATGCATGTTGTACATTTATTGTATCCCCCAGGCAGCTTATTATTTATTGTAATTTTTAGGAAATTTAATACATTTTGTTCTTTAAGGGTATATGATCATTTAATTATGTTATTTTTGATTGTTTAATTATGTTTACTTTTTTTTAGTTACCATATTAAGTGTGTAGTGGTTATGTTGTTAATCTGTTGGTTGTTATTTAAAAAAAAAAAAAAATTACATTTATAATTTTATTTACCATAAACCATTACCATGTGGATGAGATGATGGAATGAAGGACACTAGTTAAGCAGCCCCTTTAAGCAACATTGCTGTAATGGTACTGGTTAATACCTAATGAGACTTAATTTCCTGTTAAATACATAATTTAATGAATAACAAAACCTAGACAATAAATAAATAAATTAATCTGTAGCTTCAACAACTTTAAGGATCTAAGCGATTTTGGCAAGGCCCCCCCCAAAGATATTGATGGCTAGACACCTCGCCAGTCCATCTTCAAAACAGCAAGTCCTGTGGTATGTTCCTATTAGGCAGTAGTTAGCACCTACCAAAAGTGCTCTGAGGAAGGACAACCTGTAAACCAATAACAAGTCGCAGGCTCCCAGGCTCACTAATGCATGTAGGGAGTGAAGGCTAGCCTGTCGGGTCCAATCCCACAGAAGATCTACTGCAGCACAAATTGTTGAAAAGTTAATGCTAACTCTGATGGAAGGGTGTCAGGAGACATTAGAGCTAGCTTTGTACTGTATGGGGCTGCAGATGGGTTGAACCATATAGCAAGAATAAGAAGGTGGCCTGGTCTGATAAATTGCTTTATTTTACATCATGTGACAGCTGGGTTCACTTAGTTGCAGGGGAAATGATGGTACCCGGGTGCTATACGGTATGGGTAAATCTTCCTCTTTATACGGATTCAAGCACCTTACAGATTTTAGTTGTTCAGAGTACATGGAGTATTATTTGGACTCAACATTGTGTAATACAGGTAGATCAAGTTTATCAAATGCACCTACCTGAACAGCCACTTTACAGTACAGAATAACATTAACATACCAAAATGAAGCGTTTACACAGGACACATTCGGATTAATTACATTTATTTTTGTTAAAAAGAAAAATAAAAAAGCGGGGGGGGGACAACATAAATCCAAAAGTGCATGCTTTTAATGTCCAAGGCAAATAATGGCATAAAATCAAATTCATTAATGCATGACAAAAAATGTTCTATTTTTGTAAACCACAATGTACAACCTGTACAACTCAAAATGACTGTTTAAAAAGACATAATGCTTTAAAACATAAATCATATGAAACCATTCAATAATTAAAATCAACTCGGAACATACATTTTTTATGATATTTCTAATAAAATACAACATTTAATAACACATTATTCTGTTCAGTAATTTACATTCGGTAGATTGTACAAAGCAGCAAGTAAATAAAATATAAGCAGTGTGAGAAGAACAGCAAAGTTTGAAGGCTGATACGGAAAAGAAAATATTATACTCTTGTGGACTCTACACAAAACTTCCCAGGATGCTTTGTGTTGAAAGCGTAAGTAAAAATGAAACAAAGAACGTGTGTGTGCGTGTGTGTGTTTGTGTGTATAAGCTGGGAGGATTTTTCTTTTTCTTCCTTTGAACTACATGAGGATAACCACATCCAATGTTTTAGCTTCAGCTTTTTTAGCTTTAGTTTTCCCTTTGAAGTTTTTTTCTGTTATCCAGCATTTTTTGCAGCTCTAGAAAATGGATTTGGAGCATCTGGACTTTAGCAAACAGAAGACCCTCATTGTTAGTTGCACCTTCTATTTTATCTAAGACGATCAGTTACTGAGACTCAGACAAAACAGTGGTTATGATATTATCAGTTGTTATCTTTGCCGCACAGGTAGTGTTAGTATTAAAAGACTGTCAAAACTATACATTGTAGTAGCAAAATAAGCAAACATTCTAAAAATTTAGGTAGTTTAGTGATGGTTGTTCATGCAACAAACTGACATTCAAAAAAAGAGCATACTTGCATAATTGATTTCACTGAAGGTCTTGATCTGGCCCTGCTTAAAGTAGATTAACAAAATGAAGGAAAAAAAATCCTTAACATCTGTATTTTTAGATTAGCCGATGTTCTGGAATTAAAATTAGTTAATGTAGTTTAACATCATAAATAGCAAGTTCATCTGACTAATTTGCTAGTCTTCAACTTCAACTCAATCCAATTAATGGGGAAAAAATAAATAAATAAATAAATAAAATTGAATTCCCCCTCGGCCACGTTCACAAAATCCCCGCCCCAGGATCATAAATGCCCTGCATTGTTTGTCTTTAAAAAGTCTGACAGACAAGCATGCTGGACAAGAAGTTACTACTTCCTTAATAAATTAATTAACTTTTTACTTAGTGGTTAGCACTGTCACCTCGCAGCTCCAGGTTCTAGGTTCGACTTCCGCCTGTGGACTGAGTGCATGGAGTTTGCATGTTCTCCCGGTGCTTATTGGGTTTCTTCAGGGTACTCTGGTTTCCTCCCACAGTCCAAAGACATGCAGGTTAAGCTAACTGGTGTTCCCAAATTGCTCCAGGTCCCCTGTGTCCATGTACACAGGATAAAGCTGTACAGACGATTAGTGACTGAGTTACTAAATTCATGTTTCAGGCCAGTGTTTTTTTGTTTTTTGTTTTTTAATGATGTTTTAAGTATCTTCAGGTTATTTGTACAAGTAGGTCTTGAAAGACTAAATATGTTGTTTCATTTAAAGAAAACTAGTAAATCAGCTAGTTTAGTATAATTTCCCCTCAGGTTGGCAGAACGAGCAGTCATGTGCACTAAAAGTCATGATGACACTGGCGGACATTGTGTTTTGGATGTCTTTCAAATTTCCTGATCAGGTTCCCAGTTTAGCATGTTCAATGAAACAGTAATTATGGTTTTACTGCCGCTGTAAATAAACAACTGTTTAAAAAAAAGATTTAGATGTTAGTGATGTTGCGGTAGCATGAAACAGCAAAGACAACAAACTTAAAGTAGCTGATCTGATGTTATGATTTTCTTTCTTCCTATAGCTGTTTATGTGTAAGTAGTATACCCTTTGTTAAATGCACAGATGTGCACAGGTGCTATGCTGGTGTGTTCTGTCACTTTCAACTTTGTTGACCGTCATTATCATCATTTTGTGATAATGTCATATACATAGATATATATGTCAATATTATGTCATATTGCCTGATGCTGAATGCTTAAAGACTTCATAAAGAAAACTAAAGCTCAGACTAAAACTGAAGCTAAGACACCCAGTCACTTATTAGACATAGTCTTTATTTTTCCTTAATTACCTTTGGGCCTCTATTAGCCCGTAAGCTCCAGTGGAAGTTCCCGGCTGCACAGCGCTTCCCACTGGCGAGCCAGAAGTGAGATCAGTCTCTCCCTGCTGTCTGCGCCAGGGACAAAAATACACCACTGTACCTCGCTCTCAGCTCCATCACCACCCTGCATCCGTTTCCTCTCCTTCTCATCAGAGAAATGGTCCATGGTCAGATGGCACAGCAGATCAGGTCCAGGCACGTCATCAAAGACCAGTGTGAGCGCCTGTGGGTACGGCTGGTATCCCATGAGCACACGGTCCAGGTCTCGTATTCTGCGGGCGTCTGTGAGCCTGTATTTGTCTCTCTGAGGTGGCTCTTTGGCAAACTGGGGCAACGGGTAGCTGATGTAGTCCTCATCCAGTAGGAAGACATGTGTGCTGCTCAGAACGAGACTCTTGGGCTGCAGCTCAGTTCCCGCACCCAGACCGCTCTGAACTTGGAACACCAGCGCGTAGAAGAGGACGTTAAACGAGTGGGTAGGTCCTTGAGGTCCTTTCCTCTCCGCCGCAATGAAGGTTAAGTCACCGATCTCCTCCTCACTCGGGTAGACAAACTTCACACGGCTTGAGTGCACCAGCTCGTAGTTCTCCATTATGCCTATTTTCATGAAAGAACGGAATACAAGTGTAAGTTACACAGTGCCTGTTTTGAGACAAACAAACACAAAGGCTCATGTATCATGATTGAGAAAAATAGAGCACCCTGACCCTCACTCGCACGTGTAAAGGACGCATCCTGAAGCTTTGTTTCATTTGAATAAAAGTTAACTCCTGAATACTCCCGAGATGGCTAACCCACATTGCTTTGGCAACAGTTGCTATGTTTTCCATCTGTTCTGTTTAAGAAGAACTGACTTCTCACCTTGTCATCATATCGTATCACATCAAATCACAGCCAAAGTAAATTTAGATTAATACAAGCATGCCCAGACAAATGCAAAATAGGACACAAACAAGCAGACTATAAGCATACTCGATTACAGTAAATTTAAGCTCTTTTTTTGGCTGCTTCAGCTTTCCGATTTCTCTCTCTGCTCCAGGCTTTGGCATTAATGCTTGTAGACAAGGTTGAGAGGGACATTTCTTCGGATCATTGCTTTTTAATGCTTACTTTAGACTCGAGTCTGCAGAAGTATGGGCGCCGATACTGGCAGAATTTCTTTTTATTTCATCATGCTTGTATGTACAGTCATTTTACTATAAAGCTGAACCTTGATGTAAAAAAATAAAATAAAAAGATTTTTCTTTCATTCATTATCTATACCGCTTAATCCTGTATACAAGGTCGCAGGCCCGGGAGCCTATCCCAGGAGACCTAGGGCACAAGGCGGGGTACACCCTGGATAGGGTGCCAATTTAATCCATTGCAGGGCACACACACATATACACTCATACTCAATCAAACTGATCGAAGTGTCCTCATGTAAATATACCCTGCTTGTAATGTAGTACTCTGCAAGTAATGTAGTAATAAGCTATATTAATTGATAAGTTTTAGTTGGAAACAAAAGAGTTAAAATCTTAAAACGGCAATACGAAGATTATTCAGTCTGTATTTTTTTTCCTATGATGTCTAGACAGATACAGCCAAAGCTCACTCACTGGCTAAGACTTTAGAAGCTGGACATACCGTTTTATCTGTCCAATTATACAGAGACACAATTAGGAAGCAAGTATGAAACACTTTATGTTTTTCAGCAAGTTAGACCATGATTTTCTAGCCATGCCACTGTTCACAAATTGTTGCCATCAATCAGATACAATTGCAGTTATGTATGTGTTATCACCTGTGTCATAAGGAACAGTCTAGAGAGAGTTTATACAGAATATTCTACTGTACCTGTGCTCTTCTTGCCGAACTGCGTGTAGAAGTCTTGGTCTGAAGGCTCTGGTGAAGGTGCTTTTTCCAGTAAAGACAGCACACTCATCAGCTGCTGGAGAAAGTGGTGTGTGCTGTAGCTGTCTCTGGTTAGGCATGAGATGATGTGCTCTGGAAAGGAACCTTTAAAAGAAATAAATAAAATATATTTAATTAAATAAAAAACTAAAAAAAAATTGTGACATCTTATTCTTTGGTATATTTATGTTTTTGTATCACATAAAAATAAGTTTTATTACATACTACCTGACAAAAAAAAAAAAAGAAGCATTTTAGAAGGGTCAGATTATTGGACTGTATTAAGAAAAGAAAACAACTAAAGTGAACTGGGTTAATACCCTTTAACATACTATCCAAACCTGCAAGGATGGTGCTGAACTGTCAACTTTGTGCAAAAATTGTGGTAAAAAAAAAATGAATGGAGATCATTTAAACAATTGAAGTTACATGGTTAAAAATTCAAAAGTAAAAAAAAAAACAAGTAGCCACATTTAATAGTGAAGGCAAGAGCTTTTCCATTCACAACCAAATTGATGAGAACTTGCAGGATTGGGACAAAACAACTATGTGGCCATAAAAAAAAAACATTTGCATGAGCATAATCATTGGACAGTAATTAGAGGAGCACATAAAGTGATGCACCCATGATGCACAAGCCTCTGTAGCAGTGTTATGATCTGGGTTGCTTCAGTTGGTCAGGTCCAGACTTAGCGACGCAACATAGCAATAAAATAAAGGTCAGCTGATGGCCTGAATGTAATGATTGACATGAAATCTTGAAGTAGATCTGATCAAAGTCATTTATCCAAATGTCATGTAACCACATCGGGCTATGGCCATAATTAATATACAATTATAACGCATCAAATGTTCTTCAGGTTAAGCATATGCTTTCTGTGCACTTCCTTCACTAAGATGCTTTTTAATTGCATCAAATGTCTTTACAAGACTTGTGCATTCCTTGATTATTCGAGGCCTATATGTCCTACTGTTTAACTGTCTACATCTCTACTCACCCACCACTCTGAAGTACTGGTCAAACAGTCCCACATTTACACTCTGGAGCTCATTCAGTTTCATCGCAAAGCAAAAGGAGATAAGGAAATCGGTGTCCTTGTGGTCTGACGGGTGCCAACTCCACATCACTGCATGAAGAAATGGTTTTGTGGTCATTTGTATGTTCCTGAGTTTCAGTTCATAATTTGCGTGCAGATTGTTTGTGGAAACTAGGAATAATCCATGAAATAATCAGAATTACTCATTAGCAGAGACCTAAATTTCAAGATGACTATATTTACCATATCTAAAGGTCTAAGTGTAATGTCTAAATCACTGTTTGTAGTGCCACTGATGGTGGCTACGAACTCTAAAGTCGTGGCCAAAAGTTTTGAGAATGGCACAAATATTAGTTTTTACAAAGTTTGCTGCTAAACTGCTTTTAGATCTTTGTTTCAGTTGTTTCTGTGATGTACTGAAATATAATTACAAGCTATTCATACATTTCAAAGGCTTTTATTGACAATTACATGACATTTATGCAAAGAGTCAGTATTTGCAGTGCTGGCCCTTCTTTTTCAGGACGCATTCTTTCATAATCACTTCTTGGAGTTTGTCAGAATTAGTGGGTTTTGTTTGTCCATGCGCCTCTTGAGGATTGACCACAAGTTCTCAATGGGATTAAGATCTGGGGAGTTTCCAGGCCATGGACCCGAAATTTCAACATTTTGGTCTCCGAGCAACTTAGTTATCACTTTTGCCTTATGGCACAGTGCTCTATCGTGCTGGAAAATGCATTGTTCTTCACCAAAATGTTGTTGGATTGTTGGAAGAAGTTGCTGTTGGAGGGTGTTTTGGTACCATTCTTTATTCATGGCTGTGTTTTTGGGCAAAATTGTGAGTATTGAGACGAGAAGCAACCCCACACATAAATGGTCCAAGGATGCTTTACTGTTGGCATGACACAGGACTGATGGTAGCGCTCACCTTTTCTTCTCTGGACAAGCCTTTTTCCAGATGCCCCAAACAGTTGGAAAGAGAATATGACTTTGCCCCAGTCCTCAGCAGTCCATTCGCCATACTTTCTGCAGGAGACCAATCTGTCCCTGATGTTTTTTTTTGGAGAGAAGGGGCTTCTTTGCTGCCCTTCTTGACACCAGGCCATCTTCCAAAAGTCTTTGCCTCATTGTGCGTGCAGATGCGCTCACACCTGCCAGCTGCCATTCCTGAGCAAGCTCTGCACTGGTGGCACTCCGATCCCGCAGCTGAATCCTCTTTAGAAGACGATCCTGACACTTGCTGGACTTTCTTGGACGCCTTGAAGCCTTCTTAACAAGAATTAAACCTATTCCTTGAAGTTCTTGATGATCCTATAAATTGTTGATTTATGTGCAATCTTAGTAGCCACAATATCCTTGCCTGTGAAGCAATTTTTATGCAACGCAATGATCGCTGCATGCGTTTCTTTGCAGGTCACCATGGTTAACAATGGAAGAACAATGATTTCAAGCATCACCCTCCTTTTAACATGTCAGGTCTGCCATTCTAACCCAATCAGCCGGACATAATGATCTCCAGCGTTGTGCTCGTCAACATTCTCACCTGAGTTAACAAGATGATTACTGAAATGATCTCAGCAGGTCCTTTAATTACAGCAATGAAATGCAGTGAAAAGGTTTTTTTGGGATTAAGTTAATTTTCATGGCAAAAAAGGACTATACAATTCATCTGATCACGCTTCATAACATTCTGGAGTATATGCAAATTGCTATTATAAAAACTTAAGCAGCAACTTTTCCAATTTCCAATACTTATGTAATTTAAAAGCTTTTGGCCACGACTATTTATCATACAAAAAAGAACATTAGGAGCCATTATTCAGTCACAAGTGATTTGTGCAATTTGATTTATACGCTCAAGTATTTTAATAGAGATACTTTGTCATTTTACCCTGTATACCAACACAATAGATTTGCAATGCAGCCCTAAAGTGTAGACCTCAAGACATTTAATAAAAATAATGCATTAACCATTTAAGACAATACGAAGACCCTCCATTTACGCATGCCCCTCTATAAGAGCTTAGCCAATTAGCTCTCTTTAGACCTCCGGCTGCGAGAGGTTACAGCGTTACTCGGAGGCCAAAGAACATAGTTGAAAATATTGGAATTACACTTATTAAATGGATGCAAAAACTGTAAATGTAAAAGTCATGGGGATCACCAAACTGAGATTTGAACTGTTTAGCGGGGCCTTTGTTGTAGCCAACTTCAGATGCTATATTTTTGTAGGTCATTCTTTCTTCAGTTTTGTCTTAAGTAAAAAAGTGAAGGTCAAGAGCCTGCTCAGGTGGGTTGAGGTCAGGTGACTAACCCAGCCAAGTTAAATTTCTTTGACTTGGGGTGTTTTTACAGCACATTTTAGATTAATATTCACATATGAAATTAGTTTGGCAGCATTCGACTGAATGTGTGCACAAAGTATAGCTCTTTAATATTTTAGAATTTATCCTGCTACTTCTATCAGCAGTCCGATCATAAATAAACACCAGCAGCCCAGATGTGATTGGCTGTGGAACATAAGCCTTCCTTATATTTTTCTGATAGGTCTGATTTTATTTTATTTATTTTTGTCAAATGACGGCCTCCTGCACTTTCATTAGTACCTTTTTTTAATGTTCCTATGAACAGCAGGAGTACCAAATGCAAATTAAACACAGGGAATCAATGCAAGATCTTTCATCTCCTTAATTTGTTGTGAATTAAGCAACCGCAATATTATATTCATCATTTATCAAAAAAGGAACGAGAAAAAATAAATGTAGACAACCAAGTAAAAATCTGGCCACTCACAAGCTTGATCGCTGAGTGCGGACGCAGCATCATCCAGGATAAAGTAAACAGCTTTGGTAGACAGCATAACGCAGGCGGTCAACTCCACATCAGGGGATTTGTAGAAAAGCACAGAGGTCCAAAGCATGTGCTTTAGCTCTTCATTCTCCACCTAGAAGAACAAACACAACATTTTCTTTTGCAATGTAGTCGGTGTGGTGACATATACTTTAATAAGGATACATATTATAATTTTGACATTCACCCCAAATTAACAACTGCTTTTTGTAATGTCATAGCTATTTAAATCTCAAAAAAATAAACATAAAAATCAAGCAATGCACAAACTGGAACCAGGCTTGCTTCAAGTAATACACACTGCATAGCATACCTCTGCGATGTTGTCATGGAAGAAAATTAGAACCTCCTTGCCCCTCAATAAGGACAGGTGACGCAGGGCTGAAGACAGCGATAGGTGGGACGGACACTGGTTTTCATCCGACAGCTGCTGGATTAGCGAGTCTCCAGGGTTGACCAGAGACAAGGTTAAATGGGGTTTCTGTGGGTCCTGAGGAACACTTCAAATAAAAATAAATCCTGGTTAGATCAAAAGAGGATGGTGATTCTTATCATTAAAAAACACAAGAAAGTACATAATTCATTCTCATTTTATCTTAATAGTTTGTCCAGCAGATGGTACTACAAAGCATTGACAAATGGTAGAAGCCAAAATGTACGTACAGTAACTGTGAAACCATGAATCTACGTCACAGTCTAGACATGTTAATTCATATCCATCCATCATTTACCACCTTCTAGTCTTAACCAAAGTCAGATATATGATTCTGCTGATAGAGAAAATAGTGTATAACTGTATACCTCTCAAATTGTGTTAGGTCCTATCATTCCCACAAGTCACCTTTTAGAGATTTCTGATATTGTGTGAAATTTTCAATGCTTCTATTGGTCCTGTGTCATACGTCTTAAACAACCCCCTCATTCATTACCATTTTTAATAATACTTCCTATGGCTCAGAACATGTGCTTTCCATAATCTGTTTTTGGGTCTCAATACGACATCATCTCTTTGTTCTCCTTGGAACATGTTAAATGGCTACTGGCTCTTATTAAATGGCTGTTAAACATGACAACTATTTCCTTACCTCTTTTTCCCTGTAGCTTTGCTAGGACTTGCAATGTTTGCCGTCAGTTGGCGTTTACTCGTCTGCAAAAGCGCGATGGTCTTGATATCTCGAAGGCTGGCACGGAACTGAGCAAACTGCTTCAGAAACAGAAACTTGTCATGGGGGAGAGCAAAAATGACAGCTAGGTGTGCATGCCCTGCCATGAGCTCTAAAACATGGCCATCACAAAAACAATGGGTGGCTGAACTGCTTTGTCCAGTTCGACTTTTCTTGGGGTTCAGTAAGGTAGATGCCAGTGGAATTCTGGTGAACTTGGTACAGGAACGTATGCAATTTCCGTTGGGTTTTGATGCCATGCCAATGAAATCAACCTTAAGCACGCAGAGATGTCGTGCTGTGAGGAACAAAAGTAATGGGATGGAAGTGTGGCTTTCATATACTGGAGATAAAATGTCCGAGGGAATAGAGCTGTTTTGACTTTGTGGGGGCAATGACGCATGGTCCAGAATGTGAGCTATGTATCCACCTTTTACTCCGCTATCACTCTCTTCGATTTCCCAAGAATTTAGAAACTGCTGAATAAACAACTGGATGTTAGACTGTTCACTGATACTTTCAATTTGTTTTTTATCTAGAAGCAAGTTCACATGGGAATGGATCTCTTTCAAATGTTGTCCATCTGAGAAAAAGAAACACCGCATGGTGCTAGACTTTGTCCTTAAGAAGACGCAAGTGTCTGGAACATCAAACCGAAATGCCTCAATGTCTGAATATGGCACCATCAGTGCTACTTTAATACTGTCCATTAGCTCGTCCAAGTTATGTGGTTTCTCTTTGGACCGTGTCTGAAAAACCACCAGTGCGTTATCCGTTGCAGCCAAACAGCACGGTATCTGATTCAGACCTCCATCTTGGCCCACACTGATGCAGTGAGACCACACTATCAGACTGATCTGAATGCTTGAGCTTTCCACATTCTCAGATTCATTATCCAGAAGTGTGGAAGAGGAAGAACAACCCATGATCTCATCATTGTGATCTGGGCCCATCTCAAAGTAACTGCCTCCAGAGTCAGGACTGCCCTGCTCAGTCACATCCACAGAGGAGGTCCTGCATTCAATGGATGTTTTATTCTCCATATGTTTTTGCCAGATTAAATCAGAAAGCCGAGTAATGAAGTCCAAATTCGTGGTGGTGTAGGACAAATAACAGAAGGGTAGTACAGGTGTGGAGCATCTGCTGGTCCAGGATTCCTGGTTTTCTTCACAGTAAAAGCAGCTAAGAGACAGAAAGGTTTGTTTTAATTAACAAACTAAGACACAAAAACAAGCACAAGTACTAAATTTTTGGGGGGTTTTACCATTTTACATCATGTATTTGACAAACTGTATTTGTAAATATTTGTGTATTGATTTGTTCATACTTTTGTACATCCATGGTCAATACGACCATGTTTAATCCTGAACTAAAGGTAAGTAAAGTATGTAAAGTTTGTGTGTCCCATATATGTTGCCAATATATTACCAAAAGCATGTTGACAGCTGACCATCACACCCATTTGAACATTCCAGATTTATTCCCCCTTTGCTGTTATAATAACCTTTAATCTTCCTGGAAGCTTTGCACTAGAAGGTCTTGGGCAAAATGTGTTGTTCCAATTCATCCAAAAAGGTGTCAGGTATTCAGTCAGGTTGAGGTCAGGGCTCTGGGCAAGTTCTTCGATCTGGGCAAGACACTCAATCCTTAGCAAACTATGACATTATAAGTCTTGTGGAACAGCGCTGGGCTTTTTGGTTCCAATAAAAGTTTTTATCCAATAAAAGTTTGGTAATGCTACAGTACACAAATACATTGCATACAACTGTGTGCTTTAAAAAGTTGAAGAAGGCCCTCATCATATAGGAGTGATGGTGAGATATCCACAAACGTTTGTCTAAATATGTTATTGCTGCTATTGTAATTATGGGCTTTACTGATATGTCAACAGAAAGTTCACATTTTGCAGCTACTACTGTTAAACACTTGCCATATAATTAATAGGCTAATGCATTAGTTTCCTTAACCTTATTAGGTCCAAATGATAAACTACAGCAAGGTGGGCTTTAAAAGCCATGGCTGACTATTACAGTCTAAGCCACCACATGATTGGCAAAAAAAAAAAAAAAAAAAACATCTGTTAAGATTTTTTAAATAGAAATACAGTCGCATTACCCATGGAATCCAAAGCACTTTCAACATCCATAACTCATAAGAGCTTGATTGTTTCTGGAGCCTTTACATCTTTCCTTCTTCTCTCTATTCACCTGCATTTTATTTTTAATACATTCCAACATTATTTTGCTTTATAATATTGTTCAGCTCATGGACGTCTGTGAGAGATATCGAGTGGTTATTATGCTCTGCTACATTCTATGGTGATCCGTTTTACAGCACACTGTACTGCTGCTATAATTCACGTTTACAGTTTGCATATTACCGCACTTTTAAAACTACTAAAACACTTACTGCACACTTGAGTATCTGTAATGAAAGAATTGCCTTGAACATGGTTTCGAAACTTTATGATGGTTGTCAAATATTAAATTTCCCATTAGATTCATCAAACTTTGTGATTGCGTTTAAAGTTGAAAACATCATGCAAAAAATAAGTGCAGCGGGAAATATGTGTAGTTTATATATACACATATATATATAAAAAATTAATTTATGTTTGGGGGGGGGGTCCGAAATCCAGAGGAAAACTTGCAATGAATAAAACTTTGAAGTGACATGAGGAGAGGAAGCAGACCCAAAAGGGAAACCATTCCTCTGTAAATCTGGATAAATATTTACTGTATTGTGCATCATGCAGAGAAGATGCAAACAGTATTTGATGTTTGGGAGAATATTCAGTATGACCTTAATTATACGTGTCTAGATTTATTGATCAGACTATAAAAACCACTACCTCTACTGAATGAATGATCAACAACTGCTTCAAACTATAAAGTAACAATCCCATTACTAATAGTTTGTTCGCCATGTTTCTTCTTATTTTTATTTTTTGGTCAATTCCCACCCACTAACTAAGCATTCCCGATCAACAAATAGCAACTAATTACCGATCAGAGAGGATGAAGGTTTGCACATGCTTCCTCGTGACATTTTTTTAACCTGTGGCTTATGCAACGTCAGACAGCAGCTCTACACACTCTGAGAAAAAGTGCCATTGTTGTTTACTAAACAATCTAATCTAAACCTTCCCAAGAGAGGAAGGGGCGAGGCAAATCTTTACGCTCAGCATTCGCATCAGAACATAGGGCATCAAAAGATTGTTTGAGGATTGTTTACACATTCTAAAAAAATCTGACTTGCTTGAATTACACCTCTTAACTCTATTAGTCTCTATTATCAAGGAGTGATATTAAAAGCTTGGGAAATAAACATGTAGGGAAGTAATCATGTTTACACATTCTCTCTTTTTATGTCTCTACAAAAGCTTTAGGAGCAGTTACGTGTTCATGTGATTTTATCAGTCAGCATGTTTACATCAATAACATTCTTATATGATTTCCACATGATTTAAGAAAATGGGCAGTATATTATGACATTTTAAAACCCCCTTACAGAAATGTTAGTCCAATGATAAACATATCTGTTAATCCGAGCTGCTGGAACACTATGGTCTCAATAGTAGTAATTTTCTAAGCATGATAATAGTAATTTATCAGTATAATTTTTGACAGGTCATAGAGAATTAACCATGTATTTTAAAAAAAACTGACCCAGAATTTTCATGTTTCTCCTCAGAATTGATCTCAGAAGTTGAACCGGTAGTAAGTTGAGTCCTCACCTGTAATAAACCAAACACAGGCAAATGTTCTTTCACTGCTGTAGTGTTGGACAAAATGTTTCCACAATGTTTTTAATCATGCACAGATATACATAAAGACATACTGTATTCATACATACAAACACAAAGACACACACAGAGGGGCCCAAACAAATGGTAAATGAAAAGGAAAACGGCGGAGCCATGCTTTGCTTTCGGGCAATATAATATTATATTGAAGTGGTATTGTACATTTGTACACTCGCTACACTGTGGAGAGAAATTGAAGTATCATGTAGAGTAATCCCTATGAACTATCCAATGTAGTTTGCCGAAATCAAACGTGTGTGGACACTAATGGGGACAACTTTGAGCACCTAATGTGATTGCATAATTCGAACATGACTGACAGCTACAAATTTATATACATTTTTCTTTTAAACAACCATTTTAAAACACAAGTGGTGTCTGTGACTGAGGAATTGGAAGCCATGCTGTCTTCACTGAGCTTGTCCAAGAGTTTTACTGCGAATGGATGAAGTGTATAAATATTACAGCACAGTGGTGTGTCCTGGACGGAGAATTGAACACCATGTGTGTATTACTATCTGATTTTTTTCCAGTGGACAAGAAGATATAACCAGAAAAAAACAGTGAGAAAGAAAACAAACCCTACTTCCTACTGGCTTCTGGAAAAGTTTAGTATTTGGTATGCTTGTTAAAAGATAAACTACTTTACAGCTGTTCAACTCAGCTCACTGCTGGAACTATAGCACATGTTCCTGAATCTCACCACAGGCTGGACTACAGTGACACTTATTGGTAACTGACAACCTCTACAAAAGGGTTATACAGGTGAATAGTTAGAGTAAAAGCCTTATCGGGAGAGGATACGGACAATTCCAACTCCGTGGGAATTCACATGCTTATCTATTTTACTTATTCTCTATTCATTAAATTCTACTACTACAACTAAAATTTCCCACTAATACCAAGCCAAACATAAATGCTGGTTGTGATGGAACTGTAATTGACTCACATAAATTTTTTTTTAAAAAAATTCAAATTTAATTACAAATTTATGTGCAGTTGATCGACTGATAATTCTCCTCACCTGAGGTGTGGCCTCACAGGCTGTGGGGAGGTCATTACAGCATCGCTGGGTAAGTGTAGAATCCACATGAGTCAATATCTCTTTGGTAAGAAAGGCATCGTCTTTGCAGGCTATTTCTGGAAAAGGACAGCAGTGATTTTATTTACCCAACAGAGGTGGAGAACTGAATAAATCATACAGCAAATCAATGGTATAGCGAGCGGTACGGTTATGAAAAAGGAAAATCTAATACCAATACATCAACTATCTGTAGACACATACACATTTCATGGATGCTCATACTGTATAAGGGTAGGCAGGCAAAGTGAATCAATATAAATTGATGCATTTAAGTATAATCAGTGTCACGAAATAGCTTTTTATTATAGTTTTTTATATGTATTTTTTTTGTAAACCACATCAGAGTCCCAGATAAAAATATAAAATAAATAAAACAAAACATTTAGTATACAACTAAAGTATACTACATACAACACCTGTCCTGGAGCAAATAAGACAAACTAGTAGAACTGAAAAGAAAAATATATATAATATATAAATAAAATTGTAAATTTTTTCAGCTTCATGTTCCCTATACCGTTCACAGAGGGGTTTCCATGTGTCTTAAAATCCCTCTATAGATCCCTTCATAGAATTAATACATCTTCTCCAGCGGTACATGATGCCCAACATCTCTAATCCAATGATCATAAGTCGGAGGTAAAGAGTCTTTCCATATAAGTAGAATAAGAAAAGAAGGCAAGAAGGGCAACAAAGTTGGAAGCCAATTTGTAAAGATATACAAAATGTTCAGTTATCTGTTCAAATGTAAGCAAAGTTGAAATCAATATACACATCATTATATAACGAGGTAATACCTTGATTGACTATATTGTCAAAAAAAAATCCTTCTTTAGCCAATTATTTTGCTGACCAGAGATTATATATTTATGTGTAATTTATACCTCCAGATATTCACAATTTCTTGTGATTAATCCTAAAAGGGGCTAAAGAAAAAGAATGATTTGTGAACGCTGTGCCAATTAGTTCACTTTTCTGATGATTGACTTTATAGCCTGATATTTTACCCAACTCAGTCAGCATGTCATTAGCATATAATCACACATTTTCCTTTAAGATCCTCTCAAAGCTATGGCTTGTGTCTCTATCTCTACAACAAAAAAAGCTGAAATAAGGGACATACTTGTCTTGTGCCACGTTGTAACTCAATTTCATATAGCACCGTGACCCATGACATGAACACAGTAGGAGGAAGGGAGGCTGACAGGAAAGACTCCTCAAAGACTGATACAGTAGGGGGGCTCAAAGAAAACTCATCGCAACTTAGAAGGCAAGCATTCAGGTTGTTGGGCTTTTAAAATATTTAGAGTTTGCACTAGTAGACATTGTTCTAGTAGTGCTGGCAAGGAAGTCTGACTATGTAGCAAGTCAAGCCTCAATATTTGATCTGTTAGTAATTTGGGGCGTTCATTTCTCACTCTTCCTTTAATTTCACTGTAAGAAATAGCCCTCCTAAATATGTCTGGAATATACTCTAAAATATGTGCTTCCCATTGCAATGAAGGAGACATCAGGAGTTTGGGTGATTTATAAGGAATATGTCTCAAGCATAATATATATTCCACAAACCCCTTAAGCAGTATTAGGCCTCCATAGATGGTAGAGTTCAGTTGTGTAACAGGAATAAGAAGTGATAAAGTCTGAAATAACTATAGTTTCATAGCTGTAAGCTGGACAGAATACAAAACCTTTGAAAAATTAAGAAGAATTATACACAGAGGGGGGAAAAATTAAAAACAGCAAGATGTGGGATTGTGAAATTTTTGAATAATGAGTAATGGCTGATCTGGAGGTGGGAACCTTCTTGGTAGAATTACGGTCCAGGATAGAAGAAAGAGCCCAGCTGAAATCACTCCCACATTTAGGAGATATTGGGCGATTATTGGGCGATTGTATTGGGCGATTTCGAAAAACAAATTGCTAAAGAATATGTGGTCATCCCAGTTAAGTGTGTATGTGCCCTGAATGTAAAACCAGTGTTTTTTACAAAAGCATCATTCAATATGAACCAAAATATAAAAGGTATAGCTGCTGCAGGGGCGTTTATCTTAAGGCATTTTGAGTTCTAGCAAACCACCACCATTAAATAACAAATCACCTTAGGAAAGGAAGATTGCGAACTATCCATCATGGGTTTTGAAGCTGCTGGGGGAAAATAAATAATAGGTACAAAGCAAACATTTGGGTATTTCTGTGAAAATTTTTCATTTAGTCAGGCGGCGCTTTCACATTTGCAAACTTGCTGGAACATGCACAATCGTCCCGAATGGAAATTTTCAACAGTTCTTAGTCACCTTCTTGGTGGCATCACATGCCATACACCTACAAACTGGCTACACATTACCAATGTTATGACATACTTATGATCACAACTACTACAAACCGTGCCAAACCACTTATTTTCTACAAAATATACACAATTTACCTATTACCAGCATCTCACCTGTTAACAGTGACCAAATAACCCGTGTTTTGGCTTCCTGTGACTGTAGGTTCATAGCTTCTGTCACGCACTTCTGTAATAACATCACCATACTGAGTATAGTATCTATTAGAGCATCTTACTTAGTACTTTACTGCACATGGTCAGATTTAGCCATTTTAGAAAGTTGATCCAGAAGCGACAACTCTATGATCCATAAAAAAGTGGCACAAAACTATGCAGTCTCCCAACCACATACAAAATGCTTAAATCTAAGAGAACCATATCAAACCTTGATGATCTCTTAAAAATTTCATACGATTTTCCCTAAAACGACTGACCCTGATGAAAGCATATGAGATGGGGAAAGAGGCAGTGCATCCAGGTGGTGGTGCCCGTTAATCTCAAACAGCATGAGTGACTGAGTAATATATTAATTTAAAACACATCCACAATTTTTTTTAGTTACTTACATACCAATCATCCATAACATCGACACTACATAACATTAACTCATTAACACTGACTCTAAATTACTGTATACACTAGTAAACTAGTGACAAGACCATGAGCACCCATGGCTCCAGACCAAGGGCCAGCCCTTCTGCTCCAATCCCACAGAAAAGCCAATGCAAAACAAATCGCAGAAAAATGCAAATGCTAACCACGACAGAAAGGCACCAGAACACCCGGTGCACTGCAGCACCAAAGGAACCTTTTACCCAAACAGAACTATATCTCAGTGCCTTAATGTTGTCCTAGAGTGTGTTCATAAAACTTGTCATGTGTGCATTCCAAGGTGTCAAATTAGCAGGTTTCTATTTTATTTATATACTGCAGTCACGAAGAAGAATTCTATTGCATGATATTTGTGTCCGTGCAGCCCTCAGAGTCCTGAATTGAAAATGTAACACCACATCAGGCCAGAAGAGGTCACACAAAACACCTAAGAATTGAAAATGTATCCGTTCATTTTGTTGCTTTACTCCTAACATGCATTAATGTAAGCATGTTTAAGTTTTTGCTCAACAAACATTAAAACAAGAAGTGCTGAAATCTTCATATATTCTTAAGTAAGGTTACCAACAGACATGTAATAAACTGCAAAACCACAATGTTTTGCAACTCAAGCCACACCTACCAAGATACAAGGCCTGTTGTCGCATCTCAGAAAAAAAATAATTATATTCATCCAATTAAAGCCAAATTTAAAAAAAAGCAGCAGATCATGAACAATTTATCAATAAAAATTAAAGAAATTAGATTAGACATTAGACATTAAATGGCACCTATGTTGCCATTTAACTTCTGTACACAAATGCTTCTTTCTTCGAATGATTTGACATTTAAGCATGGCCTTTTGTACCTTTTATTATGAGGTCTTTAATCTTAAAAAGCTTAAACTTCAAAAGCTATAATGTCTTTAATTCTGCAATGAACCTAATGCTGCAAATAACTACCGCAAACATATATCTTCTAAATATCTAAATAACGACCTATTCGTCTACACGTCAAACTTTTTACACACGTGATACAGAATGAGCCACTTCATGCTGCGCTGATACATACATGATTACCTTGGCTGGAGCTGGCACAGTGAAGCGAAGAAGAGGAAAAAGAAGAGGAAGACTGTGAAGCAGTGACAGAGCCGGAGGATGAGGGATTTAGCCCTGCATCAGTCCGTCTGGGGACATCACTAATCTGACACAGAAGAAAAACACACCACTTTTAGGAAGAGTTAAATGTACTGGTTTCAGCTTGCACTAAATATGCAGCTACAATGAATCACATCATATGAATAAATTGTTTCCATATGAATCGGAATTTATATGGTGTACCTGCAGAAGAAATTTTACCAAATCCTAATTTAAGTACTTAAAGTCTGTGGTCAAAAGAGCGTAGCAATGAGGCGGTGTGGAAAAATTGAGAAAGGTTGAAAACAGATTACAGTTTTAAAAGAGGAACTAAAGGGTCATGTTGAAGGCCCACATAAGGAAGCAGATACCAAGCTTATCTTCAGAGGAATAGTTTCTAAAAGACTGTGATTTCCTTTCTTTAAGTAACAAAGACTATGACATCAAACAACCCTTACCTTTTTATCAGAGTTTGCCATTCTGTCTTTCGCTTCTTTGGCTTTCTGAATGGCTTTCAGCACTTCAACAGTGTCCAACTCCTTCTCAGTGGTTACTGTACCATCTAGGCAAACCTTTAATAACACATATGTTCACCCACGTTCATTATGAATTTTCCAATGGCAGTATAAGCAGGAAATTAGACATGTAATGACAATCTTACGACAAGATTTTTATTATTACGAGGCTAAGTGAAAAAACTATCCGCACTCTACCTGTAGAATTTATTAATGAATTTTTAGAAAAGACAAATGCATCATTTTTTATATTGTCTTCTTGCTTCTTAATACACTTTGTCCATATCCATGAGGAGACTTGAACGAAAAGCGCAGATGAGGCCAACAAACGTTTTAATATAACAGGAGTGCGGATATTTTTCTGACTCACCATTGTATTATAATATTACTGAAAGTTGTTCTGTTTCATTATGTTGTATTGGTACGGAAAATTTCGGACCACTTGTCCATTTGGGGGATTGATCACTTTTATCAAATGATAAAATGGGGAAAAAAAACAAATAATACTTTAACAATAAACTATGAAACAAACACCCACACACACACACACTATTTACATTTAGGCATTTGGCAGGTACAATATGATGGTACAAGTAAATTTCTCATAAATAAGTAAGCCGTACCTCTGATGCTCTGTCACAGAACTGCGCCAGAACCTTTGTTCTGTAGTCAGGAATAATGCACATGGGGTTGTTGGCGATGGACAGTTTTTCCAAACAGGGCAGCATTCCGATGTGCTTTATTTCATCCAACTGCGGAAAATAACGATTAACAGGTAAATCAAATTAAACACTATTTCTGCCAACATGCATCTTCGCCATCTTTGGCAACCAATCTTTTTAATACCTGTGCTAATCTGTTACTGCTCAAGTCCAGGTTCACAAGAGAGTAAAGTTTACTGAGACCAGACAGGGTTTCAAGTTGATTCCCGGCCAAATTCAGGGTCTTGATGTTGCCTAGTTTAGTGTGAACACCCTCGAGGACCGTGAGCTTGTTATAGGACAGGTCCAAGTGCACTAGATTGTACAGATACTGCAAATAGACATGAAACAAGTAAGGCTTTGACAAATGTTGATTAAAGTTTAGAATGGCTAGTATGTACAGTATATTCAAATATTATAGTTTAATATTAACAATACGATTTTTAAATAGCTTACCTGTATATTTTCCACCAGTGATATGCAATTGTGTCCAAGATCAAGGAATTCAACTGCAGGAATCAGTTTCTAAAATGACAAAGGGAAGATTTTGAAGAGATTAGCTGTGAGGGAGTGTGCCATGTGTGGCCAAGAAGCATGGATGTCAGGGGCATTGCCAGTAAAAGAGGTGTGGCATAATAGTCTCGGTGGAGAAATGCACACGGCCTCTGTGCTTGTCAGTTCTAGCCAAGGTGGAAAAGTTTGTTCCTTTATTTTGTGTTTATACAGTACACTGATCAGCCATAACATAACTACCACCCACATAATATTGTGTGGGTTTCCTTTTTTGCCACGAAAACAGCCATGCACTCTGTGTTCGCAGATTTCTCGTCAAACCAGCAATCATCTTTTTCCTAATTTAAGCTACAGTAGCTCTATTGAAACAGACTTCCAGAGCCAGCCGTCGCTCACCATATGCAAATGAGGCTTTGGCTGCCCATGACGTGTTGCCGGTTTACTGGTTTTGCGCCGTAGGAGCACTTTTGATAAGTCCTGACCACTGCAGACTGTGGTTTTGGAGTTGCTCTGATCCAGCTGTCTAGCCATCACAATTTGACCTTCGTTAAAGTCACTTAAACATTTACGTTTGCCCTACATTTACTTATCAACATGGTGATCAAATTGTTTTAAAAGAAGAGAAAAGAAATTTCTAGCAGGTAAAGAATTTAAAGCAGTTTTGCCTCACCACAGACTCATCGATGCAGCTGATGTTATTGTGGCTCATGTCCAAGGTGGTTAGTAACTTCCAAGTGGGAATGATTGCTGTCACTGCACCATCGATGTCCAAGCCTTCGGGTTCCCACTGGGCAAACTCAGCAGCTTCGGGAACTAACATTTCCTACAGAACAAAGTCACCCAAACCCAATTCAGGGTTAATACAGATACTGGATTTTAAATTGGCTTAAATGGTTCAATCAAAGCAGATATTAAACCTTCATGGACAGAGCTGAGCGATGAATACTGAGTGTAGCCAGAGTGGGCTTTAACACAGGAAGTCCTCTTATCTGTCCTGAACTGCAATCATTTATCTGAAACAAATCAGCAGGTAGAGGCATTTTTTTAAAACACTTTGTTTGTATTTAACACGTTTTAACTTTACATACATACCAAAACAATTTCTAATAGTTAATGTAGTCTAAGTATGCAAAAGTGTAAGAGTTTTAATTGTTCTTGCTTGTCAAAAGCCAGAGAATAAGTCCCTAACTTACGAACAAGTTCCGTTTCAAGAGCACATTCATAAGTCGAATTTGTTCGCAATTCCAACAAAATGAGTCTCATACAGCTTTGACATAAATATACAATGTAAAGCTTTTTTTTAAAATAAATAATTAAGAACACAACAGGTTCTGTATTTCGAATCTAGAGTGGCAAAGACGCAGCGGGACCAGCTGACCTTGTTTAAAAGGAACCCAGGAGGACATCAGGGGAGGGACAACGCTACATGATGTTTACTGTGTGCTTGAACGGATGCCATTTTTTCTCAAAGCTGTATTGGACTGTGAACGCTGTCTTGTGGAGGATTTTCCGAAATAACGATTATTCACCATCAGGACAGCTTTTCTATCCTTGTGCTCCCGAACTGGTTCATTGTAACCGGTAAGGTCGACTCATTTCTCCTGCACCCCCCACATGCACATACACATACAATATACTGGACTGTGGACACTTACACATTGAAAATATTGTATATAATTTAAAATATTTGTATCTCGAACAATGCAGTGTCTATTTTTTGTACAATACACTTGAGCTACTTTCATGATTTCTAATGTTCATAGCTCCGCGGTAGTTTCGTATCTGTGGAAATTCGTTACTGAAATGTTTGTAAGTCGGGGACTTACTGTGCTTCATGCCAACATTTTTTAAACATAATAACAACCTACTACAGGCTATAAAGAAAATGTGTCTCTTACCTCAATCTGGAGCATGGATTTAAAAACAGAAAGGTCAAATGTCAGGCTGTGTTCTGCAATATTGCTGGTGCCCACAACTCCTACTGTCCCTGGGATCTGTGTATGCACAAACACATTAGAAATTGTTAAAACCATTCAATACCAGACCAAATTGGAGCTAAATAATAAAATATGAGACTGCTTAGGTTTCTGATGTGATGATTCATAAATAATAAAGGATTATTTAACAAGTAGCAATAGGCGACATTTCTTACTTATGAACACCAATAAAAGTGTAAACCTTCTATATATTAAAATTGTAAAAAAGAAAGAAAATACAGAAAGAACTATAAGAAATTCTATAAATATGATGAATGATGCATCGAGTCAGGAACAACCTGACACCTAAAGCAAATCTTTATGCACCTTGAGATATTTGAGTCTGCAGGCAAAGTCCAGTATGTGGCCAAGATCTGCCTTGGCATCTCCATTAGCACAGGTGGGTTTGGCCAGTTTCAGCTGTTGGGTGATGGCATAGAGCTGTAGCGGCCTCAGGAGGAAAACTTCACCCGCAACTAACAACTGCTCACCTGCACGAAGAGAAGTACATAAATTATAACATGCAGTCACGTTTTTATGATTCATCATCAACAATGAAAAGACAGACAGCTGTGTTACAATATCGCTTATTAGATTATATAATTATTTACAATATATTGATCTTAATCATTTACTACAAGTCAAATTTATAAAACTGTTGTATAAAATATGTAGTGTACTTTATTCCTAGATAAAGGTTGTTTCTTTGTGCAAATTGCATTAACCATGTTTCTGTTGGATAGTAACTAAAGCATGTAGAGTTTTGATATATGTGAAACACAAACTTTCTGGATGAATTATGAAAAAAAAATGTATGTTTGTTTTACAGCACTTATTGGATTAATCAACATGTGCTACAACGTGAAAGTCCAAGGAGCTCAGTGCAGATCTGAGAAAGAGGATGGCATGTCCAAAATTTCTCATGGAGCCATTTGTAAAGAACCGCAGATTCCAAGATCAGTTCAAACAATGGCAGTGGCAATTCTTAAAAGTCAGCAGAAAACCAATAATTATCAGTAATTAATTCCAGTAAATTAATTAAGATTGATTTAAATATCCAAATAGGATTCTGCCAAAAGCTTGTGACATGGTAATGGTTATCTCTGCTAAAGAAACTAAGAATTCCAAATATTAAATGTGCTGCATAATTTAAAGCATGTATTGGTTTCAGAAAACCCACAATAAATGGCTGTAAAGTAAAAATATATAAAATATTATAAGTGTAAAAAAAATAAAAGTGTAATAAATTTTATAAGAGTAATAAAATAAGTCAATATTGAGAGTGAAAACTCATTGCTTTAAAATCAGGAGTTTTAGACACAGATTTGTGCAGTTTTATAAGAAAACAGCTGATAGGTTTTTACTGAGCTTGCTGGAGAATATGAGTTCTTCTGGTAACTTTGTCACACTCGCTCCTTTCTATTTTTATGCAAATCCCAGGAGCGTACATTAGGTTTTTTGTTTCCATCTGAAAACTGGTCTGTCTTGAACTATATATTTTTTCTTAACAGCCATGCATATATTCTCCTGTAATGTTATTTATTTATTAATTTTTAAGTTATATATGGAAATACTGAATTATTTTGTACATAATTATGCAGACATGATAAACATAATTAACAAAATTAGTACAGCATATAATATGGTGTCTAAGACTTTTGCACAGTACTGTATATAAAGATCTGTAATACAATATTTAGACAAAATTAATTTTTTTATTGCATGCCCAATTTAGCCATGACATTGATGTTGATGCAGAGTGTATCTAAACTTCTGACCGCAATCTTGATAGCTAAGTGTTTCCACCTAAGAGTTTCTTATCAGACACCAACTGTCAAAATGCCAAAGATACAGGAAGGAGAATGTTTAAATGCAATTTTCTATTAATTTTTGACAGATTTTATACAAATATTTCTGACTGAAATAGTTTTTCAGAATACAAATCGGAGAAAACGTCACCTGCCACAAAATAACTACTTTATAAAATTGTAGTCAATGATTACGCTTTCCTGGTACTGAGTCGAGGTCTTAGAGCGGGGGTCCAATCAGTCCTGATTGTCAGCACAGTGGTGTGAGCAAGGAAATGGGTTGATCTGAAGCCTTTCTTACTTCGAAAGGAATGATATCTTTCCATATTGTTATACGTTTAATTTTTACCAGAATAAAACATTAAGTATGTAAACATGGCAGTAAAAGCCAACAATATAATAAAGAAAAAACAAGTTAAAGTTACATGATGAATACCCAGCCTATCAGACCTTTTAGACATAATCTATAAAATATACAAAATACAAATATACAAGTCATACCTCTGTGGAACAGATCTTCTGCCAGGGTAGCAGTGATGCCATTGATTTCCTGAAATCAAAGAAAGCAATCATAAGTTACTATGTATTTAAATAAAATCTTTATAAAGCCACATTTACTATTTGGTTTATTCGCCGATCCCATGCATTTTATATTGCGATTACAGAACTTTAGCTATGATGATGAAATGATGTAAACACAATACAGGGCTTTACATACTGCTGAATTAAGTTCTAAAATACAGTGAACTGTTTTCTACCATCTGGCTATACAGAAAAAAAAAGTATTGTTCCACTGTTTCCTACCTCACATCTACATCATACACTCATTACGATCATGACAAGTGCACTAATTAACATTCGGGTAACAGATGTTTGATTTGTTCAATGATTGATTTGTTTAATTGTACGAGGCTTTTTGTAGTTCTCGTAGTATAAAAGATGTCTTGTTGCTTAGCACTGCTGTTCTGGCAGTGCATTTGGAGGAGGAGTGAAAAAAAGACGAAGTGTGAAGAATTAAAAAATGAATTATCTAAAGGCTATTTCAGCTGAAGCATTAACAGTCACACTTTGGGGAAACTCTGGGGCACAAGTTAACTTTTTAAAGAAATATTAAAATAAAGTGGATTTTAATCATCATCTTTAAAGATTTAGTTTGATATCTGAATGATTCTCAAGCATGTACTGTACTTGAAGCTCCTCCAGAATCTAAGGAGGCCCATAGACCACCCATAAAATGACTGACGCATCTAAAATGCATCCAAACCACACATTTTCTTCTTTTGTTTTCCTTTACCGCACTTCACTCCTTTTTACACTTTATGTCTAGGTCTCATGCTTCTTTCAAGGAAAAGTCTTACAGTGGTCAATGATTAAAAGACTGGGTAAGTGTGAGGAAAGAACTATTGCTACCAGTAATTTACCAATTTTAATACCCATTTTCCTACCGTATTATTACAAATATTAGTATTTCCAAGTGTTCACTTGGGTAGAAATAAAAAAAAAAATAAAATAAGATAAAGACCTACCAGATGGGAAAATGTAAAATATGTGAGCACGCTTTTAACATCCCATTTAGATCTATATTTAACCGCTCTAATGGATTTTTAAGGAAATGGGATCATTTAAATGTCAAATGGATAGAAGGCCTCCCCACACATAAAGGGGATCAACAAAGCTTGATTCTTTTTCTAAATGACATTAAGGCTTAGCCTTTGGAAAGAATTCTTTATTCACTCGAAATCATAACCAGTGTTGAAGGACGTTACTTTTTAAAGTAACTAATTACATTACAAAATTACTGTCTTTAAAAAGTAATCAGTTACTTTACATTTACATTTAGGCATTTGGCAGATGCTCTTATCCAGAGCGACTTACATTTTAATCTCATTACACATCTAAACAGTTGAGGGTTAAGAGCCTTGCTCAAGGGCCCAACAGTGGAAACTTGGTGGTTGTGGGGTTTGAACCTGGGATCTTCCGAACCGTAGTCCAATGCCTTAACCACTGAGCTACCCCTGGCCTTTACAGCATTACTTTCTGATAAAAGTAACTAGTTCGAGTACTTTTCCATTGCAGAAAATGAAAACTCCTTTGTGATTCCTTATGCATGTTGTTTTAGTCAAGACCTTTATAATTATTCTACCATCATCACTTAGCGAGGTTTGGCCTATAATCTGTTAACTACTAAAACCCCTCACCTACGTGGTGGCCGTAAGTACAGTTCATCATGATTCACTGCGAGGTTTAGGGCTGTGATTATGTTTCTATCTTCCATCTTAGACCGCATAGGGTGAGATAGGGGTATAACAATTAGGGGTATAACAGTAGGAATAACAGAGGGGGGCATGTAGGACAACTTTCTCACACACACACACGCGCACACACGCGTCCTCCGAGTGTGTTACTCCGCCCCCAACATGGCGTGAGTGAGCAGTTCGAAAAGATGCGGTCAGCTGGCGTCACGTGGTTCGGAGGAAACACTTGATGGTCTTCAGCCGGTGGGAGTCCCCTAGTGACGGTGAGGAATTAGGGAAGAAATCAGGGAAAAAAAAAACACTGGGCTGCTGACTGGTACCGGGCCATACAGAAAAAAATTAAAATATGTATTTGATTTTATTTCTATTTTATTGACTATCTGCAGAGTATTTTGTTTAAAAAAATAATAATACCAGATCGTCTCCCATTCACTTCCGTCTGCACATTGCACATTGCACAAGTTCAACTCTGCAGACGTTCTGGATTAAAATCAAGGCGGAATATTCTGAAATCGCCACACAATTTTCAACAATGTATCTCTGTGAGACAGGGTTGCCTGCAGTGACAGCAACAAAAATGAAATAACAGAGCAGACTGAACATGAGGAAACGATTCTGTGTTAATAGTATGTTGTATATATTATGCACTTATGTTTTGTTACGAGCATGTGATGGCCGGTCCGTGGTAAACTGTCTTAGATAAAACCGGTCCGTGGTGCAAAAAAGGATAGAGACAACCGCATTAGTGGACCCTCGAGTCTTGGGGAATGAAAGAGAGGGAAAGAATAAAATTGAGCCACACTGCTGCAAAAAAATTCATCACTTCGATTATAAACTTCTCGAAGCTCTACTTTGCAATATGTACTAATTTTGGTCATTTGTGGATGCCTGACTACCTTTCACCCCTACCAGTTTGGTTTAAAAAAAATATAGCTTAATTTAAATGTTTGGGGGTTTTTTTTCCCAAAAGACAAAGACATTAGGAGTATTCATTAACAACCAATTTGGGAAAGACAAACCTGTTTAATCAGGCTGTAGAATCATACTCTTCTGTTTTACAAAGTGCTTACTAAAGGTGTTTCAAAATCACAAAAGTCCATTTACACAGTAGGGGAAGGGACTAAAATTATAAAACCTCTGTATGTTGGACCCTGTTTTTCTCAGAAAAGAAGAAAGAGGAACAATGACCTGAAAAAACAGACAGTAATACAATCACTCAATAGCTCTGAAAAAAGTGGAATTAACACCGGCCCCCGCAGAAACCGGGTCTGAGTAAAGCAATTTCACTTTTACACTCCAGTTTAACAAATCACCCAACCATGTGATCACTACAGATGGCGAAAAGAATTTCACACATAAAATAAAAAAATATATAATAATAATCATTATCAAGAGCTATTAATTTTCTTCAATTACATAAAACAGCTCATTTGTTGTTTATGTATTCATGCTCTTTTTTAATTTTAAAACACATTCACGACTACACTGGTGTAATAAAAAATTTCCATTTGGTATTAAAAAAAATAAATAATAATAATAATAATAATACTTTATACAAAAACTAGGATGGTTCCAATATAGTAAGAAGCTGCCTCAGAAATTTACACTATATGATGCTAAATAAAACTTAAAATGCAAAGAAAACACTAAAACTTTTTAAGTCAGAAGAATGTCCACAGCATATCTCACTAATCTGAGTATCTCTTCACTCTTTCTACTTTGACCTCACATTAAGTTAGTAAATATGTGGAGTTTGACCTGAATTAGAAATGCTGAGTAGCTAGGAATGTTGCATCCATTAAATCCGTTCGTAGGTCAAAGGTAATATATTTTCAAAACTGTCAATCATGGTAAAATATACAGATGAGAAACACACAGGGCTAAACAACAAGCTCAACTTCCTATTTCTTACAAAGTCCCAAAGTCCCCATTAATTTAGCCAAGCATTTTTGCGGATGGATTTGTCTTAGATTAAGAAACAGATATGGACTCATGGGAGTATTAAAGTGAATTTTCTCCTTCTAAACGTCAGCAAGACAAAGGAGCCGATAGTGGACTTTAGTACAAAGCAGGAGAGGAACCATCAGACCATCCGTCATCAACAGGAGCCCAGTGGAGAGAGTGGACAGCTTCCAATACCTCGGTGTTCACGTCACGCAGGACCTGTCATGGTCCTGTCACATCAACACGTGGTAAAAAAGGCCCGACAGAGTCTCTTCCACCTCAGACGCTTGAGAGACAGACTGCCCTCCAGAGTCCCCAGAAATTTCTACTACATAGAGAGCATCCTGACGGGAAACATCACGACCTGGTTTGAAAACAGCACCATGCAGGACAGACGAGCTCTACAGAGGGTGGTGCGATTAGCTGAGCGCATCATCCGCACCGAGCTCCCTGACCTGCACTTGATCTACAGCAAGCGGTGCTGGACCAAGGCAGGAAGATCGTGAAGGACCTCAGCCATCCCAACAATGGACTGTTCTCTCTGTTGAGGTCAGGAAAGCAATTTTGCTCCCTAAAGACCAACACAGAAAGACTGAGGAGGAGCTTCTTTCCGCAGGCGATACGGTCTCTTAATCAGTACACCACACAGTAATGATCCATTTTGCACATCAACACGTTTTTTGCACCAACTCTGGACATTCAAGACACTAGTGGCCACTGCACAAATGCACATTCGCGGACATTAGTTAATTACTCTATCACATGGCACTTTAAATAAGTCACTTTTAAGTATATTCGCACACCCCCTGGACGTTCTGGTTCAATGATGCATTTAAAGTCACTTTAAATATGTGGATATGTCAATCATTACAGTTACAGGCACATTTGCACACCCCTGGTCATTTCCATTTATATTCAATTTCATTCCCATACAAAAATTGTATAGATTCTATATTTGATATTGTACAGCTGTTTTTCTTATTTTTCATACATTTTTCTTTTATTGTACATTTTGTACTGTACAGTTAATTTTATTTTATTCTTTCTTAGTTAAATTTACCTTCTATTTTCCATTTCATATTTATTTCCTATTCATAGTCTTTTATTTTAAGGTCATGGGCAGCTGTCTAAGCATTTCACTGCATATCATACTATGTATGACTATGATAAATAAAATTTTTATTTTAAGTTTGAAATAGTATGTTTGGATGCCGTCTTCCCTCGCTCTTCTCTTGATCACTTGGGTTTGTTGACTGTGGAGTGACTGGTTGCTTTACTTCCCAGGAAGCCCTCATGTCTGTGTTTTTTTCAGGTCCTCTCTTTTAGTTATGCTGTTACAGTTTATCCTGCCGGAGTAACTGATTGCACTCTGCACTAAATATACAAGTACATTCACCTTACACATGTGACTGTGACCCGATAGAAACTCATCTCTCTTTCTCTTCTACTCATCTCTCTCTCCCCTTTCTCTCTGTCGAGCTACACATGGTGGCCCTGAGCTGCCCATAATAATAATAATAATAATTAGAACTTTATTGATCCCAGAGGGAAATTGCTTATTCGCATATCCCAGCGTAATTGGGGTCAGAGCGCAAGGTCAGCCATGATACAGGGCCCCCTGGAGCAGTTAGGGTTAAGAACCTTGCTCAAGTGCCCAACTGTGGCAACCTGGTAGCGCTGGTGGTCGAACCGCCGATCTTCTGATCAGTAACTCAGTGCCTTAACCCTTTGAGCTACCACTGCCGACATACAGATCCCTTGCCCTCCAGACCTGTCTGACTGATGGAGTCATGGGGATCTTGGTGCATAGAGGCCCGTGTGGTCTGCTTGGGATGCGTGTGGTGACTGAGAATGGTTCCACTTTACCATGAAGATGGTCCTGTCCTCAGCTGATGCAGACAGCTGTTCTCTGAGGACTTGTGGCTGCAGTCGTTCAATAGTTCAGGACTGGAACTCCCTACAGTTCTGTAACTGAGCCTCCAATAACGAGACTCCATGTTAACTTCAACACATCTCCTGTTACAGTATATTGAACTTCCAGCTGCCTAACACAAAGTATAACTGCAAATCACATCCTGCTATTTATTATCACCCAGATGAGGATGTTGAGTCTCAGTCCTCTCAAGGTCTCTTTCCTACTCAGGGAGTTTTTCCTTGCCACTGTCGCCCTCGGCTTGCTCATCAGGGACAAACTGATCATTTCAATTCATACATATTTTCTCACTCATTTCATAATTTTCTTTTGATTCTGGAAAGCTGCTTTGCAAATAAAATTTAGTTTTCTACACCAAGAAATAAATAAATAAAAATATAAATAAATCCCAAATCACATTAAAAGTATTCTTTGTACATAATCAATTATTTATTACTGTGACTATGAAGTTTATTTAATACCACCACTTTCATAATGTTACTAGTTTGCATAAAACTTTAAAGTTAATCTCAGAGGTCTTTGTTCTTTTGGTTTCTGTCCTTCTGTGACACATAAAATTTCGGACATGACAATGAAGGCAGAACAGGTTAACCCTGCTATTCACCTTCTTTTATTTATGGCAACACAGCTAACTAGCTCCTAACCCAAGGCTGAATTTTAAATCGCTCTGTTATTTACTACTGTATTTACTACTGTTAGTGTATACTACTGTTATTTGTGTTGGCGGAACAAAATAACTGGTTAAATAAAGAAACTAATCATAATCAGTTTTGCTGGATATCTAAAAGAACAGCACTGACCCATGTGTGATGTTGCTTAAGTGTAATCTACAACAAGAATTAATTTCTCTTGTAGCACATTATTAAAATGAACTTTAAATAGGAAAAAGAATGAACTGCCATTATACTTCAGATTACACCATCACTACCTTTTTTCTAGTCTTTGATTCTTTTATGTTGTATTACATACAACATTTGCAAAGACAGTTTTAATTATCATTCTATATTTGGACTTGCTCATCGTTTGCTCAATCCCAAAAAACAAATATGTGTAGGAACACTTACATAGAACTGGAAGTGCAGAAAGTCAGATAAAACTTTCGGGACCGCTACAGGGAATTGGCTGAGCAACGTTTGCAGATACACCTCCAGCTCCTTCTGCCTTTTTTCCACAAGGGTTTTGGAATTTTTACCAATTATCTTCTTCGGCGGCAGAAGATGTTTGTCAATCTTCTTCTCTGAAGTGAGCTGAAAGACACATAATCCATGCAATACCTTACATACTGTATGTCATCATTTAACAAATGGATAAGGAACATGTGAACAATGTTCTCATTCAAGTTTAAATAATGCTCATTTGCATTGTTAATTTTGTAAACAAAAATATTGACTCAAATTATTAACTGACGAACTAGATTTCATGTTAAGGACAAGACTAAGTGTCTTCTTTGAAAACAATAACCATGAATGAAATTATTTCTATTTTTCATTAATGAATAACAACTAAATAATGAGGTAAATGTGAAGGACAGATATGTTTGATTTTTTTTCTTTTTATTCAAAAAGCTGCACACATGTACATTGCAAACTGTAGTAAGTTTGACATTAATAAATAATAATAATTAAAAAAAAAAAAATTTATCCACAAACTGGAATCAAAAACAAACCTTCCGTTACCTGATATGGCTCTCCTTGCTTTTGTGAGAAAACGAACAAAAGATTAACAATTTATGTGATAACTTAATTGCCAAAACAGACAAAAAAAAAAAAAAAAAAAAGGATAGTAAAAAGTGAAAAGCGTTTGAATACCAGCTGTTCAGAAATGTACGAAAAAGCAAGCACACATTACGATTTATGCAACAGTAAGGCAGATTGTGAACATAACGTTGCATTCATACAGTTAGCTTTACTTTTAAATGCGTAGCATAACATGTTAACCACCCTGTTATACTGTTATAAACAGTAGCGTATAGTACATACTGCATTTTCATTTACCTGGCTAACAGTCGACTCTGACAGTGGTCACAATTTAAATTAAACACGCGTGAATACAATTCCTGCAACTTTTATAGCATCAGAAACTGCAGTTACTATTTCGCAGGAAGGACGAAAGTAGTAGCATCATTCATCCAGCGTTTATCTCCGATTCCCATCTGTTTTTAACAAAGGACAGGGAGTCATGCAAGTCTCTTATCTGAGATCTCCTGATTTACGATGCTCTGACAGCACTGTAGCCTCTAACAGTCTTGTTCTTCTGCAAGCTTTTTGCAACTGCTCTAGTTACAGTATAAACAAAATAACCTACAATCATAATGAAACCATGTTGTTTGGAGCCTACTCACAGTTTAGTGGACAAACCAAACGCAATTTTAGTGACTGTTTTATTAAACCTTAAACATAATATTGGAATTATACTTTTATTCCAAAATATAAACATAATATTATAAAATTAGACAAACCGAAGGTACTTTCCATGAATTTGTGAAATTTTAAATCAAAATATGTGGCCTAACAGTCTTCATTTTCTATACCGCTTATCCTGTACAGGGTTGCAGGAAGCATGGAGACTATCGCAGGACACCTCAGGCATAAGGTGGTACAGGCCAATCCACTGCAGGGCACACATGCACACACCACACACTATGAGCAATCTGAGAACAACAATTAGCCATCACCAATCTGCATGTCTTTGGACTATCTGAGAAAACCTGGAGGACTCGCAGGAAACGGGGAGAACATGAAAACTCCAAGCACATGGACCCAAAGCGGGAATCGAACCTGCGAACATGCATGTGCGAAGTCACAGTGCTAACTACTACACCACTGTATAGCCTGACCTAACAGAATGTGATTTAATTTTTATCAACTAGAATATTTTTATATATAAAATAATATCTTATTAAATAAGATAGACTACAACTAAGATCAAAACTAAAACTAAAATAATCTGCCAAAATTAACACGTCGTTTGCAAGCGAAGCTGGAATAATAAAGCTGACTAAACAATAATGGGCATGTTTCACCATGCGTTTATCGAATCAGTCTTGCCCTTATCTTTGGTGGCATGTTTTGGTCATGCATCTGTAAAAGCGAGAAATTCCTTAAAGCAGATAGGTAAATGGTCTAGTTTATTGGTTGGTGAGTCACAGTTGTATCCAACATCTCTACAGAGGCTACATCTATTTTAAGTTATGACTCCCACTCTCTGCACAGTGAGTTTCAGCTTCTTACTTCTGGACGGTTTTGGAGGTTTTTAGTCCCAAAGCACAGAACATAGCGGTATAAAACAAGCTAAAAAAAAATTTATGTCGTTGCCATCATTTACTGCAGAACAAATTTAACTGCGAGTATAAATTAAGCAACTTAATCTAACCTATAGCTATTATAAACTTGCCAGTATAATCTATGGTGAAAAATATGCATCAATGAAAAAGGTTTTTGCAAAACATTTAAAGGATGTTTTATTTGTATGCAGTATGTTAATTAGGAATTAGTTAGTATGAACTGTATATCCACTGCATACAAGATTATAACATACCTTTTCGTGCAGTTCATGAAAGTCACTGTAGCGATGCTTTACAGTCCACCGGTGCTCCCCAACCTTCACCTCGATTATATAAACCTAAACAGAGGCAAATCAGAAAGAAATCGTGTTAGCAATTGCAACAGTTCTTGATGGTTCTGCATTTTGGACATCTAACTAGAACTTACAACAAGGTGAGTTTTCTTAATGAATATATAGGTTTACTATTCTCTCATAACTGCAACTCATTATCTCCCAAGTGTCCCACCAACTTTAAATGTGAAACCAAAGGATCCCAAAGACAGCAGTTTGGTGAAGATGTCCTGGTGGAAAACGAAATCAAGAACACGTCCCCAAACATGGAGGCGAACATTTATTCAAGACCTCAATACACTAAACATCACAACTGAACAAGCTACGGAGACCCTCCGGCAAGATCAGAAACATTGGAAAGTACTTGCTGCCTGACAAGTTACTTATTTAGTTATGATTTTATATATGTACACACACACACACACACACACACACACACACAATCATTCATATACACAGAGAAACACACTACAAAAACAATTTATGAACACAATTTAACCTAATCTGCATGTCTTTGGTCTGTGGGAGGTAACCAGAGCACTCGGAGGAAACCCGCCAAGCACGGGGAGAAAACAGACCCCTTGACCCTGGAGGTTCAAGCCCACGGTGATAACAACTTCGTACCTCCAACAGAAAAATTCACATATAACAGTTTTCTCTTTTAATTCTATGTCCGGCGCTTACACATTTATATAACAAGCTTAAAGGCCACATCCAAATCATTTCATTCTCTCGTACAAAAAAATTCTGATATTGCCATATATTTCTAAATATGTTTAATACATTATGAATTAATGCTGATTTGACTTTTTTTTTGGGGGGGGGGGGATTAGTTAATGATTTATCAACCATTTTAAAACAGTGTAATAAAAAATTATAAAAGCAACCTGTGTAAACAAACAAACTCATCTAAATTATACAGCTTTCACTTTCTTTATAATTATTTCACCAAAATAGTTTACAGTCTACAGAAAGTAATACAATTTCATCACATCCGGAAGTACTGTGAGGCGCGAGACGAACCAAACGAACTTAACTAGCTGGTTAACGCTGTGTGAACTAGCTTTGTAGCTAACATAAATTGGATGATAAACCTGAAAGCAATGTTAGAGCCATAAAAATACATTTTTATTATAGTGAGCTGTATGAGCCAATTAGCTAGTTATAGTTTAGCAGTGTTTCTCTCGCTAGCTCAAAGGTCTCGTCGATTGTTTCCAAGCTTTCTGTGAACTTAAAAACACATAACCAAGCTGGTTAAACAAGCCAGTTAACTAAATCTGCGCAGTTGTATCCATACAACATAACGTTGATAAATAATATCATGTTGTCTTTGCGATAATTTCACGGATTTTGACGTAAACATTGGCTCAGTCCCAAACCTCCCCTTCCTCACTATAAAAGAAAACTACAATGCACTCGAGTGTATACCCTATCTAGTGCACTCTATGTCCACTAGAGAGGCGATTATGACGCGGCCCACAGGATAACTGTCAGAAGATAAGCGGGAGCACTATCAGAGCATTCTCGGGACACTGGATCAGGAGAAGCCCAAGCGCAGCATCTAAGCACACTTTATTATATTCATAGGATGCATATTAATGTTCAATAACTTGTACCGTGTAGTTCTCCACCAGTTCCGATCCAACGATGCAAACACTTCTTTCTGTGTTTTGCTCCGTAAACCCCTCGCAGTCCATTTTCCCCAGGTTACAATTTTCTGCTACACCATCATACAAAAACCTGAACCCGGACAATGACAACGTCTGATGCAGAAATGTCAGCTGAAATGTGCAAAGAAAACATTCAGTCCCCGTCCATGACTGTTGTGATTCGAGCAGAGAACACAGACACAGGCTGGATCATTTCCCTCTACTCTTGTAGTTCTGAAAACATGAAGTCCAACAGCGCCTACTGGTGTACTGGAGAGCGGAAGCTGGCTCCCTGACGCACTGTGTGTTGTGATACTTTGCTATTAAAACCAGCAGTAACCTTTTTATCAATTTGATTTACACTAACGCTTCTATTGGATCGGGCTAATTCTGTATGTTATTATTTGAATGAGGATGGGTTCCCTGTTGAGTCTGGTTCCTCTCAAGGTTTCTTCTCAGGGAGTTTTTCCTTGCTCATCAGGGACAGTCTTATCATTTTGATTCATACACATTCTTATTTCATACAAACTTAAATCATTCTTTTTATCGTGTAAAGCTGCTTTACGACAATGTCAATAGTTAAAAGCGCTACACAAGTAAATTTAAATTGAATTAAACTACACAGGGGCTTACGCCCACTATGTGCAACACTGTTTTTTGGCTGCGCATGACCTTGGCACCGGTTCACCGGTTTTCCTTCCTTGTAGCACTTTTGGAATTTTCTGACCAATGCAGTTCAGGATCATCCCACAAGAGCTGCAGTTTTGGAGTTGCTCTAACTCAGTGCTCTGGCCATCACAATTTGGCTCTTATCAAAGTCACTCAAATCATTATGCTTGTACATTTTTTCTACATGAAATTTAGGGACAAAAGCTTCACTGCCTAATATATCCCACCCACTTCCAGGTGCTTTGTAACTGCACCTACTGCGACACTGCCAAATTGTGCTGGCTAGTGGACTGGGTCAAAGAAATTCCGTACCTGCAGCTCTTGTGAGATGTTCCCAGGCTGCATTGGTCAGCGCCTACCGAAAGTAATCCAAGGAAGGAAAACCAGTGGTACTAGAGACCAACACTCACTGATGCACATGGGGAGTGAAGGCTGGCCTGTGTAATCTGATCCAATGTGAAAGCTGCTGTAGCTTAAATTGCTGAAAAGGATAATGCTGGTTTCCAGCAATGGCTGTCAGAACACGGAAGTCATTTCTGTTTTGGGTGCAAAAGAGGGGCCTACATAATATTAAGTCTTTAAATGACGACTCAAGACGTATCTGTTTCTTCAATACTTGGACTAATCCCCTCAAAAAAAAATCACAACAGTGTTTGACTGATGGCACTTGGTTAGTAACCCAGTGTAAGTATCTATCCATGACTGGATAAGAGCGTCTGCCAAATGCCTAAACGTAAGTACGTGGTCATAACATTATGGCAGTTCAATGTATGGTCACAAGAATGTGGACATTTGACTATATAGTTACAAATGTTTAATTTCAGGTTTTAAAATAATTTTTTTTAAATAATATGTCATTAGTGGTTAGCACTATGGCCTCGCACCTCCAGGGTCAAGGGTTCAAATACCACTTCAGGTCTGCGTGTGTGGAGTTTGCATGTTCTTCCTGTGCTTGATGGGTTGTCTCTGTGTACTCCGGCTTCCTCCCACAATCCAAAGACATGCAGATTAGGTTAATTGGGGTTTCCAAATTGCCCATAGATTGGGAATGACCATCGTGCATTGACCTGCCAACCCGCCCTCTGAAGTAACTGCCACAGAAACGATGGCTATATCAGATATAATGTCACTCAAAGTGACCGATGGCATGTGGACAGACCAAAATAGCAAAAAAATACCTCACAGGGGGCCTTGCCCATGTACACAGGATAAGCAATATAAAAGATGGATAAATGAATAAATGTTATTCTTCGATTTCCCTCAGGATATAATAATCTATCTTATTTTAACCAGTACAAAAGCTAAATAACACCAAAGTCTCCAAAACATGCAACCGTTAGAAACTTTTTACTAACTGCAATGAAAGTAATAAAAAAAAAAAAACAGATGTAAAGAAAGAAGTTTGGTACGGCTATCATATAGCACTGCCTTGCACTTTTACACAAAACCAAAGCCTGCCACATGGTGGAGCCATGGGTTGAATTACTGCCTCACAGCTCAAGGGTCCCTGGTGAGATCCTGAGCTCTGGTAACTGTCTGGTCGAGTTTTACATGTTTTTCACCTATCCCTCCAGGCTCTCGGGTTACATTTCATTTCCCCAAAACATGCTGGTATGTGGATTATCTTCTCTAAATTACCCCAATGTGCATGGTACTATCCATGTTGTTTTGTGCACCCAGTATGTACCCAAGGAGAATAATGTGGTTATTGTAAATGAATAAATTAATATCTGGCTTTGTGTTGTTTTCAAAATTACATGTGAAATCACAATACACGGGTTGACTTAGGATTTAGGAGTTGGAGGGGTGCTACCTGTTTAATGGATGTTTAATTTTATAGCCTCGGAACTGAATTTAATCTTAAAAGGTGACAAACACAGGCTGTAAGGTGACAGACATATATCTGTTTATGTTTTAGGAGTCCAATTTAACTGTCTACTATTGGGTCAATAGACCACAAGACTTTAGCCTTTATTCGTTGGTAGTTTTTACATCATTTCTTTCTTTCTTTTTTATCTTTTAAAATCCCATGAAGGCTTTCAATTGGAATAACTGGGATGTTTTGTACATAGACTGCATTTAACTATCCAACTGCTGATGTGAGTTGGAGTTTTTAATATGGCATGGCTATAAGGCCAAAAACAATTATCTTATATCCCCAAATTATATAAGGCAGGAGCGTTGGCTCAACATTTAAGACTTTGGGTTACTAAACCAAAGGTCAGGGTTCAAAGACCAGGACCACAAAGGAGCCATTTTTGGACCCTGAAGCAGGGGCCTTAATCCTATCTGCTGCAAGCGTGCTGTATCATGACTGACCCTTTGCTCTGAGCCCAGTTTCCTAATGACCTGGGATATGGGGGGAAATGTTGTAATGTATGTGTGATGAGTAAAAATAGTACAGTAGTTATTCTGTTGTTATGGCTATGAAATGTGTACTTCCTGGTAATTATTTCATACTGATCTGCAAAAAAGACTTTACTTTGAGAATTCATACAAAGTGACATACAGTGTATAGATTCTTGTGGTTCCAGAAGTCTAATAAACCATTTGACTTTATCTCACTAATTTTTAAATGCAACAATATACTGTACTATAACCACTATAACCTCAGTGCTTCCATAACAACTGCCTTGACGGAAGTAAAACATTAACCCATTTTTATGAAAAAAAGTAGTTAAAGTTCTTTCTTCCATCTTATTATTAAGCAGAAGCTCAGCTCCACTTTCTATTTACATGACCTAAAAGTAGAAGTGCTATTAAACCTCTAATTAGAAGCTAGAAGATGCCTAAAAATGTGCTCTAGGACACAGGATATCAATATAGACTAGTCATTGATCATTTCCTTCCACCTAATAGGTAAATGAACAGACATATATGTGTTAGCTGTAACAATGCATGTTGTACTAAAATATATCATCAGCTGATATTAACATGATTTTATTGTCTTGTTCATTAATAATCCCAAATTTAAGACAAATCTGGCACAGATGCCAGCCTCATCTGGTCTTTTTATGATCTGTTATGAGACTTTTCCTTATTCATGTGGTACAAGAAGGCTAAAGCAAGGTTGTGTAATAAGTATTGGCATGCATAGACTAAACTGTCAGAACATATTATGATTATTATTAATTGTTTTAGCAAAGGCAAAAATAATGTTAATGTTTTAATATACTTTGAGAATGTTTTTCTTTTAACGGCAATGTTTTGCTGTGTACACTGTACATTGTTTTCCATCCAGTGTGTATAAGTTATGAATAAGCATTACTTCAGCTTCCCTAATATATAAAATCAGTAATATGAGACTACAGTGTAGTTGGTGTTATTTTTACCCCTGTCAGGGGTGCTTCTTTGGCAGTTTGTGAAACACTAGCTTCCCATTACAACTCACACTCAGGTTTTTTAAAGATATGGTGACTTTTAGTCTGTCTAATGGTTTAGATGATTGTTATTGGTCTTCTTGACACAACCCTCCCATTTTATCTGGGCTTGGGACCCAAATGGCATCCAGTGGCTGCGGTTTGGACATTGGGTGGGAACTGAACCAAGACATGGATGATTAAGTGTGTCAAAATGGGAATTCAGTGAAAACATGTTGCTTCAAGGTGTAAAGGAGAGAAGGTGTATGGTATTTTTGATGTTTTCCCCAAGTCACATGTCAAACATCTATGTACATAGAACATTATCTTACATTGTTGGAATTAAGTTCAGGGATGATAAGTGAAAATTCCAAAACCTGAATAAGTATCAAAAGATTTTTTTGGCCATGTGTTATAAGAGAGAACGTCATTGTGCAGGTGAATCTTAGGTTCAGAGTATTGTATAGACAAAATAACCCTGTCTCCTCCAAAGTGGTCACTCCATTGAGTACTGAATCTAATTACACTGCTTCATTATTTGTAGCGCCAATTTTGGAGCCGTTGCTTTCGTGTTAACGCTGTTGTTCATGTCCACAACAACCTCCATAAAAAGGTAAAAATGGTCGGCAGACTTGTTCTTTCTGTTAAAGTGGTAGTGCGCTAGTATGCAGTTTTGCACGTAGCTTCTTTGTGCCTTTAAGGATGATACATCTGATCTGTTACCTGTTCGAGGTTCCCTTTGCTGATAGGTTTAGCCTGTTTGGGATGGCAATAACTGATCCTAGACCAGCTGTACGTCCAACAACCATTCAATGGAAGAAACCATTATTTCAAAGCTATGGGTGGGGCTATAGTGTAACGTAGTGTGCTTTAAATGCCTTAAATCGCTGCTTGCCCATTATTTATATACGAAATATTTTACTTATAATTCTGTGATATCGTGTATTAGACTAGGGTTTTATACTTTAATTGTATTTTCCATTCCAAACAATAAGCGACCACCCCCTTAAACTCGAGCGCACGCCCAGCGTCCTGATGCTATATAAGCAGCTATGCAGTCGCTCCTCCATTGAAAATAACTGCCAAGAGCTTGATGGTGTATCTGCGGGGTTGTGAGAAGTAGTTTGTTTGTAATTAAAAACGTCAAACAAACTATAAGCTCATTTCCCCACGATTTAACCTCATATTTAGACGTGTTATATATATATATATATATATATACCAAGAGTAACGACGAGAAAGAAGGTGTTAAGCGGACTGTCGAGGGGTGTGACTGAGTCAAACTGCCTAACGAGGAGGCACCGCGTCAGGCTATGAACCTGCGAAAGCCAGTGACAAAGAAAAAAACGGAGAAGATTGTAAAAAGGTAGAGCATATCGAGATACTGAGGGTGAACCCCCTCGAGTCGAGAAACAAAACCTCCCCATTAAACGGGTGAGACTGTTCTTTGTTTCCTCGTCGGGAAGACGATGTGAAGAAGATTAAGAGGAGAGAGAGAGAGAGAGAGAGAGAGAGAAGATAACGCTATACGAAGACAGAATGTGTGGGAAGGGAATGATGTGCCACAGTGAAGTCCAGAGCCACGAGCTGTCAGTTAAACACGAGCTCAAGCACGAGGAGGAGTCGAAGAGAGCCAAGCACAGCTGGCACAGAAACGGAAGGAGGCGGTGGAACAGCGAAAGCGGAGATCTCCGCCAGGTTCTCCGCCGCAACCCGCCGAGACCACGGCGCTTCTCGGGCTCCGTGTCGCTCCGGCCGGCCAACGTCCGCGGCCGCCGCGCGCCAGGGATGCGCGCGCCACGCAACACCAACCAGTTCCTCATGCACGAGAAGTACCAGCTTATGCACATGCGCTCTGATTCAGTGGGCACGGACAGCTCATCCGACTGCGAGCTGGACCCCGCGGACATGGACTCGTACCTCGGGGTGCTCGAGAACGCCCGCGGCGCGCTGTTAGACAGCCCCGAGCTCTCGTTCACCGCCAGCCAGGCTTTCCACTTTTTCACGTTCCCTGAGCTCGAGCGAGAAGACAGCATGCAGTACTTTCCGTCCGAGAGTGACGTCATGCAGAGCGAAGACTTCATGCTGAGGGACTTTAAACAGTTCTGTGACACCGTGGCTTGTACATGAAACACTCGCCACAGGTAAACACAGTGTGTGGTGCACAGGCCAGCAGAACAACATGAACGTTTTTTTTAAAAATAAGATCTTGTTATCATGTTGTGTATTTGTTTTTGTTTTTTTTATGATGCATTGTTTTGTTACGGAAGTAATTAAAGCAGTAAAGTAGGAGTGTTAGAGCAGCCAATCAGATTTCAAGATCACTCAGTCCCTCCTCCTCCTCTTTTTGGGCATCTAGTGCACTTCAATCGACTAAAGAAGCCCTATTTCCTGTGTGGTGCACTTGTTTACGGAGCAGGGAGCCACTTGAGGTTCAGCCATATCTTGTTGTTTAAATGACTCTTTGTGAACTGAAATAAAAATCACGTTTTTAAGTAATTTCTGTGTCCACTTAATATACTTTTTTGTGTCTTATTTTAATCAGACAATCTATAGGGTATCACATAATATAGATATGCACAGTTAATATATTAACAAATACTTACTTATATACTATTAAGTGTTTGGGTCCTTCAAATATAAATATAATGCAAATATATATGTAAAAGTTAAGAATTAAATTAAAAATGTACATTTAAAATTATGCAAGCTGAACAAAGACTGAAAAGGAAGGTTGATGGTAAAAGGTGTCAGAAACAATTACAAGTTAATCAATCAATAAAGGACGTAGAAAAAAGAATAGATTCATGGTCAGAAAGGTTAAAGTAGCATGCATGGCAAAAACAATGCATGTTGTTAAATAATAGATTTATCATGACAGGAAATGTATTGGTGCAGCATGCATGACAAAAATGTCAATGCAGATGTTAATAAAAAAAATAGATTTATCATGGTCAGGAAAGTATTAGTGCAGCATGCATGGCAAAAATGAAATTGCAAAATAATACATTGCAGTTGTTATACATTTGGTTCACAAAAGTGATTTTTTTTTTTTTTTTTTTTTTGCATATTGGATTGTAACCCACGCTCTAGTTACTAGGGTGGTTCCCACTTCCTTAAGTATGTATTTTTCAACTGGAAATGTGTGTGCTGTGTATTTTGCCCAAAAAAAGCCACAAGTACATTGCAGCATAATTTGCTTTCAGATTAAAGCTTTAAAAGTGCACTTTGTTCACCTTTTTATATAATGCTAAAAATACATACTAAACAACAAAAGGTATATGCTTAATGGTAACACAATGATAAGAAATCTTATAGTACAGTTTCTGAGTGCATATTATAAACATGTATAAATCAAATGACATCTCATTACTAGTACCTCTGTGTGCATCTTTCATGTCAGTGATTCTCAAAACAGTCTTTAGGGCCACCCTCCCCTTCCTGTCCTGTGTATAAAAGAAAAAAAAATACCTGGGCCGTGTAGTAGTGCCCTAGGTTTTTCTAAACTTAGACTAAGCTTACACAGTTCGCAAGTATATTAAATGATGAAGAGCAAAACAACAATGTGGGAAACGGTGTAACTGATTATATTTACTTAGGCCAAAAATCATGATCACAGTCTGATCGACAGAGCTGTGCTGTGTCCGTATAAAGAGCAACAGTGGTGTAATGTGGCTTTTGTTTTGTTTTTTGGAGTGAGGAAAGGGAAGTCTTTGTTGTCACATGTAGTATTATCAGTAATGTCAATACTTATGATACATTAATAACAATTTATATATGTTTAAATGAGCCCTCTAACCAAAGGTCACGTTTGTCACATGCTGTTTGATGCATATCAGATGCACCAAAGACAGGTATTTAGCAAGTTGTTTTTGACAGTCATATATATACAGTTATATATATATATATATATATATATATATATATATATATATATATATATATATATATATATATATATAAAACTAATAACTCATTGTTTGACCCTGCATAAAGTCTGAAAAAATATTTATTACAATTATTTAGTGTTTAGTATGAAATCTTTATTCTACAAAATCTGTGCATGCATGATTACTTCCGAGGATCATGTACAAAAAATTGCAAAAACGTTTGCAATTTCCTTTGAGAATTCCCTAGTTATAAATTTAGGGACAAAAGCTTCACAAAATTCCCTTGCACATTTTGTGTGCAAAGGTGAACACCACAGCTTTAGAAAGTAAAAGTCCTGCCACATATTTGTTTAGTTTGTTCTGTCTGTTAACTAAACCAACTGATTCTAATTAGCAAAACTCATCTAATTAGTAATGTCATCTGTTTTATGCACAGGGAGAACTATAACGTATCACATATGTTGTCTTAATACTTCATTGTATATCTAATGCTACAGCACAGCTGGATCCTAAATATTTATTGGATGAACAGTATAAAAGTGATAAAACATACTGTATAAAAAAAATTGTAAATATTAAAGCATAAATTATGAAAACACAAAAAGACCAATGTAACAGCCTTGTACATTTGCATGTTTTATTTCAAATTCGAAATTTCATTCATCAAATAGACAACAGTGAAAGCAGTTGAAGTGAGGCAGTGAAATGCTTATACAAGAAAAGAATGTAAAATACAAAATCTACAATATGTAGTAATTTTGTTGCAGTGAAATAGAGCATTACCTAGAAATACTGTATAAAAAAATATGAAAGGTATGAACTGTGTAAATAAACTGTATAAAGTCTATGGAATGTGATAGCAGTGGCACTATCCATCTTTAAAGTGCATAGTTAGTCCTCATTCATGTGTGAATTAAACCAGAAATGTTCAACAGACAGTATGTGTGGTGTGCTCCAACACATGTGTAAAGGAAACACAGCAAGTCCAATCGATTTGAACTTTTGAAGTTTTATGGAGGGTTGGGGGGGTTAAGATGTTCCAGTGAAAGGAACTCTTAATGCTTCAGTATACCAAGACATTTTGGACAATTTCATGCTCCCTACTTTGTGGGAAGAGTTTGGGAATGGTCTCTGCCTGTGCACCAATGCACCAACTTAGTGTGTTTGTTTTCTTTAATACTGGCAAGTAATTAACCTGTTAATTTGGCATGTTAATTTAACGCGTAAACTACAAAAGAAGGGCATGACCTGATTTTCTACATATTAAACTGCCTATCATAGTGGTTAGCACTGTGGCCTCAAGCTCCCAGGTTCGAAGGGTTTGGTTCCCACCTTGAATGTTCTCCCTGTGCTTGGTGGGTTTTCATATGTTATATCAGGGAGCTTGCTAAGGGATAAATTGATAAAGCCAAAAATGTGTGTTTGCTTAATTTATATATATATATATTTTAATTAAATTTCTGTTAGCCTTGTTTTTTTTTTTTTACTTAATTATACAAATAAATTTGGATTGAAATTGAATTACTCTGACAATGTACTGCATGCTATATTAAGAACATTTCCCACAAGTGCAACTTTATGGTTCACACACACATGTAAGTCAACAGTATGTTGAAAGAGATTGTGACAATGCAAATTAAACCCAATGTTTTCTCATTGTCAAGAGGATAGGCTGGACTGGGGTGGAATTTGGCTCAGCACATACAACACATCAGATAAAACAGTGTGATATTTGCTAAAAATCAGGTCATCCTGCCAATACACACTTGCTCTGACATGTCACAAAGCTTCCCTTTTATAGGTGTGCCACATCAAAACAGTCCTTCCTAACATGTGGTAATTATGCACAAGTGATAAGTTGAACTTCACTGATTTAAGCTGCCGTGAACTTAGTTAAATACTTTGTTGGTGGTCAAAGTAACATTTTGGGCTGAATAACTAATATGAATCACGTGCGTGGTTTTAGAATTCGCTGCTGAAGCAACAATAGAAATGAATTGAATTGTGTAATTTGTCTTTATGTGTTATACCAAAATCCATGTGATTTTATAACATGTTTATTAGACTAACTTAAAAAGTACTGTAATATGTTCTTACCAATTTTTGCTACTTTTACATTTAGTATTGATCACATAATAACATGACTTTATTGAACAATATCACCTGATAAATGTAACTTGCAGATTCAGACTATTTTCAGCTTCATGTCCAGATTGATGGCCAAGTTATTTAATCAATGTTCACATAAAACATCAAAATGTGGAAAATGTGATTTCAATGACTTCGAATGTGGCATGGCTTTTAGATTGAGTATTCCTGAAAAGTCAGATTTCCTGGGAATTTCAGGCAAAACAACTTTCAGAGCTTGCAAAAATGGTGCGAAAAAAAAAAATTGCAATAAGCTTGTAAGCAATAAGCCAGGTTGAAGCCCTTGTACATGTCTGTCTGTCTTTTTGTATATCAGAACTCTCTGCCTAACTGATTACTATGAAGAAATAACATTTTGTAAGGTTGAGTATCTAACGCCTTGTTTACGCTAAGTTGCACTTCTTTCGTCGTCAGCCTAATACACACCCTGTTCGGTAATTGGAGAGTGAATCACAGATAGGAAATTTAAAAAGTGGATTAGATAAAGATTAGGTTTGGTCTTAAAACAACTCCAGCATGTTAAAAGTCACTTAAACCACATTAGCGCTGTTATTTCACTGGTGAAAATATTAAGTAATTCCAGGGAAAATATTCAGTTCAGCTTTTCTAATTAATATCTGCTACAAAATTATTAGCTACTAAATTAGTAATAAAGTAGATTATTAAATCCAGCACATAACTGTTCATTGTTCATAACATCGCTTTTACTCAACATGATTGATTTCACTCATGGTGCAGGTTAAACGTCAGGCAGATATGTAAGTACTGTACTGCAAAAGTTCCAATAGATTCTGGGCAGCATTCGATTTAAGATGAGCAAAACTAATTAGGGGCAAGTAGTAGGTAATTCATGTTTATCATGTTAACCCATGTTGTCTCTGTGTGAAGATATAGGCCTGAATCCTGACTGATAATCCCAGGGGCCTGTACCTGATATGTCTTTTCAGTAATCTATTTTTGTTCCTATACATTTGTGGCAACAGTTTGCAAAAGGCCTACGTAGTATGGGTGTGATCTTCAGGTGGCCACATATATTTGGCCGTACAGTATACGTATTTGTGACAATTAAAGGAAAAAATGGAAAAATGCTACCGAAATCCAAGGTCAGTGTTTTGATCCCTGTAACATGAATTGTAGCATAAATGCCTTCTAATCCATGAACATACTGAATTAAAAAATGTCCAACAATGGCAGCAGTGTTAGTATGGTGGGTGATCCCAGGCTCAAATGGTTCTTCAACCTCAGCTACAGTACCTCGCTCCAGTTAATCATTGAGATCAACTAAAGATATACTTGGAAAGAAATAAATCCAAGCCGTTAGAACTCTGACCAGGTAGTTACCACAGATGAATTAATGAATTTTGCAAGTTTTTGTTAATTAATGTACTCTTTCTCCTGCAAACGTTAGATCATACAGATTGCATGCACAAAAGCACAAAACCCCTGCCCCCAAAAACCTCCTGCAGGATCCTAGCTCCAATGCACACCTCTAGTCTAATGACTAACTTCCTGAAAAATAGTGTGTTTCCTAGTTGTATCTGTATAACTAAAGTTTTTCTATGCTTAGCGAGCAATTAAAATTTTACACATGACTAAACATTGATGACTGAAGAAATTCTTGTGCAACCCTGAAGGGTATAAAGAGTTGCATGGTATTGACGTCGCAGCTGGATATTAACAGGATGTTTAAAATGATTAAATTAAGCCTCTGGCTGTTAAAAAAAAATAATCAGACAAACAAACAGTGTAAAATAGCACTACTGAGTTTTTACCAGAAATTCTCTAAAAACTGGTTATAACATGCTCTTACTATCAGACAGGTTAATCTTCAAGGAACTATTTAGCTTAAAAAACATCAACACCAGGACAAATCCCGCTAACCCAGATGTACTCGTTTAAAAATGACATGCATGGTGTTTGCTTGTTTAGTCTTACAGTACAAGGCTACTCTAGGAAAGTGCAAGTCTAAGTCACTCACAATCAAACTGCATGAAGATGTTGAAGATGTTAAAAAGACTTGTTTGTGTGATTTGCATAATTTGTACTTTGTATGATACAGTTTTATATGACAATAGACAAGAGACAGCGTGAATGTGTATTTTTTTCAGGTGTACCCTGCCTTGTGCCCTGAGACCCCAGACCCCCCGTGACACTGTATGCAGGATAAAGCGGAATAGACCATGAGTGAGTGAGACAAGAGATAATCTATAGCTAAAGATAAGACATACAACATACAAACACATTTGCTAACATTATGTCACCTTAAGCAACATCTCCTTAGTAATTTCTCTGAATGCATTCTGAATTGCCCCTGAATAATTTGTGTTATGATTTATCGCAAGCTACACAAGCTAACACAGCTGACTAGTAGAAACGAGTTAATAGCTATAAATTATAAAGTATTAACAGTATTAACCTTTTACAGCAGACACTACGGCGCTAGTTACAAAAGCAAACGTACTGTTAACCGATATTAAGCTACTATAAAGTTTTGTTGTTAATTGCGTCCGATTCAAGATAAAAATCCAAAAGGAATCAAAGTTTTGTACACTGTCTGAGGTAACTTTTTATCACGTTATGATAAATCATACTTCTGCAAATTAGCATCTGTATTACCTTCTTCATCGATTTTCATTGGCCTCTGTTTCTCATTTGAATATGTTGCAACATAACATACTGTGTATGAAAATAATCAGCAGAACAGAAGCAATCAGTTGCTAAGTTACTCTTTTATCTGTGTGACAATGCATCAGGTAATCTAGTTTGTCAACGGTGTTAAAGGTTATCCAGAAAGGGCTGGTGTGGTTGTAGGCTTTCATTCCAAACAAGCAGAGGCAACACCTGATAGTCTATTGAAAAGCAAGAACGACTAATTAAAGAGGTGGAAGCATGTCTGGTTGTTTGGAATGAAAGCCTGCACTCACACCGGCCCTTTCTGGATAAGGTTTGACACCCCCGTAGTAGGTAATCAAGTAATCATTGGATACCTTTTTAATGAATAATAATATAATAAATATATATAACATAATAATAAAAAAAAAACTAGTACCCCTATGTCAGCTATCGGTACTTCCGCGGTACACTGCAGTGACTGACGTCATGGTAGTCACATGGCTGCAAAAGGTCTATAGCCTGTGGAAAATGAGTCACTAAACATGTCTTGACATGTCTTGACATGTTTTGACTGATTTACTCTTTTTGTAATGAGGAATACTATGGTAAATTATTTCAAGCCAAAATAACGAGAATTTAATAAGGGATGTTTTGACATAGAGGTTACCAGGGAACAGAATACAGTACTGTAAATGGCCAAAACAATCATATGTCCTTTTGGAATATCCAATTACAGAGATTGCTTGGACCTCCAAGGTCCGGGTTCGAATCCCACCTCAGGTCTGCCTGCATGTTCTTTTACAGCTAGAATGTTCTCCCAGTGCTTGGTGAGTTTCCTCTGGGTACTCTGGTTTCCTCCAAAAAAAATGTCGATAAAGCAAAAATGTAAATAAAGCAAAAATGTAGATTAAGCAAACTGCCATCCCAAACTGCCTATAGTGTGTGAATGAGCGTGTGCCTGCAATGAATTGGCACCCCATTCAGGGTGTATCCCCCTCATACCCTAGGCCTCCTGGGATATGCTCCAGGCCCCTGTGACCTTGTGTACAGGATAAAGCGGTATAGACAATGAGAGAGAGAGTGAGTGAGTGAGTTTGCTTGGTGCACAGGGACATTGTGCTTCTGACAACAGATTTGGGCCCGTTCCAATGAAGGTAATATAGTGTTATTTTACATTCACATTCTGTGCACTTCTTTTTATTTGGTGATGGCTTACATGTGGGTGTGATAGTCAGGTGTCCACATACTTTTGGCCATAGAGTGTACATGAAGTTGCACTTTTTACCATTATTCTTTTTAGGATCTTTTGTAGTGTGCAGCACGTTTTACAGCTTTACAAAGCCTCCACAAAGCCTATCTTTTATCATTTCTGATATACAGTGGCTGCCTTTAAAGGTCAGTCGGAAAAATACCCCATAATGCCACTCCACCAGCACACAGATACAGACATGAAACATAAGTACGCACCACAAACAACCCACTGCCAGTCAAACTTTAAATCTCGTAAATAACTCAAATTATAAAATAATCTTATTATCTTATTATTATTTTGAACCTATTAAAATATATTTACTGACCTTAATTTTTTTTAATAGATAGGATTAAAAACATACTTCTTTATAAAGAAAACATTTCTGTATATAAACAAGTTTTTGCCTGCATGCCCGTATGCTTTCGCAATCACCTCCTTTAACAAACAGGCTAACCTGGGTTTAATCAAAGGACCCCTTTTATCCTCTGCCCCCAAGACTCACAAACAGCTGGTCAATGATTCACCAACTGGTCACCTCAACATGGTGCTCGAAAGCCATCACTGAACACAAGGCCAGTCTCATCAACAGGAGCAGATAGATTAAAAGAGTTATTAATATTCTGATTCTATCTTCCATCAAGCACACAGGACAATCTTCATGTGTTTGAATAATCTGTGGATGAGTCATGTGACTGTTTTCGCAATAGGGCTCCTACATGCAAGATCAACAGTTTTGCAGCTGTGACTGCTCACCTGCTGTTGGAACTGTTGTTCAGCTGCCAATAATCCAGATAAGGCAATACACACAACAGACCATGGTGTTGCAGAGGCTCTAAGGCAACTCGCACACAACTCTATCACCCTGGACGACAAAGCAACCTGATGCCACACTGTTAATGTTAATGCAGAGAAATCAACTGTATTACACAGCAGCCGAAATGAGAAAATATACTGCATCTTCCTGATTCATTGTCCCAAGCAGTTGTGAAAGTAAATTGACACCCTGATCTGACTAATTTCTTTAGTGTTTTGGGTTGGTTTACTGGCACAAAATGGTTATCTGTCTAACCCAGTGCTGTTTTCTGCAGTTTCTAAATCTCAGCATTGTGAGAATAATGCAATTGATAAATATGTTACATTTGTGCAAATCTCAACCTTTTTGAGTGAATCAATAACACAGTAAAAAGTTTAGGTTCCCTTTCATTCTCCTTTGGTATCCAGTAAACATTTCCAGTGATTCAGTACTTGAAATGTTAGTATTGGTTGGCATAATTGGGTGGCATAATTAGGTAGCCTGTTGCATCGAAATGTCCTGTTTGTCCTGTCGGCCTAAATTATGTGAAAACCTGACATTCAAATTCATAAGCAAGTCTTTCCCAAATTGTTTCCATATACTGTATTTGGATGCACACAATTATATAGGATGTTTTTTATGCTTTAGCTGTAAAATATACCTTCACTGTAACCACAAAGCAAAAACAAAGTCTTCCAGTTTTCAGTTTCTCTGTGCACAAAACAATTCCATAAACAGAACTGGAGGTGGTTGGAGTGGAAGAACTCAACTGACTGGCACAAAGCCCTGGGGATGAATGGGCAAAAATCCGCACAGCTACATTCCAAAATCTACAGTGACACCTTCTCCAAATAATGTAAGCAGTGAAGTGAAACAGTTTCATAAGTTTTTTGGGACGGAATCTTTAACAAGAACATATCAGTGTGATAGTCAGTCCCACACATCCTTGTGGCCGTATATGCAAGGGTAAAAGCTGTTTTATGTTCTTGCTGGTACTATGTAGCTAAAAGGCAAAGCTCAATAAACCATGGAGGTGGTGGACAGTCCTGAAAATCTCATAAGTTTCTTTTTATTTCTCCACTTATTCCGCTTTAAAATACCCTCAACTTTTCCTAAAATAAACAAATGTAGAAATGTTTTGGGGCAAATCCCAAATAGAGTAAAATAGAAAGCTAGCAAATTTTATAGTGTATAGAGACCCTTTTCCACACACTAAGTAGTACCCTAATTTAGGGGTTAGAGAGAGATTTGGGAATTCGGAATGTCATAGAAGCAATTACACTTATTACACTACTAAGAAGATGTTTCAGATGACATAACATTTGAATATGTTTTCCTGCTGAAAATGTTTGGAATATGGGTTTTGGCAGGCAGTGGCTCTTCCCTCTTTCCAAGACTGCATAATATGACTGAATCTTTAAGTGGTTCGCAGTACTGTATTGTACCTGCCAACTTTCACTACTTTATGTATAAATGTATTGTATAAAGTGCAGACAGGCACGCAATGGCTTAGTGGATAGCACTGTTGCCTCACACTGCCCAGGTTGGGGGTTCAAATCTGCCTCGTGCCATAAGATCCAGACACATGACCCTATGACCCTAAATGAATGAATGAATGAAAACGTGTGGACCCTTGATGTGTGGTTTAAAGATTCATAGTTCATTTAAATTACATTGTCAATCGATTTATAAATGTATATATTTATAAATCATGTTTAAACTTATATGTAAATCTATAGAAATATTATTACTTTCTCATCAACCTAAGAAAAATTACTTATGCTTGCCTCACATTACACGCATCGAGTGCAGCACATACCCCTTCACTGACTTGTTATAGCTTTTTGCCATAAAAAAAAAACAGAATAACCTGCAAAGCCTGTACAGTGTCGAACAAATGCTTGTTGATTTTGGGAAACATCACATTTGGTTTTGGTGCCAAGTATTTAATAGGAAACACACACTTTAGGATAAAAGTTTAAAGGGGCAGAGGTTTGAGCTATCACAAAAACAAAGTGAGGATAGAAAACTGATCAGTACCATACTACATAATACATGAAAATAGTATCCTTTGTGGAAGTATGTGGCTTACACTTATGAGGACCATTGATGAAATCATTCATGTAGCTAATGAATGCTATGTCTACAGATAAACCTAGTTTTTAACCTATCCTCGGATTTCAATAAATAACCTTTTCTTTTTTTAATTAAAAAGAAAATCACTTTTTCTTATTGAAACCAAATAAATAATCTTACAAGGTCAAAACCGTCAGGTATTCCTAGCCTTGTGGGGGACATTTGGTCCTCACCATGATAGAAAAACACACACGCATGCACTCACATTTACCCACACAAACACACACACATAGTCAACCAATCAGAAAGGAAAACGCCTTCTAAAGCACTACTGACGACAGCTCGCATATTAGAATCGGCCCTATCGTGCTGACACTTGTGTTATCCGATCCTTCAGCTTGAATATAAACTTGTACATGGGTCACAGCTATTGCTGAATTCAGAACTTAATAGGGAGGGCTCATGGAAAAGGGTGGCGGTAAAAAAAATGAGGCTCTAAGGGTGGAAAAGTACAGGCATGCAAGAGAAGCTGTTGTTGTAAAAGCAGGACAGGCGCATGGTTGCAGACCTGTTGCACAACCTCTTCTCTGTCATGCTTAACTATAGCAGCAGATGTCAACACAGTTGTTTTAGTGTGGATGGACGGATAGTTTGCACTTGAGATAATGTCTCAGTGTGTATTATGAGGATTACTTATACATATTGTAACATCAGCCCAGCTGCTCAGCTTTCATTTCTATTTATAAAGATTGTATACTGATTACAAGCATTCATGCTATTTGGGACTCCTTGCATGCATGTGTCTCTGTGTGTCAGTGGGGGATGGGTTGTTATTCTGGTGCGATTCATGCCTTCCCCTAAAAGTCATGTGACTCTCACTTTCTTTCACACACACACACACACACACACACACACACACAAACATTAGAGCTCAGTCCTGGAATCTGGTATTAGTTGAGTATATTCTGACTTGGAAAGGAATGTCATGAAACACTGGCGAATTACTTTGCATCTACGTTGGTGCCCAGATGTGTGCACAGTTGCAAACACATTCAAATGATTGCTAAAGGCAACGATTGGGCAGCATGCAGAAAATGGAATTGAATAGAGGGAAAAAACAGGCTGTGGTGCCAAAAAATTAAGGCAGAAATGACCTAAAAAAATGTGCATTTGTTGTTGAGACAAATCATCTTTAGCTTGTGATGTCTATGGAATACCCCAAGACTCCATTTTCAGCCCTGTCTTGTTTTGCTCCTGTTGGTGCAGTTGCAGTTGGTGTTCCAGTTAGTCCATCGACGTCACTCGATTTCTTCCATACAAACTTCAGCAAACAATGTCTTCTTGGAGCTTACTTTGTGCACAGGGGCACTATAAGGTTTGGGCCCTTTACTTCACGCGAAGGGGTTGTGGGGAATTGTTGTGGGGAACAACAACAGCTTGTGAAAATGGATGTTTCAAGCCTTTTTTATTGTAAGGATTACAGTTTAAAGTAATAGTGGATTGGGACAGGCATGACATTGATGTTTAATAGATGTTTTAAAGGTTAGAATTCCGAGACACCAGACTCTACAACCACTATATACGCTATTTAATAGTTGTTATGTTGCTAATTGTTAGTAACCATGGAAAATCATGTTTTATGCTCATGGGTAATTTACCATGAATGTTCCTCATTAAGTCATTATGAAAGAAAGCGGAACAACAATACCCTCAAAAAACCCAGTAATGTCTGTAGCTTTGAATTAGAAGGGGAAAGTTTGAAGAAGCACAGACTAGAGAGAACAGGTACCACAAACCACAAACTTCAGGATGTCTCCTTTTCCACAGGACTCATATTTTACTTAGGAACTGGTAACTGTGAAACACATTACCTCTGCTTTTACACAAAATGTCAACAAAAGGTTAGTTGGAGTGTTGTGTAACTGAGGGCTGCGCTTTTCCTCCCCTCCTCAGCGATAGGAAACCTCCTGTTTATAGACGAGAGAAAGAGGGGGAGGGAAGGACCAGAGTAGTAGGGGGAGGGAAGGACCAGCTTCTGAAACGTGCATGGCCACACATACTGTGCTCTCAGCACTGAACGTAAACAATGCCTCAGCACCACAAATGATAACATTAGTGTGAAGATTCATCCAAACTCTATTGACAGCGTAAAAGGCAGAAATGTTCTTAAGGAGAAAGCAAAAAAATGTTTTTTAAATAAAAAACAAAACCAACAAATCAATCATTCAAACACACGTTGTCTGAATTTAGCTTCAGTTGTGTTGTGCTGCAGTTATGAAGCTAACGTGAGGTTAGCAAACAAGTATCAAAGCTTATAACTAGTGGTTAAGCATTATCTAGCACAAACCTCATGGTTTAATAAATACCAACTTCTATTAAAAAACTAATCATCCTTTACCTCAGTAATGTACTGTGCATAAACAGATCAAATAACATAAAAATGGTCACAATTGCTGTTTCTGTTTAAAGCTGTGTGACAACATTGGAGATTCCATGCAAAATTGAAGAAGCAAACGACACTTTATTACAATCAAATAATGGCATTTAGTAGTTAATTTACTGAAGGTAATTTACCCTGTATGACACAGAGTGCTTATGAAAAATCTAAACATAATATTTTCAAATTTTGTGTTTTTTAATACACAGTAGTGTCACACATGATTGGGTTGTTTTCCTGTGTGTATTAACATTCAGTATGTTATAAACTGTCAGCATTTTCTTGCACATATGTGAACACTTTTTTGTGAGCACAAACAAAATCTAAGCCCCTCTGAAATGAAATGAACTGAACTGAGACCACCTCTGGAGCCAGGGCCATTGTTAACAGAGGAACTATTGTGTGAAGAAAAGGCCGATGCCAAGTCAGACCTAAAGTGGACCAAAAAGAGAACACTAAAAGAACGGAATCCTTTTTTTTGTCTTGGACTAAAAAAAGAGGACTACGTTTGAAAACGCCCTTAATGTGAATTGTTTAATTCGGTCAAGTATTTTCTGATGCTATAAACTGGTAGCTGTAGGCTTTCCTTACTCAGATCCATGCAAAGGTTCTGAGCAGAAACGATCAGCTCTGTTTGGCTTCAAAGAAAATATTTTAATGATTTGCATTAGTAAACACATAGTTATTGAGCACTTTAATCACTGCTTGTTAAATTTAAATTAGATTCAAACGATTAATTATTTAGTAACTTTCATGTCAATGTCAACTTATTGGGTAAAACCAGAATCAGAAAAGAATTCCTTATTGTAAAGCTTTGTTCTGTATAATTCACATGCAATAAAGTTTCCACTTCTACCAGACCACTCACTCAATCAATAATTCATTGTCTATACTGCTTTATTCTGTATACAGCATTGCGGGGAGCCTGGAGCTTATTCCAGAAGGGCATGAGACTGGGTTCCAATCCATTGTAGGGCACACATATCCACATACTATGGGCAAATATGGAACCACCAATTAACCTAAATCTGCAAGTCTTTGGACTGTTGGAGAACACTGGAGCAACCAAACCCACCAAGCACAGAGAGAACATGTAAACTCCATGCACACAGACCAGAGGTGGACATCAAACTCAGACCACATCTTTTAAATTTTGTAGCCACACAATTCATTTTATTCAATAGTAATGTAACCAATTACGTTAACAGATGCCGAAATGTCAGTGACATACCCAAGGGTCCTGCTGATAGCAGATGCCTGTGCGCAGTGGGAGTGTACTTTTATTTAAATATTTGTATAATTGATTTGTTGGTAAAATTAATGTTAAATCTTTACATAAGTATTTTCAGGTCTATTGAATGAATGCACACACAGATACAGTTTGTTGGATAAGTATTTTTTTGTATGCTTACATTTTACTTTTTTTAAATGGGAACTAGTCAATGAACAAACTAGTGAAAGGAAATATGCTGATAAGGTTGAACGGAAATTCATAGCAAACAATAAAAGTGTTATATATTAGCAAGCACTTTGGCTTTTGAAGGCTGGTGTAAAAGTAGGGCAAGGCCAAAAGCAGATATCTATTACACACAGTTGTTTGACATTGTGGGTACAGCAGTTCTGAATGTTTGTGCACGGATACAGCATGAACAATCTGTACTCCAGCCAAGTGCAGAGGAGTGGCTTAAAGACAGAGACTCGAGTCTGAAAATGTCTGCTAACTGTTACAATGCTTTGATTTTTCTGCAAGGTGCGACAACTAAGGATGTATTCAAAAACACATGGATTGTAATAAAGCGGGGAAATGTTGATGTTTAGGGGTGGTCAATGGTGACTGTTTTTTGGGTAGAATCGAGGAAGTAGGGAAAGCAAACTGAGGTTGGAATAGAGATGCAACAGTCACTCTGACATCTAGTGGTCAAAACTAGGGGTGTTACGTGTAGCCTTTTTGATACACAAGTTTATATACTCTAATGCAACATTCATGTACTTTCTTGCAAATATCCAAACAGCTCAGTGTGTGGCAGTAGTGTAAGACACAAAATCCTGCACGTATAGAACAAGTTGTTAATCTTTTGGCTGCACCACCCGAAACGGACACTAATTGGCATAGGTTTTATGCCGACATGGAACTGGCACTATTCGTATCCTCCGCATACAACTGCCACTTTGCCACTCTGGATGTTTTTGGTTCTTTGTATCTCTAAAAACTCTAAAACTGCTGTGCATATAAAGCTCAAAGGATGTATTGTTATAATCTACAATAATAAATCCATCAGTTTGGGATCAACCACAAATACAATCACATTTTTTGCCTCATTCTGATGATTTATTGCAGCTGCCACGGGTGGCTGTTAGATAATTGTATAAAAGCAGTGCAGGCATTCCTGTTGTTGGTGAGTGCATTTGTAAAATTTATGATAAAAACGGACCATTTTGAACAAAACACATTGAAATGATTGTATGACACAGCAAAAAAAAGCTGTGCTATTTTAAAACATCTTTCCAACATTAGATCATTGATCGCATAGTGAAATGGACATTATATAATACTGTAATGATTCAACGTCCGTGAGAAAACACATTTATTTACACAGGTTTTAATTACACAGACACAAATACATACTGTATGTTAAGCATGTTGAGGTATTAAATTATAACAATGAAAGAATATTCTTAGTTTCTGTGGTTGTGGGTCAGATTTTTGTCGTCATCTTGAATCGTCTTTTGGCATCTTTGTGCTTCTTGTGAAATTCCTGCGCAAAAGATGATAAACTTAATATTTATAAAGCCTTGACATTGTTCCATCACACCACAGGTAATAGTGATAATAAAGATGCATTTACAACACCAAGTTCCACTGTTTTTTTGAGTCTGTTCTTGAGTAAAATATAAATGAAATGACAAATTATGAGGAAGCGAAGATTCCTTTGTGAAAAGGGAACAGGTACAGTAACTTTGTTTTATGTTCTTCTTTGCCTCCACCTCAACTGGGAATACAACACTGTTTTTTCTGCTTACTCATAAGCTTACAATTCTCTAGTAGCAAGCATGAAAATGGCCACATAAGCTTTACATACAATAGAAGACATTTCCAGAATCTCCCACCTCTCTGAGCTCGTTCCTCTTCTTCTCCCACGCCTCTCTCTGATCCTCCAGTTTCATTCGTCTGCAGAACATAGCGGGCCCCTCTGAGGACAGACATCGACATGCAGTCAAACATCAAAACCTCGAAAATGTTAAATTAAACCATATTTTATTTCAAGATTAAAAAGTCATTGTTTTACCTTTTAACCGGATGTCATCATCGAAAAAAAAGAAAAACTTTTTCGTTGGGGCCGCTTGTCTGTAATCACAAAAGCATGAAGAGTTACATCATGCAGCTGATTCAATAAGTATAGCAGCCTGGTTCCAACTAAATAATAACATTACCACTAATAAATACTAACCACATTAATATCAGTAGTGCATTCACACACAGCCCCATATTCATTGAAAATAACATGAACACTAAGTCCAATTCAATTCCTTACAAAATGGCTGAACTTCTGGTACAAAAAAAATAAAAACACGGTCCGCAGATACTCCAATCTGATTCTTACTTGACTACAGTGACCGAGACAGCCTCTTCCTTTTCTTTTCCTTCTTCCTCCTGTTCCTCCTCATCCTCTGAACTGCTGTCTTGGAATCGAGGGTCCACTTGCCAAGCCACCTTGGCTCCTTTTATAGTCTCGACCTTGTATTCCTCTAAACAAAGCAAATGCAACACCATCAACATGCAAGCAATGACATGATACATTCTTTCACAGCTTTAATCCTGTCTATTAAGTCTTAAAACTAAGTACAATATTGAAGTTATTATTACTTGTTACTTTTCGTACACCTGGTATTTATTGCTATCCAATTTCAAAACAGCTGTACATTTACTGCTACATTAACAACTAGTTGACAGTTTATAGCCTGTGTTCTGTATATTTATTGTCCCGTGAATTGTTTTGACTTGCATTCGTCTCACACTGTTGTGCATTTGCAATTTTAGGGAGTTTTGTGTTCTTGTTACAACACTCTTTTTTTATCATTAGATTAGATTAGATTAGATTCAACTTTATTGTCACTGCACATGTAGGTACAAGGCAACGAAATACAGGTAATAATAGAATAATTTGCATATATAAACAGTAGTAGTAATAGTATAGCGAGGTAGTTTAGTTACAATGGCTGCAAATGAGCAAATGATTATGAGTGGTACAGTAAGGAAGGTATTGTATAACATGCTAAAGAATTTTGCATATGTAAACATTACACAGTGAGAAGGGTAGTATAATGAGTGCAAATAAGCAAATAAATTATGAATTGCAGAGAAGGATTACAAATCGAGGGTAGAATTTTTTTACCTTTGTTCAATGAATTACTGAAAATATTTCGATTTAATTTTTATTTTGACATTTTTGGAACAAGTGTGAATTATTATTTATTATTTATTTACTTATTATGTAGTTTTTAACATGGAAAAAACTGAACATTTTCCTTTAGTTAAAAAATAAACATTGGTTTGTGTTATAGATTATGTTAAAGCGATTAGTTTTTTCCCCTAAATCTGTCTTAAATTATAATTGATGTTCATACAATACAATACAAAAGTATCAGTCGTTAGAAATTTCCACTAACATGCATATGAAGCTTTGCAGTGTCACTAAGCTCAATCAAAGTTCTTTCTTTCAACACAACTAGCTGTAAGGGTAATGCTGGTGAAAGAAAAGATTTTAATTTGTTCTAAACAATATCTTCGAAAGATCCCAATGCGATTTAGCTCAGTGAGACTACAGAAGCTTCATATGAGCCTCAGCTTAACTTTGGAATGCATTTATGCACGGAAACCAGGATTGTGGATTAGTTACATTGTCCTCACTTTCCGGGTGTTTGAAAGTTCACAGTTGGTGTGAAGAGCAGGAAAATTTATAACGACCAAGACTTATTGTAAGGTACTTGTAGGCACATCAGTTCTGATTTAAGACACTTGAAAAACCCTGAATTATCCCTTTAAACTCTAAATTCCTTTTGGTTATGAATTTCCGCTTGAAATCAGCAACTGAGAAGGCAATGCTAAACTTTCTCGGACAGATACACTGTAATATTCTTATTATCCTGATTACTGAGAAGCTACTTTTAGACTGCATGGTTCCTGTTTGAGTATGTACACATCATATTTTACTGCACAATTATAATTTTATTCATTAAACTAAAAGTGATATAAGGCTGTATCTGGTATAAAAAGTCTTTATTGGGGTTACATCTATTTTATACTGCTATTAAATGCTAAATATCATACATACATATTTGTATATAGGCATTTCTTTGTAAAGCATCGGTCATAAACATGCGCTCAAATATAATCTCTTGATTTCTGGTTTTAATGCTACTGGTATTTATGGCGGTTTTATTTTTGCCACTTTTACATCATGTAAAATTCATATTCATACATCATTAGGCAGTAATTGATCGAGAAACTTTTCTCACCCGCTATAGGCTTCTTCGTCACTGCATCATCTCCGAAGAAAGAGAATTTAAACCCGCTCGATGGCTCCGATTCTTGATTAGATAAAAACGAAAAAGCATGCATGTCTTCTTGAGGCGCTTCATCCTTGTTCTCCTCATCATCACCTTGGTCCCATGCAACCACTTCGTCCTCGTTTTGGATGTCTTTCACAGACCCAAATGCCCCTTTTAGATCCATCGTCACGTCAAAGTAGATGTCCTTAGAAACCTCTGGAAGCTTTGTGGCCTCTTCGCGTTTCTTTCTCCTTGCAGATTTGCTATATGGAAAGGAAGGAAGAAGGTAGGAGACAAAGAGTGATGAACAGAGCATCAATAGAAAAGCACACTGAAATGAGTGGTGCTGAGCAGACCTTTCTTTCTGTGGTGTTTCTGTCTTGGTTTCAAAAGCTGCATGAGTCTCTCTCGATGGATCGTAGTGCAGTGCTGAAATGTCCCTGTGCGTGTGACAGACAGAGACTTAAATTGTGTTCATGTTAAAAAAAAACACACAAAATCTTGTGTTAGTGTAGTGCAGTATAGAACTGCTCTTATTTATGAGCCAGAATAGCAGAACTCGTACTTAAAGATTTTGCCTTTTGTCGTCCCTTTACTTGTGTCACTTGGCTGAATGCTGATGTTAAGGACACTTTGCAGGATAGACAGATTTTTCTTCTTCTCTTCAACAAGCTCCTGTTCTCCCGGTGCTTGCTGGGGTTCAATATCTAAAATTAATATTTATGCAAAGATAAGCAAGAGAAAAACATTAATTATTACAGCACCACCGTCAAAAGCTTATCAGATTGAACAAAACACATCTCTAGCCAAGAGAGACCAAATTTAGCCATGTGGGTCATTATTATTATTTTTTCTGTAGGTGTGTACAACTAGGCTGTGACATTACATGACAGATGAATTGCCCATATACAATAGGGGAAAGACCATGGAGAACAGTCTGTGCCTTAAAGCAAAGAACAAAAAAATACAGTAGTTACATGTGAAAAACATATCATACTAAAAAAACAAAGCCTCGTTGCTTTTCTCTCATGTCGTGTTATCATATTTTATGTTTCCAACTTTGTGGGAAGAGTTTGGAGATGGGCCCTTTCTGTTCCAACATGACTGCACACCAGTGCACAAAGCAAGGTCCATAAAGACTTGAATGAGTGAGTTTGGTGTGGAAGAACTTGACCCTCCTGATTTTAACCCGATAGAACACCTTTGGGATGAATTACAGTAGAGATGTGAGCCAGGATCTCGTCCAAAATCAGTGTCTGACCTCATAAATTCGCACCTGGAAGAATAGTTAAAGACTCCCAAAAACACACTCCTAAACCTTGTGGAAAGCCTCCCCAGAAGAGCTGGAGACATTAAAACTTTGAAAAAAAGTTTTCTCATAACTCAAAAGGTTTTACACCTTAGGATCATTCAACTGCTTCACAACTGAACTGAACATGTACCTAAAAGTTAAAGGTTGCCCAGTCCTTATAACATTAGTTTCCTTACTTAAAAACCGAGGGCAGCATTTAAACAATAAAAAAAAAAAATTACATTTAACTTAAAATTGAATTAAATGAAATAGCTACATTATCACTTAGCAGAACATATCTCAGTTATGTAACCCGCCATAATAATTTGTAAACAAACTTAGCAATAAATTTACCCCTGCCACACGGGATGCCAACGTGGAAATAGTTTAGAGTGTACCACCTGTAGGATTATAAAGAAACGTTTTGCCACTTCACACGCCTCCAAAGTCTCAAAACTCAGCGTGCGGTGATCAGTTGCTAGCACGAGTGCATGCACGGCTTCTAATTCACATGGTTTTCATAGAGTTTGGAGAAAAACTCGAAATTCGAGAGAAATTTGTTTCCCTTACACGACTTGGAAGCTCATGAATCGATTACATCCAAGGCTGATTAAGCTGAAAATGTTCCAATTCCTGTCACGTGTCAATGTAGCGATACGCGAGTCGCCACACAAAAATGTTATGATTCATAACTGAATCAATCGCCCCAATTTCTTCGCCCCATAGCACTTGGCTTTTCTCATAGCTACCCTATCTGATTTAGCTACCACTAAACAAATTCTTTATACAATGGCGACTACTTTTGTTTACAAGATTAAGATGATCTGACCTTGCTCCTGTTCTTCACCATCACTGTCAAGAAACCTGGAATCCATCTGGAATCTTGGATCAGTTCCAAACCTGGACTGCAACTCCATGAGCTAAAACAGTAACCCTGATGTCAACATGTGTACAGCGCAACACGTGTACAGACCATCGTAAAGTTAATCAACATGTTCAAGTGACCTTCTGTCCAGTTCTGCCTTCAAACTGAGGCTTTATCTTGAAGCGATCTTCATCTGCGGCATCATCATCATCGTCGTCGTCACCACCCTCATCTTCACTGCTGTCGAACAGTTTGCTAGCCGCTGCCTTTTTCGATTCCTACACAACCAAGATAAAAGCAGGAATTGACAAACACATATAATAAATCTACAATGATAATCGGGTAGGACAGTACGGAAACGATGAACAAACCGATTCGACCTTTTCTTTGAGGGCTTGTTTTTCCTCAGATCCAAATCCATCATCTTCATCTGGGTCTTCACCGAAAAGGCTCGCTTTTTGGGGTGCTGTGTTTTCGGTGTCATTAGTAACGTCCTCATCAGAATCAAATACAATATGTTTCCCCTTGTTTGCATTCGGTAAATCCTTAAGAAAAAAAGAAAAAGAACAAAAATCCATTATTTGAAAAACAATGCGCACTAAAAATGTTTTTAAATATTGTCTCAGTCTCAGACTTTCTGCCTTACAGGATACTAAGCTTCTGAACATCAAAGGCTGCAATTTGATTGGTTCTTAGCATTTCACTGTTGTTTTGGTTTTCAGGAGGACATCACCACACAATCAGTGCTTCAGTGTTAAAAAGTGATAGTGTGACGCTCTTAGTGGGGAGTAAATGAGATAGTCTTGTGTGTTTAGATGTGTGGTTGCACATCAGTGTGTGAAAGCAGGAAAGTTTTATCCTATCAGGCTTTCTTGCACGAACAGAAGTCTAGCTTGTGAGACCGCTACTCTTGCAATCATGACAACAGATGTTTTAGTTAAATAGAGTTAGAAGTTATGCTCTTGTATGAATTACAGTGACACTAGACGATCGTTGGTGTCTGTCAGGCGACGCAAGCATGAAGAAGTGGACGGATAGTGCTTCCCTGAAAGTGTGTTATGCTGCTCCCTTAATGATCCTTGCGCGGATGTTCAAAAATATGCAGTCAGCTGGCTTCACAAGCCTTAAAGGAAGCCTGTAATGGCCTTTACCATCCTTGTGTGGTAGCGGTTACTTAATAGAAGAGAGCCGTATGACAGGGAACCGGTCACTTACCAAAGTAGGATGAAAATCAGGAGGGTGCGATAAGGGGAACAAATAACTATACAAGGGGTGTTCATGTCCGACTGGGACTTTTGATTGTGCAGAATAACAGAACACAGTTATGAGAGTAAAAACCACCTATTTTTCTCTATATAATTCCCCGTTACCCGTTTCACTAGTGCTTGGACATCATCAAGGGAATAAAGTTTTCTAAAGATGACAGAGTTATGATCAGGCCTGCTTCACATCAAAAACGCTTGATCTCCTTTAATGAAAAAATAGCCTGGTTTGATCAAAAGTGTTCTGTATTCTTTTGATGTTGCAGGACAATGCATGACCCATACTGTCCACTGCACTACTTGCAGGAACTTGGCAGGAAGGTCTTGCAACATCCACCCTTGACCCAGTCCTGATCTCGCTCCAAAAAAATGTCCATGTGTTTGGCTTGTTTATGGAGTTTTTTTTCGAGAGGCCAGGTTTTAAGACGTGAAGCAGACAGTCCCGATCATGGCTGGGAAAACGTTCTACCTTGACAGTATCTAAGCACTAGTGAAACGCTGGGATAAGTGCATTAGTGTAGCAGGAGATTATATAGAGAAATAAAAGCAAGCTTTTACTCTCATAACTGTTTTCTGTTATTCTGCATGATCAAAAGTCCCAATCTGATTTGAAGACTAATTGTATAATTTGAAACTGATCAATCGGGGTTCACACAAGTAGGTCTCACTTTATACACAAATTTAGAACATTTTAAGTTGATTGCTAATGTTTTTTCACAAATTATTGTTAATAAATAACAAAATTCTTGTTATCCCGTTATCCGGATAGATTTGTTCACATCCCAACCCGATGCATAAACTGTTTACTCACCACTTTTGAGAGCGCACCCTGTATGAGCTTCTTCTGTTGCTCAGACTCTTTCTGTCTCTGTTCCAAAGCAGCCAGACGCTTCTGATTGTCCTGCTGCTGCTTCACGGGGTCCAAAACAGACTGCTGCAACGGTTTCAGACCTAAAGCAGCATTTACATTATTCTGTTGAGAACTAGACTTTGAGGCTGCACCTGGCTTATTACCCTCATCATCATCATCCTCCTCCTCCTTCTCCTCCTCATCATCCTCCTCCTCCTCTTCCTCATCATCATCACTGCTCATCGCTGATTCATCCGAGCTATCAGAAGCAGATCTTTCATGCACCTTCGAGGTTTTGGGTCCTGAGGGGACAGATTGGTCATTCTCCTCTTCAGCACTGGATGAACTGCTCCTGGCTGAATGTTTAGTCTGGGGTAAAGATGCCACAATTTTAGGCACGGAATGTGTCCTGTCCTTTTCTTTTAGGGACGAATTCGGTTTAGAAATGAGCTTCTTTGGTTCTTGAGTGATTTCCGTTTCATCACTGGAACAATCCATAGAGACCTCTTTCTTGTTTAGAGCACTTGATGACTCAACTTCATCTTCCAGTCTTAATCTTTTACCTTCCTCACCAAATGCCACTTTTTCAGCCAGTCTCTTGAGTCCACTGTGTTCGGTAGTGCTACCAAAAAGGTCCTTCGTCCCAACAAAAGCAGGAAGACATGACTTTTGGACTTTTTCCTTTTTCCCCTCTTCGTCCTCGTCTTGTCCAAAAAGAGATGCTAAAATGTCCTCAGGGTTTATGCCACACTTTTTTGACGGTGTTCTCTGAGGACCAGGTTTATGTACAGGAGATACTTTGGAAATTTCTCTCGGTTCTGCCTTTTCATCATCATCATCATCATCATCATCATCATCACTTTCTTCATTCTCTTTATTTTTAACAAGAGCCGCCAAATCTGCTAGTGACAGCTCTAACCTGTGGCAGTTCCCCATCATGGCTTCATATTCAGAATCGATGCTTTCACACGATGATTCCGCCTCATCATCCGACTCTGGTTCAGTAGATCTCTGAATCTTTGTGTTTTTGATTGCAGGCTTCTTCCCATCATTACCTTTGGATGTTTTACTGCCTGTTTCAACTTTGCCAGGAGTTTTGTTCTGGGTCAATATTTCATCTGTGTCCGCTGAGTCGTACTCCTCATCGTTGTTTGATGCCTTTGAACCAAGTTGGGCGCTTATTCCGGTTTCCCCTCCGCCCCAGAACATGTTGGATTTCACAACAAAGTCATCACCCACTACCTCCAGGTTTCCTTCATCTTCTGTTGCGACTGTTGCATGATTCCGTGAAAGCTCTTGTGCCACTAGCACCCGGAGCTCGTCCTCAGAGTCCGCATCGCTGTAGAACACATTCACAGGAGGCTTACGATCTCGCAGCAAATGTGGGACACTGTGACTATTCTGCATCGTCGTCCCTCTCGCAGGAGCGGGCGCAGAATGCGGAATTGTGCTCGGATCCAATCGCTTTATTGCCTTCGCGGGACGTTTTTTCTGCGGTGGGAACTCGCCTCGTCTTTTCTTGCTGATCTCGTCGTCCCCGCCATCTAACTGCCACGTCAGTTTGGAGACTGGGGTAAAGCCGTCCCCGGTCTCAAGTTTCTTGATGTTGTGGCAGTGTTTTGATGGATCGTACTTGAGGAAGTAGATTTCAGTTAAGACAAATCAACTAGTAAGATTTATGTGAAATTATGGAATTAAAGGCCATTAAGAAAGAGCAGCCAGAACCTGGTAACTCCACTGTTACTAAACTTTCTTTCTGCAAAAATAGGTCTAGTTCTGCTATAAGGATAGACGAGGGCGGGGGGATTACATCATCTTAATAATCTTGATTTATTAAATCATAAATCAAGATCATGATATGTACTCTTTGTTTCTTTGTGTATAAAAATTTCCAGTGTACACATTACATTGTACTGATTGCCATGGCAACAGAAATGATTGGAAAAGGATATCTTGTTTTTGCCTTGACATTTCAGATGAACGACGGGAAGCACTCTTCCAAATTTGCTCACCACCCAATTCTAAGGAAAGAAAAATGAACAATAAAAAAATTACCACATCAATTCTAATGTGTCACACTGTGTTTAGGTTAGGAAACCACAGCCATTAAGATAATAAGGGCTGCTATTTGGAGTTCTGATCCTATTGGATCATGCACAGATATCACCATGTTATCATCTACAGATAGTTGTCACCTCACCCGTCTTACTTCCCTTCGCAACAGATCAACCTCACAAAAAAACCTATACGCATGTTTTCATGTTACAGAGAAAACAGAAATGTGTAAAGTCCCGTTAGAAATACCCCGGGGAGGGAGGGAGGGGGGGGGGGGGCATATTGTCACTGAGGATGGAAAAACAGATTGAAATTTGAGATATTGTGATACATAAACAGCATGATATCTCGCAATATGAAATGTGGTCTTATTACATTACAAGTTCATTTTTATACTTGCTGTTATGATACAGAACAGACATGAATGGAGGGTGTTTTTCCTCACCTATTCCATACTTTGCCAGCAGAGGGCGCATAATTTACTTTTTTTTTTTACCTTAACAGTATCCTGGTACCTACCATTTATATATAAAATTTTTTTTTAACATATACAAATATCTTAATTTAATTCATTTTACACATAATTTAATATTGTTTAATAATATAAATAGTCACAGTTTTGAGAAATATATAAAACTTGCACTTTGACTGCATATATCTGTGCTTTTCACTCACTCATTCACTCATCTTCTATACCGTTTATTCTGTATACAGGGTTGGGGGAGGGGATGGGGGAGGTTCTTTGAAGTCCATACCAGAAGACTTAGGGCACAAGTCAGGGTACACCATGGATGGGGGCACAAACTACGGGGCAATTTGGGAACCCCAATCAGCCTAATCTGCATGTTTTTACACACAGACCCCGAGGTGGGAGCCGAACCTGGACCCTGGAGGTGCAAGGCGACAGGGCTAACCACTAAGCCAAAACTCTGAATTGGATTATATTTGTATCAAATTAAGGCAAGACAAAAGCATATGGTCTTACCCCTAATTCTGACCATCTGAAAACACTCACAGTGGTACCTCTTTCCACAAGGGATGAAAAACATATTGTAATTAAAAAATAAATAAATACAAAATACTGATATGGTCTAAAGTGTTTTCTACAATGACTATAACTACAGAGTGTCCAAAAAAGTCAGAGACGAATAGGAGTCCAAAATAAATGTGCGTTAAAAATATCCACTGGGTGTCCACTTTATTAGGAACACCAGTTCCACATTCATGGAGTTATTCACTGCTCCAAATCAGTCTTGTGACTTTGTGGCACTGATGTTGGTACCTAAAGCGTTCAGCACCAGGCCTGAAGGGCCTGAAACTAAGTGCATCCCTCACTCTCTGTACTGCTTATCCTGTACCCTCGCATACATTCACTCACATGCTGAGGGCAATTTGGAAATGCCAGTTAGTCTACTCTCGGTGGAAGAAACCAGAGAACCAGGAGGAAACTCACTAAGCACAGGAAGAACCTGACCTCCCACAGACCAGAGGGAGGAATCGGACCCTGACCCTGGAGGTGCACGGCGACAGTGCTAAGCGTAAATAATTTCATTACGTTGTACTTGTTGCGATGACAATAAAGACTACTCTATTCTAAGTAAATCTACGAAAATAATATTCATGCCTGCATTATAAATGTGGATGTTTTTTCCACTTGTATAAAATCACCTGATTGAGGAACAATAAGAATTTGGAACGGTTGAGTACACTGAAAAAGTATTTTAGAAAATGGAGAAAGAGACAAAAACGAAGGAAGAAAGTATTTCAGGGGTTTCTTAAGAGCGACGGGAACAGAAAAAAGTATTTAAGCTGAAGGGGAGATGAGGGAGATCAAGACCAGAAGGTGGCGGTATTGCGACATAGTGGATGTCAACCGCTGGTAAACTGGAAGTCGAGACGAGACGAGACAAACAGGAGAACTGCTCTGTGAAAATGAATGGAGTTAATAATAAGGATCTATTCTTTATCTATGACAGAGAATCAGACTGCAAAGTCGAACCTTATGCCCTGCGATCTCGGTTCCTGGAACGGCCGATTTCATGTGGAAATTCTCCACACCAGCTGCCTTGAAGGACTCCACGATTTTTGTCTTTGCATCAATCCTCGGTGTCTGAATCTTCTCGGCTGCTTGCTGACGCTCCTCTGCGAGCCTGAGTCGGATTTAAAAAAAAAAGGATTCACGTTTACTTTGCCCATAAAACCATTAAACATCAAAACATTAATCCTTTAAGGCCCATTAAAAATGCTATCGTCCTCAGACTTGTTTTTAGTAAGTTCTGTATTTATAAGCTAAAGGGTATCAACATAACCTATACACTTACTGGCCACTTTATTAGGTACAGTATTGGATTGGGACCATTTTTCCCTTTAGAACTGCCTTAAGTCTTTGTGGCGTAGATTCAACAAAGTGCTGGAAAGAATCTGGTCCATAGCGAAATGACGGCATCAAGCAGTTGCTTCAGATTTGTCTCTATTTTTTTCTCTTTTGGACTGAGATCGGCTGATTGTGGAGGCCATTTGAGCACAATGAACTCGCTGTCATGTTCGAGAAACCAGTTTGAGATCACTTTAGCTTTGTGACATGGCGCATTATCGTGTGGTCATAAAGGGATGGACCGGGCCAGCAACAATACTCAGGAGGATTGTGGCATTTAAACAGTTCTCAGTTGGTACTAAGGGGTTCAAAGAATTATAAGAAATAACCTGCCCCACACCCTTACACCACCAGCACCAGCCTGAACCATTCATACAGGGCAGGAAAGATCCATGCTAACGTGTTTATGCCAAATTTTGACCCTACCAATGCAAATCGAGACTCATCAGACCAGGCAATGTTTTTCCAATCATCAGTTGTCTAATTTTGGTAAGCCCATGCCATGTTTCCTGTTCTTAGATTACAGCAATAGTCTTCTGCTGCCGTGACACTTGTTGCCGTTGCCTTTCTATCAGCTTGAACCAGTCTGGCCATTCTCCTCTGACCTCAGGCATCAACAAGGCATTTTTTTTCCAAAGAACTTGCCTCCTAATGTGTACTTTCTCCTTTCCAGATCATCTTCTATAAACTCTAGAGATGGTTGTGTGTGAAAATCCTAGTAGATCTGCACTTTCAGAAATACTCAGACCAGCCCGTTTGGAACCAACAACCATGCCACGTCCAAAGTCACTTAAGTCACCGTTCTTCCGCATTCTGATACTGCAGCAGTCCAGAGGAACATTGAAGAAAATGATTGTGCATGTACACGATTTGAAATTATGATCACAAAAGCTACCTGTGTAAGAAGCTTTCCTTCGCCAGTTCGATTTGCAGCGTTCCACCTTTCCATTTGGATTTATTCAACACTGTGGTACCTGCATGTAAAGAAGGAAAACATCATCTATTTTTTCCATATAGAATAAGCCTATGGAAATTTACCTAGAAATACAACTTTGTACAAACTACGTCTATAACTAAAGTGTTAATGAAATTGAGAGTACGTACATCTTTTGTATTCGGAATCCGAGATATTTACATTCACATAAGCGAAGGTCTTCAGAGGAGATCCTGCAACAAATCCCAGAGAAAACAAGGTTGTCTAAAAGGTTTCCACAAAATCATCTCAATCATGTTTTTAATAATCAAAACAACCAAAATGCTCCCTGAAACCTCTTACCATGTTCATCCTTCCGTGTTATTATTTCCACATCAGTCACTTCACCAAACTTTCCGATTTGATCTCGGAGATCTTTCTGAGATATTTTGTGGCTCAGGCCACCGATGTATAGCCGCTTCATGCTTCAACACTGCTCATCTGCTCTAGACAAAAAGAAACCATTGCTTTATGCCTCACTGTCCCCACATTGTACTTAGTTGTCGTACATGTGTAAAAAAGACTGTGAATTGTGTTATGGATGCATGTTGATTTCGACTCACTGGGCAATTTTGTCATGTTCACAATTTCCTGATCTTAAAGGAATCTAATTTAAAAATGATTATTGAAATTGATTTGACTTCAAGTTTACAGAGCATTGGTGGCTCAGGGGGAGGTCTTTCGCCCAGGATCAATACCCACCCAATACCCAAACTCCAACGGATGGCCCACTGTCTCGAGCCCTTGACGGGAGTAGCGGAAATACTTGAGCGGAAACAGCAACAAAAAATTGACTTTAAGTTGACACCATTCGCTTATATGTCAGTCTGTACTACTTTGGTTAAGTGTTTTCTTCGTTACCCACAATGCCACTTGACTACCCCCTAATAGCAATGCCAGTGTTTAGTCCTTATTTCATCTTTATTAAAGAAAGTGATGCAGCTGTGGTTTTTAGTCCTTCATTCTGTCCAGCCCTGTCACCTCCTCAGCTGTACACTCTGCTCAAACAGGTTTCCTTGACACAGTTGCCTTCAGCTTGCTCATCAAGGACAATCTGATAATTATACACATTTCCTTACACTTTTTAAACTAATTTCCATATATGTTAGATAGTTATATCTCTGCAAAGCTGCTTGTATTACATTGACCTTTGTTAAAAATAATATATAAATAAATTTGAATTTAATTGAACTGAATTGACTAATGGCAAAACCTAAACATTCTTAAATCAGATTAAATTATATAATCGAAGATAATGAAACGCAGGTAACATCTAACCAGAAGTGCATAAATGGCCACTTTACAATTAATAACAAATGTGGCAAATGAGAGTATGGGTGCATATGTACATGGATTGGAGTGATTACAGAAGGTGCAGCAGGTAATGAGAATATATTATGTTATATAATACTGTATATAACCGTAAGACAAACAAAAACCCAATATACGCATGTAAATAAATTCATGTCCATATATAGGATACACTATTTTTTTTTCAGCTGCTCCCTGTAGAGGGATCACCACAACGGACCATCTGATCTACACATAACTCGGCACAGGTTTTACACCAGATGCCCAGGGTTTGAGCACTGGGTGCAAATTGAACGCGGGCCTTCCGCATGGCAGGCAAGAAACCCACCACTAAGCCACCAATGTCTTTACTTATACAGAATAAATACGGGTGGAATATACAGTAGTGGTATTACAAACATAGGTCTCTTATTCATGGGGCTGTTGAACCTTTTTGTCTTCTTATTAAACACGGTTATACCTGAGCTAGCAGTGTTAAAAATACAGCAACTGATTAATAACAAACTAAATACAGTACAAAAATTTAACTAAGACATACTGAATGTGTTTTCGGCTGGAGTTTTCCTTTACTGTAGATACTGACAGTTGCTCACCCCATCAGATCTTATGACTGACAAGACATTATATTACTAGTTTAATGCTGTCCAAATTTGGGCTAAAAATTAATACCACATTTCTCACAGATGGTTCCTTTCTTTTCTGACACAGACTTCTAGCTTAGTGAGGTGCACTACGGTTTACTCTCACACTAAATCACTCTTGCAATCCATGTGATCTAGTGTGCAATTGATTATTATATTTTCTTTTAGACAATATTATACTCTTCTATTTATTTACTTTACTACTGTACAAACTGATAAGATCCAAGTAGAATCTAAAAGAAATCTACTCTTACACTCAGATATGGGATTTTACAGCAATCAAAAAGCTAACAAACAACTCTCAAATAAAACATCAGGCTTTAAACAAACAAGCCACACTTACGAAACGATTAAGAAGTTTAAATTAGATCCGGTCTGCTAAACAGATATCAACTTAACAAAAAAACATGCTTCTTAAACTCGATTAACACTGTAGGATATTTTCTCACATGTCGCACATAAACCTGTGTCACGGTAAATGGTTCCGGAGTAGAAACAAGTACCCAGTTTTAGTTCCTACGTTAAAATATAAACGTTTCAAATGTTTGTACTTTATTATTGTATAATATTTTGAATTATTCATAATCGTTGATATCTTTTATTAATTCAATTATTGTATAAGGAAAACGTAATTACATTTGAAACGAGTAAGTTTCTTTTTAGTTACTAATAACGTTCATGCGATTGGTTTAGTAGACATTGGCGCGATTTTGAGCGATTTGACCTGCGGTCCGTTTAATGTCTCAAGCGACGTCCTTCTTATGTATACTACCTAGGGAACGAAAGTAAGGGCGTTTAAGCAGGATATAGTGCACTTAATATTAATTTGAAATCGGTTTGAGCTGCAACCTATAGTCGAGGTGAAATACTGGCGAGGATTGGCGTTCAGTTAGTAAATTAGCCTGCTCGTGCAAAGTAAGTAAATTAATAGAAGTGAAAGAAATGTCAAGGCGTTAAATTAACTTTCTGACCTTAGGATAATTCAAAGGTCTTCGTTACTGCTAATAAAATAAGTTTTAGAGAGAATGTTTAATGTTTTCTTTTTGCTTTGGTTTCTGGTCTGAACATAAACACAAGTTTAACCTTTACAAATAACATACTATTTACAACAAATAGAATAAACCAGATAACTCACTAACTACAGCTACTTAAAACTAGCTATAGTTATGTTAACTTTTTAGTGCTGCAGTTCAGCCCTCCTTGTTTTAAGTGTTGTCTCTGAACCTCATTGTGTTTTTGTGTTATGTCCACTATACTCAAGGTAAACATGGAAGAAAAATATGAAGAAGAAATAAAACTCCTCCAGTTAGACATTGAGACGTGGGAAGCCGAGAGGGAAGAGTGTTTACGGGCTGTTTCGAGACAACACACAGAAACCCTAAGGAATATCTTGTAAGTTGCAAACAAAATGTCCAAAATACAGCCGTGCCACCTCTTTAAGCTGCACTGTCCATGACAACGGATCCTTCAGCTTTATGTACAGTGCCGTACATTGCCCGTTCTTGATTTATTTACTCACTTTTTGTCAATACCTGAGGAAAAACACCAAGCATAGGGATAACAAACAGACACACGCAGACCCGAGGTGGGGATCGAACCCAGACCATGGAGGTGCAAGGCAACAGTGCAAACCACCACCATTGTGCCTTCCAAACAGTTCACCTTATGTCTCATCAGTCCACAAAATATTTTTGGGTATACTATTTGGAAATAATTAAGATATTTTTGGCATATGTGAGACAAGTTTATTGCGTCCTTTTTGTCAGCCTTGGAACTCGCCCATTGATGCCATTTTTGCCCAGTGTCCTTCTTATTGTTGAATCATGAACACTGACCTTGAGGCCTGCAATTTTTTTGATATTGTTCTAGGTTCTTTTATAAGCTCCTGGAGGAGTCATACTTATGCTCTTGAAGTAATTTTGGTAGTCCCTGGGAAGGATCACCACTGTCCAGAGTTTTCTCCAATTGTGGACAATGGCTCTCACCATAGTTCACTGGAGTCCCATTAGAAATGGCTTCGTAACCTTTTCCAGACTGATGCATGTCAAGTACAATATGTCTGACAAAGTGAAGCATGCTAAAAGATCTCAAAAAGCAACATGATATAAAAACAAACCAGAAATTCAAGAAACAAGGTACTTGACATGTATCAGTTTGGAAAAGGTTACAAAGCCATTTTTCTAATGCAAGGCTTCCTAATGCTTCTATTTTAGTATTTTTTTATTTTTTTTTTATTTTTTTAAATCAACAGGTCTGGTAATAAATCAGGCCTGGGTGAGGCCAGTAAAATGTAACTCAAGTTTCCAAAAATTAGTTAATTTATGATTTAGCAAGGGGGAGCGCAATTACTTTTTCACATAAGACCAGGTAGGCTTAAACAGGTTTTTTATTTTAATGAATGAAATCATTATTTAAAAACTGTATTTTTTATTTCTCCAGGTTATTTTTGTGAAATATAAAATTTTGTTTAATTGTCTATGAATTAAGTTTGACAAATATGCAAAACATAAAAAATCAGGACGCAAAGGGGCAAATGCTTTTTCATGCCACTGTACCATTTATAACTAACGTTGGATATCACGTTTATTTGCTTGGACTCTGCTTCTTTTTCAGAAAAAACATCTCCATACGGAGGGAGGGAGGCGATGGAGTGGTGAATAAAGACGTTTCAAAGCTTATGAAAGAAATCAGTGATCTGGAGAAGGACCTCAAGAGACAGACAGATATCAGTGGGCTCTCTCTGTCCGAGTGCTGGGTCAGGACACTGGAGAAAAGTATGAATGTATTGCACAAACTCACTTTCTTATGAAGAAATAACCACATGAAGTGTAAAAATGTGGAAAATTATCCACATAGTACATTTATAAGTAAAAAATTATCCGCTCTCTGGTTGTAGAATTAATTTTTTTGTAAACTGTTGACAGTGTGGGCCAAAGTGCATTGTCATACATGATCATAATACCCTTGGGTAGCAGTCCTTCGTGTTTAATCCGAAGTTTAGACTTTTGATCTTTAATAAGCATATCACTTAATGAGTGCTCTTTGGTGAGTTGGTACATATGTACATACTGTATGTTGGTGCGTATCAGCACTACATACATCGTCGGGTAAACTGTATTGCCCAAACGATTGCCATAGAATCTGTAAGCATGCAGTTGTTTAATTTTGTATGCTGGAGCATGCAGTTTCCCTATGAACTAAGAGGTCCTAACCCGTTCCAGCATGATGATCTTCCTGTGCACAAAGCAAAGTTCACGAAGAGAGAGTTGAAGTGTAGGAACTCAAGTATCTCCACAGAGCTCTGGTTTCACTAATGCTCTTGTGGTCGAATGATCACAGACTTCTTAAGGTGACAAGAAAATTCTTAGAGAATTGGGAAACATAAGCTCAGTTTAAGTAGGAAACTTCCTCTTCACTGTCCCCCTTCTTGTGGGTAGTGGTGTGTAGTGTACGGTTGTAAAGTTCGGCTGAGCTGAGGCTCCTCTGCAGTTCACCCTCTCTGGATCATGATGACCTAGTTGAGGTGCTTTTGACATTGTGTAAAAGGGCCTGCCTGTGTAGAATTCTGTCAGGCATGTCCCACTGGATTCATCTGTTTGCTAACTTTGTTCTTTTATTAGGTCATATAAACATTTTATGACTTTGTTTGTACAGAGCTTATTTGGCTTATTTTTAATTTACTGTGACACAGTTACATAAAAAGGAAAAATCCACATCTCTGCATGCTAGTCATGTGTCCAAAAACCTTTGGTCAAGTCAGTGTATCTACAGATATCTAGATATAGTGTATCTACTGCATTTAGTGCTGCATTTCATAAATCGACTAACCACCAACATGATTTTTTTTTATGCTTCCAAGGCAAGGTTAGAAACTACCCCTAATTGTTTTGTTAAAATAGATTTTGTGTTTCCCGATGCCATCAGGGTGCCTCTGAACCCTAGGGGCTTCGCTCTGTAGGGCTTTTGGCGGAGTCCTGTGGCATCTGTCACAAGGACGATGGTGCTGGATGGGGCCTCCTTGGATCAAACTTTCTTGTCTGGCTCATCCGATGGGTACTCGATTGGCTTGGGATCTAGGTCAGCGGCCTTGGGCCTTTTTGCCTGCTTGACTTTTGTGCTGCATTGGCTTTTCTCTGGGATCTGGCTAGGCAGCCTGGCTCTTTTGCTCCCTGCGAGCATGGGTGAGCTCTGGGTGCCCATGATCCTCTCACTATGTCACCAAGGAATGTTTCCATAATGCGCACTTATGTTCTTAGAAGTCTCCTCTGGAACATTGTGTCTAGCATTATTTTAACATTATTAAAATGTTATCGATACACTACCGCTCAAAAGTTTGAGATCACTTTCGGAATCACTTAGAAATTTTATTGTTTTCCAAGGAAACACACACAAAATTAGTCTGATTAGAAAATATAGCAAAAGATCAAGACATATTGATAGATAGTTAAAAATAATAATTTTTATGGGAATGATGAATGTGTGCTTCAAACTTTGCTTTCATAATTAAAAAAAACATCTTTTGCAGCAACTACAACCTTGCAGACCACATAGTGTTTTAGCTGTAAATTTTTCAAGATAATCTAATAAGATTTCACCCCATGCTTCCTGGCATCTCCCACAAGATGGATTGGCTTGATAGTTTTCCTCCGCACCATACTTTCTAGCTGCTTCCAAAAAAAACCCCAAAGAAATTTGCAAGTGATCCCAAACTTTTGAGCAGTAGTATAGATTAAAACTTAATAGATTTTAAAACTTTAGGATAAAAAGTATTGTTAACTGTGTCTTATAAACATCTTGGAAAAATAAAGAAATTGAAAAACAATAAAAAATACAAGCAAGGTAGAATTTATTTCAAAACCTGCTTCTTGGTCATATTTTGCTGTTTTACAGAACTCGTGTGCAGCAACCTCTAATGAGATTTTTTCACTTATATAGTTGCATGTTAATGTAAAGGAATCACTACATAACATTATGATGTTACACATAACAGCTTTCAAATTCAACCTTAACATGTTTGATCACTTAAGAAGTATTTATCTTCTGTTGTTTATTCCAATGTGTTGACCAGTTGGTTCAAACTGTACTCTTTTCCTGTTTTCTCAGGCAATGTAAAAACTGTGCACCAGTACAGACTGACCGGACGCTGTTGGTCTCTTTTATTCCAAGTTGAGTTTGCACTGACAGAGATTCAGGTAAAGTGTTTCTAAATACAGAATTATATTTCTAATGTTTTGTAAATAATGATGATTAATGTATTTAATGTTGATTTTTTTCAACTTTTTTGAAGTTTTTATTTTGCACGGTTCAGAATTGGTGCAGGTGCTGGAGAAAAATCTGTTTGGGTACCAACAGTTGCACACTCGTTAGTTTTTGTACTAAAGGAGACTTTAAAATTGGTCTGAGTGGCAACACCTACATAACAAACAGGCGTTAGAATAGAAGGAGCTGGAGTACCAGATGCTGGCCTTACAGGCCTAAAGGCATGAGGAGAAGGGCTGTTTAGCTCCAGACGAAGTCTCTTAGAAGGACCAGGATTGGAGTTATCCTTACTGTAGTAAGCCCTTGCTCATGAAGAAACTGCATCAAGGACATAGGCGGCTGACACTCAGCCTGGATGAGGCCCGCAGAGGCCCGGTCCGTGGCAGGTTCAGTAGGGTTGTAATCCGTACTGCCCAAGCTGTTCGAGTCGTCCAGAGGGATGAAATGAGCACTTGGGCAAGTACAATAAGCTAAAAGATTAAAATAAAATATTGAAATAGTGTGAAAGACATGCTTACCCATGGTCTGTCTCTTGAGAACTGTAGAATAAACTAGGAATGTATAGGCTAGTAAAATTAAGCACTACCGTAATGTTTTTTTTAATAAATTAAGCAAGAGAAGTGTAAAGATAATGAAAAGTAGTTGCAAGAAAAATTAATTATAATGGAAAAAATATATAATCACTTGGTACAGATGCATAGGGAGTCAGGTGACGAGGTATATGACGGAACATAATATGGTAGAAAAAACTTAATCATAATAGGTGAATTTATTGGAAAAAGTTAGATTTTAATGGGGTAGAACTTTAGTAAGGAATGAAAAAAGAAGTACAGAGGAGGGGACAAGGTGTCCCCTTAAAAACTGTATATAATGAGCCTGCATGTAACTGTCAGACAATCTGCGTCGTTCTTTGGTCCTTTTTGACTAGAGAAACAGCTTTTGTTTAATATTTTAAGTTAGTGTAACAATAACAAGTGGAAGATAAAAGTCTCCCACATTGATTGTGGAAGATAAAAATCTCCCACACAGGTAAGGACAAAAAAACCTCGTGCAAAACTTCATCAAACCATCAACAATTAAGCATGCATTGTTGCAGCACTTTTCTAGTAAATAACTAGTTTGTTAGTTACTAGACTTTAAACTGTTTATTACTTGAAACTTTATTCTATTTAATTATACCTGATATGATGCATAGTTAAAAACTGTAAAGAATTGAACTATTCTGAGCACTAGAGGGCAGTTAGACACCACTGTCTACATTAAGGGCTGTCAATTCGGGTAGAGTTTATGAATTATATGAAATATGTTTAGTTATGAAGTTATCTAAATTCATAGCAAATCCTATTGAAGGTATCAGTGTTTTTTTGTGGATATGCACCAAAGATGGGTAGTTTGGTATTTAATTTCATAAAAATGCCTATTTCAGGAGACTTAAGGCAAAAAGTAGGGTACACCCAAGACAGGGTCTCAAGACATCACAGGGCGCGCATGCACGCACACACACACACACACACACAAACAAAGCATTCTCACACACACACACTGGGCAATTTGAAAACACCAATTAGACTAATCTGCATGTCTTTTGTCTGTGGGAGAAGGAAACGTACCAAGCATGGGGAGAACATGCAAACTCCATGCACAAGAAAAGATAAGATATACTTTTACTCCTCCCACAGTGTTGAAATTTCTAATACAGACCCAAGGCAGGAATCGAACCCTTGACTCTAGATGTGCGAAGCCACAGTGCCAACCATAAAAAAATTAATGTTTCATTTATGTAAATTTGCATTGAGGTGGTAAAATGTTGCCATTTCTCTACTATCCTGTGAGCAAAAAATCTTTACACATTTACAAACAACGCAACATCCTTTGTTGCAAATTTAGTTTACAATTGTAATTGAATCCAAAATAAATAATATTGATTCAGGATATTTATTAAATCATGATGCTAACAGAATCAAAATACGAATGGAATCAGCATCTAGGTATGGTTATAATATTGTATACACTCGTTTTTGGTGATTCCCACCCGAAATGCTTAATAAATGTGTTTTTGTCCTTACTGACCAGTGCTTTAACAAATTTACTATAAAAAACATCCCACATATTTGCTTTCTTTCACCTTTCCACACCTCTTTGTTTGATTGCTTGATTTAAGTATATTGTGAGAAACAAAACATCATGAATTATGGAAATTTTAATTTAAACCGCTTATTTGTTTGTGCAGGACGGTGAAACCATTCTGAAAAAAGTGACTGACCTCAACATTATATCGGATGGAGCCGAGTTTAAAGACTTGTGTGCTTTTCTGTCAAGGTAGGTTAAATTACTTTTTACTGCAGTGGTAAAGGTTAATCATTAATTGTTTAATAGCCATTAAGATTAAGCAGATTCTAATTTTATTATCAGATAAAGATTGTTTTGCATAATAATCTCCCTATGTCATATACAGCGATAAGGCAAAATGTTAACTTTGATAAATGACGTACCAGTAAACTGGTGCCAGTGTCATAGGCACCCAAGGCTCATTCAATACAACAGCACTGATAATGCCAGTTTTATATTTCCTTTACATGCATTCTGCAAACTGAAAAATGCAGAACTGTGTGATCTTGAGATAATTTACTGCAATAATATATAATTTATATGCAATTAAATTTGAAATAATTGATACTTCCTTGTCTGCAACTCCTAAAATTGTGGACCACAACTCCCATGCTCCTCAGCCTGCGACCTCATCACATGATCTTCATTCAAACCCTGCTCATTGTCACCAACTTTCTAATGACACTCAACTACGTATATGCAATCACACTAATTACACAAGCCCCAGTGGGCCGCCAGGCATACTGTGCAAATCGCACTCCAACATTGTGTCTTAGACAGTTCCAAGTTTTTTTATCTTCCCGTCTTGATTAGTATCTTTACCCATTCTGTTATGTTTATTTTATGCCTGTTTACTGATTGCCAGATCATCCGCCTGCCTCAGGTTTCAGATACGCATTTGGCTTGTCTGCCATATTGGTTTAAATACAGTCAGGAAAGTATGCACTTGTGCTAACCACTATGGAGAATTAATTTTTATGAAAAAAAAAAATTGATTCTTTTGAAACCCAAAAGCAAAGCTTTATCCCTTGTATACCACACTGATTTCCAGTAATAAATTTATTATTAATGAACAAGCAGGCTCTTTAACCGTATACGGTGGAACCTCAGCATAGAATTCCCCTCCCTTACGAATTTTCATCCTAAGAATAAAAAAATTGCAATTAATTAGCATCTGCAAACAAAGCACCAAATTTTTGGCATATAAACAAACCAAACGCCTGATAAGTTGCATGTATATCCGGAAGCCGTTCAAAACTTGTTTGCGTCAGTGAAAAGCGAACTAGTTTACAAATTTTCCAATTTTTTTTTCAGTCAGCCATAGCTGTTTTGAAAGAGTCAACCCTCGATATAAGTGTTTCTTTTAGCATGCGTTCGAAAGCTACGTGATTTATTATTATTTTTTAAAATGTATTTTTTTTTTTTTTATTGGTAATTCTTTTGGGGGGCTGAAACGGATTATCTGCATTTACATATTTTTTTTATGGAAAAATTCGTATAAAAGAACTTGCCTCAAGAACATTTCAAACTTTAATACATTCCTCTTAAAAAAAACAGAATGTAAAGGTAAACCCATATATTGTACAGTATTGTACTACAATGTCTCCCGCAGAGCTAGAATGTAAAATACCGATGTTGCTCCTTATATGTACTGTAATTCATCCAAGCACATTTTCTTTGGTATGCGCTATACTTTTCTTTGGTATAAGTAGTGTAAATACAGTAATAATTCACCATCCCAAGCCGCTTTTTGCTCTATGGTTGTTTTCTCTGCAGTGCTAAAAAATGTATACAGTATTAGATTTTATATGGAAATTTAGCTGAATTTATGTTAATATTTATTTTACAAAATTAATAATTATATTGTGTTATATGTTGGTCAGCTTTAAAATGCATAAGAAATTGTGTATTGCCATGAAAAAAGCTTTAATGAATTGCGGAAGATATTTGCGGTTTCTGCGAAATTTCTGTGAATGACTGAGGTCGTGAACTTCGCAATGGTCAACTGTATGAAATAGCTACATTTAATTCTGTACAACATGTTTAAGACAGTGACCATTGTGCCCTCCTCGGTATTAATACATATTGCTGCTGTGTGTTTTCCTTATGAAACTGTCTTTTACTTATTTTTGGTTAATTTGGTGGCACTTGCACTACTGTTGGCACGTTTAACAACTCTGCACTTGGATCACATTCCTCGTGATTATCATCTGTAAAAACGCATTCAATGACAATTCATTGTGCATCTGAATCACATCACAAGTTAGAAATGAGAAATGTGAACACTTGTATGTCTTAGGTTTTGTATGTGTCCAAAAAATGGTAAAATCCTGCCAGTAGATTCCTTCGGCTGATTTAATGGAATAACTGATATATAGCAAATAGAGAGTTTTATAATGCCTGCTGAACTTTTCCATTAATACACTGATCATTTTCAAAGTATTAACCTGTTGAGACATGACTGCTAACAGAAATTTGGGCTCTCGAGTGTGACCAACTTCATGGTCTGTGGATGCACATCTGGATCATATTGTCTGGTCTGAGATTCTGTCCTGGCACTTCCATATGGAAAAATCCTTCAGACATGAATTTGCACGTGCATCTGTGCAGACTGTATTTTTTATTTATTTCTATTTTTAATTCTCAAGGAAGGCTGTTTTAAAATAACTATGTTCCATGTAAATTTAAGTAGAAACTGTTTGTAAAAAAATGGCCAGAGCACAGACTAGTCATTAGTTAGTTACTTGCCACAGTTATTTCTGTTACTTAAGCAATAAAATGTGAACATGTGGCATTCAGTGTGTGACATCCAAATGTTGATCTCTCCAAATGTACACAAATTTTATTTAATCCTAATTTAAATGCTCTTTTTAGATTAAACATTGCTGTAATGTAATTTAAATGTATTAACGAATAGTGGCATTACTAACCATATCAGGTTGTAGCCCCCTTTTATAGGATCAGGTAGCAAATGATATAGCTCCATTGTGTTTGTGATATAGAGACCCATTTCTTTTGTATCAAACAGTGATGGGGAAATTAAATAACAGAAATAAAAGTTTATGTATAGTTGTCATTCCAGTGTTTATGTGGTTCGAATTTACAGTAATGTGCATAATAATCTGAAAAAAGTATGTATTCATAAGCATAAACAAAGATATGTTTAAAAATTAAACCGATAGAGATTCATATGAGTGCAACTAAAAACTAAAAAAGAACGTCTTAGGAAAAGAATGTCTTCTGAGAGATGACACACATCATGATGTCAATCCGGCAGCCCTTATTAGCTGCACCCCTTATATCTTGATTTTGTTTTGCACAGAGAGCAACCCAAGCAAACCAAAATGTATCATTACAAGGTCAGGTAAGAATGTTTCCACTGCTCTCTGGTTAAATTATTCTGGGGTGGAAATAAGAATGTAAACACAATTGATATTTGCACATAACGGTCGTAAATATGCATCCTATAGACAATTGATCTGAATAATGTATCGAATATTGGGCATGCTAAACTTCAATGTGTTATCCAAAGACGTGTTTGGTAAGCATGCAAAGTGCACCTTCTTACTGGAGCCTTTTAGCTTGAACTTACTAATTTACCATAATATAGGAGTGTGCAAGTCTTGAGCCCCCCTCCCTCATTTCTTCATATAAAATGAAACCATGTAGATTCAATTAGAGGAATAGGACAAATTATCTATTGTGACAGGATGCAAAGTGTCTAAATAAAAAAATTGGTTGTTTATGTATGAACCACATCAGCAGCCTCATTTCCCCTCTTGTCTGTTCCAACCACTCAGCACCCTGCATCACTAGTATACTAATTACAGGCTCGATCATCTGTCATCATCTGCACCTATTTCTCACTGTTTCATGTCAGTTAAAACTGGTCTGGTACAGGGACTGGACTGAAAATGAGAGGCAAAAACTTGCCAAGAATGGGAGCCAGAAAATCCTTCAGGAAGACTGGAGAACTATTTCTCAAGACAAAATTAAAAATACTGGAAAGTCTGGCTCTTTGGAAGCAAATTATGAAGAAATAAATGTTGACTCAAGACGTTTATACGTTACTGTATGTGAGGAAAATGTTTCTAAATGTTCCTAAAGTGTGTGCTACCTAGTAAAATGATTAAAGTCAGTCAATAGATAAATTATGCTTGTTGTTAAAGTATTAGCTTTCTCTCTGACAAATGTCCATATTAGGGGTTAATATTACCAAATAAGTAAATAATCAACATTTTATTTAAACATTAGATTTTAACGCCCTGTTTAGATATTTGTTTTTTTTGTATTGCATATGAAAAAGGAACAATGATGCTAAGCCTGTATACAATAAGTCAAGAACACACTTGCATTACTTTTTTGTTGATTAGAAAGCAGGCTATTGTGTAGTTATTGAATATTCTATAACATCGTGAAGTAGGCTTTTCTTAAAAAGCGTTACTTTGTGATGTAATTTTTACAAGCACTCCCCCAAACCATGTATCTTACCTTTATAGAGTAAAACTTTAACCAGTCCCTAGTGATCATTTAAAAGCAGCAAAACAGTTTCTTGTTTGTTTTTAATAATGAAAAAGTTTGATGTGTCAATTTTAAAGTTTTTTTTTTTTTTTTTTTTTTTAAGTAAAACCAGTTGCAGAAATGAGCCAAGCATATTTTTAACACAAAACTTTAGAGGTGTGCAGTCAGGGGAATCAGTTAGATAATTCTGTCTGTCCATGGCTTGTATTCCCACACACAAACAGAAATAGTCCAGAGAAAAAGAGAAACAGGTGTAGTCCATTACCCATTTGTTCTGCATAAATCTTTTTCTGCTTTCTTGCAGACCAACTTAACTTTGCCCTCCGTCCCTTGAGGAACACCTGAAATTATTGTAATCTAAAGTGAAAACCATGTGTAACAAAAAAAATTAAACCCACATAGTTACTTTCTTAAAGAATGTACTTCATTCTAGCCTTTTTCCCCTTTAGGGCTTTAGAACCGTCAATATCCCTCCATCCAACCAACTTTCTGCCCACTATTTCATCATTCAATGTCTTACCTTTCCCTTATTTTATCATCTAACATCCTCTACCTAACAAATATCCCTCCATCTAATCTTCTGTACCCGATCTGTATCTTTGCATCGGCTTCCCAGACATACTATCTACTCGACTTGGATCCCAATTTCACGCTGGTTGCTTTCTGTGTTCCTGGCAGCAGCAACAGTGCACTCTGATTTAAAGCTGTTTTGGCAACTCTGACATTCAGTCATCAGTTTTGAATTTAGATATGCGAATATTTCTGCCTTTTTCTGTTTACCTGTTTAATGTGGAAGATTTGTATTTTACATTTCCCCTCAGATTTCTCCCTATTTTAGTCTTGGCCTAATTCTTTCTATCATCTAACAACTAACAACTTTATTATGTGTTTCTTTTGAGACACTGCATCAATTTCAAGATGTTGCTTATTCAACATCACATGGAAAAGTGACACACACAGAGGAAAGCTTTATCTGCCCCCTTGTGCATAAAACAGCTCACAAATGCCCAGGATTGCTCACAATTTCTGGACGATTGCAGGGAATTGATGTTTAATAAAAAATAGTTCAAGAAATATGGGAAACCCCTCTTTCAGAAAAAAGGACTTTCTGTTTACTAATTAATTACACTTACAGTACTTGTTGCTCATTACTGATCATGAACTACTAATCATGGTTCCCCCAAAATAGTGTAAATTTAAGTGTCAGGATGCAAAGATTTTGCTGTACAGCTACAAATTGCACAACCATGATATTTTTGTAAATTAGGATTATAAATAAAGTGCACAGTTTGAGCTGGAAGGTCTGGTCTATATTAGAGACCTTGAGAGAACCTCTTCTCAGCCATTTCATAGAGTGATGCTTATCCATGTACATAAGTTGTTGGTTATGAAGGTAATAGAGGAGAGACATAAATTAGACAGAGAGCATTAACTACCAGCACTTCACCTGTGTTGTATTTCTGTAAGACGGAAAATGTTTTCTCTTTAAACATGCAGGTTTGTCTTTCGTTATCTTGGCGTTTTTTCCAAATCCCTGAGAGATGCTGAAGTTTCCATCAGTTCTTTATGGCATTTCTCTAAACACAGACTTGGCGTCTCCACATTAGTGGAAAGTTGTGTCCCGTGCCACAAAGCTCCAGGCTCAGAGTAACCATGAAAGTCTCAAAATGACTCAGGATTTGCCAACAGGAGCTGGCAGTGCAGGAGCCATGTAGCTCAAATAAAAGACCACCAACTAACTGTCTAAACAGGCCTTGAACACCACTTCAGCATTTTAAGAGATACAAATGCTGGTTGTCCAAACAATGTTTTGTGAGATTTATGTCATTTAAATCATCTTTTTTTTTTTTTTTTTTTTTTTAGTGTAGAGGAGTCAAAGAGCGTTTTCCTGTTCTTCAGGACCCTGAGGTCATTTTCGGAGAGATGTAAACAAAGAACGTGTACATTCCAGCACTTTAAGGTAAGATGTAAAAAAAAGAGTTTGGGGTTTGTAATGGTCTTAAATAAAGTGTTTTTGGAGTGCTGTGATACAGTGAAATCAAATACACATGAGACAAGGTTTAAAAATGTTTAATTATCCTAAGAACTGCACATTAAGACTAGTTTATGATTCTGGTCTTATGAAAGGCTATTTTCACACATTACAGGAGAATCTAAGCTGCACACTAAGGGCCCAAATAAACAAGTGAATTTTTTTATCTGTTGTCTATTCAAATAAAATCTCAGCGTTTCGAAAGAGATGATGCTGCCATTTTGCTGTGGCCTCATTCAAAAGAATACAGAATTGCAGTGTGTAATGAGAAACATTCAGCCTATTTAAAACCCTAAATTATTATGTGTCCCATGTGGCACAGTAGAAGACCATTTGCTCTATCATACTGAGATTGCAATTTTAAGTCCTATAAAATGCCTTATCCATTTATGGCGGGGGGCAAGCAAAAAAAAAAAAAGGCACATGACCACAGCGAGGGGAGAGAGAAAATACTGTCAGTTCCACCCAGTCGCAGTGACACTTGCCAATTGTGGGTGTCTGTGAGCTCATACAGTACATATGGACCAAAGCAGACAAAATGCTTTCCAATGAGTGCCTTGTGACACGGCATGAGCAAGAGTATATGCATTTAGTTTGCTCCATATTTGACATAATTGGGAAGAATAATAAAAAACAAACCAACAAAATGTATTTTGTTGGGGTTTAAATTGTGCACAAAGGTAGCAGAAAATTTGTATCACTCTTCCTAAAGTTGTATTATAGCATATTTTGATTTTACTGAGCAACCAAATATACAATTGTGGTGGATTTACATAAATTCATAATTCAAATGTTAACTACTACATTTACTTAAAAGAGAAAAACAACTTCCAGTGACCTGACTTGAAATAATTTCAGTACATGTTAATTTATCAGTACAGTGGAACCTTGGATTGCATGCATAATTCGTTCCAGAAGTGGATTCGTATTTCAAAACACTCATAAAGGAGGGGAGGGGCACGGTGTCCAATGATGCGCTGATACAGAGAGAAAATAGATCTTTAACCTCTCTAATGAGACTTGCTTTTGCTTTACACGCGCGCACACGGGTATTATAATAAACAGTACACTCACTGTACACACACGCATATAGACACAAAATAAAATATGTTTCACGCACACACACACGTGGTCAGTTTTATAGTAAACAGTACACACGAGCACAGATGTTGATACCAGTAAGAAACGCGCACTAAGACCCAGCAGGGGAGACGATTACCCACAATTCCACAGCACAAGAGAGAGAAAATCCGTTGGTTCAGTTGTGATCACGTGACGCTCGGCATCAAAAGAAGAAGTGCATGCATGATACTCGGTACTCGTAAACCAAGACTTGTTCGTTTTCCAAGTCAAAAGTTATTAAAAGTCTTTGCTCCTCTTGCAGAACACTCGCAAACCACGTTACTCGCATTCTGAGGTTTTACTCTATTGGAACATGTAGTGTACATCAAGAAAAGAAAACAATGTGACAAATCTTTTTAATATTCAGTCAGTAAAACCAAATTACAGCTTGGGACAAGTACTGTTAAGTACAAGTTTACTGTAAAGCTGGACAGACTGTGCTTCTTTCCCTCCAAGCTGGAGTATTTTATTTTATGGTCATTTTATAATGTACAGTTTAGTAACCTTAAAAATCTGTTTGTAGCATTTGTAGTTCCAAATAGTTATAAGCCAATGTAGATATAGAGAAAATCTTGTACGTCTTGATAAGTCTGCTGATTATAGCGTATCACTTGCATTCAGATGCTGGTATCAAAGCAACTAGTGTATGTGTATTGGTTAAACACAGTTGGTTAACTTGGCTGTTAAGTGGATTATATTTTGAATCTTAAACATCAGTGAAGAATTAAAGGCTAAAAGTTTCTGATTATTTTCTTTTGTATATTTCCTACGAGAATTGATTAGTTTTAGTATACTTAGTGTCATGGCTACAGAATGGCAAAACTCCTAAAATAGTGCATTATATACAGAAGTAAGGGTTCAGGTGGTTGCAGAATAATGTCTACATTGCTGCAGGACGTTACTCTTCCTGGATCTGCTGGCAATGGCCTAATGTCAACCCAGGTTGCTCTGGTAAAATAGATTATAGCTCTGGATTAACAAGTTGTATTCGGTTTTATTCCAAATCACACCAAAGCCAGGCCTCTTTGCCAACCACAGATTGGCACAAATAAAAAGAATGCAACCATTGTGAAGTAAATACAACTTGTGATAATTCAACCCATGTTAACATGAAGCAAATTAAAGTGGTGCTATTTTAACCCATGTTAAAGTCAGTGAATAAAGTGAATTAGAGGTAATTTATTTCATTCAGCATCATAACTAACTGGAATTGACCATGATGTTAATTCATGACATCATAGATATATGAATAATGAGCCTAATTAATTTGGCACATACTGTAGTTCCTAAAGTGTTTTTGGTGATGTTTTAAATGCATCAGTCAGTGGGTTATTTTTTTTTCATTATGAATAGTCTAATTGTAATACTATTATGATCACAAATTTTGCACATTTTTTTTAACCTGTAGTTGAACATGTTTATAATCAATGATTGATTAATAAAAAAAAAAAAACTGATGCAATTCCACCCTCAATTTAAGTTTTTTTTTTAATTACATTTCTAGTAGAAGAGGTCTAGTGTTTTCCATAAACTCATATTTCTTATTTATTTATAGTATTTATTTTAGTTTTTTATTCTTTGTGGTGGCCTGCCCGGTATCAACATTGATCTTCACATTAATTTTCTATTTTCCTTATTTAAAGTCAGCGAAATGTTATTTAATTGCACAAAGTTCATTGATTCACAGATGCAGATGTAGTAACACATATTAACTTCTGACCAAACTGTTATAGAGTTCAAATCAAAATGTTACCTTTTTTGGTTTCTTTTTTCCTGATTATTTCAGATTTTCTCACTAATTTAGTAGTGTCCAGTTCCCATCCATTCATTCAAAACCTGCTTAATATAGAGTCAAAAAGACATCTGTGGTACTCTGGTGTCAGTTGCTCAATCCATGCCTGCTTGATTGCTTCCTGCTGACCGTAAACAGAAATTTGCCACAGAAGTTCAAATGTACTTGAGAATTTCCTAGTTGTAGCCATTTTTGTGGATACCCCGGCTTTAGAAATAAATCGCCTGCCACATATTTGTTTTATTTATTAACTAATATGACTGATTCTAATTAGCACAACTCTTCAGCCAGATAGGCAAGAACTAATTAGTAACATTACCTGTTTTGTGCACAGGGAGAACTATAACACATGGCATATGTTGGCTTAATATGTTTGTCTACCACCATATGTTCTAAAAGATGAGCTGTTGGCCAACTGATGCTTGTATGTAGCTGCATTTTCTGTGGGGCCAGACTTCAGACATTGTACATGATTCATCATTCAAGAGTATAACAGTCTTTCGAAAAATCCGCTGAGATTTAGATTTTCAAAATATTTAGTTTTGCACATTCCCAGCTGTAACACAGTTTGGGTAATGTAGCTGAAAAACTTTTCGCTTGTTTTCTCAAAGTACAGTTAAAAACGTCCTAAAATCCAAAGAGTTAAGTGTGATTGTTCACACAAGTGAGTTTTGACCTTGTGTATTAACTTAAAATCAGTTGACTAAGATGTTTAGTTTATAAACATATAAAGGGGTCAAAAGTTAATGAGGCGAGGATGTGGAGCCTCTTCTTGTTGTTTAACAAAGTAAAGCTTACAGCATCTTTTGTTGTACTGTATACTGTCACAATCACAAAGATGTTAGTATTGAATATTACATATTTTGACCACATTATATGGTTTTGCTCTTGCAAATGGGTGGTGACATTTGTATTCCCTGGCTGAGATCAATTGTAAAATTGTAGTTTTCCTTAATGTAGTATTTTACATTTTACAAATGATTTAATATACAAACTCTTAAATGAACAGTTCAGCTAGATTTATGCAAGGAGAATTTATGCAAGGTCTCTAGTGCTAAAAGTGACAGGATATATAATTTTGCAGCCCCAAGTTTATGCACATTTGATATGCCATTTTTAGGTTTCATTATTTCACACAGTTTGAATAAACAACATTATACTTCATTATTTAAAGTTTTGTATGAAAAAAAAACATATTCTATCTTAATATCTAACTAATTAGAGGCTCTTGGTCAGTTAATTGGCTATTGTTCTGTGCATGTTTGCCCATGGTATATTAACAGGCAGATTTCCTATTGTAGCACTTTAGAAGATTTTGAGGTAGGTTTCTTTTTCCTTCTGTTGTATAAACAAGCAAACTTTGCAGACAAGGCATGATGTGTAAAACAGATATGAGAGTTAAAAAAGAAGGAATTTAGATTGCTGGTGTAAGAGTACTGTGTACATTTACATTAAATACTATCGAAATTCTTAGTAGTCATCTGATTAGTCTTATTAGGCGCATGACAGGTTATAACCAAAAAAAATTAGCTGGTCAGCGTCTTTGGAGTTTTTTCCTTTTTCACTTAGAGCTAAACATAAGGCAGCTGTCTTGATGCCTTTCTGCCTATGTCTATTTGTCAAAACCTTAAGAGACTTATTATCTTTAAATGTATTTGTGAAGAGTTTGGCCTCAGGATCACTGCAGCCTGAAATCACAGTTCAATTAGTGATTAAAATGTATGATTTAAATGGCTAATTTAGATGGCTTAAGTGATACATTCTCCCAGTTGTTTCCGCTGAGTGAACTTAGTAACAAAATTATATCTAATGACAAATATTAAGGATTCACCATAAAAAAAGATTTAGGTGATCTTTTCTAGTCTAAAAAAAGAGATCCAATGAGTTGTATGCAAGAGAGCTAACAGGAATGTTTGAAAGTTTTTTTTCTGTTTTGTTTTATTTGAACTGTACTGTCTTGCTTGGACTGCACAAAAAGACAGGCTGTTGTACTTGGAAGATAAAAAAAAAAAGTGCACCGTGATTTCCAGAACACATTCACATCATATTTTGTTTTCCCAAGACAAGGCTGCTGTTGTTCAGGAATTTTAAAGATGGTTCCTGATGTGGTTAATGCAAATAACAGGAGTTGTGTTTATCCCTTCTGCATACTGCGGTCTAACTTGGGAATTGTCATGTGACCTTATCTTTTTGCACATGCATGAGCTTTTCCAGACCTCTTCTTTGAGCTTTTATGGCTTGTAGATTGCGGTGGGGGTTGAAAAAAAAACACGGGCCAGGATATTAGTGTTTCCTTACTACTGAAGCCACTTGTTAACCCTAAGGTGGTAGTATTAGGGGCTTGCAGAGCCTCATACCAGGAGCTAGAACATAATCTTCCTCTAAGAATTGCTGTTCTTTTTAGCAATGTACTAACCTTGGTAGGAGGTTTGTCCAAGAAGTGAAAGGGGTGTGAAGTTTTTTTTCAGGAGGAATAGGAAAATTATTTTGTGTATAGTATTTAAATAAAACATTATGTACAGGATTAGTTAGTTAGGACTAGTTAGTTTTTGTTAATTTATGGTTCTTAGCTAGTTAGTTTTTGTAGTTTTTGTTAATTTATGTTGTAATTTATGTTAGGTCAATCTGTCCTGTCTTGTCCCTGCTAGCCAGCTAACTAGGCATTTTAGGTAGCTACAGTAGTTTAGTTTTTCTGGTGATTTATGTTGTAAAATTATGTTGCATGTAGCACCTTGGTCCTGGGGGAATGTTTTGTTTTATTCTGTACTGTATATACAGTGGTGTGAAAAAACTAATTGCCCCCTTCCTGATTTCTTATTCTTTTGCATGTTTGTCACACAAAATGTTTCTGATCATCAAACACATTTAACTATTAGTCAAAGATAACACAAGTAAACACAAAATGCAGTTTTTAAATGATGGTTTTTATTATTTAGGGAGAAAAAAAATCCAAACCTACATGGCCCTGTGTGAAAAAGTAATTGCCCCCTGAACCTAATAACTGGTTGGGCCACCCTTAGCACCAATAACTGCAATCAAGTGTTTGCGATAACTTGCAACAAGTCTTTTACAGCGCTCTGGAGGAATTTTGGCCCACTCATCTTTGCAGAATTGTTGTAATTCAGCTTTATTTGAGGGTTTTCTAGCATGAACCGCCTTTTTAAGGTCATGCCACAACATCTCAATAGGATTCAGGTCAGGACTTTGACTAGGCCACTCCAAAGTCTTCATTTTGTTTTTCTTCAGCCATTCAGAGGTGGATTTGCTGGTGTGTTTTGGGTCATTGTCCTGCTGCAGCACCCAAGATCGCTTCAGCTTGAGTTGACGAACAGATGGCGGACATTCTCCTTCAGGATTTTTTGGTAGACAGTAGAATTCATGGTCTCATCTATCACAGCAAGCCTTCCAGGTCCTGAAGCAGCAAAACAACCCCAGACCATAACACTACTACCACCATATTTTACTGTTGGTATGATGTTCTTTTCCTGAAATGCTGTTACTTTTACGCCAGATGTAACGGGACATGCACCTTCCAAAAAGTTCAATTTTTGTCTCGTCTGTCCACAAGGTATTTTCCCAAAAATCTTGGCAATCATTGAGATGTTTTTTAGCAAAATTGAGACGAGCCTTAAATGTTCTTTTTGCTTAAAAGTGGTTTGCGCCTTGGAAATCTGCCATGCAGGCCGTTTTTGCCCAGTCTCTTTCTTATGGTGGAGTCGTGAACACTGACCTTAATTGAGGCAAGTGAGGCCTGCAGTTCTTTAGATGTTGTCCTGAGATGTTGTTTCTTGATTGAAACAGGTGTGGCAGTAATCAGGCCTGGGGGTGACTACAGAAATTGAACTTAGGTGTGATAAACCACAGTTAAGTTATTTTTTAACAAGGGGGGCAATCACTTTTTCACACAGGGCCATGTAGATTTGGAGTTTTTTTTCTCCATTAATAACGTAAACCTTCATTTAAAAACTGCATTTTGTGTTCAATTGTGTTATCTTTGACTAATAGTTAAAGGTTTTTGATGAGCAGAATCATTTAAGTGTGACAAACATGCAAAAGAATAAGAAATCAGGAAGGGGGCAAATAGTTTTTCACACCACTGTATGGTTGAAGTGACAATAAAGCCTACTTGAACTTGATAAATATTTTTTATATACTGTTCATACTCCATTTTAGCATTTGTTGCTGTTTAAATCATACAGTAATGTGCATGTTATAAATGTTGTTTTTGCATATTTGTTAAATACTAATGTATTATGATAGACCTGAAATCTGAAATTTTAATAAGGCAGCTGGAGGAAAACCTTGCCAAAAATTAACATGGCTTGTTTCTTATAATAGAGTGGGCTTCATTGTAGGTACGCAGATCTTTGACTACCTTGAATATCCTGGATCAGTCATATATCTGTCCTATTTCCATATACAGTACCATTTTAAGTTTGGTTGCACCTTCTAATTCCAAGATGTTTCCTGATTTTTATTTCTTTCTATATTGTAAGACAATCTTGAAGGTATCCAAAATATACAATAATCTACTTTAAACAGTTGATATTGAGACTTCTGTTCTGTAAAGCATTCAAAAACGCTCTAATTTGTGAAGCTTTTAATAAGAAGTTTCTGAGGCAGGTATTTCTACATGGATTTCTCTGCAGAAAAGGTAGGTTTCGGTCTTGCTTTCCTGGGATGTTCTTGATGAGAGCTGGTTTCATCATAATGCTTGATGGGTTTTGCAAATGCACTTGACAATACTGTTTTTGCAAGAATTATTCCGGGAACAGCTGAACTTCGTGTCTTAAAATAACAACATTTTAAAATAAAAACAGTTGTTTTTGTTATTGTTACTTAACTAGCTAATTGCATGTGTGTTATTTTATAGTTTTGACATTTCCAATATTTTAGAATGTAGAAAATAAATCACTAAATAAAAGACGGGATTAGACGGTGTGTCCAAACTTATATTTTCTATATAATATTTTTTCAAGTTGGTCTTTTTTTGAGGCAGAACTATTGTACAACATTAATTTTTAATAGAAGAAAACCCCAAGAATGTGGCGTGCAAGTTTATTAATTTTGGGGTTTTCTGGTTTCCACACAGGGTCAAAATTATACATACAGGATCAAAAATAGACATACAGCACACAATATTTGGTTAAATGTCTCTTACCAAGTTTAACTCTTAGCAAATGCTTTTGTCAGCTATCAACAAGAGTCTGGCAAAATGTTTGTGTGATATTTGAACACAGAATTGGTAATGTTCACTTAAATTTGTTTAAGGTTCCTGGCATGGATCTGACTTGTTTTTCAAATCTTTTGATAGGGTTTACAGCTCTAAAAGCTTACGGTTTGCCTGCTTTATCTATTCACAATTAGTTTTGATAGGTATTTGGGGTCATTGTCCTGTTGGAACACTCAGTTTTGCCCAAATATCAACAGTCTAGAGGTAGTCCTCCTTCTTCATTATTTCATCTGCTTTGGGTAATATACCAGTTCCATTGACACCACCATGTTTAAGTGTTGGTACATTGTTTTTGGGGTTTAATGATTCACCCTTACTCATCAAAACATACCACTGGTCAAAACTTTCCTCCTGCAAGCTTTTCCTCAGGAAGCTCTTTTTTGGACAGCAGCCTTCCAGTCCATAGTGATGGAAAAATCACTTGAATGTACTGTAGACACTTCCAATTCATTGCAGGCTTTTGCCTCTGAACCAATTACCTCTATGCGGAGTGTGACTGTTTGGGTCTTCTTTTAGACACTCTTAGACACTAAAATGGCTCCAAATAACATGTACTTAGTAGTTGTTGAGAAATTGTTTTAAGAAACATTTCTGACTTCTGTAAATCTACTATCCTCTTTCTCAGATCTGCACTGATCTCCTTGAATTTATGAGTGCTGTAAAACATACCCTTTTAATGTTGGCACAGAGAAGCTATCAGTCATAGTCAATCGTAATCACTTGATATTGAGCAGTCTTTGGTTTGACAAATTAAAAGACATACTGTAACTTTCAGCACCATAATAGTTAATATGCATGCTTGTATGTATGTTTTTGTCTCTGTATATTTTATTACAAATATTTATGGTATAGTCATTCTTTCCCAGAAAAAGATGAGTTTAAAGGACTCAGTGCAAGCCCCAACATGATGTTCATGTGCACAAACTTCTTACCACAACTGTATACTGTATTTTAGCAAGCTAGTTTTTTTAGATTTTATTTTTATGTCTCTAATAAAATTGCATTATACAGTATATTATTATACTGTACTAATGCTTTGCTGTACAAATATTTACAAAATAAGTCAGTTGACAAACAGTAAATATGGTTCATTACTTTTATAGCCAGTTTATTATGATGTTCAGTATGACATGGACATGGAATTGATTACGGAGACTTAAAATGTGAAGTGTTGGTGTAAAGTAAGCTGATACAAATGGAGCAGGTGGCTGCTCATAAGTCTCCTGCAGATCACACTTAAATATACATCTTAGAATTTATGCTCTTTTAGTGGAAACATGTCCTTCAGTGACACTTCTCTTATGTTATGTTCTTGTTAACATTGTCCCTTCTATAGATTATCATAGTTTTAATGGAGCTGAAACACCATGTTTTAATGCGCAAATCATTAAACTTCCAAAATAATGTCAGCACATTATCTTCCTAGCCCTACTCATATATATTTCAAAACTATAAGAAATAATTAAAAAAATAAAAACATGATTTTTATTCTTGCTAGAATTAGAGCTCTTTCAACATTTTGTTTCTAAGGGTTCTTTTTCACCTACTTCCTTCTGATTACTTACAGGTACTGTACAGTTATGACAATTGTTTAAGAAAAAGGAAATGGGACTTTGGGTCCAAAAGGCTGTTAATTGATTTTGTGGAAATAACTTAGATTGGCATATTACTGTATATGCCCTAATTGTGTACAAAATAACTTAAATATGCACCTGCATGCAGTACTTGTACAGTACAGTACTTGCACCTGTACATAGACAATGAAGAATGAAACATCAAGACTATAGAGTATGAGAACCTAAAAGTATAGAGGTTTAGGAACCCTTTTTATCTTAACTTATCGTAAATAAATGTTCCTTTAAAATTGTTAAAATTCTATACTACCTTGAGTACTGGAAAGTATGAACCCTCTTTTCTTGCGTTTGATACGAATTTATATCCATACAGGCTATATCTACACAGTGTTAACTTAATTTTAGGCAGTGCTATATTTTGATGCATGTGACTCTTCAACTTCACTACGGACTAACCATGGCATTGTTGCTGATTTTTAAAAGCTGTTTAACTATGTTTGCAAATGCTATCATTTGATGATGTTTAAATTCCCACACAGTGAGGTTACTTCGAGGGTTTGGTTGACCCAATTTTTTCTGTATAACTGGGATGAATAATGATAATCTAAGACGAGTACATTAAATATTTCTTTGGAATATGGAGAACAGCTTAACAATAATCTTCCCCTTGTGAGGATTTGTCTATATACTTTTTCTTTCAGACAGTTTATCATATTGCTAATTTTATAAACTTCTGCCAGCCTTAATGGCTATTTCATCCTGCCTTCCTAATGCTAAAATAGATTGCTGAAGGGTATGGTTTATGTCAAAATAGAGTAAAATTCCATGACATGATGGCAATGAAAAATTGGAATCGAAGTTGCAGAAGCAATATGGAAACCATTCCATTATTTACTTGGAGCATAGAGCTTTGATGGCTGCCAAGTTGGCCAACAGAATGGAATAATGTTAACCCACATTTTCCAGATCTCTTTGTGTGCTCAACCTCAGTTTGCTTTTACAGTTTATATGATTACTTGAACTGGGTTTTCTCTGTCTCATGGAAAGCATTTGTGCAATAATGAGCAATGCCAAAAAAGCCTGGAGGCATTTTAAAAAAAGAAAGAGACAGATTTATTAAAAAATAACTGTGGAAAACATATAGCATAATATTTTAATATCATGTGTAACTGTACAGCCTACTTGATGATTCTCACGCTGGAGCAATCACATAAATAGTTCAGTTATATCAAGGTACATCCTTGTTAGATGCACGTAGGTATGGAATGAATGGTTAACCTAATTAACCTGGGTAACATCTTAAACAGTAGAAATGAAAGCAGTTCACATAATTTTGAAATGCTGCAAGTGATTATTTATATGGAATCCATAAATTACTATGCAGCTTTCAACAGAATTGTTTTATATATATATATATATATATATATATATATATATATATATATATATATATATATATATATATATATATATACATATTACATTTAACAATTACATTTAAGCCACAGAGTTCAAGAGGGAATTTTAGTACTTACATACATACATACATACATACATACATACATACATAGTAATAAACAATTCACATACCCTACTTTTGCAAGGTGGCAAACTGGACAAGAAACACTTTTCAGTCCAGAACTTTTATAGCACATTTATAGATTTGCGCATGTTTTAAAGGCTTTCTCAGTGGTACCGTCCAACTGGCAAAGACAGCAGACAGACAAAGCTTGTGGGGTACTGCGCGAGGATCACCGGGTTTCCATCCATCCTGATCTCATTAATGTTGGGCCGGATGTAGTAGGTGTTATTGCTTTTGCAGAAGGTGTCAGTAGTGACAGCTGTAATGTTGTTGTTCTAAAGGAACACAATAGGTGTTATATGCTTAAATAACCGCATGGCATACTCGATGACAGCATAACATATACTGTACCTTTACCTGAATATGAAATGTGCGCACGCTCTCTGGAATGAATGGAACCGCCTCCAATTCATTGTGGGCAAGATATAAATCTCTTAGTTTGGTTAATTTCTGTAGGGAACAAACACAAACAATTCCTCAGAGTTTAGTTTTACTATCTAAAAAGGGTCTATGCTCATTGAAGCTGCACTAAACCGGTGTTAGACTTTATGAAATTTGTGGCTCTGTACCTTAAAAGCATTGGCTTTCACTCCTTTGGTTCTGAGGCGGTTGTGATTGGCGTTAAAGGACGTGAGTCTGGGTGGTAACATTGGCAGTTTCACAAGCCGGTTCTCAGCGAGAGAAAGTTCCTCCAACAACGTCAGCTTCATGAAGGCCCCGTCCTCAATCTCAGAAATTAAGTTTCCAGTCAGATCTATTCTTTTCAGTGTAACTGAAAAATCAACAAATATATTGAACATGCAGTTAGCACAGGTTACATAACTGCATTAACATGGTACTAATAAACATGCTAGGTTATAATGACACATATGATGTCATGTAATTAACATATTGACTGTTATTTGCAGCACATGAATTTTTATCCTATAGATAAAGTAGATAGACACATGCACTACTTTTGCTCAATATACATCTTCAAATCCAACAGCTCAATATTTTAACATCACATCAGAATTCCCAGTGGTGTAAGACAACTGGTTTCTATCTGTAGTAGACATGGTAAATTTCTTATTATAAAGCAATTTCTTAAAAAAGATAATAAAAATGCACCAATATCGCCAAAGTCTTTCGCAGTGATCTTTTTTATCTTGTTGTATCGAGCATATAGATAGGCTGTCTCTTTCGGAAGAGCCGGTACTGATGTCATATCTGGATCAACTTCCTCACAGTACACTGATCCCGTTAGACACACACACAGCAGACAAGTTGGAAGGTCTGGAACATGATGAAACAAGGACCTGTTACTCATTTACACCTCTAGTCTGGAGAAATAGGATCACATGTGAACTCTTAAATCTTAAAGATGTTTCAGTAAGGCCACCTTGCAGGTCCAAAACACAGTAACCATGATGCATAATACAGTTCTTTTATATAGACGGCAATTAGTAATTTGACTACTTTACCAGAAGGGTCTGTTTCAGGTTGGCTGTCATCCGGAGTGTCAGCTGGCATAAAAGCATCTCTCTGTTAGGAAAAAAAGGAATTGTTCAAAAGCCATACTTATCATCTATAACGATACATAGCACATTATTACCCTTCTGATTGCCTTTTGATTTAATAGCATCACTTTTTTTATGGATCAAGCCTTTTATAAAAGGTTTTGCCTTGGCAGTCAACATCGAGTGTATAGCCTGTCAAGACTGAAGACACTAAGAGACAGGTGTGTTTATGTTACTGCTTTGCCCCCCAAACCCTGGGTTCAAATGGAACCGCTAGGTGGGTGGGAGCACTTTAGCCTGAGGAAACTTAATGTTATAGTGCTGAGTAATCACATTTAATCCACCTAGCACAAGGCCAACTGCTGGATCCTATTGTTGGTGCCGAATTTAGATTAGAGCCTGTTCTCAATTAATAGTGTTTATTTTAACACAATACAAACTCTGGTTACAAAATTCTAACTCAGGGAAGCAATTTCACTGTGCAGCAGAAAATAAACACTTTTACAGATGTGGCATGCAGAATTGTAAACCATTATGTTAAGTTTAAGCACAAACTTTGCAAACATTTATGTATTTTTAAAAGCTTTGTTCTGACTGAATTTATAGCAGGTGCGAAAAAGTACTTGCAAACTTCTTTTTGTACATAGATGCTCAAACAAACATTATTGTTAATGACCTTTACCTTTAGACCAATCACTTATAACTTTTAAGTTAATACTTACATTACAGATCACAGTAAAAATAGATTAGCTAAATAACACATTTATTTTTATATATATATATATATATATATATATATATATATATATATATCACAATTATATTAACACATAATAATAATAATAAATTATAAATAAAAATCTTTTTCAACACATCAAATCTAATTGTTTTTTACATAGGTCTATTTGTACTCTGTAGTTTGTAGGTCTGTGGTTTATTCATCAACTGTGGTGAAGTCATCAGCTGTAAGCATGCAAACAGCACAATATGTAAAAAAAAAATCTAATATTACCATTTCCATCCATGTGTGCAAACCAGGCTCTTCAAAATTTCTTGGAGGTTCCATTGAACTAAACTGTTCCTTTGTCCCTGAGATTAAGATCATCCATGATGCCAATATAAAGGTAGAAATAAAGATTCCCAGTTTGGTCCCCATCGTGTGACTGCAAGCTCCGGGATGTACTTGTTGCTCTGATACAAGCGTTACACAGCTGTGCAGGCAGTGGTTGGCTGTTTTCTCAGTGCCTGAGAGTAAAACGTGATCTGTCAAATCAGTATTTAAAGCTACATGTGAAGCTGCCAAGGGATTCTTAAGCAAGAGTTTATGGAGCAGACTTTAACCCTTTGCATTCTGTCTGCTCTGACTAAATTAGTGTGTCTCTGGGGGTTTTGTGTATGTGTGTGTGTGTGGGTGGGGGGGGCTGGAGTGTAGAAATAGCCATGTTTGTGGGCTGTCTTCTATTAAATCACCAAGAGGGTTAAAAGCAATAAAATGTCTAGTCACTTCTGATCTCATCTGTGTAAAAAACAAAGCCTCATTTGTGCAGGAAGTTGTTTCTGTTTGTTTTTTGTTTATTGGATGTCTTAATTTTTTTAAATTAAATATAACACGGCATACAGTATAGCGCAGTGTTACTTTATCAAGCATGAAATTAGACTTGGAGAAGTGTTCTAACATAGTACTATAGTGTGAAAATGAAAAGCAGCCGAAGTCAGATTTAATAAACCTTCCAACTTGTTGTTCTTCATTTCTGTGTGTCACAGAACATAACTATTATGACATTAATAGTATATTTTTGTTTACTTAGTATCACATTATTATTTTGTAATCTTTTTTTTATTTACTTTTGTAACTAAAAAGTGAGTCAAATGAGGAAAGATCTGAGGAAATAGTGTGTTTTAATAAAAAAACAAAACATGGTTAATAGAGAACACATGACTGTAATCCCCCTCCATCTACCTTGGGAAGAGAGCAGAAGGGCCCCTAGAAATAAACATTCAAGGGATGGAAACAAGTGGACTGAAACTGAGCTCTGGTACAGGTGTGTTAGCAATTATAAGGCCCTGTAAAAGTTTACTATACTTGGAAGAGTGCCAGGTACTGGAAAACGTCTTTACAGTGCTAATTTTCTGTTGGTGTCTACTCAATAGAACATAGTATTAACATTTTTTACTGTACAAACTACATCAACCGGGTATTTTATTTTATTGACCTAATGTTTATACTGCTTCTTAAATGATCCTTCAGATATTGCAGTGTGTCTAGTTTAGTAATGTACATACTCTTACTCTAGTGGCAGCACAATATATTGTTTGTTACTCATTATTGATGCATTGCCCTTTGGATTCTGACATAAGCCTACGATACTCAAATAAACATTCTGACAAGGTTAACATTCTGTGGGTCATGGGATTATATGTTATTCGTACGATTTTAAAAATCTAAAAGTTTTACAAATGCTAATGCAGGCAGATCTTTAATCATAACAAAAGTTTCAGTTTTGTTATAAGTCTCAAGGCATATGTTGATTGCAGCGTGTAAGGACTAGGAGTGCAGTGGGATGCAAAATTCAAATTTGATAAGATATATTGATGTCTTAATACAATATGTTTTCAGCACAGAGTAAATACGAATTGTCTGACTATGAGCCTTAGATTTTAAGAATGTTGAACTGAATAAAGTATTATAAAAGTGCAGTCATTTTTTGGGTAATCTATTTACTGTAGGTTCTTATAACAAACACCAGAAATTCTATTTTATTGCTGCTGTTAGGTAGCTTACATAGCTCTCTTTAGCTTTAGTTGTGTTTCTGAATCCTGCATCTGCACTACTGAGCAGAATGTCATATTTACAGCTTTGAACTTGCGGCATTGCCAGATTTTCTTACACAAGACCTTAAATATTTGGCGGGGTTTCCAATTCCTGTTTTATGCTGAACAAAGACAATGAGGTTTTTGTCAAACTAACATCATTTAAAAACACTGCTTAGGAAAGCTTTTTTAATCCCTGTAGTCTTTCCTTATTTGTGATACACAGGAAGCTGATAGTTCTGAGAAAGTTAATTTTGGCATGAATAAGTGTTTATTACACTTCATGTAAGCATTCATTTCATGAATAGTTGCCAATTTAAGATTTGCACACATACTCTTACTTTAGTATTGAACTGTGAGCCTCATATCAAACAATAAGATACAATATGCTGTACTACTGTATTGTATTACTAAAATTTATGGGGTAATATTTTGTGCAAGTTTACCTAGCTGATCCAAATAAACTGATATACCTGAAAAAATATTTGACTTCCTATCAGTAGAGACAATCCAAGCAATAAGACATAGTCAGATTACAATGAGATTTTAATTAAGATTTTTTAGATAAACCTGTTTCTGATTTTGGAGGGACCTATTTATGACCTACTTACTATATAGATATGAATGTTCATTTATTTATAAAGGATGGATTATGACTAAATTTAAAGGATATTACTCTGTTAGTGTTTTTGTTTTAATTATCATTATTTACCAGTGCTGTATTATTCAGAAAGAAAACAATTCTACAAACAAAGGAGAGATTGCTGTGGATCATTTTCTTTCGAAGATTTTTTTTGGACTTCGGACATTTTCCACTCACTCGCATTCACACACATATCGTTTATTATATGTAGTTTGTAAATATTGTTTATATCTTTGTTTGGTTGTTGTGCATCTTTTTCATTTACTTTATTTAGTTTTGTATAATACACATTTGCTTTATCTACTTGTTTGTGTTTGTCCTTTTTGCTCACCGGCCTTTTAACGCGACATCGACACAAAGATAAAATACCTCTCGATTTTTGTAGCCACAGTTAATATAAAATTAGCTGGTTGTCACATGGTAAAACCGACGCCATTTTTTCCTATGTATTGTTTCAGTTATGGTAAAGGGCGTTTCGTTTTCCGACACACGCTGTGGCGGTTGACCAATCATAAAGCACTGTGCCAACTGAAGTGAGGGCTCACGGAAAGGAGGGGTTTAGACAGACTGAATTATCTAACTGCTTCACACGAGTTGTTTACAAATCATTTAGAAATGGGGTAAAATTAAATCTATTTTTGAAGAAAACTAAAGTGTTTTTTGACCATACATGTAAACCTGAGACTCATTAAGCAATATTAGCAGCCTTTAACATGGCATAATTGGGGCACTTTCATTTTCGCTGTTGATGGTGAACTTATGTTAATTGTTGAACTGTATGCAGCGAAAAAGTATTTTTAATGCTAATTATATACCATACTGGTATTATAATAAAAAAGAAATTTACACAACAGAATAAAAGCAAGAAAAAAGTTTATATATTGTATTCTATAATATATTTTTCTTTGGAATTTTTATAAATTTCCTTCTCATATCAGGTATTGCGACATTTCTGTTTAATATTCATTATGAACTCTTGACAGTAAAGCTGTGAATGACAGCTTTGGTTGAGGTAGATGTTAAATTTGGCATTGTATTTCATTTATTTACACCAATGTTTATTGTCTGCAGCTATATTCCTTACAGGTTTTGAAATATAAAAAATAATAATAATAATAATTAATACTTTTTCTAACCATTCTTCTGCACACTCCAGTCCAGTAGGTACCAGTAATTTACTAACAGCCCATAAATATGCAAAACACTAATATTTGCATAAGATGTGATGTATTTTTAGGCAGTTGATTTGTAAATAAAGTGTTTGTAAAATGTTTAAATTAATTTCAATTTAAAATTGATCCATCGATTCGATTACTTGAATCAACCAACAAAAGATCATTTGTGTCCCACAGATCATTTCAGCAGCACTAGAGATGGTACCATACAGAGCACAAAGTTTGCAAGTGGGAACCTTAACTGTCTCGGTGCATGCTTAATAGCTTAATACTTAATAGCCCCAAAAGTTAATCTAATCAGAAGTAAGTGCTATGGCAGATGTAACAAACACAAGGCTCACGCACTGTAATCTTATAAAGCAGTGTACCAAAAACGGCTCATTGTACAGTACACTCATGCTCAGTATTTACAAAGAATGCACTACATGTACACAGTCATTCAGAGGTAAAGTGCTGTATATGCATATATAGGCATGTACTGTATATGTAAATGCATAGCTGGGTTGAGAGTTTTGAAATGCAGGATATAACCGACGCCTTGCCCTGTACCTCATGTACTATACCTCAGAAGAATTTTATGTGAAAATCATTTCAATGGGATGATAAAATTTACAAAATAAAATCACTATTATTGTCCTGATGTGTGCAATTAAATTAATAAGTGTGATGCAGTTGTTTATTTCAGGTGGATGTTAGATAGCTATGGAAATGGTGATGACACACATTTGTTATTTAAGTCACAATCCTCCATGAAACAATTTTTCATATTGACAATGCTATGATTTGAATATATTTATGACACTAAAAAGAACAAAGTAAAGGGTCTACTTCATTGTATACATCCTGATTTATTTATCAAAATACAGTGTTTGGATATTGCTGTGTCAATGTGATGTCCTTAGAAAATAAATGTTTGTAAATTTATGTATTTTTTGTCAATATAGTCAATATAGTCTATAGAGAATCTATAGATCCCAAACCCAAATGTTTAGCCAAAACAACACAATTGATCTTACTGTTCTAATACTTCTGAAGGGGGCTTAATTTATGGTCAATCAAACCTACAGTATAGAGACAATACAGACACCTACAGTTTAGAGTGGTATAATGTATCATATAAAATTTTGTCATTTAATGCAAATTGCACAAATTAGGCTGATATCAGTTTTTATCACAATATTTTACAGTTCATTTATAAGGGATAATGGTGGCTCAGCAGGTTAAGGCACTGGGATGCTGATTGAAGAGTTGGCAGTTCAAGCCCTACTGTAGTTAAGCAAGCTGCCGCAGTTGGACCCTTGAGCAGGGCCCTTGACTCTCTCAGCTCCAAGGGCACCAATTCATGTCTAATGCTGCACTCTGACCCCAGCTTAAGAAGCTGAAGTATGCAAAGGAAATTATTTTATAATGTATATGTGACAAATACAGAATTCTTATCATTAAATAAATAATAATACAATTCATGTTCATTCATTTATTTTTATAAGTCCACATTTTCCAACAAAATAATGCAGCTAAGCTAGAGAAATAAGAATACTATTATACAGACATTGTTTACATGTATGTATTAATTAATATACATTTTCTGCACATTTTAAAAATATTTTTTTGTACAGTATGTTTATTTTAAAGTCAGCAAACTTAACCGCATTCATGCACATGCACAAAAATCTCATTTGTAAGGATGTAAATGATAGCTAGTATTATGGTTATTGCATGGTGGAATCTTGGCTTCTGTCGAGCCTTTTGTCAAAGAATCCATTCAAATAAATGAAGGAAGGATTTGTGTCTTAAAATGTAAGTTAATAACTCCCATACCTCCCATCTGCCTGTTAGTTACTTTTAAATCCTTTAAATATGTGGCATAAGCTGCATGTTTGCATACAGGGCCAGTTTTCCTGCATTTGCCATTTTGGGTGGTCTGTGTCTTATTGCAAAATATCCTTAAGGCATGTAGATACTTTTTTCCATGTCAAATAAATTAAAAAGGAGTAGTGAGGACTGTTTGAGAACTTTAACAATACACCAAAAATTAACATGTTTGATCACTCTACATATGTTATTGCATTCTGTTACTCTCTTCATTGATGTTATAAAGTGATACAAATGAAGAAAACTAGTGATGCACAATTGATTATATAATAATCAAAATTGCAATGTGGACCTGTGCAATTGTTTAATCACAACAGATTTTTTTGCAAGTAATATACTCATAGACATGAGTTTATGAAGAGTTTGTTAATAATTTAAGTATTTGTTTATTTATTTAAATACCCTTGAGGGGATCAATAAATTAATTTGATCGCAATTTGTTTCAAAATAATTGCAGTGTAAAACATTTTTTATTAAATCAAATTGTGCAGCTCGAAAGTAAGCCCTTTTGTGTGAATACTCTTGGCTGGTTAATCATTAGCATCAAATTTCCTCATAATTTACTAATGTTGGTCATATTTTTCTTGTATATAATGTCCAAAACATCTTTGCATTTTGTACTCTACTAACCAAAAATAAAAAGGGTCACCTATTTTTAAACAAAATTATTTGGTTGCTGAAATTTTTCCACCCTGTGAATGGTATTCATGTTTTTTGTGGCTTATACTAGTTATCTGTCTGCTGTTCACCATAAAAAATCGTGCTAATCTTTGGGAAACAAGTGAAGGCATAGTAATCCATGGGTCCTCTCAGTTTATTGTGATCGAGGCGAATGTAGGTTAGCATGTTGGGACTGTCAGGATCCAGCGTTGGGCACATTAAAGTGACGTTAAGTTCTGCAAATAGAAAAGAAGTTTATTGGTTTCATTAGTCCTGTATGCTGATGGAATTACTTTACCCACAGTAAGAGCAAATAAATATTTCAACATTAAGTTACTGTAAATTGATATTTAATCAATAACAAATATTTAGACTACAAAATTGTTGCTCCATTGCAAAGGTGTTGTATTCATTTATACTTTCAAGACGTTTGTGATAAAGACAATTTTTGTGATGAACATCCTCAATATTCCAATGTTATGAGAATTTAATTTATGGACTCTAAATTTTAGAAATCCTTCATACATTTTCTGTGATTTATATAAAGAGATTGGCCATACAAGGCATTCTTGAGTACTTTTGGCTGTACGTTTGGGATCGTCCTTTTTTTTTTAAACATCCATCTTCTTGTTAGACAGATGTTAGATTAGAACAAGATGTTCAAGGATAAAAAAAGAATACAATGAGATTTCTCACAAAAAATTCCTACTTGATGGGACGCAAAAGATTGGTTGGTCTTTTTTATTTTATTTTATTTTCAAATTGTTCTGATGATTAGTAGAATATTCTTTCCATGTCCTAGACACCAAAAACAATTAAATGTCATGTAAACAGTATTAAATTGTTCAAAAATAGTTTGCATACATTTGACATACCTTTGAGGATGTTGTGGTTGAGATAGAGATGCTCTAATTTTTTAGGAACAAAAAAGGCTTGGGAGAGTTGGTTATAACCCAGATTGAGTTCCATGAGTTGTGAGAGGTTAAAAGCTTCGTAAGGAATTGTTTTAATTTGGTTGTGGGATACTCGAAGAGACATGATATTTGGGGTCTTCGTGAAATATCCCTCAGGTATAGATGTGATGGAGTTGTTCTCGAGTGATAGCTGCAGCAGTGAGGCTGGGAGATCAGGGGGCATAGTCTTGAGTTTGTTATTACACATGTTGATATGCAGGAGGTTCTTAAAGCCAGACAGGACCTTTCCTTTAATACCATCATCTGTAAGTCTGTTGCCACACAGGTCAAGCGCTATGATATTTCCTAGGTCTTGTATAAGGTTGGATGATATCTTTGAGATTTTGTTGAAGCCCATTTGGAGGATCTGAAGAGTTTTGGGTAAAGAAGGTGGAATTTCCACTAGATTGTTGTGCTCAAGATTAAGCTTTGTGAGGTGTTGAAGTTTACTAAATGCCTCTTTCCCTACTTTTCTCAGGTTATTGTGGCTAAGGTTGATTTCTCTCAAAGATGTAGCATTGGTGAAAGATTTTGCTGTAATGGTGTTGATGGTGTTGAACTGAACGTATAAATGACGGACGTGGCTAGGGACATCAGGTATTACTTTAAGATCACGATGGTCACAGTACATTGCAAAGGGATTAAAATGGGGACAGTAACATTCCTTGGCACATTCGTTTGATGGAAAAACGTAAGAGTCTGATTCTTCAGGCACAACAAATAAAGGAATCTCCGGCAGTGATTCTTCTTCAGTTTCATACTCTGCATAACTGATTTCATAATCTTGACCCAACACTTTGATCAAAATGAGTGAAAATATTGACCATGTACTTGGGATACCCATTATTGGATTTGTTTTCCTCTCTCTCTGTTTGGAAGAAGAATATGAACAAAAGATTAATAAGAGATTACTGAAATCCTAACTGATCTACTATTTGTGTTCCAAGCCTGGGAGCATTATCGCAGCTGTTTTTATTTTGTGTTTCTTGTCACTGAACTCAGTGACCCAAGTTAGTGCATTCATTAATTTTTAAGTTAGTTTATCTATAGTATAGAGAGTTTGGATGGAGATCATGCTTACTTGTTTAATTAACTGCTCAATGTCTAATAAAGTAGTTTATATTCCTGATTAATCCTTTTTGTAATGTAATGAGCCACAAATGTTTAACCAAAAGTACAATACTTGCAGTGTGATTAATTCCATAGTAAAAACTTCAACATTGATACCACTGATAGTTTATTTCTTTTTACTATATATGCAGTTTATAATCAGGCATTTTACCCTGCATCTTATAGAAAGAGGTTCAAAAGTACCCTCCATGTTTAATAATGCCTAGTATACATTATACAACTAAAATCTTTGAGCAAATAGACTGTCAACACCCTGTTACTGTATATCAATAAATTTCAAACACTAAGTTTCTGTATGAATTTTTGTTAGATAACGTACTTATGATATCTTTAAAACAATTTGTATTGAATTTTGTTTGGAACTATTTGGTCCAGTTCATGGTTGTTGACTTTGGTAAATAATCTAAGCTATAAACTTGCCCCTGATAAAACTTTTTTCCAAGACAATGCAATTTATAAAAAAAAAAAAAATATATATATATATATATACACAATTACTCTACATAACTTATTTGTAAGGCTTAATTGATTAATGAACCTGTCAAACACGTTTTTTTGTTTTTTTTTAACACTCATGTTCAATGGAACATAAAAAGTCGTATCATACCTGTGCTCCTCCTGGGGGGTGTTGTGCTGAAGTAGAGAATCCTCTCAGCTTGAGCTATGTTACTTAAGGGAAATGAGAAATTTCTCTTAAAGCAAGCCTCAATGTTTTTCACTTTCAAGCAGCCCTGTATGTAGTAAAAAGATATTAAGCACTGCCTCTTTACTGTGGAAATTATTTTGGAAGCATTGGGTTCCATCTGTTCAATGATCTCAGACAAGGATTATCTGCTTTTTGCCATATCTTAAGTTGAGATGAGGCCAAAGAGTAAAAGTAGTAAAAAGAAGTTTCAACATATCACAATCTATCAAACTTGTATTCAAGTGGCTTTGGTTTCATCCAACATAAAATGAATTAGTTGCGAGTAAATAGACTGCTTCCCCAAAGAAACACCTGGTGGTCTTGGGATTTGAAACCCATATAAATTTGTTGACTAACTCGGAACCTTTATCCCTGAGCCACCACTGCCTTGTAATTCAGACTGTAGTCCTATAAAAGGTGGTTCTAATACTCTGCAGAAATTCCAGTCAGGTGATTGCTTTGATGATTTTCACAGCTAGTTTATAAAAAAAATGTATCATCTGTAAATAACTGGAAATGGACTACTTTGATGATTTTCACAGCTAGTTTATAAAAAAAAATGTATCATCTGTAAATAACTGGAAATGGACTACTAGTAGATAATCTTACTTTCCTTTAAACAGTATTATTTTCAACAACACTTTCTGTTAAAGGCAAGAAAACCATGATCAGTATTTGAAAAAAAAAAAAGGGGGGGGGGGTACAGAGGTATTGTCATGATGAAACATTTACATTCCAGCATTTGGCAGACATCCTTATCCAGAGTGACTTACATTTTTACCTCATTATTTATTATTTATCTGAGCAGTTGAGGGTTAAGGGCCTTGTTTAAGGGCCCAACAGTGGCAACTTGGTGGTCATGGAATTTGTACCTGGGACCATAGTCCAATGCCTTAACCACTGACCCTGGTTTGGGCCAGTTGGTGTTGATTTAGTGCTTATAAATTTGTGTGCTTTCAACTTTGTGACAACAGCCTTGGCAGGGCCCGGGTCAGGTGTTCACAGACATTTTGGCCATATAGTATATCTGGTAATCTTTAACTGGAGCATCACCTTCTCTTTGAGTTCTCTTTGTTAGTGTCTGACCTCATTAATCTTCCTGTGGCAATACTCCAAATGCCTTCTCAGAACAATGGAGATTGTTATAACTGAAAAGAGTAGGATTTTCAAAAAAGACCTCATATGGGTACTGTATGGTGGGCTGGTGTCCACAAGCTTTTGGAAATATAGTAAGTCAGGTGGTTGTTTTAATTGTTACTTATTTTTATTTGGCAGACCTTGGGTAAGGTTTGGGGCACCTGTACAGTATTAACTACTAACAAGAAAAAGAAAATTACGTTTTTCCTGTTGTTTCCTGTATTTTTCCCTTTATGACTTATATTGATTGCAAATTTGTCCCATAAAAGTATAATAAACAGAATAAGCCTAAGAAAACACACTTCAAGAGGATTTAACAATCAAATTTATTCAGTGCTACAGTCTTACTGTAGATGATACCATGCCTATTCTGTATTTCTCCATCTATAATCTTTCTACTTTTGTGACCATCCTCCCCACTGTGTGTGAAAGTAACATACACTTCCCTTTCAGGTTACAGCTTCCTATTAGTTATGTAAGAGTCAACCACATTTAATTGATAACTTGACTCAGCTAATTAAACACAGTCAGACTTGCTGAAGTCAACCCTGCTAAATCGAAATCTGACTCATGAAACATACCATCAGAATGAAATAATTACCAGATTTCTACAAGCACACAATGCCATGATCAAAGCAAATTCCAGAGGAGAAAAAAAAAAACATGTTGAAGTGCATCCGTCTGGAAAAGTTTACAAAGATATTTTCAAGTTTGGGGACTCCACCAAACCACAGTAAAAGCCATTACCTCCAAATGATGAACACTTGTAACAGTGATGAATCTTCCCAGCAATGGAGAGGCTGCCAAAATTTCAAAGTGTTTAGCAACAGGGAACCCTTCCTTTAAAATCCCACAAGTATGTGTAAAGATGTAGACGCTTATGCTAATGTCTATATTCAGTTTAATAAAAAACTAAAGTTTTTTTGACCAACCCCATCTGGAAATCAGTGTTAACCAAAATGATATTTAATTTTGTCTTCATATTTGCCACAAAGCACCTGCGAGGCATTTAGGATATCATAGAGAGATTAATCAAAAATGGATATATTGGGTTTCGTTTTCAGCAAATTCTTTGTAGCCATTTTTGTAAGGATCCATGAACTATAACAGAAATTTTTCATCTGAAGATTCTGGTAGGCAGAATGTGAGCTGACAGTGTGCAGAATTGGATTATGCTGCAACACAATGATCCAAAGGACAAAATGCACATTTGAATAGTTTAAAAGAAACTTTGGATTGGCCCTGTCAAAGTCGTGACTTGGACTTAATAGAAGTTGTGGTTGGACCACAAATGAGCAGTTCATGCTAAAACACCTAACATGCTATAGGAATTATGACAGTTTCTAACAGTAACTTCATGCAATCATTGCCAACATGTCAACACTAAGGCTTCTGTAATGGTTCATGAGTTTGAAAAATACAGAGCAAGGAATCTTAGACCACTGCTCAGCATAGAATGTCTCCAAATCCCCTAGAGCTCACAATCCCCTCTTGGTGACATTTTTTTAGGCCGTTTTGGTCAGGAGACTAGGATGCTATGTCAAAAGCTTGATTCTGTGATCATTAAATCATTTAATGTGGTTTTAGATCTATTATTTGGATCATTGTTTGGCTGATGGATGTAGCCATGACCTGACCATTTCTTGGTAGAGGAATCCTTATTTTCATTAAAATTTTCCTGATACTTTATCAAATCCATGATGCCATATAACAAGTTTCTGAAAGTCAAAGGATAAAAGGATAAACAGTCAAATAATATCACCTATTTTCTGACTAACTAAACTGTTTTATATATAACCATTTTTTTTTTATGCCGAACCCACCTTGCGTGTGTGTTGCCAAAAGCTCTCTCAAACTCCAGGTGCTTACATGTTTTTGAATAAAATAAAGACTTTCTTCTGGCTTGCCTTCCAAATAGATTGTTAACATGAAGGTGGCATTAAATTATAGGCATCAAATTGTTGACTTGAGGCTGCAAAATGCTGCCATTCTTTGCAAGTTTAATCTTTAACTGTCCTCATTACATATGCATGCACACTTTTTAAATTCCTAAAATAAATTCTTAATTTTAAGAATTTTAGACATGGTTCTTTTTAATTGTTATATGTTGTATGTCTTTACAGTCTAACTGGTGAACAGAATCTTTTTCATTTTTGAATTCTCTAAACCTTCTCATTTTAGATATACAGTACGAGTCAAAAATGTAGACATTGCTTCTAATTAAAAACACCTATGGAATTATGTAATTAAGTAACAACCTCAACAGTCAGGTGTTATTATAAGACACAAAGGTCAGATGTTTTAGAATAGTTCTTGCAAGAACAATATTGTCATGTGCATTTTCCAAAACCCATCAAGCTCCATGATGGAACTGGCTTTCATTGAAGGACCATCCCAGGAAAGCAAAACCTACCTCTGCTGCAGAGAAGTTAATTTAGAGTTACCAGCCTCAAAAATCACCAATTAACAGCACCACAGATTAGAGCCATTATGAATGCTGTACAGAGCATAAGTAGCAGACATTTCAATATCAATTTAGTTTAAAGGAGATTATTGCATATTTTGGATGCCTTTTCTGTACCTTTCCCAGACCTGTGCCTCTGTGTCTTACACTTCATGGCTTGGTTTGTCCTCTGACATGCACTGTTAACTGTGGGACCTTATATCCAGTATACAGGTGTGTCTCTTTTGAAATAATGTACAATCAATTGACTTTACCACAGGTGGACTTTAATCAAGTTGTAGAAACATCTCAAGGATGATCAGTGGAAAGAGGATCAATTTTGAGTGTCATGGCACTCAAAAGAAAAATAATGAATTTTATCCATTTTAAAATAAGGCTATAACATAGCATGTTGCTGTAACATGGCATGCTGTGACATAGTTGCATGGCCAGGTATGGCCTGTTCCCTCATTGGTCAATAAGCAGATAAAAGCCTTGGAGGTGTTATTAAGCATACAGTCAAGACACTGATTTATGAAGTAATTACAGACACTACACAAGTGCAAACCATGGGCAAACCAAAGTAGGAGGATGAATTCTACAGTGTATAAGGGCTATTTTCTCTGCTCAGATTCAGCCAAACCTGCAAAACTGACAGGACGTTGCATATTGTAGATGGATAATGACTTAAAACATTGTAAAAAGTAGAATGAAACAGTGAAAACTACCCAAGTAATTGAAGATTCTTCACTGACAAAGTCAGTCACCTGTGCTCAACCCAACAGAGCATGTTTTTCATTTATTGAAGACAAGACTGAACAAAAAAAAAAAAACGAGCAGCAGCTGAAGGCAGCTGATGTAAAGGCCTGGCAAAGCATCTTGAGGGAGGAAACTCAGCATTTTGTCATGTCTGTGCTTTCCAAACTTCAGGAGGTCATTGACTGCAAAGTATATTCATCCAAGTATTAAAGGCAACCCTTGTGTTTATAATTTATTTAGTTTGTTCCATTATTTGTGTGTGTATATGAAAATGTCTGTAAAGCTGAAAGCCTTCACTTTGCTCACAGCTTCAGTGTTTCATTTCAAATTTAATGTGGTGGAGGCCAAATGCCAAAAACTTATTTTTCTTTCAACCAAATGCTAATGGCTAATAGTCTTTAGCCTTTCCAAAAAGGTTTTTTATGTAGAAAAGCTTGTTTTCCTGTCTTGTTTTCCAGTTTAGGGTATCACTTCCTGGCTATTGCAATATATATATGGACTTTTTTAATGATGCATCATAAGCATGGAAAACAACCCTAAGGAATGTTAAGGAATGTTTACTGTTTTTTCACTACCTCAACTTATCACCTCAACACCTTATTATTATGTTATGTTGTCGCACTTTGTTGCTTTTGTCTGCACTTTATGTTGTCTGTTTTCTGTAAAAACCCTGAAGATAGTCTTCCTTAACTAGTTAGTTTTTGTTAATTTATGTTGTAATTTATGTTAGGTCAATCTATCTTGTCTCTGCTAGCCAGCTAACTAGGCCTCTTAGGTAGCTAGTTTAGTTTTTCTGTTACTTTATGTTGTAAATTTATGTTGCATGTAGCACCTTGGTCCTGGAGGAACGTTCCACTGTGTACTAACTGTACATGGTAGAAGTGACAAATAAGCCTACTTGAACTTGAACCTACCTATATCCCTACCAAATTAGTTAAATTATGATACATTAATTAGTTTTAGATTAGGTTTCATAATACTCTGAATGACAGAATATCAGTATAATCTACATTTTGTGGAAGGAAAGAGCATTCTATTGGCAAACAGAAAAATGTTAATTAAAACAAGCTGGTGAGAGTTTTATGTTTAAACAAGCACAGCGTTCTCTCAAGAAACAAATGTCAGACTAAAATGAAAATTTTAAAGTTTTATTTATTTAATTACATACATTGATTTGCAAGAAGCCTTTTCCAATGTATATTGTGTTTTGTAAATCCAGATTATGTGTGCTGCTGTTAGGAGATTTGATTAAAAAAAAGCCAAATATATTTTTGAATGCTCTGTAGATTAAAAGATAATTTGTTCCTAGCTGAGAATTAAAAAGCGACCACTTATGCAATTATGTCAGAATTACTTTGTGTTTATTTAAGGATTTATCTTCCAGGTGTTTGTCAGCATGAGAAAACTTAAACAGTCTAAACCTGTTGTAAAGTTGTTGTTTTTTTCTCTTCTTCTTCTTCTTCTTTTCCCCCTTTTTCTCGGAGACGCTGGTATGTGAGACGTGGCAGCAGTGGCCCAGGCCAACCTGCAGATTTGTTCCATATGTTTCCTGAACAAAGTTTCTCTTGGTGTTTCTGTCGGCCTGTGATTCCTCCTCCCCCTGTTCCCCCCTCCAACGCCTCTCCTTCATGTCTCTCTGTGCTTGCAGAGCTGGCCAAATTGTGATGAAGAGAAAAAAATGTATCCATTGAAAACACTTTTTCTCTAACAATCTTAAATTGCCCCCCCATTCCCTAGTTGGGGAAAAAAAGCACTCTAGCTTTGGCAATCAGACAATCACCTGTCAGTAATTTTGCGTGTATTTTGTAAAAGAGTAGCAAAATAATTTAATATTGAATGTTTATTTAAGTTATTTAAGTATATAAGTAAATGTAAATTTGAAGGCTTTTTGCTTTTTTTGGGACGTCTTTAAAATGCATGCTAGATAGCTTTGGCTGCCTATTGGTCGTTTGCAAGGATTAGACACTTTTAGGTATTTACAAGGATATTTGGCAGATGTTTAAAAAAAACACACATTGGTGTCTTGTTTGTTCTTGGCATATTTATGACTGACATGTCTTTCATGTGGCTAAGACAAGAATTGAAAACAGGACATGGTATTCAAACTGATAAAATGTACACAGAAATATACAGAAGTAAAATGTTGACTATTTTCTCTCTGTTTATGCCTACCCATGTTGCTGAGTATTTACACAAGTCTCTTCAAATCATGGCTTTAGGGGCAGTCTATTAAATCTGCTGTACTACTTTGGCTAGCAAGATTTTTACAGTTCTATGATAAAACATTTATTTTCATAAAAATTGTGGCATATAGCCAAGAACTTATGCACAGAAAACAATTGCTGATATTTAAGTTATATGTAGGACTGAAAACATGTGTTATCGTGTCATCATGAGCATGTGTTTGTCGTCTAGATCAGTGCTTCTCAAGCCTGGTCCTGAAGGATCCCCTGTACTGCACATTTTAGTGTGTAGTCTGCTCTATCACATCCACTTCAATTCAGAAAAGGATGTTGATTTTGTTAAATCTGGTGTGCTGGGAGTTGTGAAAATGATAAGACATCTAAAAGAATAGACCAGGCATACCCACTGCTCCCATTGGCTGGTTTGGTGACATCATGATGCCATATTGGTTGTTGCTAGACGTTGAGAAAAATCCTGTTTGCCAAGTTTTCTGTGTCATGTTCTCTATATACCAGCTAACATGTATCTATAACATCTATAGTAATTTATTTAGACTGGATAAAACAAACATGAGTAAGTTAAATTCAGCAACTTTTTTTCAGGAATATAGAAATAGGTGGGAATAGTCTCTTTTTAGTATCTTTTTTTATATATGTGATTCTTATCCAATTATCTGTTAAGAAATTTGTCCCCATGTTCTTTAGTTGTTTGCCATAACAATTTTCATATTTTGTTCTTAAGTAAATACCATTAATTGTGACTAAACACAACTACTTGTTGTACACTGCTACAGTTGACACTGGAAGTAGCAGGTACTGTATGTCTGGTCTGTCCTTTTAGTCTAAAAGGATAGACATCGAGGACCAAGCTTGACAACCACTGGTCTAAATAACAGGCAACCAGTGTAGCTTGAATAAGACTGGGATAATGTTGTCTGACTTTTTTTCTGGTTAAGATACAGGATGCCGGATTCTGAACTAGATAAAGCCTGTTTAAGGATACATCACGGCACTGAGAAAAATTATCCAGTGTAGGCTTTTTAAAGGGATCCTAGTTTTTCAACATCAACAAATTTCATGTGTTGTGTTAACAGTATTGAAACCAAAGGCAGAATTGTATTTGCCGAATAAATGTTCCAGGAGCTTGAAGTAATAGGGGGCCAAAACAGACCATTTAGAATATTTATTGCACATCAATAAGGCCTTGAACATTCAGCGAGTGAAATGTTCAAGGGGTCCACCTCGGTCGAGATCATCATTTATGGCCTTCTTTAAAACATATGCACCATTTACATGTTTTATTGTGGCTAAGAGTCTCATCACCATACTAGGTCTTCTGTTAATGTCAGTTTTACCCCTCAAATCCCAGTTTGACTTGAACACCCCTCATATTTAAAACAGGCAAAAACTTGTCTGTCTAACCTGAATTCAAGGTTTCAAGCATGTTACTTATCAGTGTTGAGTGTTAAAACGTTAATGATCAGTGCTGTCAACTTGTGCACTCAAGTCCAACAACTAACTCCAGCAATCAAGTCTACATTCTTTAGTTGTTTGCCATAACAATGTCCATATTTTGTTCTTGAGTAAATACCATTAATTGTCAATGCAAGCACTAGATCATTGATTTTAGCCAAAGTCGTTTCTGTTCTTTGGATGCTCCTTCACAGGTCAAACTTTGAGCAAATAAAATATATACCTGTTAAGTGTAATCATGTTGCTTTAGTTATATATATTTCCTAGCTGTAGCAGGACAAAATTACAGTGTTAGACTAGCAACAAGCGACCATTCAGATTATTTGTACATGGACGACACAGACTCAAGATTTTAGCAGCAGTGACAATGAGACAGAGTATAAGTAAATGTGAAAAATCCAAATGTTTGCCTTAAAAGATTTCTCAAAACAATCCTGTGGTTCCTTCAGTTCCTGCTAAAGCATATGTACAGGACACCCTACTAAGCAAAAAGCATGTGCATACTGTATAAATTTGGTCTACGGAATAAGTAATTCGTTCATTCATCTTTTATACCTCTTATCCTGTACAGGGTTGTGAGGGTAAAAAGGCCAAATAACCTAATCTTCATGTCTTTGGACTGTGGGAGGAAACCAGAGTACCCGCTAACCACTATGCCACCATGCCTACACAATACTTTTTGCCCTGTTTTTTATTAGAGTGGGAAAGTTAGTACTGTATAGAGATTTTTGTTTGGCTGTAATCAGGATGCAGAGTGGAGAGTGAAAATACAATGTGTGCATATGAGTGAGATTAAGCAAGTGATTATATCATTTGTGTGTGTGTGTGTATATATATATATATATATATATATATATATATATATATATATATATATATATATATACATACATATATATATACACACACAGTGGTGTGAAAAACTTTTAGCCCGCTTCCTGATTTCTTATTCTTTTGCATGTTTTTTACACTTAAATGTTTCTGCTCATCAAAAACTGTTTTAAAGCTTTGGGACTCCAGCGAACCACAGTGAGAGCCATTATCCACAAATGGCAAAAACATGGAACAGTGGTGAACCTTCCCAGGAGTGGCCGGCCGACCAAAATTACCCCAAGAGCGCAGAGACAACTCATCCGAGAGGCCACAAAGGACGCCAGGACAACATCTAAAGAACTGCAGGCCTCACTTGCCTCAATTAAGGTCAGTGTTCACGACTCCACCATAAGAAAGAGACTGGGCAAAAACGGCCTGCATGGCAGATTTCCAAGGCGCAAACCACTTTTAAGCAAAAAGAACATTAAAGCTCGTCTCAATTTTGCTAAAAAAACATCTCAATGATTGCCAAGACTTTTGGGAAAATACCTTGTGAACTTTTTGGAAGGTGCGTGTCCCGTTACATCTGGCGTAAAAGTAACACAGCATTTCAGGAAAAGAACATCATACCAACAGTAAAATATGGTGGTGGTAGTGTGATGGTCTGGGGTTGTTTTGCTGCTTCAGGATCTGGAAGGCTTGCTGTGATAGATGGAACCATGAATTCTACTGTCTACCAAAAAATCCTGAAGGAGAATGTCCAGCCATCTGTTCGTCAACTCAAGCTGAAGCGATCTTGGGTGCTGCAGCAGGACAATGACCCAAAACACACCAGCAAATCCACCTCTGAATGGCTGAAGAAAAACAAAATGAAGACTTTGGAGTGGCCTAGTGAAAGTCCTGACCTGAATCCTATTGAGATGTTGTGGCATGACCTTAAAAAGGCGGTTCATGCTAGAAAACCCTCAAATAAAGCTGAATTACAACAATTCTGCAAAGATGAGTGGGCCAAAATTCCTCCAGAGCGCTGTAAAAGACTCGTTGCAAGTTATCGCAAACGCTTGATTGCAGTTATTGCTGCTAAGGGTGGCCCAACTAGTTATTAGGTTCGGGGGGCAATTACTTCTTCACACAGGGCCATGTAGGTTTGGATTTTTTTTCTCCCTAAATAATAAAAACCATCATTTAAAAACTGTATTTTGTGTTTACTTGTGTTATCTTTGACTAATAGTTAAATGTGTTTGATGATCAGAAACATTTTGTGTGACAAACATGCAAAGAATAAGAAATCAGGAAGGGGGCAAATAGTTTTTCACTCCACTGTATGTATTATATATATATATATATATATATATATATATATATATATATATATATAGAAATATATTTCACACAAAGGTTTTATTTTGCTCAGGAATGTGCTCAAATACAACACCATACAGTAGCAGGAAATTAAATGTATTACTACAGTAGACAGTTACTGCACATGGATTAACCATATGGTTCAAGGATTCAAATTTGTTAACAGATAGGAGGTTTTCTGCTCTTGATTTAAGAATAGAATTTTCACTCATTCTTCCTTGCAGTTTTTCTAGTTCTGTTATATTTGTGCATGCAAAACATGTCAAAGTTTTATGTTAAGTTTTTATGGTGGATTTTAAGGTATGTATTGGATCCTTGCTCTGTTGTAAAAATATACATATCAGTTTTAGTTTCTTAACTTTTATATTTAGTTGCAGAATTTGCTGACTGTTATTGTAATTCATTGTTTCTCTGTTCCACGGACTACCACACTTTCTCAAAGTACAGTAGATTCATGACTGCATAAAATTTGGTGAAGATTTTCTGTCAAATGTTATTCTTCAACCATGTTTTGGTGGCCTTTGGTGATTGTGGCCAACATATGCGCTATTTTTTGTAATCCAGATCTTCCCTCATCATCAGTTTTCTTAACTTCCACTTCCTAATGACATTTTGCCCAATGGAAGTCACGTTGTGAATCACAAGTAGTTCAGTTTGATGTTTGTGTGAATCCACAAGTGATTTGATATCTTTTTCCGCTGGTTTCTTAGGGATCAATTTGATTAATTTTTACATACTCTGTTATTAGTTTGGAGGAACTCACGATTGATTAATGTTAGCAAAACAACAACAACTTACTATAAGAGAACTTATTATTTTCTGGAATCTATTGTCACCAGATCACAACTTTTAATAAGAGTTGCTGATGTAAATAAGTAGTTGCAACCAGTCAGTTCATGCCTCACAAGTTAATTAAGTTCTGATACTTTACAACTGGAAGGGTCTTTAAACTTACGCACATGCCATTTTTTTTCTTTTCACCACTGCAGTGACGAAAATGGATTTGATTTTTGCTAATCTCCAGACATTTCTGTTGCCGGAGACGGAAAGTTTAAGGACTTAAAGACCGCATTAACATCTGCAGAAATACAGTATTGCCTTTAAGTCGGTGCAATTATTATTTTATTGAATAATTTGGCAAATGATTTAACTTGAATAAGATTACTGTTGTGCACAATAATGTTATTTCATACTGTTTTGTTATAAAAGATACTTTTTAAGTTTGCATAGCACACAATCATTACACCTACACTGATGTCTCAGTGTTTTAGGTATTTGGTTTTGTCAATGGGCTTTAAACAGAGAGCTGAAATTTCAAGAAATTTTTTTTTTTTTTTTTTAAAGTCATGCAAGTTGAAGACATTCTGATAAACTAACATCTCTATGAAGTTCTGCTCAGATCGCACATCTGGTAAAACACTTGTTCTTGTCTAATGCTGGGATTCATTTTCAGCAGCAGTTGGCTCTTAAGTAAAATGTTAAATGCACAATAATTGTACTGTTTACCATTTTACCTAAATTTCAATTCTATAATAAAATAAGCTGGACAATAATTATCTCATATGCCAAAGTATTAAAAATTTGATAAACCCAATTGACTAAATAAAAAAAGGAACACAACAAAATAATGACAGGAGCCACTTTGACTGTTATGACTAATGACACTTCTTAAACACTGTAAATAATTTCTCTCTAACTGAAGAACATTTAAACGGCAGGTTTAAACGTTTTGATTTAGTTTGAAGATTTAGTTTGGGTGTTGCTATTTGACTTATAAATGTAAAGTATAACCATCAGCAGCAGCATGCCTTACCGATATTTAACAAATGTTAATCATAATTGGATAAAAAATATATTTAATATGGTTTGTTTTTTTATTAATGCTACATTAATACTGCAGTAATACAGAATAGAGTATTACTTTCAATTACCATTGAATCATTCGGGAAAATTTACAGGTTCTGTCCACAGGGCAGTGAGCAAAGGTGAAGCAGAAGCTCCATCTGCTGGTAAAAGTTAAATCACAGCAAATCTGCTGTTAAAATTGTAACCTTTCACAGAACACTTTGTATTTTAAACCTAGCAGTATATTTTGGGCTCTGATCCAAATGAAACACAGATTAAACGTTCTCACAATTTTGTTTCCCATATTACAAGGTAGCATCAGATGTGCCACAATGGTCTATAAGACATACAGTAAAAGTAAATGTATGTGTGATTCGCTCTAAAAGGTGAAATATGCATGTTAATTGCACATATAAATTTTACATATAAGAAGAATGTTGCTGCCTCACAATGTCAGGGTTCCTGCTTGAGTTTGGAAACACAATGGAATTACCGTCAGTATTTTTAAAATATATATAACATCAGGATATTTATAAAATTATGATGCTTACAGAATCACAATACAAACTGTATCTGCACCTAGGTATCTTGATATCATATCAGTTGGTCCCTGGTGATTCCCATTCCATGTTTCCTCTGGGTTCTACAGTTTACTGCCACCTCTAAACAACATGCTAGGTGGCATTGCCCATGCTAAATTGCCCTCACATGTGAATGAGCATGTGTACATGTGTTGCCATTTGTGTGTTTCTCCTGTAATGTCCTGATGACCTATCCAGGGTCTATTCCCATCTCATGCCCAGTTTTTCTAGGACAGGCTCCATCACAATCATGACCAAAACTGATTGAAAGCACTTGTGTGTAACTCATTTCTAATTCTTACAATACAGTGGAACCTTGGATTGTTAGTAACTTGGTCTGCGAGCGTTTTTTAAAGATGAGCAAAACTTTTGATAAACGAGCGAAGCCTTGACATACGAGTAGTACGCATGCGCTTTGTGTGTCGAGGGTCACATAATCACATCTGAGCTAATGGTTCTTCTTTCTCGCCCGCTGCTGGATTGTGAATAATCGTCTCCCATGCTCAGTCTCAGTGCGCGCGCGTCACTCGTATAGTCAACATCTGTGCGCTAGTATACTGTTTATTGAAACATTGTGAACACGTGTGCGTAAAGCAAAAGCAAGTGTCATTAGAGAGGTTCCTTGTTGAAGATCCAGAGTTTCTCTCTCTGTCAGAATGAATGTTTTCTCTCATCTTACTTCAGCTTCACAAACACACTAAACGGAAACACTGCTCTGTTGGCTTTGATATACAAGTATGCTTCTAGAATGAATTATACTTGCAATCCCAGGTTTACTTAATACTGTAGAATAGCAGCCATTTTTATCTAGACCCCTGGAACATATAGAATATTTTTTTGTTTTACAAACTCATCTAGATGAAGGTTGTTTTCCATTCTTTATAGAGGAGTCTCAAATGCGGCCTACAAAACTCTCTAAGGACCTGCCAGTGTGGCCCTGTGGTTCTCAATCAATTTTCTTCTTTTCTATTTAATGACATGTTATATGTTTAACCCCTGTATAATCAGCTGTGTCACTCTAAGATCAGCTCAGTAGTGTTATACCTTCTTCTAAATTTATGGCAGAATATCTTTAATATGTTTCTAAAATGCTTTTTTGATGGCTTAGGCCATTGCTTGCAAGTCTGCTCATGTAAGTCTGCACTCATGGCTGTGTCCATGTGTTCACTCTTGCCTGAAAATGATGTTAATGTTGCCCTCGTTAATACTTATTTAAATGTTTGATTACGATTTTATAAAACATGAAATATGGTTGTAAAGCATGAGCTCGAATAGCAAGTCATTTTTCACCAAATTCTTGGTCTGATAAGGATAGCCTCTGAATCTAACGTGACCATGATAGTGGGTGAGGGAGATAATATTGCTATAATCAGAAAGCCAAGCTGGAAAGTTGGCTTTAAAAGGCCAAACCTATAGGTGGCAGTAATGCAACTTACTGGATACCAACCACTGTCCAAAAAAAAAAAAAGAAGAAGCATAGACTTTTTATAGGAATAACACTTAGTATGGGCTTCTGAGTTATGGAATCTATACTGTAAATTGTGGAACATTCATTATTTATTATGAATTATTATTTATTTATTATTATGCACTCAAAATGACTAAAAATAATAATTCTTGTTTCTAGTGACCGTCATGTAGTATACAAATTTATAAACAATTGCATTTGAGACATAACATTAATTTACTTAACTCGTAAAAAAAAAAGGACAAATCTGGCTGAATGGATTCATCTGGCTTTAAATACAGCTGGTGTAAATGACATTTGTTTTACCAATTTTTATTCACAAAAATATTTTTTTTTCTTCTACAAGTTTTAATAAAGGTTTGACATAATTGTGGCTTATTTCATAGTTTACAAGTCTTAAAAAAAAATCTACATTATGTCTCGAGTAATTTATGCTTATTTAGCATAATGTTAGTGAAACAATGAAAGGTTTACTAACAATGTCTTTAATTATACAAAAAAAAAATACTGACTTTAGTTCAGCAATACCACTTATAACAGCATAAAGTTATAAACAGATTATAACAATGATTGCACCCATGGTTCCTACTCTATCACCTGTGGTTTTTAATAACCAGATTAAATAGTTTCCAGAAAAATAAGTCAAAATAATAATAATAATAATAATAATAAACATGCCTGGTGAATATTTTGTTGGAGAATTATCTTCACATGGTGTTTTTCAAGTAAAATACTATTTCATCAGCAGATCTGGATGTCCGGTGCAACCTTATTAACTGAAAGACAATCAAATATATGTTGAGGTGCTGCCCTCCAGTGGAGCCCTGCACTCACTTTCGTCTTAAATTGCCAATTTGCAGAGATCTCGGCCCAGAGGCACAGCGAAAAGTGGCTGGTTGGATCTGCCAGTATTTTACCGGATTGGCAAATAGGCTGATTCCTGAGTAGAGACCCTTCTTTAGCTTGCTTCTTGTTGGGCAGAAGTCGTTCACTCCGATACTGGAAATGCTATTAGCATGGAGGTACACCACCTAATGGCACATGTAAAACAGAGATGTGTGAACTTTCCATTGGTTTAATTAAAAAAAAAAAAAAATAAAAAAAAAAGAGAGTTTCAGGTTCATTTTTCAGTTTGGTCGTCATACCATAACTGGGGATTTTCTTACCTTTCGATTGTCATTGGGGATTTAAATCTACATTCAGATTACAGAGCGAGTGCTTTGTGACAATGTTAAGTTTTGTTTAAGTGGAATAGATAAATGGGAAATGGATGAAGTACATGGAACGCAATAACCAACAATAATATGATTATTCTGATAATTGTTAAATTGAAAAATATCATTGTCTATTCCATTTGTTTTTACAATCTTTAACTGTGTCTAGTTTTTGTCCTCGGCTCTTGTAGTCTTTCCACATCATGGTTTGGTATTTTGTACATCCTGATTAATAGAGTTACTGTTGCTTTCATGTCAGTTCAACCCAGTCTGGTTAGTCAAGGTGTTTCGGCCTGCATGATTGTTGCTGATTCACTTGGTTTCAAATCATTATGTATAAATTCTAAGACTTTTGTGCATGACAATCCCAGGAAAATACTTAAATCAGCTTGATCTTAATTTTAAAATAATTGATATTGATTGTGTGTGTGACATTGGCTATATTCATATTACAAGCAACATTGTTCCAGTATTTTGGTCAGATTTCATGATTTATAAGTGACTTTTATCTGACTTTAATGTGGACGAGTCTGTCCTCTGAAATGGCACGTATGCTTACATTGACATGTCTTTGCTCACATCCTCTTAGTCAAAGCATGCCATATTTGTGGGACCGATCTAAAACATGAACGTGCCCATTGTCTTGTAATTAAATGCACAATTGCTTCTATTTTACAAAATTATCTTTGCTTACCTGTAAATACTTAAGCGTGTTCAAGCCTGGAGGAGTGTTTTTCAGCCTGTTGTTATCCAAATGAATTTCTCTGATTTTGGGAATATAAGCTAAGCTTCCATTCTCCACAAATTTGATCTGGTTGAAACCCAACCCCAACCTGCAGTACACAGACATCAAAAGTAATATCTTTATAAAAGTATTTTGCTATGGCCAGGCAAATGCTTATGACTCTAATATTGAGTGTTTACCTCAGCAAGTTTTTGTATCGAATAAAGTCTTCCACCTCAACTTTCATAATTTTATTATAGTCCAAGTGAAGCTCAGTGAGAGAAGAGGGCAGATCTGTGAACACAAATAAAGTGTAATAAGTAGCTCTTTTTATTTATTTATTTTAAATATTATTAATGAGAACAGATTATTTATCCTGTATAAATAAATCAGATTCTCCTTTGGGAGAACTTAATAGTTATCAAAAGATTCTTTAAACTGTTTCCAAAATAGCATTTGTGTCCAGATATCATTCCAACTGAAAGTCTGTAATTTTAGAACATGCCAAATTCATAAAAGGCCTGCAATCAAATTCATGTAACCATGTAGTTTTGAAAAATTACCTTTTGGTACTGCTGTGAGCCTTGCTTCTGCAATTCTCAGGTAAAGGGTTGCCATATCATTAAATGCTCCGAGTTCAATCCCACTATTGGCAATAGGATTAGCGCTCATTTCTGGGGGAATAAAGAGATCCTTAACATTTAACCCATTACATATACTATAATGTATATGAAGCTGCAATTATACTGTAGTACATGCACATACAAAGTGCCTTTGCTAATGATCCAGCTGAAATACATACGGTGGCACTTCACGGCCACCGTAAATACACCTCAGATAATGCATTTATATTTTGTAACCACAAAATCCCTCTGTCTTCCAAATTTTCATTTTCAGTGTTTATGGCAATAAGCTACTGCTGAGCCACACCCCACCAAAGAGTAGCAGAGCTAGGCAACAAGACAGGGGAGGGGCTTTTCTTGTATGAGGTCACATTAGGGGAAAAATCTAATTATCTTTTTTAAGCTCTGGACAATAAAAGAGATAGAATGTAATTTTAAATATAGAAAAAAACGGTTCATAGGTTTTTGTTTTCCACTTTTTTCCTTTTCCTACATTTTGCACTGGATATCCAATTGAAAGTCTGAAAATTACTAAAAAGTGAATTTTACATAATAATCATAATTAGAAGATGTATTTTTAAATTTAAAACATGCTTTCATGTCATAGTTTGACTTGAGACTAGTTCAAGCATACATTCTCTATAGGATTGTAATACATGATGCATTGCATAAATCGGTGCATATACTGTACTGTATGTTGTCAGTATGACTTGGAGCCAGGAAATCTTTTTAGAATGATTAAACTGGTTTGTCGCAGAGAACAAAATGTAGAATCACATTATATAAATTACTGATATTTAGACTGTTTGGAGAGAATTTATTATATCATTAATTAACCCAGATAGCTCAAATTTTCCAGTCAGATTTATGACTAGCCTACATTTTCTACCAGTATCACATTTCAAACACATTTCCCTAATTTTTTTTTTTGATTCTGTAAGCTTTTTAGAGATAATGACCATTGACCAAGCACTATATAAATAAAACTGAATTGAATTGAATTGTTTTTTTAAACCTATTAATCATATATGCTAAATGTACTTTAAATAAGCATTGGTGTGCACAGCATGGTTAAGAAATGCATAGCTTTACTCCCTCACATCTCAAGGGTCCCTGGTTTAGTCCTTGAAGGTGGAGTTTTCTCATGTTGTTCCTGCCCCCGTATGGTTTATGTTACTTCTGCTTTGCACCAGCTGTGTGTAGGTGAACTTTTACCTTGTGAACCTTGTGAGCCAAGAAAAAAAGTGTAGTCTCTTCGGTCAGTAAAACAAAATGGGGGTGGGGCGGTGGGGGGGTTCTTTCTTAAGTAACTTGAACACTAGACTTTAGCACACATAAAATAATAATAATATTTTTTCCTTTTCCAGCTCTTTCACTTGCATATTTTACTAAATTTACAGATTTCCCCCAAACCCAGTATGTTATGTAAAACTTGAATAGTGTTAAAAGTGCTGTATACTGTGCATTTTTTTATATAAGAACATTTCTTGGATGTTCATATTTCTATCATTTCAGATGATGAAAAAGCATACCTAGAACATGCAAGGATTGCATCCCTTTAAATGCATCCTTGTGGATTTTGCTGATCTTGTTGTCATGGATTCTTAGCTCCAAGATGTTTTTTGGCAGATTTTCAGGTATTTGTGTCAACAGATTGTATGACAAGTAGAGTAGTCGAAGTTTTCCCATGTTTTGGAAAGCTTTTGGATGAATCTTTGAAATCTGGTTATTCACCAGAAACAAGGCCTGTAGTAATAAATGCAAAAAATATACATGACTTGATTATGCATGATAACATAACTGATACAGTTTTAGTGTTAAAACACAGGAGCTTATGTGTTAGTGTTTACTTAATACATTTGCCATGTTCTAAAAAAATGTTCTAGTGTCTTGATCACGTCTAAACTTATACATGAGAATACATAAGAGATATATCATGTATATATCAAATATATAAGAGAATATCATGTCACACTTAGTAATAGTAAACATGAACATCAGTCATTTCTCTTACATAGAGATTACTCATTTTTTTAAAGTCATTCTCCTTGATTTCAGTGATATCATTGTTTTGAAGATCAATCATTAGTGTGTCTTCTGGAATATCCCGTGGCACTGATGTCAAACCTATTAAAACATAAACACGAGTGATTATGTCATCATACTAATTAAGAACTTCCTGTGGGCTGTTAACACCCAGTCAGTAAAGAAAAAAGCATCTATTACCTAGATCTGAACACTGAACAACTTTTCTGAAGCACTGGCAGCCAAAAGGGCAGTCTGTAATAAAGTTGTCTTCAATCTTGTCATCTTCGTCAGCATCGTCATTGTCATCATCATCTTCATCACTCCCATCGTCCTGTTGCATGATGTCATGAATCTTCATCAACTCCATGATGTTTATTGGCTTGTATGGTTTTCCATGGCACAGGAAAAGTAAGGCGAACAACAAAATCACTCTCATTTTGTGGAGAATAGGTCGGGATGTTTAGGGCCTGAATGGGGGAAAAAATGCATGTAGTGGTACAAACTGTTTATTTGATTATGTTACACAAAATCTGTTGAGTATATTGTTGTAGTAGTTGTGGTAATATACCGGACATTAATGACTACAACTAATGCTTTTTATCTATAACAATTGTTTTTAAAGAATAATTTAGAAAAAAATAAATTACTATTCAAGAATGTGTGCACATACAAATGTAGAGGAATATAGAAATAAAACATGTCAATTTGCTGTATAAGCTGCATTCTCAGCTAGAGGGCAGGAAACGCTTATATTCTGTGAAATTTGCTAGGTTAAAAACCTTATTTGGCTCCCAATCTCATCTTCTTTATATTTCCATCACCTAAAATAGTTGCTATAGCAACAATTGTTGCTAAATTAAAAGAATAATTATAATACGTTTCAATATTAAGTACACTAAGAAAATCTACATATAATGTTAATTGAAATAAATGTGGATTAAGACTATTACAGCATGTAAATGTTAATAAAATGTAATCAGGAATGGATTGTGATCTGTCAGCTTTTAGGAAAACCAGGTATGTTAAAAAATATTTCAGTTCTACAAAAAATATCAAGGACCTTAGTAATATTACAGAAGAGACATTAGTAAAGTGGTGTTTTAGAGTTGTGAAAAAAATACAACCAAGTATATAGAAAGATTTTACTATATTCTCACCCTTTTATGTATAAATTGGATATATAATACTCTTCCTATAAACAATTGAAATATTAGCCCTACAACATTCTTTGATTAGTTTTTTCTATTTAACAGGCATTTAATAGAGCTGTATCAATAGATATCTGTATAAAAGTCACTATATTGATTTCATCCGCATTTTATGTCGATATGCTTAAATCTGCAGTACTTTTTGTGAGTAACTTAATAAAGTGATTGTATTGAATTGTAGCAATTAGAATAATGAATTGTAGTGATTTAGTAATTTATAAATATTCAAGTAGACTCACAGAAAGTATTCAGTAGTTTAGTTCTAACTCAGTTCAGTATCAATTCAATATCAACAATTCAGCACTTTATGTAAAATAAAAAATAATAATAATTATTATTAAGTCATACCTGAAAAACAGTGGTTATCTTTGTTATACTCCAAAATCCTGATGGAGCAACATTAAAGTGTCTGCTGAACCCAAATCCCTGCACAGAAGTTCAAGATGAAAAAAAAGTATATGCTGAAGAGAGTTGCTCAATGGTCATTAAAAGACCAGAGGAGCTACATGTGAGAAGACATCACACACTGATCACAGTGTCAGTAAATTCTTGCTGCTGAATACATAATATTTCAGGGCATATGTTTCTCATCACTGCTTGAATCCTGGCCAAAACTGTAAACTTTTATGTTCAAGCTGTTATTATAGTCCTTATAAAGGGTATTGGGGTGGGTCCTGGCGGACCAGCACACTCTGAGTGGGCGTCCTTTTGGTGTTTTAAATGCATTGGCTTCTACTGTTCTCTTTCATTTGTTTTTTTTTTATCATTATTGTGAGAAAGATTTCTGTTTAGTAAAACTACTAGGAAGCCAAAAGCTAGTTAGACATTACTATTTATAGTCTATTTATATATCCAGATAGTACATATTTTATATATTATTCCGAATATGTTGTATGACCTTGCAATTCAATAAATCTTTCCTAACTACAAATTGAATTTAATAAATAATATGACCAAGAGGAGCACATAGATGTAAAATCTAATAAATCCCCAAGCTAGTTAATTACTTAAACTTTTGGAATTTAAAGAGGTAATAACAACTCAATAGCAAAAGGAATTATTATAAGTATACGGTATGGCTAAAGTCTTCTATAACAGTTTCCAGGAAATACATTACAATGTGCTTACAACAGCACAGCTTTACTTAGGGCTGTATTTATGGCAATCTCACAGTGCCAAATATGGATAGGTTTGGCAAGGGTACTTGTATATGATTGAAATTCTTCTCTATTAAGTAGATTTTCCCTCTTACCCCACATGCCTTTTTTACCTAAATAGTAGCAGTGCCAGTTCATTTAAGTATAAAAGAAACTACTACCAGCCACCTTTATAGTGGTCACTTAATATAAAATAAAAAGAGAAATGAGTGTATATATTTAACAATATGAATAGAATTTCATAGAAACTTAAAAATTCAGTTGTGATATTGCACTTGAAGATATTGCATGTTTGTTGAATTGGGGTGTCATACACTGATCAGCTGTAAAATCAACACCACTGTCAGGTGAATTAAGCAAAACTGATCACCAGCTACGCATAAGCAAACTGGTGACAGGAGCATGGGCACTCAAGGCTCACCGAGGCCCATGGGGACCAAAGGCCAACCAGTCCAGTTCATATCCACAGAAAAGTTGCCTAGAATGCAAAGAGCCCAATGCCAACAACCCAGCCCCCAAACTGATCCCAATCCAATCAAGAACTTATGGGATGCGCCAAACACAATGTCCGAGCCACACACAAACCACCCTGCAGCCCACATGAGACAAAGGATTTGCTTCCAATGTCCTGGTGCCAGACACCAAAGCATACCCTCAGCGGTATTGTGGAGTCATGCCTCAGTTTTTTTTTTTTCCCCAAAGATCAGGAAGTAGGGCAATTCTGTGTCTTCATGACTACTGCTGTGGTATTAGTGGGCCAGGAGAGGTCATAGGAAATGTGCATACAATAAACATGAAAGCAGGGACCCTCTTCACGCACTCTCTGTTGATGTAAGAGGGATAGTAGCCTGCATATATATTATTATTATTATTATTAATATTATTATATTGTTTTCCAGAAGTTTATTATGAATAACTTTTGTTTTTGAGGACAAGATTGTTTGCTAAACACCACACTGCCAGTCTTTGGACCTCATCCTTGTCGAATGTTTTATCTCCTCCTGAGATACTCTAAGTCCAACCATAGTTACATCATCCGTGAAATGAGATGATGATGTTGGTGGAAGCACAGTGATGAGTGAGAGGGCATAGAAAATAGAGCTCAATACTGTCCTGTTTTTCATGCAACAAATGTCTTTCAACAACTGAGTGTAAAGGGGGAAACACATCGAAACTAATCTGAGGACACAAGTTGAAATTGAAAGCAGTGGGACGCAGAGGGACCCTAGATGGAAGGGAGTTTGGGGGGGATTTTATCAGGAAAACCTTACTGGTTTTGATATGCTTCATGACCAGCTTTTTAAAGCACTTTATTATGACTGTTGTACTGTACAACTAGACAGTTGTTATTGTTGGCTGCTAATGACATTTTTTGATAGGGGAATGATTGTGGCAGACTTTAGGCAAGGCAGAATGATGGATTTGGGTAGGGACAAGGTAAAGATATTTGTGAAGAGCTGGTTTGCATGTTCATTTAGCACACATCCTGTCACGCCATCAGGGCCAGGAGTTTTCCTGGGTTCCTCTCTCTGATGTCTTACATCATGCTCCTGCGGAGTTGAGGATGTGGCTGATGTACAGTAACTGTCTCTACTGTTGTCATCTCATAATGAGTAAAGAAACAATTAGATTTTCTGGCCAGCGCGGCAATGCCTTTCACAGTCCTGGTTTTATGGTTGGTGGTCTGCTGGATTCCCTGCCACACTCACTGTGGCATGTTGTTAGTGAAGTGGTTCTCAACCTTTCTCTCGTATGCAGACATCAGACTGGGGAAATCTTCAGTGCTTCTTACCCTGGTATGCTTGTTTGTGCCAGTTTGAGTGGTTTGATTGTTTAAGAAGCTTAGCTCCTGGGATTTTCAGGAATAGTATCAATTTGAAAAAAAAAAATGTTGTGAATATGCGAAAAAGTAGAGGAGAAAGGCCAGAGCAGACATGAAGACTTCCATAACTAAAATAATAACTTTTTTTTTTTTAGATTAAACGTAGTGAGCAGAAAAAAAATTTCACATTTTATATTACACATTCCCCATCAGTGCTATGTAAATGATGTAAAGAAATAATAAAACACTTGGAACTGTTTTTGTGAGATAATCCACTTTTTTTCACATCAGGCAGCATCAGACCACCCTATTGTGCATCATTTTTCTATAAAACCCTTGTTTTTATCTCTTGCTTATTACATTATATTGTTTTATGCTAGAAAAAATGGATGTGTTCTATCTATTCAATTGTATACTAACTTAACCATTAATATTTACATTGATGTAACACATTTTTTGTTAGTTCTTTTCCTGTGTGGGGAAAAAGGTCAGAAGCCCTGGGAATTAATTAGCATTCTCTGACCAATCAGATTTGAGACTTCAGTAATGCTGATATAAGGTTCTAAATGTTTTTTTTAAGTGGTTTTTTTTTTTACTGTACACATGTGTATATTTCCACAATGGGAGATTTATTATTCAGGGAATGATTAGGTTATATAATTATTCACTGCTTGGCCAAAAAATACACACTTCCATTTTGTCTGCCAGCATTTAGCTTTGATTACAGTGTGCAGTGCAATTCATGTGTGAAAATGATTCCTCATGCTCCAAGTACCACTGTTTCACAATTTTACCCTCCCATGCCATCAGAAAAGAAAAGAAAATCCATTGACAGGCTAATCTGATCATTCAGTACATTTAGGTAGTCAGCTGACTTCATTCTATTGCCACATAATGATGCTAAGCCTAGACCTGACCAACTGAAGCCACCCCCAGATCATAATACTGTCTCCAGAAGCTTGATGGATGCATGAGTATTGAAGGTTGAGGCTTATCCTTTGAGCTACTTTTGCAGCTTCAATAAACTAAACTACTACTGCAACTGCTGAGCCTCCCCTGCAACTTTACGAAGTTGACCTCCAATAATGTTAATTCATGATTAACAATCTTTCGGTCAGATCCTTATTCTAATCTATTTTCCCATTTCAATTGATGCCTGATATGCAGTATCCCGCACAGGTGCCACTGTAACAGGAAAATCAATGTTATTCATATACATTTAACCATCATTTAAAGTTGCCAGAGACTCAGCTGTACGGACAACTGACAACTCAAACTGATTGGTGTATATAGGTTATATGCAGTAATTCTATATCCCCTCATAAAAGTGCTATAAAATGTTACAATACAGTGAGTACGCTACAGACAAATGCGGTTTTTATAACGACTGTAGGGTATTTTGTTTACAGTATAACTACAGTAGAATAATTTTGTCACAAGAAGAAGAGGACTGTTAAGGAGGCTACAGTGCTTTTGGAACATTGTAAATAAGGAGATTTATAGCTGTCAGATAACAGACTTGTGCAACTCCCTGTGCTTGTAAAAAATACGTCTGTTAATCTCAGATTCAGTTGTTCCTATTTCAGTCAAAGTGGCTTCACACAGCTGACATTAATTTGTGCTGTTAGCCTTGCTTCAATTAGTAACTGCAGTCTGCAAAGCAGCAGTGTTTATGTGATAAATGTCCGACGAATTGTGGTTAATTCAAATTGTGACCTCTCTCATGGTTTACCATTAGCGAGGTACAGTAAACGAAAACTGACTTTTTTACTAAACTCAAGAGTGGATAACATGTTAGTGAGCAAAAGCTAATAATAATGATAAGCTAATGTTATGTGCCTGAGTCGGTAACTACGCAAGGTCAAGGTTAATTCATGCTACACATTTAAACGTTAACTGCTGTATATTAATGAAATTTTGTGTTCGCAATCTGACTGTTACATGAATGTTGGTGTTAACTTGCCTTTTCACTGATTTAAAAAAAAAATTATAATAAATTGTGGGTAAATTTTGTTTTATGTACAGTAGGTGACATTATCCCATAAATCATTCCCACGTTTAATACCAAGAGAGCCATTCCAGGTAACAAAGGGTTTGTTTTTTTTAAGGCTGGTAGGTGGGGTATGTTTTTTTATATATATATATATATATATATATATATATATATATATATATATATATATTTATTTTTACAACCAATCATAAGGTTTGTAGTAAATGTGTTTACAGATTATTGGATAGAATGATCAAAAAAAAAATAAACTTTTGTCCAATCATCCATTATTCACATTCCATCATTTAGTTTTTATTAATCTACAAAAATTTTAAAAGTTAAATTTTTGTCTTTATCATGGAAAACAGGTCATCAATGAATATTTTTCGTCATTATTTTCACTGACGAAAGTAACACTGCCTCCAAGATCTATGGTTATTTTATTGGTGCACTAATAGAATAAGTTTCTGTAAGGTCAACTTAATGTGTTCCAATAGGACACTTACTAAAATAACATCTATATTTTGATCTAGACAGTAAACAGGGTTGAAAATTAGGGCACATTACATGTCTGTGCAATATCTATTAAATTTCACAAGAGCAACTTTTTGAGGTGAGAAAGAATGTTGAAGCAAAATGTGAACAATCTGTGAAGTAACAGTCAATGACTACGTGGAGAGGAATATTATGGTCGTGTTGCTGTAAACCCATCATTACAATGATTTAAGTGGTGCAAAAAAACATAGACACTGGTCTACAGAAATGTGGAAAAAGTGATCTGGTTAGATGAGTCATGGAACACCGTATGCTCGAAAGTTGGGCCAATGCATGTGAGAAGAGAAAATACTAACCTGAATGTTTTGACCCCACATACCGTGAAGGCCATAGTCATTTTTTTATTAAATCCCTGAAGTAGACAGTCAAATAATTGTTTTATTATAAGAGTCACTTTCTTCACCATCTTTTGCATTTTTTTGTCCTTTCTTTGTTTTTCTGTTTCAACATGGGAAACTCATCAAGTTAACCACAATCCATGTGCCTTGCAAACAATTCAAGCTTGCGCTCAAATGTCAAAGCCTCTTCTAAAAGCGAGAGTTCTGTTTCCCTTGCCTTGCAGTTTAGATTGTTTAACTTACCCAGATGGGTTCATCAGGTTCCGCAATGGAAACATTTTGCTGTTGAAATTGTAAGCCAATCAGTGCCCATTTCTCAGTGAGAGACCCAGTGGATGAAAGCCTAAAGTAAAGACTGGTGGAAGAGGGTTGTTCTCACTAAGTTTACTGATCAGGAATGGAAGCTACATTTCCTTCCCAGAAACTCACACCACGTAATATTACGCCCACTTTAGGAAACTATCCACAGAAATAATAAAATCTATTCCAACAGGAAAGAAACAATTAGATCATGTGTTTACATAGTTACCTGTTGTATGAATTATCAAAGGTTTACACCACCCCTTATATTTCGATTACAATTTTTTGTTCTAAATAAGTCAGATCAGGCCAGTCAGTTTTGATTAAGGTTTTTACATGGTGCATTTTTATTCTGACTGGGGAAAAATTCTGATTATTGTGAAGTATTAAGGTCCATGTATGTGCACCCACTGTACTGCTTGGCAGTTACCTCAGAACTGTTATGGTCCTGGATATGGCCAGATTATGTAATGTAAAAACTTTTTTAAACATTTTCAAATCTTTAAAAAGCTTGTTCTAGATATTTATGGTTGTCCACTCAGTCTTTTGTTTGACAGTTGATGCAAAACATTGATCTTACTCTCTTTGTTTCTCCTGTAACTTTTGGGATTCTGGTGTACATTTTTTTAATAGGTTATCCTAATTGTTAGTTCTTGTCAGCTATCTTTCTGCCAGTAATTTCTTGTTGTTTGATACTGTATGTTGCAGTGTTAAAACATCAGATCAAACCCAAAAGAAATTTGGATTGAAATGTTCTTGAATGTTTGACGCCCATTTAATACAAATGAATGATACAGAACATATTTGCTGTTTCAGTAATAGTCATCACTCCTAGCCTGTCTTACATTATTTGTTAGTTGGAGATAAAACTCATTGTTAAATCTTATTTAACAAGTCTGCTTGTCTTTCCTGCAAAAATACTCCTTCCACATATTTACTCTAAGTCTGATTGATGTGCTTAACCAGTTTTCCTTAATCAGTTGAGCATCAGTTAGACATTAATATAGCATAGTTTTGGTTTGTAAATCATAGTTACCATTTACGGACACAATTAGGCAATTTCTTCACACATAATATCTGATGGTATATTTCTTTATAAAATGATGCCATTTTATAGAAATCTAAATAATTAGATTTTCAGTGTAACTGTTTTACTCTGGTATTTTAACAAATGCAAAAGAAACAAATGCGAATGTGCACATGAACCATTTGAAACCAAATTTCCATCCTTTTTGCATGGTTAGAGTTGTTGATTAGGAAAAATTACATCTCGTCTAATGGTTTCCACGTAGAACCAAACATTTGGATTAAAAAAAAAAATGTGATGAAAAAATGTAGGCTTTATTTTATTTAAACCTTATTAAATACATATAAAGACAGGGGTATATGAGAACAGAGCTCTTATGAATACTGTGACAATATAATAGAATACTAATACATTTGTTTTAACTCAGTAGTAATCATCTTTTGGTTTGTTCTTCGTGGTAATGTGCAGCTATGCAAATCAACTTATTGTAAAACATGTTTATGGCATATTGATTGTAAAACTATACATTTTTGCCTATGTTCTCTGGAAATGTACTGTATGAGAAGATGCTGAAATAATAAAATACTGGTGTGAACAGAGCCATATCCTTAAATAGCTTTGGATCTTCAGATCTGCCACTTTCCCTGACGGAACAATCAGAAAGTCAAATGTTTCCATTTAGCATTCATAGAAAGACTAAAAGTCTAAATACATCCCCGTAACCACAGACATCTGCTGACATGCTCTACATACCAGCAAGTAACCATGCCTTGTTTCTCATAGCTAATGAAATAAAGGCCCTTGTCTTATAAAATGATCAACATATTGAACAATGCCCTTGCTAAACACTCTGAACAGGTTAGAGAGTTTGGACAATTTTACATTACTTTGCCTCTCTCCATTTTATTTGGGCATAAGCATAGACACTGTATTAAGAACAATTAACATGCTTGATATTTCATCAAAGGTTATTTAATTCTTTGAGGCCTCATAACAACACTAGAATAAGACCTAACACATGAGAAGGCAGTTGGAGGAATTTTCCGGAGGTCAAGCAGATTATTCTCAAGGCGCAAGGCTACTATGTGTGAATCCTCATCATTCAAGGGGTCGCAGATATTGTCCTCTCCTATGTGCCTGTTGGATAGAACAATGAGAGCATTAGGAACACTGTATTTCTATGCAAGGTTTTTTGTATTAATTTTGATATTGTTCCTTAATTTTTTTAGATAATTTTGTACATGCAGAAATGTTTAGTGTCATTGCTGTTTGTTATCAGACAGATAAGAAAATAATGTATTGTGGTGCATTTTTTATCTGTACAGGGCTGGATATAACCCTGTACAGATTCATGACAAAGGGGTCTTGATTTTTTTATTGTATTTGTTTTAACTGCTTGGGGTTCATTAATTTGTCTTACATAATTAGTTTGTCAGAATATTTCCAAGAATTATTAAAACATAAACTAAAAAAATGTTTATCTTGTTACCATTAATAATTAATGATAACTTGATTATTGATTGTTAACATTATCATCTGTAAAGTAAAATGTGAAAAATTTGGAAGCCTAGATCATTTCTATCTGGACATAATGATGTCTTTCAGAGTAAGGCTGTCCTATTTAAAGGGCATGAGGGCTGACTGAATTATTGAGAATGAAAATTATCAAACATAGACTTCAGAGTAACCTTAACGTAACTTAACATCGCAAACAATTTTGAAGTCTTACACATAATCTCCACCTTGTCATCAAAACATAATAGGAATAGGCTTTTGAAGGAGCAATGTTCATCCTTCCAGTACAGTTCTAGAGAGATTAATCAAAGCTCTTCCAGAGAGCGCTGAATCTCTTTTAACTTATTGTGGCCTAGCACTTTATTTAAGATATCATGTTGACTTTTCCTTAATTTGTATTTACTTAGGATATGCATTTAAGATGACTTTGTAAGCTTGTTTTTCGCATTCCCAACATTTAGTATGATTTGGGAAATACTCAGATTTCTCAAATCTTAGAAAGAATTTCTCCTTAGTACAGTAAACAGACAAATATAGCCAGGTCCATTTATTTTTGGGAATTGACAAATCTATTTCTACTCCTATTTTCATAGTTAATTAAAATTAAATGTTTTAAGTGTGGACTTTCAATAGTGTATGAATTGCACCATTTATAGTAAAGCAAGCCAACATGTGTCAGAAAAATCAAAACAAACCCATCTGAGCAACAGCAAAAACATCAGATCACCTGTCTGGTACGTTCATAAAAAGAAAGTATGCACTTGTGCTCAGGAGCACAAAACGCCTTAGCAGACTGTGGGAAACAACTGTGGGGAATGGCAAAAGAATTCTATAAAGGAAAAGCCATTCATAGTGGTTGTCCAAACAAGCACAAACCCAACCAACCAGCCAAACACTTTCAGTGTGGTACTGTCGGTGTATCATCAAGGATGCGTCAAAAATTATCAGCATTTTAGCTGTAGAATTTATTAGAATTAACTTTTTTTTTTTAAATCTCTTTGCTCTCAATATTCTTTGTCCATCTGTTAACACGTTTTCGTAATGTCCTTGGATAACAGTCCTCTGCATTTAATCCAAAGTTTAGTTTTCAGCTCTTTGATAAGCATCCCTTTTTTTCTGATAATGTTCCAATACTGGCCCTTCCAAATCCCAGAAATCTGTAACCAACAATTTTCCAGGTGATGTTTGATTTTTTTTTACTTTTTCTTGGTTGGCAATTGAGGATGTTTTCGTTCCATACTCTGCCATTTACTCTAAGGATCCATGTGTTGTAGTGATGAATCCATGTCTTGTCACAAGTAATGATTCTCTTAAAGAAACTTTCACCTTCCATAGAGTATCAGTTCAAATTTTGTTTGCAGATATCCAAACCCTTCTGTTTATGATTCTGTTTGTATACCCTGAGTGTGGATAATTTTTGACTCGCCCTTGTATGTCAAAATCAACAATTAAAAGAAGCCTACACCAGAGTAAATAAGTGCATAAGCATAAAAAATAAAAAAATCAGACTAGAGTCAAAAACATTCGAATAAGCACATATAGTTCTGGAACAACATCTTATAGACAGGTGAGTCAAAGATCAATTTGTACCATTATGATGGTATAGACTAGAGAATCGTATGGAAAACTGGGAAAACTACTCATGATTTGAGGCATAATCGAATTGTTAATCTACAGCATAATTTAATAAACCTGGTAAAAACACACTGCATGGTGCTTCGCAGTGCAGATAAACAATAATCAAAAGTATACTCCAAATGCAACACAAACTGTTTTTAAAGAAGTGGAATGCTCTGCAATGGCCAAGTCAATACTCAAGGCAATTGAGGATGTATTTAATTCATTATGTTTTGAAGTCAGAATCCCCCAAGTACAAGCAAAAAACTGAATGCAGCTGCACTGAAGGTTGGTAGAGAATCACCAGGCAAGAAACCCAGCATCTGGTGATGTTTATGAGTACAGGATTTTTATATTAAAATGCAGAATTTCCTACACTGATGTGCTGTATGTACTTTCAAATTAAAGCTGAAAGTTCTACAGTACATAGTGTGTTGACCAGCTGAAATGACAATGTTATCAATGTCCCAATTCTTGACTGTATGTTGTTGGTTTTGCATTAACCTAAATGTAGTATGGTGTTTATGGTGATTTTGATCCTCTAGCATTTGCAGAAAGCAGGAATTTGACTGCTGTTGTGCCGCAAAAGTGAATTTATTGCTTTCAGCCTCACACGCTGCTATTAATGACTTGTTTGTGTCTGAAGTGTGATTTATAAGAAGTAGTTGAACCATAATGTGTGATTAAAATTTGCCTCTAAGCAGAGAATAAAAGAATAGGTGTAATACACAGAAGTGTCTTTTCTTTTTCTTTTTCTGGAAATCACATTATCTGAATACCAGATCAGTGTACTTTTACAGTTTGATTTAGCAATACATTATCAACTATTAGAGATTGTGTAACTACCTTATGTTGTTGTTGTTAAGCCTGAGGAAATGTAATGATGTCATCTCGTTGACACCGATGGGAATGCTTGTCAGTTGGTTGTGGTCTAGACATAGCTCAGTCATAGTGCTAAAAGTGCCAAAGAAAGACTCAGGTTCCACCCCTTCTCCATCCAACTTGTTGTAGGAGAGATACAGATACTCAAGACCAGGCTCCATGTGTGCAAAAACGTATCCTGGAATGCGTTCGATCTGATTGCCGACCAGCACCAGGTGGACCAAGGACATTGGCAGGAAGGATGGGACCAAATGAAGTTTGTTGTGCGAGAGATCTATTGATTCCAGATTTCTGTAAAGATATTGTGTATGAGAAAAGGAAAGTGCTAAGCATTTTTTAAAAGAAACCAATGTATGCAATATGTCAAAATACATTTTGTTATTCTGCAGGAAAAAAAATGAAGTTCACTATGCCCTAAAGTGCAATATTGTATGATATCCTGGTATTTGACTTTGCTTTAACAAAAAAAACATACCTGTGATTGATCCAGGCAAAGGGTGCAATCCGTGATTCATCTATTTTATTGTGCCTTAATACAACAACATTGAGGTTTTTGCTTTGGTTAAAAGCTTCACCAGGGATTTCCTCAATTAGGTTATTTTCAAGATGCAACTCCTAAAAAAAACAGGCAAACATAAATTTTTGCAAATATATATTGAAAATATCTGCAGCCACATAAGCAAGTCAAGTCAAGTCCATAAGGCATATTGTATGGCTGCCATAAGTTTGTGTTTTTGGCAGTGAATGAATCCATGAAGTGTCAATTCTTAATGAGGCTTGATTTTTCTATCAGGATCTTTATATATATGAACATGAGCATCAGGATAGACCTTCATAGAGGGATAGGCAATTATTTTCACACAACAGTAAAAGTTCATTAAAGTGCAGCAATAAAAAAAAAAAATCCCAATTTAAAATTGCACTTTCATTCATTAATACCATCTGTTTTCACTGAACAGACTCCTGCCCACGTGATAAAACTCGATTGAAACACATTTTTATGGTATTATGAGATACAAAAATTAAAAATTGGCCAATAGTGTAAATAAATGTGTGTGGTCTAAATAAATAGGTGTGAATTATTAGGTCATTTTCTGAATGATTTTATTTATTTATAGGTCTAGCTAGCTACGTGTCTGCCTTGCCCAGTGAAATATAGCTTAGATAGAAGGTTAAAGGCTATTTTAGGGTGACAGGACAGACTACTCTAATTTTGTTGATCTGATTTTGGAAAACTCTTTAGATGTTTTTACAAAAAGAAGAGACTTGAAATAAAAGAAGAGGCTAGATCAATGTTTGAACATGCTCTCTAAGCCTTAAAAAATGCTATTTGTATTTAAACGAGCAAATTCGAAAGGGCCGTTGATGGTATACTCACTGCAATAAAAATATATGTTTCAGCTGGCAACCATTGTTTTAACCCTAACTGATGCACTGAGCAGCTTTTCTTTTCTCAAAGAACCATGCAGCAAGATGTGTCCTGTGGAAAAGATTACAGTTACTGTGTTTCAGAAAATTCTAATTATTGGCCTGCATCAAGGAGAGAGAAAAAAAACTAAGGAGACTGCAAAGAAATTACTTTGCGAATTGCGTTAAGAAATGTGCAACACCTTATTAAAATCTATAAGAATAGTGCTGAACCAACAATTTTGCAAAAGAAAATGTGGTAAAAAAAAAAAAAAAAAAAACTGTGATTGGAGATCATTTAAATGCTTGGTAAAGTTGCGTTTCCACAAATTGACTGTAGAAATCACAGCTAACTTTAATAGTGAAACTAAAAACATTTCCATACTCACAATGTGATAAAAATTCGCAGATTTGGGACTAAACAGCTTTGTTGCCGTACTGGAAGACACCCACTTTTTAGTGAGACTAATCAGAAACAAATGCTTAAGCTTGCTAGGAAGCATAAAGTTTGCACTTTGAGAAATGGGGAAAAATTCCAAAGTGTTGGTTGCATCAGGGTAAGAAGAGAAGTGAATGCAGCAATGCACCCGTCATGCATAGTGCCCATTGTACAAGCCTCTGGAGGCCTTATTAGGATCTAGGGTTGCTTCAGTCAGTCAGGTCTAGGCTCCTTTGCAATGTTGCAACGTTTTGTAGCAATAAAATGAAGTCAACTGATGACCTGAAAGTCCTGAATGACTATGATATCAAATCCATGGATATTTTGGTTCCCTGACTCAAACTGTGCTAAAGTGGTTTTAGGAGCATGAAGAATCATATATGTGTATATATATGTATATATATATATATATATATATATATATATATATATATACACACACACACACAGTACAGGCCAAAAGTTTGGACACACCTTCTCATTCATTGTGTTTTCTTTATTTTCATGACCATTTACATTGGTAGATTCTCACTGAAGGCATCAAACCTATGAATGAACACATGTGAAGTTATGTATTTAACAAAAAAAGGTGAAACTGGAAACATGTTTTATATTCTAGTTTCTTCAAAAAACCCACCCTTTGCTCTGATTACTGCTTTGCACTCTCTTGGCATTCTCTCGATGAGCTTCAAGAGAGAGTCACCTGAAATGGTTTTAAAACAGTCTTGAAGGAGTCCCTAGAGGTGTTTAGCACTTGTTGACCCCTTTGCCTTCACTCTGCGGTCCAGCTCACCCAAAACCATCTCGATTGGGTTTAGGTCCGGTGACTGTGGAGGCCAGGTCATTTGCCGCAGCACTCCATCACTCTCCTTCTTGGTCAAATAGCCCTTACACAGCCTGGAGGTGTGTTTGGGATCATTCACCTGTTAAAAAATAAATGATCGTCCAACTAAACGCAAACTGGATGGGATGGCATGTCGCTGCAGGATGCTGTGGTAGCCATGCTGGTTAAGTGGGCTTTCAATTTTGAATAAATCCCTAACAGTGTCACCAGCAAAACACCATCACACCTCCTCCTCCATGCTTCACAGTGGGAACCAGGCATCAGTTCACCTTTTCTGCGTCTCACAAAGACACGGCAGTTGGAACCAAAGATCTCAAATTTGGACTCATCAGACCAAAGCACAGATTTCCACTGGTCAAATGTCCATTCCTTGTGTTTCTTGGCCCAAACAAATCTCTTCTGCTTGTTGCTTCTCCTTAGCAGTGGTTTCCTGGCAGCTATTTGACCATGAAGGCCTGATTCACGCAGTCTCCTCTTAACAGTTGTTCTAGAAATGGGTCTGCTACTAAAACTCTGTGTGGCAATTATCTGATCTAAGGTTGCTGATAACTTGTGATTTCTGAGGCTGGTGACTCGGATAAACTTGTCTTCAGAAGCAGAGGTTACTCTTGGTCTTCCTTTCCTGGGTCGGTCCTCATGTGTGCCAGTTTCGTTGTAGCGCTTGATGGTTTTTGCGACTCCACTTTGGGACACAATTAAAGTTTTTGCAATTTTCCGGACTGACTGACCTTCATTTCTTAAAGTAATGATGGCCACTTGCTTATCTTTAGCTAGCTGATTGGTTATTGCCATAATATGAATTTTAACAGTTGTCCAATAGGGCTGTCGGTTGTGTAGTAACCTGACTTCTGCACAACACAACTGATGGTCCCAACCCCATTAATAAAGCAAAAAATTCCACTAATTAACCCTGATAAGGCACACCTGTGAAGTGAAAACCATTTTAGGTGACTACCTCTTAAAGCTCATCGAGAGAATGCAAAGAGTGTGCAAAGCAGTCATCAGAGCAAAGGGTGGCTATTTTGAAGAAACTAAAATATAAAACATGTTTTCAGTTATGTCACCTTTTTTTGTTAAGTACATAACGCCACATGTGTTCATTCATAGTTTTGATGCCTTCAGTGAGAATCTACCAATGTAAATGGTCATGAAAATAAAGAAAACACATTGAATGAGAAGGTCTCTTAATAAATCTTTGGCATGTGCTGGAGAAGATTTCAAGGAATTGTTTGCCTCTAGTTTGACACTGAGCTGTGCGTCTGTATATGCGTTTATATTTCAATAACAGATATGGCCTTCCACTGTTTTAAAAAGATGTCACCATTTATACATGCATGTTACATGACAGCGTGCAGTAGGGGGCAGTGTGATGTGCAACAAAACAAAATGTATCAAAACACAGAGTCTCAGATTTCACAGTGTTAAGGAAAATACAGGGCAGGCAATGCAACACAGACTTGAGCGAGCAGGATGTTAGCAATACAGATCGTAAAACAAAGTAAAAACAAACTCGGCATGACCGCTACCAAATTATTAGAAATGCTTCTCCTTAGTATTTTTTTCCTTACTTTATAGAGTATGGATGATATTGTTTTCTGTTAGATCATGTTTCTAAGGCTTGCATTTAATGATCTCTGCTAGAAGTGAAATTAATCACTTCCAGGAGTAAATTTCTTTTTCAGCATTGGTGTACAGTCTGAGTGCTCCTAGCTGTCAGTGGGCTATGACAAAAGAAATTAGTTGCTCTATTGACTGTATTCATTCAAAGGAACGAGTAAACCTGATTAAGGTATAAATTACTTTTTTGTTTATATGTGAACCAGCTGAGCTCATTATAAAATTTTGCAGGTTGGTGGGAAGTAAAGTAACTGCACAAGTATGTCTGGGCTTAGGGGAAAATCATGGTTTATGACTAAACCCAATGCTACTGGATGTACTTTACTTTTCCCTTCAGGATTTGTCTCTTGCAGAGGATCTCAGATTTAAACACCCCACGTTGTCAGTATTTATGTGCGTCGTCTCCTCTATGACCAAGGCTAGCCATCCCTTTCTTTGCAAGTATAATTGCAGAGATATAAATGCATGTAAGATAAACATCTACATTTTATTTATACTTTTTTTATATATATTGTCTTGGTTTCTGTTTGTCTGTAACGGATTCTTTTTAATGTACTATCTCAAGAACAAGTGGTTGAATGTTGGTAGGATTTATATGGAATTATCATTGAAATCCACAGATGAACTGTAAAATGAATAATTAATTAATGATTATGCCAATTTGTTACAGCAGAATAACTGCAAGGGGTCTGTACTCTCATCAGGTGCATGATAAAATGCTGCGATGATGTTGCTTATTCAGTATATTAATACTTTTTCCTTTTCAGTTAAATTAAATTTATTTAGAATCCATTTCGTTGTTATATTTTTAATGACTGAATGGGGACGTTGTTGAGAACCTGTGGTATATTTTGCTCAGTTGACTTAATTACCATGTCACCAAAACATTTTCACTTTGCATCACTCAACTCCTCATTTGTGGCCTCGTGAAGACCACAAATGTAAAATCATTATAACAGCCAGCATTTTAATGTGATACTGTTCACAGCTGCTAAATGTATCACTCTATTGTAATTTAGTGCAATACAATAGAGTGTGATTTAGTATTGTGCTGACAGTATGGTTTTAATCGTTGAAACTGATAATTTGGTTAATTTAATAAATGTGATTGAGTTTAGAATGGAAGCGCTGTCAGTGTGGTGTGTAATGATCTACCTCTGTATGTACTAGTGTCTTATGGGTTAACCAGCTACTTTAAAAAATACCAGAAAGTGGATTGGTTATGCTTTGACCGAATTTTAGAATGCACATAATTGGTGCCCTGCAATAGACTATTATATGGTCATCCAGCCTGTAGTCTTGACTTACTGTGGATGTTCCTAAGGTAGATTCTGCATTACTGACCAGAATAAGGCAATTACTTTGATCAGATGAATGAATGCAAATCAGACAGCCATGTCAATTTTTGCATAGGTAATGGAATGAAAATCAGTTATCTCAGATTATCTAAGCTTGACAGCTGGACTGCCTTTACCTCCAATTTACCTGCAGAGATGCTGGTAGGCCTTGAGGAATGGTGCGGAAGTGGTTTCTTCCTAGTCTTAGGTAGTTGAGCTGTTTCAGTGGTGTGAAGACTTTGGGATTTACATTTCCTTCACTCAGTAAGTTCCCTTCCATTTCTAGAGTTACCAGATTGCTCAGACCTGCCAGGATTTATAACAACACCTTTAGGTTAGCAGAAACTCAGAAGGTTTGTATAGTTTTTCCACAGTAACACCTTTTCATTGCATGATTTACCTTCAAAGCTGTCCTCGTCAAACTCCTGGAGGTTGTTCTCATTAATCTTTAATTCTTGTAGCTGATGTGGAAGGCCTGGAGGAATGTGTTGAAGCAAATTTCCATCCATATATAACCGTGTTAAAAATTTGAGCTTCTGTGATTGAAAGTAGAAATGATGTAAAACGATGTAAAATATCTATTGACTAGTGAACTTTTCAAATTTAGGTATATTTTCCTGACACAAGTTGCAAATTAATTACAAGAAACAATGGACAAGCTTGAATGGACAATAGCTGGAAGATAATGTCTCATGCCATTAAAGAGATTAGTACCATATTGTACCTCTAAGATTCTACAAACTGATTGATAGTGGAGAAAACAATAATATTGTATGTAGAAAAGTATGAAACAGTCTATAAAATCACTTAAAAAATGCCAAACTATTTCTTGGGTTCTTAGATATAAGAACAGTATAGATAGAATACTTGTCTGGTATTCGTGGGACTGCACTAATACAAAAGGTTTTGTTAAATAACATTGCTTAAGTTTTATTCATATGATCAGCCTCATGGAACTTTTTCATAAAGCTTTTTGTGAACTACAGAGCATAATTGAAAGTAGAAGCAGACTTTCTGATATTTATTTTGATCATGTGCCATGGAATTCTGTTCTTTGTTTATTTAAATTGGCTGTTCAAAGCATTCTGAGCACATGGAGGAAAAACAATGTAGCGCTAATGTTTGTGTCAAACAGTGTCGGTTCTTAAGTCGTGGAATTGATTATATATGATTGTATAAAAGCACAAGCTTGCTTCTTGAAAAGTTATTCATGTTCTGCCTTAATAATGGAAACATCTCTGAATGCAATGATGGCTCAGAGGGGAGCAGCTCAGAACTAGGGCAGGGTTAGGAATCTGACAATCACTCTTGAACAAGGCTCTTCAGCCTCCTTTAATCAGCTCAGCTGTAAGTTGCTTTGGGTAAAGGCATCTGCAAAATAAAGGAATGCAAACTTGAGTCCTTACGGTAAATGCTTGTGGATCAATTCCAGATGATGAGATCTTATTTTTTCCCAAATCAATCCACTCCAAATTCAGTACACCGTTAAAAGCTTCAGCTGGAATGGTAGTGATTGCGTTTCCTGTGGATTCACAGAATATGGTGTGTTAAATAACTGCAAAATGCTCTTATTTACCAGACATGATCAGAACTATTTGTTCCCCAAACCAATCTTAATAACTGATACTTATGTCATGTATTGTGTTACAGTATATTGTATATCCATTCGGCTTCCCAGGTTATATAGCAGACAGAATTATTTCATATTGCATTCAGATCTAGTCAATAACAAGGTCATGGTATTATCTCGGTAGTTTGTAATGCAGCCGATCATTGAAACTAAAAAGTGAAATTGTGATTTTACTGTATCAGAACTAATTTGCATAAACTGTATTGTTCCTAGTTGCAGTATTCAAAGCTCTGTGTTGATTAGTTTCTATGGCACCTCTGATAGTAGAGTCTTATTCAATGCAAAGCACAGGTTAATATTAATCTTCTTGTGTTAATACATAGTTGTTTCTATTGTAACAGCTCATTTACAAGGACCTATCCTACTTAGTTAAGCTGTTATGATAACCTGACTTTTGTACCTAATACGAGGGTGAGTCAAAATTATCCGCACTGTGGCTATAGACCTTAATTAAAATTAAGAAAAGACCTATTTATAATTTTTTTGACATAATCTACTTACTTTCCAATACTTTGTACCCCTCGTTGAAAATGTTTTAAAGCTAATACATTTTTTTGCTGAGTGTTGACAGGAGTGTGGGCAGATATGTACGGACATGCTTTGTCATGCAAGATCACAACGCCCTTGGATAGCATTCATCTGCGCTCAATCTGGAGTTTAGGCTCAAACTCTTCAATAAGCATCTCACTGTAACGAGTACTTCTAATTGTTGATCGTTTTTCCTGATAATGTTCCAATACTGGCCTGTGAGAATCCACAGAAATTGTAAGCATCAATTTTCCAGCTAATGGTTGACTTTTTTTTTTACTTTCTCTCAGTCAGCGATTAATGTTGATTCTGTTCCATACAGAATAATAATCTCCATGCCAGAATTTACTCTCAGGCTCATACTGTTTCGTCATTGGTAATGATTCTTTTTAAGAAATGTTCACCTTCTTTAAACACTTTCTACATACTGTTCACAAAGTCTTGAGTAAATAATGGCACCAGGTACACTTTTAGACCACAAAAAATTATCACTGCATGCTGTTCTTCTTTCTTGCAAATCACAAGTGGGCATTTAGTTTTGCTCGCATCGGAGTTACAAATAAACTGATGTAACACGTTCATCTCCTTGCACAGCAATGACTAATAAACTGAAAGTAGTAAACTGTAAGTTTTGAAAAGGCAATGCAGCCAACATGAGTTTTAATATAACCAGAGTGCAATGAAAACATAGTTATGGTGCGGATTACTTTTAAGAGATGTTTGTTTAACATTAATGGAAGCACAGGAACTAACATCTTACTCTTTAGAGCAATAACTATTTACGGCGTAGAATAGTCTTGCCTACAGTTTGTCTTGCCTAGATTATATGTTTGTACAGACATGTTGTCGTCCTTACCCTGTAGATTGAGAGACTTGAGCTCAGGGATGGAAAGAGGAGGAATACTGGTGAGTTTGGCATTTTCACAGGAGACAATGACATCAGAGATTGTGCATCCCGGAGGGAGTACATAGCTAATCCGTGCCGATTCCTCGTCTGCATCGTTTCCCTCTCCAGCATGACCGGGTTCAGATGGTGCTGTCGTTGGTGGAAAGGCTGGAGGGGTTGGTAACTGTGGTGACATTTGGAAAACATCCCCTCTTAACCACACAGTCTCCTCTTCCTCCTCCTCCTCCTCCTCCTCCACATCTTCCCCTGCCCTGAGTTCATTTCGCGCTCGCGCTGCTGCCTCCTCAAAACTCCTCAGCATCTCTCTTTGTTCCTTCTCCCTTCTTCTCTTCCTCTCTTCCTCTACTCGCTGGTATTCCTCAATTCTCTTTCTCTTCTCTTCTTCTTCCGCTGCCCTCTTCTCTGCTTCCTCTCTCAACTTCCTCATTTCCTCCTCCTGCTCTTGCTCCTTCTGGTCTTTCCTCTGTTTTTCTGTTAACTTTTTTTGCTTCTTTCTTTTCTTACGCTCAACATCTTTCCTCAGGAGCCTCTCCTCTTCCTCCTTGTATTTTTCTCTCCTTATGTCCTGGTCGGGCAGAAATGGGACACTTGGATCGTTAGGAACAGGGGTATCGCCAGAGTGTTCAGAGACTTCTTGAGCTGTAATTGATGTAGGAGTACATCAAGAGTCAGAATCAATTCACTGTTTGACTACTCTTCAGTATCTTCAATATATTGTTATGTATACAGTAACAATATACAATACAATATTGAAAGGTGATATAAACTAAATCTTCCTATTTGATATTTATGTATCATTATGTATGCTAATTGCTTTAGATTCATTGGACACTAAGCTTTTTCCATCGGGTTAGTAAACTACTTTAAGTGCTTTTAACCAAACATTTGAATATTTAAATTGGCAAAATTTTAACAAAAGAATATAGCTGATGATCACGTTTGTGTAAACTCATGTAGTATGAATTTATTTTATCACCATTAATTGCATTTGCAAGTAATATTTTAAGCTTTCTACTATAATGCACCGTAGGATTGAGAACCACCGGTTGCTACTGCTGTGCGGCTGCTCATGGTTTTTATTTGTAGTGGAGGAATAATGGTTGTACGCTTGATGTTATCATACTAAATATTTTGTATATTGATAGAGTTTGAAGTTGGACCATTTTACTCACTGGCTCCAATGCAGATTGGGCAGCACTGTCCAATGGGTTTAAATTTGAGTTGGCATTGTAGAAGTGGACACTGCATTTCATCACACACCACATTGCCACTGGAGCATAAGCAGGTGACACAGGGCTTCGGTGACCACACGGTTTTATCAAACATAGTGATGCCCTGAAATACACATTGTCCCATGTCCCCTATGGAAAAGAAATTGGTTTAATAGCAACAAAATAGCATACATTTCTCAACATGTATATACTCTAGTATTTAAAGTTCTAGTTTTAGTTGTTGTTTTGTTTTCTTATTTACACCCTTACTTGATCACCTGACAATTAAATTCAATAAATCTTTTACAGTGGACATCGTCACAAAACAGCTTTACAGATATCCGGATATGGATTTATATTTAGACCTTTAATTAGCAAGGCAGAAGCTATATTTGTAAGAAAAAATTACCTGATATGAAGAAGACAAACTATTTTCAGGTGACTCTAAAGATATGTTGTTCTTACAGCTGCTCTCATTAGGGGGTCACCACATTTAGGGGTCACCATACAGACCATTTGATCTGCACATTTATTGTTCATATATGATTTATTCTGGATCCTCTACCTGACTTAACTTTCTCATTTTTATTTCTGCTTGGGACCAGGACTAAGGATGTCCTGCAACACCAGTGGCTAGTAGTGGATCACAGGCTGTGAAGAAAACCTTGGCCTTCCGCAATCGCATGGTTCAGAAGAATGAGAATATGAGTCAAAGTTACTTGTCTAGGAGGATAAAGGCTATGCTTCACTTGCTCCCACCAAGACACATGAAGCTAGCCAGTCGCATGTTTTTCAGCTGCTGCTTATTCGGTTGGAATTCTGAGGAATGTGTCATCTGCCTTCTTCTGCATACATGGATGACTACTGTTAGTTAATGTTTTTGTTACTGAAAGTGCATAAGAAAGGCCATCCCTCCCACCCCAAGAGCATGGTCAGTTTTTTTTTCTTGACTCCTGGTCAGAGATGGCTAACGAATAGCTGGCATTCAAAATTGCTCCCTCCGGGCAATACTGTGAATGAATAACTATCTGAATGTGACTTATCCCCTTATACTTATTAAAGCAAGATGCACTTAATAAGTTCTTGTAAAAAATAGTGTGGCACCAACCATGTGATATTGTTAAGTAAACATATCTTGCTGTTGACCAGAATTGCAGCTCTTACACCCCAGTTGCCAAAATTGAATGTACAGCCAATAATCATGTGGTCAGTGTGATACCACCATGGACAATATGGTCATGTCAACAGCTGGTTTCCCAAGATTTTCCTGTCATGAAATGCCACAAGGCCTTAGTGGAAAGCATAACTCCACCCTAAACATACAAAGTTTATAGCCATGTTAAATTATATTAATATTGCTGAGCTGAGACTTTAGTAAGCTCAGTTAACCTTTCCATATAAATCTATGCACCTGACCATGTACATCACATATGGTCATTTAAGTTTGCCTGTCTTATGTCTTTTGCATAGACGTCCCAGGAAATAACTCAAGATAAGAAGTTACTTCTATAATTTTGAAAGATTGCACAGAACTGATTTTCATTATAACAAATCATATTGTTAAAACCAGCGACCAAAATAACACCATATTCAGTTAATTTTTGTCAATTTAAAGACCACTTTGAAGTATGCACTGACCTGGAATAACATTGTAGTTCGGCTTGGCTTCCTCTACCTCTTTATAAGACTCAATGAAAACTTGTCCTCCATTATATCCACCATTTACTGGCATCCTGCCTTGACGGGCCATTTTCTTCCCCCTCCTTCGTCTTCCTTGAGCCATGGGACGATTCCGATTCTGCTCTTTGGCAACACTGCAGCTTAGCCAGCAGAAAAATGACACGGCAAGTAAAAGCCATATTCTCATGACGGAAGTCTGTGGAATGAAACAAAGATCTTAGGCCTCATCGCCCTTAATATACTGTACCCCATTTAATGTATAGCTTCACACACACTTCTATAATAACAAGTCTGGAAATAAATAACAAGTTACAGCATTATATTTGAGCTTCTGTATTATCCTGGATGTCAGACAATATAGTGGCATGTTATAACAGAACAGTAAGTATACTCTGAAGCTATTATTTAGATGTGTTGGGTACCAATTACTGGTTTTTAAGTGTCATGTTTAGATTTAACAACCATAACAAAAATGATTTTGAGCCCAATACCAAACGGCTGTCCTATCTGTGTGTATATACAGTATTTAATGTCTGAATTTTCAACATACTTATTAGAAAGAAGGCAAGTAAAACAATGTGGAACAAAACTCCATTTGTACTCCCTTGCTAGGGTGTAAAAGCTTTCTGTACCAAAACAAAGCATGAGAGGAACATTGGAAGAGCGAGCACTCCAAGAATGAACTGCATAATACCCCTGAATTCATAAAAACGCTACTCGTCAAAAGAGCAGTAAGAGATTTGTGATTAGTACTCAAGGCAGAAAGTTTAGACATGCATCGGGGTGCCGCCCCCACCCCCTTTTCGATGCCAACACACTGGATGTAAGCCTTAGGCAAAGTGTCATGCGGTTAGTGTTCAGACAGATCTAGGTCTGTGGCGAAGGGGGGAAAAAAGACGGCAGAATGAGAAGGAAAAAGGGGGAACCAGAGAAAGCATTTTGATTAACAAACTTTTTAGGATGACAAGGCTCAGATGGAAAGAATCTTTCAAAGAAGTGAAAAGAGAGGAGGGTAGAAAATATTCAGCAGTGAGTGCGGAGATCTTGCATGACTGTACGTATGGTTTTTTTTGTTTTTTTTTCTGACCCCTGGTTAGAAAGCAGTGTTTACACTAGAGTTCCTTAGACAGCAGGAGTGCAAAACCTTTTTCTCTGACAAATAAAAACAATTAACCGCTTTTTCTTTGCTCTAGATGTAGCACTGTAGCATATATATTTTTTATAATCACAAGTTCCAAATCACAATACAAACTTACACTGTACATAGAAAGGAAAATTCTAATTTTAGTCAAATTACATCTGCTGAAGGATAAGAGTACAGTTGCATAAAGGTTTATGGATTTATTTATGTTAGTGTTAGAGGCGAGCAGAAAAGAGGCAAGTCATTTGTACATTACCAGTGTTTTGCAGGCAGTTTTGCGAGGCCAGATATTTCCACCTTTCCCAGGCTCTGTGGGCTTTGCCAGCAGCGCAAGGATAGCGCGCGTCTGCTCGGCTGCCGAGCTGATAAATGTCTAAAACAGACGAGGCTGTGCTCAGAGCGAAGCTAGGGCTTGCATAAGAAGCTTCTTCAGTTTAGTATCTGTAAGTCACAGTTGTGGGGTCAGGTACAAGATACTGCCTCTTTTGGAAGAAAGAGGTTGGTGTTTTGCTGTGCCGTAATTACTAGGCTATGAAGGTGCTGTGAACAATAGAAGTGGCGTATGGCTTGTCATTAGTTCTTATGTTAGAACATCCACTTAGGGGAAAGAAACTAGCATGTAATGTACATGTTCAGCATTTTTCGTAGGCAGAGAGCCTGTCTATAAACTGATAAGAACAACCAAGACAGAGTCCTGCATGTGAATTTTCACAGTGTTATAAGCCGGTCTTCCCCATAATACTTTTGTCCAACCCCGTCTCCCATTTCAGGGGTGGGCAAAAGTATAAGCAAGCAGGCTCCAGTTTATGTGGCTGGTTATGTCTAGTCTGTAAGTGCTGTTTTGGGTTGTTGGCTTATAACATGAGCAGTACAGTAAGACTTATTCCTAAGGTTTCTTCATTTATATCACAAAAATGTTATATGTAAATTTTTTATGTAAATATAGTCTCTTTTTCCTTTTTTTTTACTAAAAAATTTGCTTGCAAAGTTATTTGATACTAATAAAGTTCCAGCGCCTGGCCATCACAGACCATAACGAGTGCTAGGATCAAGGAGTTAGTGATTTAGAGACATATAATTTCAGTGATGACAGAGACTGTGTTTGTCTCTCTCATGAAGAGACATCTTTGAAGTGCCATTTTTATTATGAGGTTCTTTAATAGACAGAAACGATACTCTATAAAACATCATTAACCTTCATTTTGCTACATAATGCGATCTAATTCCCCTGGACGAGAAAATCAGTAAATAAAAACTGTGAAAATAATCCATTTATTAATAGTGTTGTTTATTATTGCAAACTGAACTTAGGAACCTCAGGTACTGACCAAATGACAGCAGCATGACTGTCTTGGTCCTTTGGTATACTGTAATCTGCTTCTGGAATAACAATCGATGATCATTTGTAAAGGCTGCCTTTGAGGGAAAGCCTTTTAGTGATGAAACAAAAGGTGCAAGTCTCTTTTAAATAAATCAGCTACAGATGTTTTTGTAACCCTGGTTGGAGTAATCACTTGATGAAGTGGCTGACTATGAGCATATGCTCTGCTCATCCACTACAACACACAATTTCTCAGTTAAACCTATTTCTTTGTTAATGAGAAAAAATAATGTGGTGTCAAACAGGGTTGGAACAAATGTCTCTGCCAGTGGTTGTGTGTGCTGATGTAGAGTAAAAGCACGTCAACTAAATTGACATTGGATATGATTAGCTACAGAATTGGGTTCCGACTATTCAACAAAAAGCCTGATTTTGACTAATTAAGCTCATAAAAATGAAAGCTGATTATTAAAGTGAGGTGATATATTGCAGAAATTGGAACAAATTCTTTGGACTAGTATCCCGCTGAATAAGCCAAGCCAGGAGAACCTTTTATTAAGTAGTAAATTGACGATGGAGGGTGATGCTTACAGATTTCACTTTCTACCATGCAGCAGAAAACAATAAACAATTGTTAGCAATTATAAAGTAAGGACAAGATGTTTAAATATAGAATGATGTTTTCACTCAGGGACATTCACAGACTTGACCCAAAGCCTCTCTGATATTTTGGCTCCTTTAGGTCAATGTCTCGTGAGAAAGTCATCCTTTGTCTCAGTCAGAGGTCTTGAGTCAGAGGTCTAGTTGAGTCACATACAGACATGGGATTTGTTCAGCAAGACAAGCGTCCTGATGCCTGTTTCTAAAAAGCAAGCTCCCCATGGCATAATGTTGCCTCCATGTTCTGGTTTCTTCCAGAATTAACACTTGCCATACAGGCTGAAAAGTTTATTCATAATTTTATTGACCTGGAAACTTGTTTCTTATTACTTTTTTAGATGCCTTCTAACAAACCCGCCTTGTTCCTCTGGGGTCCGGGTTCGAGTCCTGGCCAGATTCAATCCCCATCTTGGTGTGCATGGAGTTTGCTTTTTGTTTGCCCTGTGCTAGGGGGGTTTCCTCTGGGTACTCCAGTTTCCTCCCACCATCTAAAAACATGCAGATTATGTGTTTCCAAATTGCCCGTAGTGTGTAAATCAGCGTGTGTATGTGTGCGTCCTGCAACGGATAGGCACCCTATACAGGGTGTACCCTGCCTTGTGCCCTAAGTTTCCAGGGATAGGGTGCAGGCCCCTCGTGACCCTAAATACAGGATTAAGCTGTATAGACAATGAGACGACGAGACCATAAATACCCAATGGTTTATGTTCAGGCAGTTTTTCTAATTCGATCCTGTTGCGTTCTGTTAAGAATGACATTCAGGTTCTAAGACAACTCTCTGACAAAAGACCTATCCAGTTTGCTCAGTGTGTTGTGGACCTATGTGTAGAAAAGTCTGCATAGATCCGGAATTTTTATTTACTTTTTTGGATCTGTGCCTTAACAAAAGTCTTAAATTTCACAGGTGTGTTTCCAAATATTGTGCTATCAGCAGAATTTAGCCTAGGTTAACTATAATCAAATCTAAGGACTGAGCTGATGACACCTGAGGTCAACATTGAGTGGAAAAACGTGTGTTTTTGCATCTGTTTTTAAAAAAGGCTGTAATAAAACCAAATTAAAAAAATATAAAGTGCTTTCTAAATGCATTGTATACAGCTTACTTGATTGAGGACAGTGTATACATGTATGCCTTGCAACAATCCACAACAAATCTAATCTTAAATTAAATCTTTGTTGTGGGTACAAGGAAGCGGAATACTTTTTTCAGCACATATACAGTATAGATAACATCACACCCTGATTCTTCTATTGATTGATATTCTTACATTGATTTATATTGATGTCATACTTCCCCACTGTTTGTGTTCTTGTCTTTGATGGATAATTTTGTGGGGACTTCTAGAGGCAGTGAAGTTTGTTGTGTATATTCAGATGTTAACCCGTCCTGTGTGACTCATCTAATAGGTATGCACAGCTGCTGGTTTTGTACAGTGAGAGAAAATTGGCTAAGATGAGGCATATGTCCACTATATACCAAACACATGTGAAAGCATGTTTAGGACAATACAGTGCTGTCATAGAGCTTCCAGGAAATTTGAGCAAAAAGTTCTCCCCCCATGTAACTCCTTTTGATGTCCAGGTGATTAAAAGGAAGGGATTATCTTTAAAGTTGAGCACAGATACAGTACAGATTTTTAGTGCTTACTTAAACTATGATGTAAGAAATTGGAATAAAAAAAAATATTGAGGCTTCGATATTTTTTTTTCCCAGAGTACAAGAGGGTTTTGGTAGTCGCTGATGCTAAAATACCAATACTGCATTCACAGGAAAGCTATTGGCAGCTGCAAGAGCAACTCCAGTATTAAGTTACCAGGTATGAATAGATCAGTTAACACTTAACACTAACAATGAAATCAAATGTGGCTCCACAACCTCAAGTCCTCTGTTTTGATTACTGCTGTAGCATTGTTCTAACTTTCTATTTTATGTTGTGCTGGTTAAATATTCCAGTGCCTGGCTTGCACATTGATGGTTGGTGTTTGGTGCAGGTTGATAGAGCACTTCCAAGACTGATTGTCAGGCCCAACAACTTTAAAGCATTTAGAAAGTGATTAAGCATCAATTGTGGGTCACAGTCCTCATTAGCCACAAGTGTATAGTTGTCAGTAAAGGTGGCTTACTGGAGGAGAGACTCTTTTTTTTGCTGCAATTGAGCAATGCAAAGGTTAAAGAAGCGACCAGCCAAATGTTATAAGATATGCACCATTTTCTCCAGACCCTGGACTGCATGAGACGGCATACATGGGATGTTAAAGAGAATTGGCACTGGGACACAGCCCAGCTTCACACCACTGAGTATTCCAAAAGCTGCTGTCACATCACCACTGTAGGGGATCTGGCCAGTCAAACCTTAATGAAAGATTTGGATCATCTTTCAAATTTGTGTGGGGATCTGATGCCCTCAAGAATTGTCCAAAGAGCTTAACTGTTGATTGTGTCAAAGCCTTTTTTTCAGGTCAATCAAGACTCTGTAGAGAGTCTCATTTTGCTCAATGCACTTTTCTTGTGACTGTCTCGCTGTAAGGATCATGTCCATACTAATTTACTGTGGCCAGAAGCCACACTGTGTCTCTGGCAAAATCTGCTTGCAGTCAACGTTGAGTCTGTCAAAGATGACTTGAGCAAAGATATTTCCAGCATTAAAAAAAGAAGTGAGATAGCCCTGTAGTTTCCGTAGTTCTTCCATGTGCTTTGCTTCTCCTGTTCCAGTAAAGTAACATGTACCAGAGTAACAATCAGAGCATCACGGTCTCATTAGTGATACCATTCTTTCCTGACGCTGTGCCCAAATTTTTCTGGAAGATGGCTTTCTTGGTCTGCAATGGTGACTGTCAAGTCAAGGCAGTTTAACATGTTCGCCGGCTTGTAAATTACATTGTTAGTGAATTGATTTTGAATTACGTGCATTAGCTGGCTACAGTGAATGGTGTGGGTTTGCCGTGGAGTAAAGCAGGCTTTTAAATATGATACAGGCTCGAAAGGAAAACTTTAAATTTTGGTTTATTTTGGGAAAAAAGCACATGAAACATGCAACAGTATTTTCTTTTTTCTTGTTCAGTATTTTTATTGTTCCTGAATCTGTCATCCAAAAGATTATTACTATGATCTGTATACAACCACAAACCTCATAAAGCTAAGAGTTTTCTGGGAGAATAAAGCCTCAAACCTTGGTCAGAAACTATGCATTAGAAGCTGTGATTATGTCATCATGATTTGTCTCTTTAGTTGCATTAGCAACTTGCATAAATTGTAAGATGTCTTTTTCCACTGTGGTAGTGTTGTTGGAGTCTCGTATGGATTTTTTTATATGGAAGAATTCACATTATGCCAGAAAACTGAGGTACTCTGTTGTGGCATGTCTGGCATCAGCGTTTTCAGGGAAGGAGCTGTATTTCTTTCCTTCCCTTGAGCAGGGTACCTTAGGGCATCTTCCATATAAAGCACTTACTGTTTTAAAGAGGTGCTTTTATGAAAAATGTGATTTACATCACTTCAGATTATTAGTTGATTAAGCAAGACATTGCGTTTTAGGTTTTCACAATTGCTTTATACTGTACATAACAGCTATATTTGATTTCTTTAGTATTAAGCTACAGCCAAGCGACCAAGAAAATGAAAAGCTCTTTTATGGTGTGGCAGACGTTTTGATGGCATTCTTTTCGTTTTGTAAATCATAAACTGTGGGCTTTACAGTTACCAGATTGCAAACAAACTGAATTACTGTGGGAGATTTTGGAGTCTTCTAAACACCAACTGAGAAATTATCTTTTGGAAAAATGGTTTTCATCCTCCCAGTACATTTCCAGAGACTTATAGAAAAAAAGTGGTTCTGGTGGCCTTACACTTTACTTAGTCACTGTGTGTTTTTGTTTTTTTTGTCACTATGTTAAAATTTCCATTGCCCAAACTTTAAAAACTAAATTATAAAAGTAGGGTGCAAGGAATACACATGCTAATACACATCCCTATTTATTAAAATTAATTCATTTAAAAATTTTTAAATTTAACTATGCAGATTAAAATATGTTTTTGGATCAATCACTAACCCCCCTAGAAAGACTTCTATCTGTTCGCAGTTATTTTTGAATAATAAAATAACTGTAGGCAAAAAAAGCGATAAACAGTAAGAGAGATACTGTATTGTATTACAGACTGTTCATACCTTTCTGACATCTTAATAAGCTACTGAGGGGACGAGGTGTCTTTTCCCAGGATTAGTGAATAATGACCGGGTTTTGTAAGGATGCCTGAATTAACGGATTAAGTGAGAATCTTTTAAAAGCATAGCTTAGGCCAATATCATCATTAATGGAATGGTAGGTTACTGATAGGTATCTTTGCAGTTTGGAATTTGGAACATATTTAGATTATTTCCTGTGTACTGTATTTACCATTAAGAGGTTGTTTGTGACCATCAGCAGGTTATTCAGTATCAGACAAATATTACCATAGATGTTCAAAATTCCAAATCGGATTATATCATTTACAAGACGAGAAGGGATGGAAATTTAAAGTGAATTTATATAACTTGCAACATTTAATATTTCACATTTTTTACATAATGCAAAAACAAAAAAAGTGCTTAAATGATCGAAAGTAAAGTTACCAAGTGTAAAAAGTATAAAGTAAAAGTTTAAAATTTTAGGTTGTAAGTAACTATAACAAAGTGATGCTCACTGATTATTTCTGATTGATCATAATGTGTTCATTCCTTTTTGATTCTTTTATCTTCCATAGAGAGACAAGAAGAGACACGTCTTCAGATGTGTGAGTCATTAGTAGGAATTTGTAAGCAGTAGGAGTCTGGTTAGAATGCTTTGATTTTATCTTTGCATGCATTTGCCCTGAGAACTCTATTTTCCACCACCAGTTAATTAAAGTCAGTTTTAAATATAATTTCCAGTGGTATGGAAACAAATGTATGTCCTATATATTATACTTTTATGTCCTATATTTATATGTGAAGTCCTTTAAAAAGCATCACTGAGTATTTCTTTGTTTTTTAAACATATAAAATTAGATTGGACAATAAGAGATCAGAAATCAAATAGCTTTGCTGTGTAAGAGAAATACAGTCTGGGTTTCATCCCTCGGGGACATGTGCACCTCCAGCTCCAGTGCAGACAGGACTGACCACCACTGTGGGCTTTTTTTCCCTTTCAGAGAAACTCTAGGATTTTTTTTTTTTTTTTTATAACGACTGAATGTCTGCACAGGAAGACTGGGGAACAGATTATCTGTGGTGGGCTTTCCATAATCACAAGAGAATGGAAAGACATTGTATTTTTATGTGGTTATTGAATGATTTTATGTTCTGAGTACAGAACACAAGAAAACTAATGGCCCCTAAGAGGTAAAGTCAGCATTTGACTGATTACTGTTTAAGTAATTTAGCTTGTACAGTGTACTGTATACAAAGCTCAATTTAGTGTACAAACTGAATTAATTTAATGAAGTGGGGACTTATATATGATTTTTTATTTATTTTTTAATCCATGTTCACATTACAAGCCATGTTGTTCAATTCCGATGGGTTTGTCAGATCAGATTTTCCTGTCCTAACAGTTCACAATAATAATTAAAAAAATTTATCTGACTCTAATGTTACTATAATAAACGCATCTATTCTCTGAAATGGCACACCTGTGCACATTAATATGTCTTTGCTCATGTGATCTGGGTTAAAACACTTTATATTTTTACACCCATTCTTGTATTTCAAACATTGGATGTGATTCTAGCAAAAATATGCTTGGGGTCTTGCTATGAAGAATGGCTCAGCTGTATTTGTTGGGGTCCAGAAGAAGGAGGAAAGTAGAGATGAGGGAAAAATCTATTCAGTTATGAATCGTGTTTTTTTTTTTTTTTGCATATCGCTTACTTTTATACTGTTTACATTTTACCACCCTCTGAATATAATAATGACGTTGCAAAAGTATAGAACTTTTGGAAAGAACCAAAAGCAACCATAAGATCATGTGTATCTGTGCTATTTCTTTGCCTATGTGACCCATTCTTCATTTTTAGGTCATAAGTCACTCTATATTGTACAATCCTGAGCCCTATATATGTTTAATTAGTTTCAGAATCGCAATTTTAATCCAATAGACACCTAGGTATTGTGACTGTGTTATATCAGAGATAACTGGTAATTTCCATCGCTAGAAGAAAGCCAGGTGTCTATAAAATCCCTGTGTTGCTGGTGCTGACTAATGATGTTAGAGGCAAAATTCACATGAATTCTGATCTGTCCATTTCAGACATATATCTGATCTAAAACAACACACGAAAGGGACTTTGAGCCCACCTGAAAAACATCAGATTTTTGTTTCTAAAAAGCCCTAAAAGTCAGATCTGTATCACATTAGGATTAAAAAAAAGTCACAAAAAAGATTTGAGTCACTTTTGCCTGGTGCTTAGAAAGAAGCCAAGACGGAGCTTTTGCTATTGCAAATTTGACATTGGCAGTTAATTCCAGGGGAAAAAACTATTACTAAGCAGTTCTCAGTAGTACATCTTTCTCTCACCTTATTTTCTTTGGTACAGTAAAAAAAATACTTAAATCTGCATTACTTATTTAATTCCCATTAATAGTGAAAAGAAGTAAACTATAAATATTAAATGGGAAATCATGGTTAGTAATAGTAACATAGATATGTATTACAGTTTGAATTCTTAATGGAAATGTTCTCTTCTAGACGTCAGTTTAATGCAGGATTAAAGCACACTAAAAAACAAGTAGCTCCAAAATCAAAATATTTTAACAAGATATATAACTATTTATACTTGCTACCAGAAGACACATTTAATCAAGTGGGAAAACATTGGCATATCCATATTAAATCATCATTTAAACATAATAGTGAGTACAGACGAATCACAAATTAATGGAAAAACCAACATAAAGTGCTTTAGTGAGGTGATTCTCCAAGTCTTTCAAAAGATATTCCCTTAGCACGCAAACATGCTACTCCAGAATCTCCCACGTGTGTTCAATTGGGTTGAAATGTGGTGAGTTGAAGCCTTTACATGTGATTTACATCATTCTCAAACGTTCGGTGATCCTTCACGGCCTGTGGATAGGAGTGCTGTAATCCTGGAAGCGAACACTCCAATCAGGACAGAACTGTTTCTTCGTAAGATAAAAGACAATCAGTGAGAAAAACCTTAAATTGACTTAAATTTATGTTTACCTCTAAGGAGACAAGCCAACACAGACCCTGAGAACAAAATGCCTTCCACAGAATAACAGCCACCTTTTAATTTATCATTCATCTGTGGCTCATGTGATGGAATAAGAAGAATAAGAAGGGTTAGTTTCTTTATATGCTTGTTCATAGTCACAAACCAATAGTACAAAGCTCATAGTAATGGATTGATGCTACTAGAGGTGTACATTTGTCTTGAGAAGTTTTGGGAAACAAGTTGCAGAATCAGGTTTTTAGGTTAGAGATCAGGTTATAAAAGATCATGCTGATTAATATGCAAGGGTTGGGAGACTATCTGGTGGAAATTAGGCTTTACTCATTCATCCATTCATTTATCTTTAGTAACTCCTTTTTCCTTGTAGGTGAACAGGAGCCTTGTGTTTGTCCCATTCTATAATTTGTTAGCAAATCATGGAATTTGACCAGCAACACAAAAGAACATCAGATAAATTACATCACCGCTATTAGTAAAATATACCAACATTTTTGCTGAAGTGCTCAGTATCATCTCTGTATAATCACGTTCCTCAGTAATAAATATGCCGGAATCAGTTACTTACTGTACTCTCTGAATATACCGTAGTTAGCATGTATACCAATAAAAACCTCTGAACTCGGTCTTGCTTGTCTTGCCAGGAGAAATACCCAGATGTGGTTCAACTTCCTGAAGGCTGCAGATCTGAGATCATGGTTATCCAGAGTCCACAACTTCCTGGGTAAGCTTTTATACCGCAATATGAAGCGTTTATCTAATAGTATCCAAATTAAACTTATATTATAGAGCTTAAATGATAACCTCCAGAGTGCCACAGTTCTGTTGCTTAAGAAAGATGCCTAGAAAGGGAGATTGCATCTCTAAGGTAAACTCTGTCCCATTCCGAATGCAACATAATTACAGAGATCCTTTAAGGTTTCTTATTTTGGGCAAATTTGAAGGAGACGTATGTAGCTTCATCCAGTAAAGAGAGTCTCGAATGCCTTTCCAGTTAAAGGATAAAGACATTTGTTGTAGGATAAAATGAAACCAATCAATGTCAGGGCAAATCTTTTTTTCTTTTTTTTTTTTCAAATTCAGGTGTTCAATGAGCATTTTCTGGAACATTACCGTCAGTAAAGAAGGAACAGTCAAGCCGAAGATTGACCTATTGATGAAAATGCCTGAGCAAGGTAAGGATACTGTACCATTAATCGAGACATAAAACATTTGACAGTTAAATCAAGCTGAGAAGAACAGATAAATGTGTCCATCTAACTGTGATGCCATGGTAGCTTAGCACTTTAAATACCAGTGCCAACACCAGTACTTTTCCACACTTTCAACAACACGGTATTGAAACTGGTGTTAATTCAGTGAGTAATTAATACTTTTTAAGGTCTCCATTTTCATAAGTTATAAGAAAAGTCAATTGTTTTTTACAAAAAAAAAAAAAAAAAAATGGCCATGAAAAATTTAACAAGTACTTTGAGCCTTAAAAACACAGTTCAGGAGTGGACAAATGATGGCGTTAGCTAGTCCACCAAGCAAGTGAAGACTACAGTGTGCAGCCCAGTTTACATACAAAGCTTAAAATTCATTTAAAAAAAAACGTCAGTTCCCGTGCACCAATCAACACAACTGAAGGAGTTAATCTTTGCCAATAAAAGGTCTGTGTTTGCTCAACGTGGTTACTCCCTTGACAAAGGGCCGGGCCATGAACTGTGACGTTTACTCTTTATATCACACATACAAGATGTTTTTCCAGTCATCTTTATTGTTTCCTCATCATGTTTAACTACAAAGTGACAGCATGTTGAGCTAATGCAAGAGTTTTATTTCACTCAGCTGTAGTGGTGGAGCTGTAGCAGGTGGAGGGAAGAGGTTCAGAGGAATATAGGGCATACTGAGGTTACTGCATAAGAGTCCGTTCTAAAAGTATGAGGAATAATTTGTTTACCAAATAAAATATTTATTTTAAATAATAGAAGAAAAGATTTTATGAACTTCTAGCTTTGCATCTATGGATAAATAAAAAGCCCAGACATACTGTATAATCTGTTGTCCCATGTACCCTGGGTATCCAGGTTGATTTATTTTAAAGGTCACAAACCAGTGATTTTGTGGTATACTTTCTCTAAATGTAAAACCAACATCTAAACTCTTAACACATTGATGATCAGCAATGTGCAAAAGTCCTGAGCAGTTTTAAAGGAATTTTTTTTTCTTAAGTCATACAGTGACCCATAAACCATTCAAGCATAAAACCATCTACCTTAAGGCATGAACCAGTGAGAAACAGGGGCAGATGATCAGGCTGGTGATTAGTATATTCGTGATGCTGAATGGTTGGAACAGACAAGAGGGGAAATGAGGTTGCTGCTGAGGATGTTACATAAACAATTTTTAAATAGGTTTGTTGCAATGTATTTAATTTAATCCACATCATGAAGAAATGAGTGGTGGCTTAAGACTTTTTGCACAGTACTGTATAAAGGCCAACCCTGATCTCTGCCCCTACCAAAAACATAATGTAATGAATACATAAAATCTAGCTTATAACATGTTATTTTTATTAAAGTTATTGTATAACTTTAGTTGATGCACTACTGAAACACATGAAAAAAATATTGCATTAGGTATTTAAAAAAAAAACTAGCAGTGTAAAAATTCTCCATGTTAAAACTTGCTGTCTTTATTTATAGCTCAAAAACTGGATACAGAAAACGTGTTGGACTCAGCACCAGGCAGCTTCCGGAGTCTTCTGACGGCATTCGGAGTGGAAGCCACAATCGAAAGTTTAATACAGTCTGTATGTTTTTGAACAATCAGGCAACAAACCAAACACATATGTTCTTTATCATTTTATTCAGTATAAACATCATTGTATCTTCACCCATTTAGAAAGTATTAATGCAATCTGTACACATTCTGTCACCACATGTACATGTGTGCACATAGCGCATGTAAATATACATCATTAGACAATAGCTAGAAAAATAAATAATTTAAATAGAAAAATGTGACCGCAAAATCCACTTTATCTTTTGAAATAGTGAACAGTTTAGTCCTTATGTAATCTGCATCACAGTGAGTGTGATTTCTTGAGAGGATTAATAGTAACCTGGGTTTCAATTTAGCAAGTACACATCCTTTAGTTCCTTTGTAGTGAGTCAGTTACTGTTTTGCTCCCTGCAAGTTAACCAGAACAAAAACTTCAAGTTTGGCCTTAACTTTACACTCTTCAGCTTTCAGACACTGCCAGTCAAAGGTTTTCATTTTGTTTAATCGAACTTTTGATTAATTTAAAATCCTGAAAAAATCAACTGTAAAAAAATTGATTAAACAAGTATAAGGGAATTAACTGTTAAAGTGTAAAAATAAGTCATCTGTAGGCATTGATGTCTTGTCAACTGAACTTTATATAGAGCTTTGCTACATTGCCAATTGATGTTTCATGTAATTTTGTCTTAATTAAAAGAAACTGACGAACAACACCTCAACTTAACTTACTGTTTCTGTAGCACTAATAGTGATAAAGGTTGTTTGATTACAGTTTAATGTGTTTGACTGGCAGTGTAGACCAAATATTTTGCTTTGCAACAACACAAACTACAAATCTCGCACCCAGATACATCTGTATCTCTTGCAAAAAGAGTAAAGTAACATTGACATCTGATTTTACGTTAAACTCCAAAAAAAAACAAAAATCTATTTTTTTTTTTTTTACTACTTCACATGTAATGACTACCAAACTAAAATCTGCAGCACAAAGTACAAACATTTACAGAGGTACATTAGGAGCAACAGTAAGAGTTTGCCCAATATTACAGGCTGTTCATGTTTAAATACATGAAAATTCTCTGAACTGTTGATTAAGGCCTCGAGAACTGACATGCGCAAACGCAGTTACAAAATCAAGTCAGGTTACTGAATTGTTCAGTTTTTAACTAAGGAAGAGAAACAGACTTTAGTGGTTTAAAACAACAGACACAGCAATCGCTAGACCACATATAAGCGGGAAGGTAATTATTTTTAATAATAATACTACTAATGATAATAATAATAATATTAACAGCAGCAGCACTGGCCCAAGCAGTGATGCATCTGATGTAATTTATCAGCTGATATGACTCTGAGCTACCAGCACAAATGCAGAAATGTCCTTCAATGTGATGAATAGTGTCACTTTAAGGTGGTCACAAGCAAGTAGTCGTTTACATGTATATCTATAAAAGATTTGGCTATAGTCAACACTGTGCTTTCTGCTGTAATTAAATGGGCCAAACGTATAGGATGAGCCACAGGCAACTCGTTACTCAGAGTCATTTATGATGAGGACAAGCTATTAAAAATTTTACAAACTGCTTTAGGTTACACAAGTTATGGAAAGTGCAGCATGGTTCGCTATACTCTTATGTGCAACATGTTTTTGAATGCCTTTGGTCTACAAGTAAAACCTACATTAACCACCGCTTAATGTTTTAGCCCAGCTCAATTCAGCGTTCTCCAAAAAGGCATTTCTCCAGCACTTACAAGATTAAGGTCTTGGTTTTGTATGGGTTTTTGTTTGTTTTTTGGACCTGGTCCATATCCACTGTACCTGTAGCATACAATATTACTTGTGGTAACTGCACATGTGCTACACTTAAGGTGGACAGAGATTAGGTCAAAAACAGAAGAAAAAAAATTAAACCAAGAAACTTTGTTCATTAAAAACAACGGACTAGAAACAATTTAAGCAGCAAACACATGCAGTGGTTAAACATTGTCATCAGCATGTAAAGCAAAAAAAAATGATTTTTAATCAAAAGCCACATAAAATGTGTTTGAGAAGCTTGATTACCCAACATAAATAAGAGATTATGGTACAGTACTTATTGAACGTACAAAAAGTGATGGCACTGACTGCTAAATGCATCAACATTCAGCCTTCTCACCATATTGTAAATCCTGTTAATGTCAGTGGTCAAAGACCTACACATTATGGAGTAGTAGTCTTGTTTTACGTCAAGTATCCATCTTTATTTTAATCAACTATCACCTTAGTCTCTACATTAAGACACTGTCGCTCCATGCAAGAGAAGAAAGCCACTTTTGGCACTAGAACGCTGTTGTGGGTCACATGACCATCCACTCCCTCTCTCTCTCTTCCTCTCTCTCTCTGTCTGTGTCTCTCTCCATCCTTGTAAAGGTCAGACTCTTTTACATTCCCATCCTACCAAAAAATAAATAAAAATTGGCACACATCTTAAAGAGTGGAAGAATGAACAAATAAAAGCTGTGATCAATACACACAGATGGTGCATTCCATGTTCAGGTTTTGCCTTTTGTCACGGGTCACATGAGAAGCAGAGTGTGGAGCAGGGACGAGAGGAAAGCGAGGTTCATACAGGATGGAAGAGCAGCGTGCAGTCCTGCCGCTCAGTGTAAAGGCTGGAGGGAGGCAGCTCCTGTGTAGCATTTGTGCTCTTTAGGTAATAGTTGACTATTTTGGAGTCAAGTTTGTACTGGTGCGGGATGCTCTCGTACGGTTTGGGGTCCAAATCCAGGATGGAGACGGAGAACGCGAAACGCGATTTTGTAGGCTGGATTTCTAAATGTGGCTGTAGCCTGGGAGGACAAAGAAATAAAAAATAATGAAGTTTAGTTACAGGTAGAGAAACAAGCCACACACACCTTCACATGTTCCATTAGCTGTCCAGGTCTATAACTCTAAATCTGGAGAAATATAGACATTTTATATAAATGGTATTCATGTACCAGTCGTCTCCCATTCAGTACCAATTGTTCCCTTACTGAGTCACTCGCTCCACTTTAGCAAACTGTACATTCTCTTACGAGCTGGAGGTCTTAATTAGTTCGCTTCTGTCTGAGTCATTGTTGAATGAAAGGAAAGAAGCATGAAACCGCATGAGCAGAGTCTGATAATCACACGTCTGTGCAAACACACACACACACAAACACACTACTGAGGAAACAGCGAACACATCAAATGCATCGGGGTTTACTCAGTCAGAGTAACCTAATGATGGGAAAAGAAAATGTTGTACAAGGCCTTAATTTATCATGAGTATAATATGCATTTCTGTTCAAAAAGACAAAGTGGTCACTCGTTTGGAGAACAGCTTACTTTATTCTCATTCAGAACATTCAGTTCTCTTCTTTAAAAACTTTCAGGCCAGCCTGAGACCTGCTCACTACAGCAACCCCTACAATGCTGCAGAGTCTGTTGTACACAGATGATTGCAGCGCAGCCTAGTGGCTCCTGACTTGTTAAACAAAGCTGCTTGTTTTCACCCCATTTGCGTACAGTTCAGTGCAGTGTTGATCACACTAACATTTATACTTATTTCCATAATAATTGAAGCACAATATTACACTTTGTGTGCCTGTTAGTTTTATCGTTTGTATTTACTTTTACAGAATTTGACAGACGCGGTATCCAGAGAGACTTACATTTTTATTGACTAAGCAGTAGAAGCAGGAGTTTGAACTTCTGATCAGTAGTCCAATACCTTAAACACTGAGCTATACCCCTACCCCAATTTTGTGTCAACAGCTCTAAGGCCTTGGGAAATCAGTCACTAAGCAACAAACAAATAGCAAAACAATGCATTCTGATGAAGAAATGTATTACTCTTATTGGTAACATCAGGAGCAGATGAGAAACTTCTGGTAAACTGCTCAAAGCATAAAATTTGCATAGTTTTCCTGCAGCTGTCATAGTGATTGACCGGAAAACTGCTAGTGCTTGTTTTCCACCAACTGTAGATTACAATTGTGTGCCAGACTACAAAAACAACAATTTTTTAATATTACAGTAAATACAAATTGCAGCTTTTAAATGATTTCAAAAATGGGGTTTAATTTGTTTTATTTTTACTTTAAATTTTGTAATAATTATTTTTATATGAATATTTTTGGGTTGTCTCCATGTTTTCTTATGAGGGAAATCTACTTTTATATACGAGTATTTTGATATAAAGGCAAATACTTTTTCATGGCACTGCAAGAAACGTTATGCCTCAACTGTAAGAAACAGTATGAAGAAAGACGCGTTAATCTGGATGGAGATTAAGTGATAAGACCACTATGAAGAGAAATCTTTACAAAGGGTGCCCACATTGTCAATACTCACTTTTCATCTTTTCCACAAGGTGCGAATGTGATCATGATGGAGCAGTCCTTAGCTGTCATTGCTACTCTGTACTGAAGAACCTACAGCATATTTTTTTAGAAGGTAAAGTCAGAACACAATGTTATTAACCGCCTCCAAACACTTGAAAATGGCAAGTATGGTTCTACGGCTTTACCTTTCCGACTGCATATTCTATAGAGCCATCGTCTTCGGGAGGACATGATTTCACCTTTTCCAGGAAATTCACATCGTAAGGACCGTCTATCTGTAATCTGTTCCTAAACCCCAAAGAACATCAATATACTTGTGTATTAGATTATTGTTTACTGTGAATATTATTTAAAGGAAAAAAATGTATATGAAATGAAAAACAAAATCACTCTGCATACATACCCCACACAATAATTACAACTGCTAAACCTTATCCTGTGTGTTTATGCCACCTAGTGCTTACATAGCATCATTACAGTTTATAGAAAGTAGTAAAGGTTTGGAACTAACCTCTCTTTAGGGAACTCCTCCAGGTACTGCTCAACCCTCTTGTACAGCGGGTGGAGACCTTCAATGTCGAGGTTGTCCATCATCTGAGCTTGAAGGATTTTGGCAAGGACACAGTCTTTGGGAAGCCCAGGACTGCCTGTGGAAATAAGACAAAAAGATGAACTGGTGTTATGTCAGGTCTGGTGTAATAAATTCTCATGCTCATAGAAGCAAAGCTTGTAAGCTCATCAGAGTGACATCTTAACATTAACTTCCTGTTTTTCTGAGTTTTAATTAATTAATTTCATCAACGAAAATAATGAAAAATATTCATTGACAACTTTTTTTCCTATAACTAAGATGAGACGATGACAAAACATCACAGATCAAAATCAGTATGCAAAATTGAAAATAAAAAATAAAAAAATAATTAACACCAAGTTCAATGTATAGTATGGTGCAAAAGTCATGAGCCACCCTTTATTTCTTCATATTCAAATAAATTATGTTAAGTAAGGAAATGTTTTTCCTGTGCCTGATAAAAAAAAAAAAAAAAAAAAAAATTATCAATGCAACACCCTCAGCAGCGACCACAATAGATTGCGTTTCCAAGGCAAATGGCAGACTTTACCATAACATACTGCCTTGCTCATGTTTTCATTGTAAAGATGGTAGACGAGAAAAACTTGATACTACTTTGTAAATATTTTGGGAGGAGCAGAGGAGCAAAATAAAAACAGTGGGACATAATCAGTTATTAAACTGTACATTCCACTTGCGGGTTTTTTTTTTTAATTAAATTCTTTTTTATTGATGCACTTCAATTAATCTGAGGTATCCCTGTTTTTCTCATGTGCAACTTTGTGTTGCATGCTTAAGTGTGTAAAGAATTATTATTTATTTTTTTTGCACTAGGCGGGCAAACTAAGAAAATAATTTTTCGCCAAGTACTTAAAGGCATTGAAGCCTTGTCAAAAACTAAAATTGTAAATTAGTAATAAGTATGAAAAATACAAGTGAATATAACATGAATCCCTTCACTGGCACTAAGACACCCACACCTGTTACAGTACAACACTTCTCCTTTATACAAAAAGGATAGTCTATGAAGGTGTGGCGTGTGAGGATTGAAGTGTACAGTATGCATGCAGTATGGATGTGATGTTTAGGTGTCCAAACTTTTGGCCAAACATAGTTTTAGTTTTCTTTAGAGTATGACAGACTATAACTATGTTTTAGGCAAAAAAAAATTGTGTAAATGTTGAAATTCACCATTTGACAGACAGCTGAAATAAAATGTTGTTAAAAATTATGAACGTAGTTTTGTTGAGGTACAGAAAGGATGAGTGAGCAGTAAAGGCATCAGTTTAGCATCTGTGATTTTAACTCTTTTTACCTCACTTTAACAGTTACTTGATAAAAGTATAAAAGGCGAATAAAGTGTACAAGTTCATAACTTTTTTTAATCAAAAGAAAAAAATATATGATCCTTTCTTTAAATGTCGATGTTCAAAATTCACCATTTTACACACACATACACACACACACAAGTGTCAGAAACAACTCTTACCACTGCGTAGCAGATCTCTGTGCAGTGGACTAGCTTCACAAAGCACTCTGCTCTCGGTGAGCTGCATCTTCCTCTGTTCTCCGGAGCGATTTGAGTCTCCGGTGCTCAGCAGAGCGCCACAGATCACCTGAATGAACTCGCTGAGGACGGTTCTGCTGGACTGGTGACCATTGTTGTGGTGGAAGTACGGCCACAGGTGCTGGACAAGCTCATTCAAGTCTGGTTGTTGCTTGGCGTCATCTTTGCAGCTGTATATCAGTTCTCCACCCTGGGCAAAAGACGGTAAAAAAAAAAACGTTTTAAATGCATAAAGAAATGCAAGTAAGGTTACATCACAGCAAATGGATTTGACTTAGGCAGTATTTCTTTTTTTAAAATAATGCAATTTAATTTATTTAAAAGATTTAGTATTGAAAAGCATTTGAGTATTATTAAACCTTAAAGTCAGACTTTACATTCGTTTACCATGGACTAAGTCACTGGTTCACAACTTAACGCAGAGCTGCTTCATTTTACACACAATTATTCCATTTTAAAATGTGAACGGCACAAGGCAAAAAATCAGCATGCAAAATTGAAAATGAAAAAAGACAAGACTAAAATCTGGTTTAAAAAAATAAAAACTAATAAAACATCTGTTTATTTTCGTCAACATTTAATCTTTGTCACAATCCGCTGCGATACGGTGTTCATTCATTAGGGCTACAAGCTCAGTCTTCTTTAACTCTTCGTCATCACAGCAGTATTACTCAGGCAAAAGAGAAGAGCCAAAATGTGTACAGGACAATTGTGAGCCTTTTAGGAGGTACTGCTCATTTGAATATTAATACAGTCATTGAATTTTAATACGAGTTGCTCAGCTGATCATTTACATGTCAACAGATTCCAGTCAACAAATCAGTTCCTGAAGCAAGAATTAGACTGATCAGCCAACAGCCAGGTCTTCTGTATGTAAATGCTTCCAACCCAAGCATCACAAACAAGAAGTAGTATGGATTAAACATGAAATGTAACATGTCTCAAAACTGAATCCTAAAATAACCCTGAACTTTTGCTGTTTTCAAACAATTTACACCAATCTGTTGTTGAAGTATCCTCTGGATAACACATTAAACAGATCCTCATGATCTCCTGACAAATGTCAAAGCAGTAAGACAGTCAAGCTTGTCAGGTTTTCGGTCATTTGGATCATGTCGATTCTGTACCAGTATAACAACTCTGGGACCGGATAATGGTTTGACCCATAAAGGCTAATGAATCCCTGTGGGAAAATCCCTGCTAAACAAAGTGTGCAACTCTGCCCTGTCCTCACCAGTGTAAATTACAACAGGCCTCATAGTTTAACAGCACCCGGCTTCTAAAATGGGAAGGTTAACAAAATGCCACTTTTCATTTGTTTCAGTGAGCTGCTTGACACCACTTTAGTGCTTGTAGTGGCAGATACAAGCAGATCAAATTCCACCTGCTAATTTCTGCAGCATTTAATGCAACGTTCCACAAAAATGTGTAGTAAGTGACCAGGGAGCAACCCATACAATATCATAATACCTACCGTAGGTGCCGATTCAATTTGTATTATGTACATCTATTTTTTACATTTTGTTACAATTCTAAACAAACTTAGCAAATAATTCACCCCTACCACACAGGATGCTGTGCTACCTGCTAATGTGTGAATAGTTTAAAGCATGCCATGTGCAGTGTGATCGAGGAAACACTTTACTACCTCAAAAGCAAAAATATCTAAATGAAAAATAATTTTCAGTGGTAAAGTCACTGGAGATCACTAGTTCGATTCCCAGGTGATGCTGTAGCCTTCTGCAGCAGGGTGGCCTGGAGAAAGCTGATTGGCCGAGCTCTCTCACAGGGTTGGGACGGAAGTTACTTAGCGCGTTCTCTCATAAAAAAAAAAATATATATATATATATATATATATATATATATATATATATATAAAATCAGTTTTGAAGCACATGAATTGCCACAGGCATAACTAAATTTGTAATTTTTCCTTCATCTCTCATCAGTTAAACGTTTAAATAGCATACTTGCATACAGGTAACCAACAGCACAACTCATTTTTAATTCAGAACTGGTTAAACCCAGCGATGTAAACACTTAACAAGAGTCCTATTGGGAAAAGAGGGGGAAAAAAATGCCTCATTACAAAACCTCTTTTGTGTATCAGTGGGTGCGAAATATATTTTCCCCAGTCATGCACCAAGCAACAGGGCACTACTGACTATCCTGTATAATGTCCTATTCTTTTTTTTCTGCTTGCTCAGAAGACAGAGGCACGTGAATTCACAGGTCAAAGGCAGTGAGAAGTCAATCACCACCCCTGCCAGGAACATTGTGTTTGCTCCAACTGCTGCATCAACTGAAAAAGCAGAAAAGTTCCTCTCATATCAGCACGGTGCTAGTCAAACAGTACATAAATTCTATGTGGCTCAACCATATAACCATCAGGTAAGGTAGTAAAATAGGAGGCATTCTTAGAAAAATTATGAGGAACCGTGTTGATAAGCATACAGTAGATACTTAACAAATCCAGGGCTTATTATGTAACTAGCAAAATACTACTTAAAGAAACCTCTGGAGACTTTGCAAAAATGTCGGGTAGCAAAACTGTTCTAATTACTGTAGGGAATTGTTTGTAGTCCAAAATGGAGTGATCATGACATCTGATTAAAGAACTTTTTGGTCTCGTCAAAGAAGGGTATCCAAATTCAGCCGGGATAGTGTACAGGTCACCTGGTAATTAAACATCAACATATTTTGTGTATTTTTTGCTGTATGACTCCACACTGTCCAGTCTTAAAAACCTTTATTTGCCATCTTTTTTAATCAGCTAGATATGAACATTTATATGTTGTAGGTCACTATAGGAGGAATGCATTACATTACTTTAAAACTAGGCAAAAGGTCACTTTTTAAATCACAAGATATGCACTCCACCCACCACAAAGACAGGGAAATCCCACTGTGACAGAAGACTAGCACCAGAGTCTGAAAGTGTACTAGTGTGATAATGCCTGGGTGGACATTTCAGAATGATGATGATGCAATCGATAACTGGTGTCTCAGTCTCTCTTATGTAACACAGATTATTTCCATGGGTTTATAGGCTCAGACTTTCACTCCGAAGCATTGTAATATGATGAATTATGATGATTTATAAACCCCCACAAGCTATTTTACTTACCTTGAAAATTTTTAAATTATTTTGTGGTTCTTCCAAAAGGTTCTTGATTGCAATATACATTCGCTGTTTGCTCCTACAAAAAAAAAAAGGAAATGCAAATTAGTGCATGCAGCTTCTTGTCTTCAAGACCTATACCATACTTTGTGCAACAGAATGCATCACAAAGTTATATTTGTGCGTCATGCTTCAGTGAAAGCCAAAGATGGGCAACTGTATTTGTATTTCATGTTCATTTGTGAGTCATGAGGTAAATTATTAACCCAAAAGGCACCCATTACAAAAGGTCTGCTGTGGAAGAGTGATATGATTCTTATGTGGCTGGATAACAGAAGCCTGACCAAAGTTCATTCATTAACTTTGAGTTAGTGATGGATCACTAAATGAAATCGTATATAAACAGTATATTTAAAATGTGTGAAGATGATGGGATTAAAAAGCCTAAAAAAATTACATTAACACCACTTTTCTATTAATGCAGTAAAATTAGCTGTTTATTTGTATACAGTGAGTATGCTTTAGCATCAACTGGGCTTTAATAACTATTGATTATTGTAAAAATATAATCATAAAAAAAAACTAATAAATAAAATCCTCTATGGAATCAATAAGCAGCCAAATTTCCCATTATACACTTTTAAATAATGTGCCTATGGTGGAGTAGTTGGGTATTTATCAGTTGATTGATTAGTTAAATGGGTCTCAAAATTCTAAAACACAAGCCTTCATGACTTTAGCTCCTTTATATCAGGTTACTTGGCAGGGCCGACTGCTGCTTCATTGCCCTAGAGCTTCCTGAGCCACCAAACATTCTGACATCATTATTTCTTTTGCAGGACTTCTAAAGACTTCCTCTTCAGGCATTATAGGGGCCCACACACAATTTACGAATGAAATGATCTTTTTGTTACCACCAAGAGCCCTCTTAACCCCTGCAGGTTCAAAGCCTTCGACTGTTACAGTACATGCATGTTTTTACAAGTCTATCTGGATAAGACTGTTTGCTAAATGACTAAATATAAACGTTAGTATTTAATTCCATCCAGCTGGTCTAGTGTTTGGCATGTGTGTTACGTTTCTCAACCTCGATACACACCTAGCTTGTAGGAGTACATTATAGATCATCCCTTCCTGGTACAGTGTGTGTGTGTGTGTCTGTGTGTGTCTGTGTGTCTGTGTGTGTGTGTGTCTGTGTGTGTCTGTGTGTGTCTGTGTGTGTCTGTGTGTGTCTGTGTGTGTCTGTGTGTGTCTGTGTGTGTCTGTGTGTGTCTGTGTGTGTCTGTGTGTGTCTGTGTGTGTCTGTGTGTGTCTGTGTGTGTCTGTGTGTGTCTGTGTGTGTGAAAAGTGCGATAAGAAGGCCAGAAATCCATGAAGCATAGCGAGAAGCTCTAATTTTTGTTAGTGATGGGAATCACAACATTACCTAATTTTTATGCTTTTAAATAATGCTAGCTTGAATCTGACTATTTTCAGTGTTTCCCACAAGTCTGAAATATACTTGCAGTATTAGCCAGCGGAACGGGCCAGCATTACCTGCCGCCAGCACAAAAGTGGTCAACTATATACAACAAACAAATACCCATGACTTTAATATAATAATTAATTTTTCTTTTAATTTATTTTTCAGAGATTCAGTCTACTAACACTCCCCTCTATCTACCCATATGTGAAGAGGCTGGGGTCAGGGGTAGCTCATTGGACTATGGACTATGGTTCTGAAGGGCCCAAGTTCAAATCCCACGACCACCAATTTGCCACTGTTGGGACCTTAATGCCCTTAACCTCACGCTCAGATGCTCAAAGAGATAAAAGTTATTCTAGATAAAGGCAAGCCCTAAATGTAAGATTTTCTTATTAATAAAACTAGTAAGAACTAAACGCTCTGTGGTGTATAAAAATGACACTAACACCAGCACATAGCCCTTTAAACCCAGAAAATTTTTATCCCTTTTATTTTTTTGCATTATTATGTTTTAATAAATGATATATAAGGATGCAAAGTTAAATGGTGTTATTATTTTTATGGCAGCTGGAATCTGCTGCATTAACTGCCTCCCAGCACACCGTTTAAGGTAGCAGAAGAAACAGGTAGCACTAGCGCAATTGGGAACTGTCCCGTACTGGTTAATTGATTGTGGGTGGCGTTGTTCTCCTGGAAGAACAGGCAAATATTCTTGGGCAGCCATCAATATACTTCGACAGTCCGCCAAAGTACAAGATGTGTAGGAAACATTGATATTAATTTAAGTGGAAAAAAATTAATGGGGGGGGGATAACCACTATGGTATGCTTAATCAAATTTGCCTAATAAAATTTGTACTGAAGGAGTCAATGAATGTCTCTAACCTTCACTGTCTGTTTCTGACCACAGTAGCACTCATGGCGCAAGTTTTTTTTTTTTTTTTTGCAAGTCTTTTTTTGCATTGCAAGTCTACAATGTGCATTATGATTTCCAAAACAACTTACCCTGAGAAGAGATCCAAGGGGCAATATCTGCTTAACCTGTTCCACTTCCCATTGGCTACCTACACATGGGAAAACAAAACAAGACGCAGACAGATTTGCATCACATTTGCAGTTAAGCTCAATATACACTTGCATAACAAAACATCAAAACTGCCTGCTATCATCATTAATTAAAGTAATCACAATAACAAGATAATGTGTTTAGTGACGGTACAATCACATTAAATTACAATGTCCATCAGTGAATGAAGCACTTTAAGGTGACCGTTCCCAGCTGCCTGCTAATACAGAACAGAAAGCAGAAGCGTGGCAACTTGTTCCTGTTAGCATGTAGCACAGTTGTCTTACACTTTTCCTCACCTTAAAATGCTGATGCATACAAAATCGGCACACTTTACGCTTGCATTCCTTGGTAACGTGTCTTGAAAAGGGTAGAAATCCACATTTTGGCTGGGGAAAATAAATAAATAAAAGTTACATTCATGGCCAATACTGAAAAACACCCACAAAATGCAATTAAGCAACTAAACTATACGTCAAACTAAAAAAGAAAAGAAGCTCAAAATTTTAGACAAAATTAAATCTAGAACACCATTGAAGATTGTAGAAAGCTAGCTACACTTCAAGAAATGCATCACTCTATCCACGTTTCCACTGCTACAAACTGTCCATGATTGGAGCAGAGGCTTATGGCATTTAACAGCATATGTCAGCTGCCTACAGAGTGTCATGTCAATGCTCTTGAAGTGTCTTATTATTTTTACCTTAATTTCTACACACAGAGGAGGTCGTAGATCTCCAAAGTGGCATGGCGAGAGGTGGGTGAGGTTGGGAAGGCACAGGCCACATCCACTGAAAGTGTCCATCACTTTATCGCACCGCAATTCTGCATGATAATGGGGAAAAAGTAGAAGTTCCTCAGTGCGGAACAGGAACTGGATTAACCCACAGAGAAGTAAAACTACATTTAAACAATGATAAAGGTTTTCCAAAAGGCAGATGGTCACAGGGAACAGCTGGAGTTCATCAGTAGGACATGGAAAATTTTTAAAAATTAGCCAGGGGAGTTCTGTAAACATTTGCTTATTTGTTGGATGCCACAGAATTTTGACAGTCATTTTGACTAGCAAAGTTGACGCAATCAAATATCCAAATACTAAACAGTCATAGTGCCCAGACTTCTTCTGATTATCATTGTTTAGAGCCTCATGTAATTTGCAGAACTATTACATCTGGCTCATGTGAAGCCAATTCTCTGCATGTTTATATGGTGTGTACTGCTGCATGACCAGCATTGTCCAGGATGTTTATTGTAATGTGCAGCACTGCACTTCTTGCTTAGCTGGAAGTAGATTCACATCCTGATCATATCTTAAGTTTGATTAAATTTACTGCCTGGCCAAAAAAAACGAACTATTCCGAATGGGTCAAATTACTGGGCTGCCACAAGCCAGGGAAAAAAAATTGACATTACTGGAACTGGATTAAGATTATCAAAATGACAGGATAGTTCTGAACTGTCAGCTTTGTGAATGAAATGTGGTCAAAGAAAGATCAGTTAATCACTTGAAGTTGCATGGTTAAAAAAAAAAAAAAAAAACAGGAAAAACTATCACTATGCTTAATAGTGAAATTAAGAGCATTAAGAGCACACGCATGCACGCACAATGTGATGAGAACTCTCAGGATTAGGACTAAACAGCTGTGTGACCATAAGAAAATCATCAAAAGACTTAAATTTTCTAGAAATGCACCATCATGCGTAGTGGCCACTGTACAAGCCACTAGAGGCAGTGTTATGATCTGGTGCTGCTTCAGTTGGTCAGGTCTAGGGTCAGCAATGTTATGTGGAAATGAAATGAAGTCAGCTGACGACCTGCATGTACTGAATGACCATGGTATCACATCAATAGATTTTTTTCCTTTCCTTATGAAACAGGCATATTCCAGGATTCAAATTGTGAAAGTGTGCTTGTGGGAGCATAAAGAGTCATTGTCATATATAAACTGGCCACCACATTGTGTGCTGTAATTAAAATTAATGGTAAATTAAATCTTAGAATGTGTGTTACCTTTATTGGTGTTTTCTTTTTCTTTAGTTATGCATACAGTGTTTCGTGTGTTTCACTGAGGTGCTAAAGGGACAATATTTTATTCTAATGTATATGGGATGGCGTCAAATTTACTCGGGTCAGGTCTTACTTACATGCATACAGATAGGTAAATATAGACACACAGTTAGGGACACACGCAGCAATCAAAAATTGTGAAATGGTTACATCTGCTTCACTTTCTTTACCTGGGCGTTCTTGCTGGATCTTTAAAGACAGCTGCCGTACAAAGTCCAATGGGAGTTTAACAACTTCCTGTCAACATTTAAAACAATATGTTTCAAAACACTCATGGTTACACCCTGTGATCAAGCAAAGCAATCACAGTTATTTGTTTAATCTTTCTTTAAAAAAAAACTTCAATTAACTTACTCCACTGTGCACATATTTCTCCCCCAACATGGGCTTCATGACATTTCTGCTATAATCCACTATGTTAACTATGTGCTGGAAAGCTTGCTCTGTCGTCTGCATGGGAGAAGAAGAGAAGATAAACCACTTCATGCATTTTGAAACACATGAGCTCCTTCACATGACAACATTAACGTCCAGTATGACAGCCACATGTTTAAGGAAAGGGCAGAGTACGTAGGACTCTTTTACCACCAAATATTAATAGAATGAGACAATCGTGTACCTGATGCGTGTTTTCTGCATCTTCGGAAGGGTATTTCAAAAGCCGGAGGACTCTGGAGTGCTGAGAAACAAAAAGCACATGTCAGTGCTCAATTGATACAGCTCCATTAAAAGATACCAGTTTGGTCTGATGAACTTTCTATCTGATGTGAGCTCCTTTTTCGTGTCTATCCGTGAACGGCTATTAAGCTTTTTAATACATTTAGCCCAACTTTTAACTGAGATAAAGCAGACCATACATTATCTTAGACCAGACATTATCTTAATAACTTAAACAGAAGTATTAATTACTATGTTACAAGCAAACATACTTTTGTCCACACAAAACACCACACCCACAGTTCTGTGCCAGAATCTGTGTGCCAGAACACAGCTACAAACAAGTACAGTATGGTTAGTCTGGTTTTTTTTTTTGTTGCCGTTAATAGCCGGTATTTTCCAACTCAGATAGAAGTGGATAGAAGGTATGTCAAAAACACAGTGTCAACATGCACACTAATAATCTGATTACCTAACTTCAGAAGACTACTTTAGTACTCATGCAAATACAGCCCTGACAGCTGTTAAAGCAGACGTCAATAATCTGGTATCTTTTTTCTTCACTTGTACATTAACCAAAAATAAATAAATAAAAAAGGTAACCCAAACGCATTGATTCATAGAGACTTAACCCATGAACCAGACCCAACACCACTCAACGGACATTTGTTTAACCCTGTATAAACCAGCTGTAGCAAAAGTGCACAAGCCAAGATTTCCTGAAGTCAGGCAAGTTAAAAATAAATAAATAAATCACACTGAAACTCTTACGTCTTCTCTACGCCTACCTCTCTAAAATCTTCAGTGACGTTCTAGATTTAATTTGGACTAAAAATTTGAGCTTCTTTTCATTTTTAGTTTGACGTATAGGCCTATTTTCACTTCTGCTAATGGTTTCCTGTATCACCCACAATGCTACCTGCTGACAGTGGCGCAGTGGGATTTAGCCTTAACTTTAATTCAACCACGATAAAAGACACAGGCGCAGCAGAGCACTAACCCTTCAGCCTGTCCGGCTCTCGCATGTCCTCACCTGTACAAACCTGATCTTAAAGCTTTAACTTTATCAACACACCATCAGAAATGTCATAGGGCATGACATCTCATCGTTCGTCAACTACCTGAGCAGAACCTCTACAGTAACCCGTGTCACCACTGACTGGAACATGGCATTCAACGTCTTCCTTACATTAGATAAGCAGATTAATATATACTTCATTTGTCCCGAAGGAACTTCCATAAAGATGTCATTATTATGATATGAACATCACTAAAAACAGTGGGAGACAAAAGAAGGGTTTTCCATTGAATGTGTTTCTAGGTGGAGTTTTCTCATAAGCGTAGGTTGGTCAAATTCCTCTCATTTTCTCGCGGTTATTCACACATGTTCAGTGTCCTTAAAAAAAAAAAACACATGAATATAAAATGTCTCTCATAATACAAGAGATAATGTAAACTGTGGTCATTTTTACAAACAAACAAATAAATAAAAACAGGAAACTACATGTAGTCCTCTAACTGGGTATAAAGGCTTGGTTTCTCTGTATATGACCAAAGCTGGGCAAGAATAAGCTATTTCTTTAAAATATTTTTTTTTTCCAAAAAAATAAACAAAATAATAATACAGAAAAAATAAAATAAATCGTGGCTGTCTGATATATGGTTTTATCACTAAACTGAGGAAGAAAATCAGAGCAGAATGATTTAGAGGATCTGCAAAGAGAACAGGCCAAAATGTAGGAAGGATCACTTCCTCCGTCTCCTAGGCATCAGACTAAACGTCAGTTAAACCATCTCTTATTAGAAATAAATGTACTGATTTGTTCATACTCAACAGTCGGGTCGCAGATACTCAGCTGTTTTAGGGCTTCTCTCCACAACTAACACATCTTAATGATTTATCACGGGGGGAAAAGGCATCAGATTAACGTTTTTACGTTTGCTTTACCAGGACGTGTCTCTCATCTCGCCTAACTGAATGAATAACACAAGGACTGATGTCATAGACATGTGGCGTAAACTTGGATAACTAAGTACTTACGATACCGGTTCGATCAATGCGAAATAATTCTAACAAACTTATTTAACAAGATGTCTGTGTAAAAGTGTAAACAGTAAGTAAAGACTGACGAAGTAAGCAGATGCTAGTCAGTGCTGTGTGTGTGTTTATATATGTATAGAATAAGGCAACGTAGCGCGTGACACTCTAACGCTTCTTAGCAACTTAGCTAATGTTAAAAAATAAACCGCCAAACTTTCAAACAAAACAAAGCTTTAACATATATAAATGTAATATCTCTGGCAGCTCTGTTTAGGTACAACACCGGTTTTGTTAAACGCTAGCTTTGTTTTTGTTCCCCGTGAAGCGTGTGAGCGCTAATTAGCCGAGGCTAGCCCTGTCTCTGCCTGTCACAATTACCTGGATGTGAGAAACAACAAGGCTCTTGTTCCCTTCGCCGTGGTATTTCCAGTCGTTTTCGTCCATTTTGTCTAGTTCCATAACACGGCGGTGAGTACGGGGTGTTTCGTGTTGTTACGCTGAAAAAGTAAGAACGCAAATCTGACACTAACAGCTGACTTAGGCCAAGCGCAAACTTGGAGAAGTGGAGCAACCCAGGCGCCGCCGGACTCCTCTCTCACCCACACTGAGGAAGGAGAGAGTGCGCCCACCGCGTCATCAAGGGCACGCGCTGTCTTCACTCCGATTGGCTCCTGGAATTCAGAGGCGCGTTCTGATTGGTTCGTCGCTCCAGCTGAAATAAAAAAGAGGCCAGGTCCGGGAGAACAATCAATCCGAACGCGCGTCTAAAAAGAGGCGTGGACAACCAATCACAACGCGCGACTGAATTTTCAGTTCTTTTTTGTAACAAAAATAAATAATAATAAAAAAAAAAAAAAACATTTTACCGGGCAATAGGTTTCACATTGACTACGTGGTTAGCACTGTGGCCCTGCACTTCCACGGTGAGGGGTTGAATCTTACCTGCAGTGTGTGTGTGTGTGTGTGTGTGTGTGTGGAGTTTGCATGTTTTCATCATGTTTGATGGGTTTCCTCTGGGTACTTCGGTTTCCCCCCGAGTCCAAAGGCAAAGACATGCATTGTAGGCTAACTGGTGTTTACAATTTGCCCAAAGTCTTTCAACTTGGGGTTGCAAGATGTCAAGGTACTCAGCAACACAACTTGCTGCAAGCAAAAAAATTTTGCATATATAAAATCAAATCTTTGTAGTGTATATAGCATAGTCTATGTTTAAATGTTATTTATTACATTTTAGTAACTCCAACTAGTCAGAGTCACAGAGGATGCAGACCGTCTCAGAAACACTTGATAGTGAAATAACACCTGGATGGGATCATGCAATCGCGCACACACACACACACACTCATGTCTGGGGCACCTGTCCAGTGTCTTAATGTTTTTGAATTAAAAATATCAGTAAAAGAATGTAGGCATACAGAGTTTTACATCTACATTTTGTTTAAAATGTAGCATATTTTAAATATCCCCATATTCAAAGGTTGTGAGGATGTGACATTTATTTTTTTCCAACTTGAATGTCAATATATCCTTTAATAACCCTGATATAAGGACTGTTAAGTATAATTATTTTGCCAAACTTCTTCCTGTTTAAAGAGATTAATTTTAGAGATTAAGCTATCTGGTGCAAATAAAGAGGAAATCTGAGGAGACATTACAATGTACACAGCAGAGATCAGGTTAATGTGGTGCACAAAAGTATTTTACTTTTACCACAATAAACAAATCCATCATGCACAGCACATTTGTATAGTCTATTCATTTATATTCCGGAAGTCATCTGAAAACAGTGGTTTGTGGTAGCTCCACCCCTGCTCTATAAAGGTGTGATAATTTATCATCTTGTTATAATTCATGTTTACATAGTCCTACATTTTTCTATATGATAACCCATAGTAATAATGTATGTAAAATGAAATGTCATTACATTATTTAAAAAAATTGACCTAAAATTTATATGTTAATGAATGAGTAAACATAAGTTCAGATCACCATATGCTACCTGTGAGCAAATATTTTGTGGGTGGCCACTAACATGGTAGCGCATCTGTCACCAATATGAATAGATGCGATCTTTTCACTGATGCGTGTGTTGGAGGCACTAGAGAGTTAAAATGCTGCATAACAACAAATGAGCTACACGTAAAACGTGCATTTACTGTACCTCAAATATTACGTAGAATTCAAATATGATGAAATACACACTATGGGAAAAAAACCGAAGCATCATCTTTATTCAAAAGTATAAAACATGTACACATTTTTACAGGTTTTAAAAACAAGCACTGTATCAAAATATATCAACTTTTCTCAGTCTTTAAAAACATTTTTAATGTAAAATAAATGTGAGCCAAATGTGCAGAGACATTAGCTGGAGACAGTCATCACAGTGCAGGATTTGGATTGGTTCGAGTGACCGAGTTCTTCTTTGCAGCTGTCCACGGTGTTCAGATGAGTCTCTGGCTGCAGTGGCGTAGACTCGTACAGTACGCATATGGACCCATGCTCTCCTATACGATAGGACACTTCATATGGATCAACCCACATTGTAAGCTCACTGGGCAATAGGGAAAAAAGCTGCTCCTTGCTGAGGCCGATGGCATGAGCGACCTTCCCTAAAAGCGGGTCCATCTTGTGATTTATCCGGATACAGCGATATCCTGAACCTCTAAATGGTGCGTCAGGGAACCAATGATGCTGATAATGCTCTAAAACCATGGGGGAAACAAAAACAAAACTAAGTTCAACTTGTATATGGTTTCAAGAATACATTTGTTGTTAAAACAATTATCATTCACTTTAGATGAAAGACAGCGTTTGGGGCAGTACTAGTGCTACTGTGATGTAAATCTTTCCTATTTGACCTCAAAAGACTGTTTTGTTTTGTGAAATATTTGTTAAATGTCATGTTTTACTTTACCTCCTAAAGCCTCTTCCAAAGAATGGCTGAAGTGTTGGAGTTGTTCTTCAGACAGAAGTCGTGTTCCTCTCAATAAAGTGGAAATAAAGTTCACAGCTGTGGACACCTCGGCTTTCATCGTGAAATATTTTCATAAGCTGCAAAATATCAAACAACACGTTGTTTGTAATGATACATTGAAAATTAGCTAATTTAGAAGTTAGCTTTGAGTCTCCTAGCCTGAGTAACTGGTTGGCACTTTTCCTTTGTTCACAAAACAAGGATAAAACGACTATTAAACACGACTCACCTCCTCCAGACTCGTCAAAAGTATCTCACATTGACTTCCTAGTTCTTTTCTAATCGGAATTTGAACACTACATTGACCGCAAAAATAAAATGAATCGACTTTCTTTCGACCAACTTATATCCACTTCTACAGCACTGACCAAAATAGGCTCAACAGCGGCCTTGTTCTGAATCGCTTCCGAATCATTTTGCAAGTGTGCTCCGTAGGGCACGAAATAAGAGGATTCTGCACCCTAAGTAGTAGACTTGGTGTCTATTTGGTATTCGTCCCTCGCAATTGTGACGTTGCGGAATGTGTCAGGTAGTAAACAGTCTAGAGCGTCGGAGAGGTCAGCCGTCCAATCAATTATCACAGAAGTGATGACGTCACATAGTGCGCGTTCAGTCTCCCAGAGCGACAAATTGAGAATGCTAGCTTAGTTACTATCTTCCTTATGTTCCCCATTATGATGTGAGAAAAACAGCATTTGTTTTGATTTAATGCACAGAAACATATCTCGAAAACCAGGCATTTGAATCGTTTTTCACAGTAATGCAAAATATGGATGTATTATGTATGGATCATACTCAGTACACGTCTTGCTACCCAACAATATAGTTGCAAAAGTTCATAGTTATTTTATAGTAATATTTCATAATACAAAATCCAGTGTTGTTCTAAAATGTAGATCAAATATTTTGACTGGTGTGTCCAAACTTTTACCTGGTACTGTATATGTTGTTTTTAATTAAGCAAATCCCAAAAATCTATTTAACACATAAGAATTCTGTAAGCGGCAGCATGGTGGCTCAGTGGTTACCTCTGTTGCCTTGCGCCTCCAGGGTCCGGTTTCCATTCTCGCCTCGGGTGTGTGTGCGTGGAGTTTGCATGTTCTCCCCATGCTTGGTGGGTTTCCTCTGGGTAGTCCGGTTTCCTTCTATAGTCCAAAGTCTAGCAGATTAGGCTAATTGTTGCTCCCAATTGCCTATAGTGTGTGAATGAGCATGTGAGTGTGTGTATGTGCATACTCCTTGATGAATTGCCAACTCATCCAGGCTGTACCCAGCTTTGTGGGGGGTTTGGCCCCCAGCAATCCTGTATAAAGGATAAAGCGATATAGACGATGAGTGAGAGGATGAGTGAGTGAGTGAGTGTGAATTCTGTAAGAATAGTAAATTGTCTTGCCCATTCTCAAAGTTTTGAAATTTAGTCACTGACTGAGAAAAAATCCTAGCAGTGTTTTGTAGATTTTATAGGGGGTTTGTGCTTTTTCATAATGGATCATACAGACCAAAATATACAGTCGTGGCCAAATGTTTTGAGGATGACACAGATATTAGATTTTACAAAGTTTGCTGCTAAACTGCTTTTAGATCTTTGTTTCAGTTGTTTCTGTGATGTACTGAAATATAATTACAAGCACTTCATACATTTCAAAGGCTTTTATCGACAATTACATGACATTTATGCAAAGAGTCAGTATTTGTAGTGCTGGCCCTTCTTTTTCAGGACCTCTGCAATTCGACTGGGCATGCTCTTAATCAAATTCTGGGCCAAATCCTGACTGATAGCAACTCATTCTTTCATAATCACTTCTTGGAGTTTGTCAGAATTAGTGGGTTCTTGTTTGTCCACTGCCTCTTGAGAATTGACCAAGTTCTCAATGGGATTAAGATCTGGTGAGTTTCCAGGCCATAAACCCAAAATTTCAATATCTTGGTCCCCGAGCAACTTAGTTATCACTTTTGCCTTATGGCAACGGTCCTCCATCGTGCTGGAAAATGCATTGTTCTTCACCAAACTGTTGTTGGATTGTTGGAAGAAGTTGCTGTTGGAGGGTGTTTTGGTACCATTCTTTATTCATGGCTGTGTTTTTGGGCAAAATTGTGAGTGAGCCCACTCCCTTGGATGAGAAGCAACCCCACACATGAATGGTCTCAGGATGCTTTACTGTTGGCATGACACAGGACTGATGGTAGCGCTCACCTTTTCTTCTCCGGACAAGCCTTTTTCTAGATGCCCCAAACATTCAGAAAGAGGCTTCTTCGGAGAATATGACTTGCCCCAGTCCCCAGCAGTCTATTCACCATTTTTTCTGCAAAAGATCAATCTGTCCCTGATGTTTTTTTTGGAGAGAAGTGGCTTCTTTGCTGCCCTTCTTGACACCAGGCCATCTTCCAAAAGTCTTCACCTCACTGTGCGTGCAGATGTGCTCACACCTGCCTGCTGCCATTCCTGAGCAAGCTCTGCACTGGTGGCACTCCGATCCCACAGGTGAATCCTCCTTAGGAGACGATCCTGGCACTTGCTGAACTTTCTTGGACGCCCTGAAGCCTTCTTAACAAGAATTGAACCTCTTTTCTTGAAGTTCTTGATGATCCTATGAATTGTTGATTTAGATGCAATCTTAGTAGCCACAATATTCTTGCCTGTGAAGCCATTTTTATGCAACGCAATGATGGCTGCACGCGTTTCTTTGCAGGTCACATGGTTAACAATGGAAGAACAATGATTTCAAGCATCACCCTCCTTTTAACATGTCAAGTCTGCCATTCAGCGTTGTGCTCGTCATAATTCTCACCTGAGTTAACAAGATGATTACTGAAATGATCTCAGCAGGTCCTTTAATGACAGCAATGAAATGCAGTGGAAAGGTTTTTTTGGGATTAAGTTAATTTTCATGGCAAAGAAGGACTATGCAATCCATCTGATCACGCTTCATAACATTCTGGAGTATATGCAAATTGCTTTTATAAAAACTTAAGCAGCAACTTTTCCAATTTCCAATATTTATGTTATTCTCAAAACCTTTGGCCACAACTGTATTAAATTACTTGTTTCTAGTGTAGACATGGATAGCTTTTAGCTGTTGCTACCAGAGCATGCATAATCACATGATGGATTGAGCAATTTCATTGGGTTAATAAATAGTTCCGTTATGTGTAAAAGTTAGTGCCCTCTCTTTTAATTCTATTGTGTTTGTGTGTGTGTGAAAACATAATAAAATCTTCTGATCATAGTAATCATCTTAGTATTAGGCAAATACAACATCAGATGAACATCATATAACATTTTTTACTGTGTTTTTTTTATTAAATTTATTTAATAAAATATGTGTATTATTTATTTAACAACAATGGTGCCTAAAAGAAAAAAAAATATGTGGGGAAGTACCCACCCATGGTTTAATAGCTTGTTGATCCACTTTTAGCATCAATATCATCTTGATCAAACTTGTATTTATTAAAGTACAAAAATATACCAGAACATTAATATACTGGAAATTTAGTATATTAGAGAAAAAGAAAAGCTGTTGAAGTTGATAGCTGACAATTCTTTATCAGCTTAGTAAAGCCAAGAACTTCTGAAGCTGTAGAAGGTGATGTCGAAGAATGTTTGAAATGTTCGATTATTATTTGTTTATTGTTTTCCTTTTACTGCTTGTGATTGCTATAAAAGCTACAAAGTGAGTTAAGGCAGTTTTCCATGAATCGAACAACCTGTTCTGACAACAGGCACTGCAGTAAATCCCTGGATCACTTTTCTTCAAACATGTAAGGGGAAGTAAATTTATAACAAACAAAAGAAAGTTTTTGTCTTTAGCCTGGACGAAACCTGATTTTTCAAAGATATATCTTTACGTTTCTTACATTGGAGGACCTATCCAATGTATGTATGTCTGTCTGTCTGTTTGTCTGTCCTGCCAGATTTTGTCACAGCATCATCCAAAACTGGCTCTACATTTAATGAAGCTTAGCCTTAGATATTTCCCTGAAGCTAAACCTTAAATGATTCCATAAATGAAAGAAAAATGTTGAGTAGAAGGGAAGTTATGAGCAGTTATGTTCCAGATAATAAACCGCAAGTTTTGACAGCGTACTGAACATGCATCAAACTGTGGGTGCATCTTAAATCAAACTCTGAACAGAATTGAATTGAACATTTGCAGTACTTACAGTAGATACCTGCCTGAAGTTTGATCTGCCCCATAAGTAAAATCAAAATGTTGAGTAAAAGCGATATTATAAACAATTATGTCTTTGATATAATAATCCATTTTAAAATAAGCTACTTATTCTAAATATCATTGATTCACTCAAAGTAAATGTACTGTATGTATGGTTCTGCAGTAACTGATTCATCAATGTTGTATTTAGTAAAGTGAAGTACATAAGTATTCCAGAGCATCACTCAAAGTGAATCAAAGGCATAACATACTCAACCCTAGAGAGAGAGTTCTGCCATACAAAAAGAAAGGCAGACTTCTACCTGAAATGATAATATCACTGATTACATAAGGATAAGATAAGAAAAGATAAAATAAAACTTTACTAATCCTGGAGGAAACTCTTGTGCCAAAGCCTGCTCCAAAAGCAAAGAGAATAAAAAAATACACACTCAATGAAGTAGTAAATAATATAAAACATTTTCCTTATTCCATATCCACAAACATGACATGACAAACAAGACATGGTATGGACAAAAGGAGAATACAGCAACTGGTCGCAATTGAGTAGCAGAAACCACATTCTAATGTAGAATTTACATAGCAATCATGACGAATAATATTGCACATGATATTGCTAAATGATGTTACATATGAGATTGTGAATTGATATTGCTCATAATATTACTAAAAGATATTGCACATGATTCTGCTAAATGATATTGCATATGATATTGTTAAAGCTGATCGGCTCGTTTTTAGCTTTGACCTTTTAACTCTTTCTAAAAACTCTTTACCTGTCAACAATGGGTACTAACGCTAGTAATTTATATGTTTACATTACATACTATATGAGGATATATTTGTTGTCCAAACATAACATTCATTCCAAACCAGTCATGCTCCTCCACTCATCCAGCAAGATCCTGTGGACTTCTGAGATGAATTACTCTTTTTGTTACCTTAAATAATCTCTAAGTTCAGCTCCAGAATTGGGCCTACCTGATTATGGCTAGCCATTTCACCTATATGTCTATGAATGTGGGGGTGTTGCAGCAGGGATCTTAGCCCGAGAGCATGGCGAGACCTATCGCCCAGTTGCATATAGGTGAAATGGCTTGCCATAATCAGTAGTGTAGTCTCACTCCATTTCTTTAACAGCAAGAACTAGCAACGCAAACAGTAAAACTATTCATGGTAGGTTTCTCTTTTTACTGGAAAGGAGAAGTTAGTGCAGTCTTACATCTCTGTCTCTAAATACCTGCCTGAGCACAAAGACACCTGGACACGTTAAGAGAAAAATAAACTTCTTTCCCCCGAAAAGAGAAACAAAAAACCTTCATGTTCTATAATTTTTACACTAATCTACATTGCAACAAACAAACACAAACACAATTTTAAACCCAGGTTTGTATTCAAAAATTGAGATACTGCTTTTAAAGTACAGGGTGGGCCATTTATATAGATACACCTTAATAAAATGGGAATGGTTGGTGATATTAACTTCCTGTTTGTGGCACATTAGAATATGTGAGGGGGGAAAACTTAACTCAAGATGGGTGGTGGTCAGGCATTTCACCGCATATCGTACTGTGTATGACTATGTATGTGACAAATAAAATTTGAATTTGAATTTGACCATGTTGGCCATTTTGAAGTCGGCTATTTTGGATCCAACTTTGTTTTTTCAATAGGAAGTGGGTCATGTGACACACCAAACTCATTGGGAATTTTACAGGAAAAACAATTGTGTGCTTGGTTTTAACATAACTTTATTCTTTCATGAGTTATTTACAAATGTCTGACCACTTATAAAATGTGTTCAATGTGCTGCCATTGTGTTGGATTCTCAATGCAACCCTCTTCTCCCACTCTTCACACACTGATAGCAGCACCACAGGAGAAATGCTAGCACAGGCTTCCAGTATCCGTAGTTTCAGGTGCTGCACATCTCGTATCTTCACAGCATAGACAACTGCCTTCAGTTGACCCCAAAGATAAAAGTCTAAGGGGGTCAGATAGGGAGACCTTGGGGGCCATTCAACTGGCCCACGACGACCAATCCACTTTCCAGGAAACTGTTCATCTAGGAATGCTCCTACCTGACACCCATAATGCACCATCTTGCTGGAAAAACTGAGGGAACGTGCCAGCTTCAGTGCATAAAGAGGGAAACACATCATCATGTAGCAATTTCGCATATCCAGTGGCTTTGAGGTTTCAGTTGATGAAGAATGGCCCCACTATCTTTGTACCCCATATACCACACCATACCATCAATTTTTTTGTTCCAACAGTCTTGGAGGGATCTATCCAATGTGGGTTAGTGTCAGACCAATAGCGGTGGTTTTGTTTCTTAACTTCACCATTCACATAAAAGTGCAAATTCTGCAAATTCAGTGCGCTGATCTGGGTCATCCTCGTTGAGATGCTGCAGTAGCTGGAGTTTGTAAGGGTGCCATTTGTAAGTAGCTAATATCCGCCGATGGGATGTTCGACTAATGCCACTCTCCAGTGACATTCGGCGAGTGCTACGCTGTGGGCTCTTGCTGAATGAGGCTAGCACAGCCATTGATTGTTTCCTGAAAAGTTTTCCACCTCACATATACTAATGTGCCACAAACAGGAAGTTAATATCACCAACCATTCCCATTTTATTAAGGTGTATCCATATAAATGGCCCACCCTGTACTATAACAGTATAGATATTGGATACTGTCTTTAATTTTGTAGTGCAGGTTGAATTGATTTCCAAGGTGATGAAACCTATAATGGATGATTTTATGAAGAATATGCAAGAATTTAAATATTAATTATTTGACTAGGCCTATATTTATAACTCTCACAAGACATCAAATAATAATATTTTAAAAAGATGATTACGCTGCTGCATTTAGTTTAACATTTGCATTTACAGCAAACTCTTAAAAGATTTATCCATAAGTAAGCATTTATAGTTTTAATGCAAATACCTAAATATGTTTTAAATGAAAGTCCATAATGACAATAGGAAATGTCTATAGAGGGTAATTTTTCCTGCCATCATGCGAGGCCTTGTTATAAATGAATCTTATGGAGTGAGATAAGATGAATCAAAATTAGATTTTGTTTTCCTTTATATAACCATTTTTAATGGTAATAAAAAAAATTGTATCTGAAAGAAATGAATAATAGGAAATTCGTTAGAGATTGGATGTGTTCTTATTTGTATTCACAAAAACATTATCTGACCCACATCAGCAGGATATTACATTGTGCAGTGGTTAAACAACACAGACTGTTTACACTGAGAAGCAAAAAGGAGATAAGGTGACATCCGTGTTATTTCACCCATTTGTTATTGCTTTATTATCGATGCTTTGTATCTTTGCTACAGTGCCTTATATAGCTATTTAACCCTCAAGGCCTGTTCCACATTTTGTACTGTAACAACCTGAAACTGAATTAACCTATTTGGGAATTTGTCATTTGATTCGCAGAGTATAACTTACATTCGAAGGTAAAAAGGAGAGGAGGAGGGCGTGTTCGAAAGCAGAGAGAAAAAAAGGAAAGGCAAGAGTTTAGGAGTGATAGAAGGGACTTTGAATGTTGAGACCATGACAGGGAAGGCAAGAGAGTTGGTTGATATGATGCAGAAAAGGAAGGTGGATATACTGTGCGTCCAGGAGACCAGGTGGAAAGGTAGCAAGACTAGAAGCTTAGGATCAGGGTTCAAATTGTTTTACCATGGTGTGGATAGTTATTCTAGTTTTAGTTATTCTAAAAGGGGAGTTTGTTAGGAATGTTCTAGAGGTGAAAAGAGTATCAGACAGGTTGATGAGTATGAAACTGGATATTGAAGGGGTGATGTTAAATGTTGTTAGTGGCTATGCCCCACAGGTAGGATGTGAGTTAGAAGAGGAGACATTCTGGACTGAGTTAGATGAAGTGATGCAGAGCATCCCCAGAGGTGAGAGAGTGGTGATTGGTGCAGACTGCAATGGACATGTTGGGGAAGGGAACAGAGGTGATGAAAATGTGATGGGCAGGTTTGGTCTTCAGGACAGGAATGTAGAAGGACAGATAGTGGTGGACTTTGTAAAGAGGATGGAAATGTCAGTAGTAAATCCTTTTTTCCAGAAGAGACAGGAACATAGGGTGACATATAAGAGTGGAGGCAGAAGCACTCAGGTCGACTACATCTTGTGTCGACGTTGTAATCTGAAAGAGATTAGTGGCTGCAAAGTGTTGGTAGGGGAGAGTGTAGCCAGACAACACAGAATGGTGGTGTGTAAAATAACCCTGGTGGTGAGGAAGGTGAAGAGGACAAAGGCAGAGCAAAGGACAAAGTGGTGGAAGCTGAGAAAGGAAGAATGTTGTGTAGTCTTTAGAGAGGAGTTGAGACAGGCTATGGGTGGTCAGGAGGTGCTTTCAGTTGACTGGACAACTACAGCCAATGTGATCAGGGAGACAGGAAGGAGGGTACTTGGTGTATCATCAGGTAAGGCAAAAGTGGACAAGGGGACTTGGTGGTGGAACGAGGAAGTTCAGGAGTGTATACAGGGAAAGAGGCTAGCTAAGAAGAAATGGGACACTGAGAGGACTGAAGAGAGTAGACAGGAGTACGGAGAGATGCAGCGTAAGGTGAAGGAAGAGGTGGCAAAGGCCAAACAAAGAGCATTTGAGGCTTTATGAGGTTGTATGCTAGATGGATAGTAAGGAGGGTGAGATGGATCTGTACAGGTTGGCGAGGCAGAAAGATAAAGATGGGAAGGATGTGCAGCAGGTTAGAGTGATTAAAGATAGAGATGGAAATGAACTGACAGATGCCAGAAGGGTAATAGGAACATGGAAGGAGTACTTTAAAGAGTTGATGAATGAGGAAAACCAAAGAGAACAAAGAGTAGAAGAGGTGACTGTTGTGGAACAGGAAGTAGCAAATATTAGTAAAAGTAAGGTGAGAAGGGCATTGAAGAGGATGAAGAGTGGAAAGGCTGTTGGTCCTGATGACATACCTGTGGAGGTATGGAAGTGCTTAGGAGAGGTGGCAGTAGAGTTTCTAACTAGTTTGTTTAACAAGATCTTGGAGAGTGAGAAGGGGAGGGGTGAGCATTTTTGAGCAGCAATATGGTTTCATGCCTAGAAAGAGTACATCAGATGCAGTATTTGCTTTAAGGATGCTGGTGGAGAAGTACAAAGAAGGTAATGAAGAGTTGCATTGTGTCTTTATAGATTTAGAGAAGACGTACGACAGGGTGCCGAGAGAGGAGCTGTGGTGTTGTATGAGGAAGTCTGGAGTGGCAGAAAAGTATGTTAGAGTGGTGCAGGACATCTATGAGAGCTGTAAGACAGTGGTGAGATGTGCTGTAAGTGTGACAGAAGAGTTCAAGGTGGAGGTGGGTCTGCATCAAGGATTGGCTCTAAGCCCCTTTTTGTTTGCTCTGGTGATGGACAGGATGACAGATGAGGTAAGACAGGAGTCTCCATGGACTATGATGTTTGCAGATGACATTGTGCTTTGTAGCGAGAGCCGCAGTAAGACGGAATACATGTTGGTGAATGAGAGGAACCCAAGTGGAATAGTGAGGATACAGGGAGCAGAGGTAAAGAAGGTACCGGATTTTAAGTACTTAGGGTCAACGGTCCAGAGCAACGGAGTGTGTGGAAAGGAGGCGAAGAGGCGGGTACAGGCAGGTTGGAATGGGTGGAGAAAAGTTTCAGGTGTGTTGTGCGATAAAAGAGTATCAGCGAGAATGAAAGGAAAGGTGTACAGGACAGTGGTGAGACCAGCGATGCTCTACGGCTTAGAGACAGTGGCACTGAAGAAAAGACAGGAGGCAGAGTTGGAGGTAGCAGAGCTGAAGATGTTGAGGTTCTCCTTGGGAGTGACAAGGATGGATAAGATCAAGAATGAGTTCATCAGAGGGACAACCCATGTTAGATGTTTTGGAGATAAAGTCAGAGAGGCCAGATTGAGGTGGTTTGGACATGTTCAGAGGAGAGATGGTAAATATATATCGGTAGAAGGATGCTGAGGTTGAAACTGCCAGGCAGGAGGTCGAGAGGAAGACCAAAGAGGAGATTTATGGATGCAGTGAGAGAGGACATAAGGTTAGTTGGTGTGAGAGAAAAGGATGCAGAGGATACGGTTAGATGGATGCAGATGATTCGCTGTGGTGACCCCTGAAAGGGAACAGCAGAAAGACAAAGAAGAAGAACTAACATTCGAAGGAAAATAAAAAATGTTTATCTGAGACGCCACAGGGATTTTTGGAGATGCAAATGGTTTAATAAACCAAAAAGTACAGATGTGTTGTTTGTACTGTATATTCATAGCCTTCACATACTGTACCGTTAAATAAGAACCCCATCATCCGTACTTTTCCAGAGTTTTATGTTTTGATAATTCCTTTGTCTTCAGGATGCTGGGTTGTTCCAGGAGCACTGACATGCTAAAACAGGTTCATGTTCTCATGCTTTTGGAGATGTAAAGGTTTGTTATTTATTCATTCATCATCTATACTACACCTGTGTAGGGTCGACTTAGGGGACGAGGCAAGATTTACCCTGGACAAGGTGCCAATCCATCACATGGCACGCACACACTATGGGCAATTTGGGAACGGCAATAAACCTAATTTAAACTGTGGGAGGAAACTGAAGTACATGAAGGAAACCCAGCAAGCACCGGGAGAACATGCAAACTCCACGCACACAGACCTGAGGCAGGACTCAAAACCCTTGACCCTGTGAGGCCACAGTGCTAGCCACTACGTGTCGCCATGTAATGGTTTCACCGTGCCGCCATGTTTTGGCTTGTTATGTTTCTGTGAAGTACAATGGCAGTTTATGGCAAACTGGGACTTTTAATTGTGCACAAAAGTTCTGTTTAATTAATCCGTTTAAATGTGTCGATCCTTTAATGAAAAAAAAGGCCTGGTTTGTTTGTCGTCTCGAAGGTGTTCTCTTTTTGCAGGACAATACATAACATTCCACCACTTGCAAATTACAGGAACTTAGTTCAGGGTTATTTCCTTTACAGTCCTGCCCTTACTCCAAGCCTGGACATAAAACTCTGATAAATGAGTCCCGGGTTGACTTGAACACCACTCGTATAATTATAGTAATAAAAAAAATTGAAATTAACATTATTACTATTGTATATTAAATATATTACTGTCCTGCAATACAATCATGTATGGACATCCTTATTCTTTTCGCGTCATGAATAAAAGTCGAGATTTGAATTGTCCATCTTGTGTTACCGTAGCACGTGCTTTAACTTTTGCCCAATTACAAGACACAGTTACATGACGTCATCCTCTGCGTTTAGGGTTCCGACCAATCAGAAGCCTCTATACTCCGCGTCTCAACAAGCGGCGTTCTCTTAAATCACTCTTCTCTAAACCTGTGTATTTTTTGGCTAAAATGCTGTGAAATTTTGCACAGCATGTTGAGGAGATTATTGCTAATTTCTGACGGTGTCTATTCAACAGCAGCTGGCTAGCAAACGTAAACAGGGTGTCAATGCGGCAAGTAGCGTTAGCTTCTTTTGCTTTAGCTAGCCACTTAGCCCGGGTGTCAGGTCATGTTCACTGTTGTATATGTATTTTTCCTTCTCTTTCTTTTCTACGTCGTGACATACGGCTGTTGCTAAAGTATAGGTTTGGTGAGTTGAAAACAGTTTTTCTGATGTTATTTCGTGCCCCCTCATGTTGCACTTTAACTTTGCTGTATCATTGTCTGAATTAAAGCAGAACTGAATGCTGAAACACAGTAATATGTCTACAGTACAATATTTGCGTTCATTGTTCTAATCTGTTTTTTGTTATGTTTTTTTTTTTTTTTTTTAGAAGGGAGAGGTTGTATCCCGTGATGACGTCACATGGAGACATTGTCAATGGTGTAGTATTTAACTGGTCCATGCAGTTCTAACTGGACATTTTCAACTGGTGGTTGGATCAACTGGTGATTCATCCTCCGTCTGATCTCCTCAAGTGTCAGCGGTGAGATAAGAGCTTACCTCCTTGATGACATCACAACATTGCAGGCTTGAACAACTGTGTGATAAATTGCTACAAGCTAAAATTTTCTTGTCCGCCATATTCAATGCTGATTTTCAGTCTAAATCTTTTTTTCTGCTGTCTAGCGGCAGTGCTGGACTAGATGGTTAAGGCTCTGGGGTATTGGGGCAGTGGCAGCTTAAACGGTTAAGGCTCTCGGTTACTGGAGCAGGGATAACTCAGTGTTTAAGGTGTTGGCCTACTGATCAGAAGTTTCCAGGTTTAAACCCTAGCAGAGCAATTGACTTGGCTGGTTAATGAAGAAAAAAAAGCGATTCAAGTTAAGCTGATCTGTTCTGGCAGAATGAACAGATGTGGCGCCAAAAAAAAAAAAACTGAACAGACTTAAAGGGCTGCTACATCTACCTCTACTGTTTAGGTAAAAGTGAAACAAGAGGGAGAGTTTGAGTTGAAGTTGTTTTTTCTTTTGTTTTATCTAACGGTTAACATACAAAGTGGAATGAAAATATGAACACCACTAGGTTTTTAGTTTTATTATTTTTTAATAAGAGTATTAGACAGCTAAATGTGAGGGGTGGTGTAGATTTTTACTCTGTGATCGCCAAACTGTATAGTCAGTGTCATAGATTTAATAATGAATATGTCCATATGTGGGTTGATCTAAAGCAAGTACTTGGATATTTACAGCATAGCTCATAGTGAGAGGTAAGTGACTTTGTTTACTGATGATGCTCTATACATACATTAACGAAGAATTACAGTTTAAGGAGGTGTTTTCTTTAGGTTTTTTTTTTTTTTGGGGGGGGGGGGGGGGGTGTTTGAGATTGGGAATTACAAGTAAAACGAAGTATAAATCCCTCTGGTGGCACAGGTAATATTAGGAGGTATTTAAACTGCATTGTGGGTAATGTAGAAACCTGTCCTCCAAAGATGAGTATCAATATAAAATAAATTTCGACACTACTGAATATCACATGTTAATGACGAAGATTAAAATGTTCAAGTTGTTTTATGTAGCTTTCACCTATAATACAAATCCAATGTTTCTGTCAGCATTATTTTGTCAAAACAATTAACAATTTTGTCAACAGTTAAAATTACCCTGTATTTCAATTCCAGAGAATTCTTATTCCTCAAAAGCCTGTGCCAACATGGAGTATCCTCCAAGTAAGCGACATAGAGGATCACACAATGAAGATCCAGCTGGGACAGACACCTTCGGAGACGATGAAGACTTCACACAGGATGACTTGGAGGAAATTGACATCATTGCATCACAGGCCATCACAAGAGATGGGCAAACTACAACCAGCAAGAGAAGTTTTGCATCTTTTACCGTTTATCCAGAGGAGACCAGAGCACCTGTAAGAGAGGGCAGGAAAACCTTCACCATTGGAAACAGCCATCTAAGCAGCAGCATGGAGAACAACATGGGACCTAAAAGAAATGATACAGCTGGTTAGTGTTTTGTGTGTGTATTTGGATATATAGATGTGTGGATATAAAGATCTTTCCTTTAAGACACACACTTAAAGGAAAACTTTGGAGATGGTTCTAATGCTCGTCTACAATAAGGAGAAGAATGTACAAAAATAGGATGGGCGTTGGGTCAAATCTTAGACTTGGCGGAAGTAGTTTGTTGTTGGAGGGAAATGCCAAACTTTTCTTCTTAACACAATTAGGCCACACCACCCCATGTTCACAATTCACATGCATTTTCACATGCAGTCAGGCTTTCATACCAAAAGAGAAGGTGACTAACAGAGCACATGTATGGCTGTGCAGATTGGTATGGTTTTAAAATGTTGTTACATTTTAAATATGGTCAATAAATTTTAAAAGTTTAAATGAATTGAAGCATAATTGTTGGAACTTGTCACTGTTGAGGCTTATGGGTACTAACTGTTGTGTTTGTGTATAAATTTTTGAGTATGTGCATGTGCAGAAATTTCGTACCAATTAAACTCAAGAAGATTATTATTATTTTTATTAGTATTACAACACCTCCATGGAGATGGGAACTGTGTACCCTACCTGGACTGATTCTCTGACTGCTGGTCAATACTAATCAAACACAGTCATGATTTCATTTCTGTTTTTTTTTTCTCCAATTTTATTTGTTTTTCCTGGAAAGACATTCCATTTGTCTTTATTTCCAATACTAGATACTTAACATCTGATTAATGCATTTCTACCTGAAATGATTGTGTTTTCAGGATTGTTCCTGTTTTTTTATCTAACTTTAAAGGAGGTGGCCAAGACCGAGATGAGCTGTACTACAACCGCCTGGAAGCCCAGCAAGCAGAGCTAAAGAGGAAGGTGCGTGCATTCTTTACGTTCATAGAGATGATTTGTAATGTTGTAATTAATCAGCAAAAGCATTTTATTATTTTTTTTAAAGAAATACAAATTCACCATTGTAAGAATAGTGGTGTAACTTGCAGGTCAATCACAATCTGATAAAATGACATGAAGCTTTGAGAAACAAATTTAAGTTATATTACCCACATCTCTTCCAAGCCTCACTTTCATTTTTTAAACATTACAGGTACAGGCACATACAAAAATTTGACATAAACAAAATATGCTTTTGCAAAACATTTCTGCATAAAAAAACTTCTATAAAGAGTAATAAAATAAACAGTCAATATTTGGAGTGAAAAGTCATTGCTTAAAATCAGGAGTTTTAGACACAGATTTCTGCAGTTTTATAGGAAAACAGCTGTTAGGTTTTACTGAGCGTGCTGGAGAATGAGTTCTTCTGGTAACTTTCTCACACTTGCTGCTTTCTATTTTAATGCAAATCCCAACAGCGAACATTTTTGTTTTCATCTGAAAATATTTTTTTCTTTACAGCCATGCATATATTTTCCTGTAATGTTATTAATTTATAAATTTCTAAGTTATATATGGAAATACTGAATGATTTTGTACATAATTATGCAAACCCAATAAACATATATACCAAAATTGGTACAGCATATAATATGGTGCCTAAAACTTTTGCACAGTAAAAGTAACAGTAACTTTTGCTTCTCAAGCACAGGTTGTTACTAAGGAAAAGTAATTGATCTTTAAGATGGTTTACACTATTTTCAAATCTGATTGTTTTTAAATTCTCTTTTCTCCATTTCTTAGATAGCAATGTATCATTCAGAATCGGTTAATGTCACTTAATATTATCCTTAAACTAAAAGTGTAGCGAGTGCAGGCATGGTTTCTTTAATCAATGTGTTTCGCACATAGCTGAAGGAGGTAGAAGAGCAGATCCTGATGAAGAATGGTGAAATCCGAGTCCTGCGAGACTCTCTCAGACTGGCCAATCAGGAGAAGGAGCTGCAGCGACAGACTCATCTCGAGCTGGAAAGAGACCGAGCTCATGTCCAGAGTGAAAAAGAGAAGGAGCTTTCCAAGAAGGTTAGTTATTAAGATGAAACTAGACATTATATCTTAGTTAATGAGCCAGACATGCTTTAGAAATGTAATAGTTATATTGTTATAGCTAGTATTGTGGCGAGGCTGGAGATTTATTTCATAGATATGTTCACTTAAAGTTTAAGTAGGCTTTATTGTCATTTCAACCATATACAGTTAGTACACAGTAAAACGAAACAACGTTCCTCCAGGACCAAGGTGCTACATGCAACATAAATTTACAACGTAAATTAACAGAAACACTTAACTAGCTAACCAAGAGGCCTAGTTAGCTGGCTAGCAGCGACAGGACAGAAAGACCTAACATAAATTACAACATAAATTAACAAAAACTAACTAGCTAAGTATACTGTAACTACAGGTTTTATAGACAACATAAAGTGCATGTGCAAATGTGCAAACAAATAATATATATAATATATAATGGATAATGTATATAGATAACAAATCATTTGTGTGTGTATATATATATATATATATATATATATATATATATTTTTTTTTTTTTTTAAATTAATAACAGTGCCATATTATCAGATAAGCCTTAAACGTTCTGTGCAATTTGGTAAAATAAAAGTTAGAAGTTCTACTTCTAGTGAACAGTTTTAGGTTGTATAGATCTAAATCAGAATTACTTTATTGATCCCCGTGGGAAAATTCTCTTTCATTACAGAACAAACTCCTGATGAAAATAAAGATTTAAGAAGACATATAAAGATGGTAGAGAAGATTTAAATACAAATAAAAACAATAAAGTAATTAAAATAAAAATATATACAAATAAAAATAGAATAATATAAACATAAAAAAATAAAAAATAAAAAAAATAGTCAAATAACCAATAAAAGTAAAACCTATAGCAGCAATAACCAATAAAGTAAAACCTATAGCAGCAATTATATGGACATTAAATTATATTGACATTGTTATTACCAACAGACGTATACACAGTATACATGGTTATTAAGTGGTTATCTACTGCTCCAAAAAGAAACAGCATTTCATTTTTGGTGCCATTTTTATATTTTCTTATTTAGGTGGAGTCGTTAAAGTCTGAGTTGCACTTTAAGGAAGCTGAGATGAATGAAATGAAGAATAAACTGCAGAGCTCTGAGCGTGGTGCGAAGGTAGTTGGCACTCCTATAAGAAACAGGTAACAGCAACAGCGTATGAATTCCTCTGATTTGTTCTTCTAAAGAATACACACTGAACGCAAAACAAATTCTTTCTGGATGCAGTGGGAGCTCTCCTGGGAACCGTGCGTTTGTGACGAAGGAGTCTTTTTCAGCTGAGTTGCCTGGAAAACCATCAGCAGCAGAAGTTCGGTGTACAGATGGTATGATGGTATTAAATCAAAGATCTGTGTACTTGCTATTCTACGTTTGCTATCTGCACAATACTGGACATAATGTTTCATGTTGTAATGCCTTCAGTATGAGCTAATTTTGCTAATAGAAACCAAATACGTTTAATTAACCTTTCAGATAAAATGCACTAACAGCAATGCTGTATTGTACAAGCTCAACAGTTCTCCTGGGTAAAAGTTTTTGGCCAGGCTCTGACGCAGTGACAATGTTGTGTAAAATGGGTTGGGGGAAGAACGTCAACGCATTGCAAAATGACACCCGTCAAAGGAAGTGATTAAATTTGCCAGTGTGTAGTAAGTGGACTGTTAGGCAGATCTGGAAACAATGGGAAAAATAATTTGATTGGTTCTGTTCTCTCGAAATCATAAATTTTTTTATGTTATATTGTAATGCTTCTTTTGGGATACTTTTTTTTTTTGTTTACATTATTAATAATAATTATAATAATAATAATTTAAACTAGTGTAAAACATACACTAATGATATCTGCTAGAGTGAACAATGTGTTAAATTAATTTACTGTATTTAGTTATTAATTCATTTGGATGTCATTGTTTAGACTGAGGGTAAGCTTTACATGGGCAATATGAACAGTGTTGAAGTTGTGTTGAGTTCTCTGCAGTGTCCTGCAATACGAATATTCTGTTAAGCATTGTCAAAATTATAACCTCAATAATACTAATGTGAGCAGTAAACTCATGACCTAATACAAAAAGGGTTCACAAATACGTCATGTATATTTTTTAAATAATAGGAAGCTAAAGGTGAAGGTAGAGGTGGCAAAGGCTAAACAAAGGACATATGAGGTCTTGTATGCTAGATTGGATAGTAAGAAGGGTGAGGTGGATCTGTAAGGGTTGGCGAGGCAGAAAGATAGAGATGGAAAGAATGTGTAGCATGTTAGAGTAATTGAAGATAGAGATGGAAATGTACTGACAGATGCCAGGTAGGAGATGGAAAGATAGAAGAAGTACTTTAAAGAGTTGATGAATGAGGAAAATGAAAGAGAACAAAGATTAGAAGACGTGACTGTTTTGTGGAGCAGGAAGTAGCAAATATTAGTAAAAGTGAGGTGAGAAGGGCGTTGAAGAGGATAAAGAGTGAAAAGGCTGTTGGTCCTGATGACATACCTGTGGAGGTATGGAAGTGCTTAGGAGAGGTGGCAGTAGAGTTTCTAACTAGTTTGTTTAACAAGATCTTGGAGAGTGAGAGGATTTCAGAGGAATGGAGGAGAAGTGTATTTTTAAGAACAAGGGATATGTGCAGATCTGTGTCAACTACAGAGGCATAAAGCTAATGAGCCATACAATGAAGCTTTGGGAAAGAGTAGTGAAGCTAGTTTAAGGGCAGAGGTGAGCATTGTGAGGAGCAATATGGTTTCATTCCTAGGAAGAGTACAGCAGATGCAGTATTTGCTTTGAGGATGCTGGTGGAGAAGTACAGGGAAGGTAATGAAGAGTTGCATTGTGTCTTTGTAGATTTAAAGAAAGCATACGACAGGGTGCTGAGAGACAAGCTGTGGTTTTGTATGAGGAAGTCTGGAGTGGCAGAGAAGTATGTTAGAGTGGTGGGTCTGCATCAAGGATCAGCTCTAAGCCCCTTTTTGTTTGTTTGAGTTCATCAGAGGGACAACCCATGTTAGATGTTTTGGAGATAAAGTCAGAGAGGCCAGATTGAGGTGGTTTGGACATGTTCAGAGGAGAGATGGTGAATATATCGGTAGAAGGATGCTGAGGTTGGAACTGCCAGGCAGGAGGACGAGAGGAAGACCAAAGAGGAGATTTATGGATGTAATGAAAGTGGACATGAAGTTAGTTGGTGTGAGAGAAGAAAATGCAGAGGTTAGGGTTAGATGGAGGCAGATGATCCACTGTAGCGACCCCTGAAAGGGGTGAAAGACAAAGAAGTAGAAATAATATAAAGCTAATATGAAAAACAAACATATATCTACAAGCCTAATGAGCCATAATAAAATTTATTTATTTATATATCTATTATCCTCAATGATTGTTCTTATTGGATGACTTTTGTAGTTGTCTAGCACTATTTTTCTGTTTTAACAATATTTAACTTGTTTGAAATAGGAGGGAAACAAAACCAAGAAAAAGATTTTAAGGGGCACATGATCTCTGCTACAGCAAATGGGCTTCATCACAAAGGTAATTATGAATATCATCATTTTTTATCTTGCTTTAAAGGAATTTGTGCAGCTGTGAGGCTGATGTTGATTTGTATTTGCAGGACCTGCGTTATTGAATCTGCTGCTTCAGCACCCTTTAGAGCCGAGCTCTTTAGGCATCTGTCACTTGCTGTGCATCAGTCCAGATGCTCTACCTGTCATATTAACCCAGTCAGACTACCCCAGTCCGTAAGTTCTTTACGATTAAGTTGGATTTGATTAAAAATCAAAGCACTTAAGTCTTTGTGAATTATCACTGCTTTGATCAGAATAGTTTCCTAGTAGGGCCTATAAGGGCAACAGCTGCATCTTTTTACCTTGCTAGTCATGCAGCGTAACGCATTTCTTAAAATAATCTGCACTCTTTCACATACAGCACTTACAGTGTTACAGTGGTTAAAAGAGGAAGAGTAATGCCAGCCTTCCCCTTCCCAATTTTACTCAGGTGACTCTTGGGCTGTGGCATTGTTAGAATTCTAACTCCTGGATGACTTTTCTGACTATATGGTCAAATATTTCTGTTGTGCCGCTTCATTCAAAAGTAACCAAATGCAATCTTGTCAGTCTTTTAACTCTGAGCGATCTAAAAACTCTTTGGTTATACTTTGCATGCACTCATTATGAACATGAATTCATGACAGTATTGTTCATGATGGTTTTAAACTAGTCTTTTTTTCTTTTTTTTTAGACATAATTATAAAACTTACATTTTTAATAGATGAAAATCCCAAGAATTTAGTGCACAAGAAGTTTTAGTATAGCTTTTCTAAAATGAGCATATAGTTAATCATGCAATACATCCCCAATTATAAACTCACACTCAAATTGTCCAATGTAGTTCTCAACATACCATTTTTAGCATTCACACTGGTGTGACCGCACATACAGCGCCCTCGGTCACATGTCAGTCAGTACGTCAGACATGTGGATGGCAAGGTTGAGACAAAAATAGATGAGAGAGTAACACGTCTAATAACAAAATGTAGACTGTACTAATATTTTTCTTAAATAATATTTTTAGTTTTATAAAATAATAGTTTAACATTAAATCATAGCTGATTTATAATCGAAATATTGTAAGATATCATAAACCTGCCAGTTCAATGCCCTCAAAAGTGTTGTAAAGTACAGCAGGAGCTTGATAATAAAGAGGTCATATCCAATGACTGTAGTTTCTTAACGTACACCGCTATGTCTTTTTTTTCTCCTAACGTGTTCAGTAAAAAGTACATTTAGTAACTGATTCATCATTGTTAGCCTTTTTTTGTTGGATGCATGCTTGCCCTACACAATGGCAGATGTTAAGATTCTGGATCACATAACTGTATAGCAAATATTATTAATAATAAATACAATGTATTATTGAAAACATGCATAAGACTGGACCTCGCTACTCTAGATTGTAAACATCTTTACTGATGATAAAATCACTTTATCACACCCTTTTGTAGCTCATTGCTTTACAGTAGGTCACTGGGTCTAGTCTTATCAGTAAGATTCATGGTAGTTACTTATCTACAGATTGAACTAAACATGAACCCTAATTCATATTCTCCAGGACATCTTCAAGCGGTTCCAGGTCTTCCTCAACAGACATCCGGTTGCTCCATCAGCCTCGAGTGCACTTTTATCAGCATCAGAGGCTGGCTATGTCAGGACTGGCCATGCTAACACATTGTGCCTCCACTCAGCTCCTTAAAAGATCATGCCCCCCTGCTGTTCATTTTCTTCCTTTACTTCACTACCACATCAGCCTTTATTGTCAGACCCTCGAGACCAGTGACAAGTCAGGAAAGAGTCCACTTCGACCAAGTGCACTATCAGGTAGTTAGGGGAACCTCCGGACTCTGTGCTTGATCATTGGTCATTAAATCTTGTCATTTTTGTGTCAACATTTCATGAGTCTGTTTCATTAAAGATTTTAATGTAAAATTATGTATTATGATACTGTAAAATTAGGATGAACGTTGTACTATAGACTGAAGTGTTTTTGTTTTTTGTGTGTATTTGATGTGACTTTTGTGCATTTATAAAGTTATCTTTTTGATTCTTTTTTTTCTTTGTTTTTTTCCCCCCTTATCCGTGTAACCAGGTGCATCTGACAGCAGCTCTGCTTCCACGGTCGAGGAGTCTATAGGTGTTCAAGAAGAATTCGCTATAGCAGCTATAAAAGCTCTTTATCACATTGTGTGCGAAAGCAGCGAAGCCGTAATCTCTGTCCTGGGAGGTCAAGAGATAAAGGACTCAGAAAAGCCTGATGAAAACCGAACCCACCACCCTGAGAGTACCGGGCACAGCAGCACTACAGAGAACCACAGTGATGATCCACAATCCCACAGTGCTCTACTCAAGATGCTCTTCCAGTTGGTGGATGTGAAGTTTGTCAGTAATGCAGGTCAGAGAGAAGTGGTGGTGAATTGTAGTCTGAGGACTCTGTGTGCGCTGGCTGAAAGAGCAGAGGAGGAGAGTCAACTCTTGAGGTAAACGTCTAGGACAGTTTCTTTTACGCACTGTTGGTTTTCGCCATCCCTGGTGGTAGCTATGATATGGAAGAGCTGGCATATTTATACTCTCTTCTTTATTAAAATTGCCCTTAATTTAGATGAGAGAGGAGGAGGGAGGGGGATATTGTGTAGGATGACTTTCTCAGCAGACACGCACACTAACTGCTTTCTGACAGAGAGACTCTGGAAACTGGATGTTTAATTCTCTCTAATGACACTTGTTTTTGCTTTGTGTGCGCACACAAACGTGGTCACAATGTTATAGTAAACAGTACACGTGCGCACAGATGTTGATTATATGAGTGACGCACTGGGGGATCATTAACCACAATCCCAGAGAGGGAAAAACTATTGGCTCAATTGTGAACACATGATGCTCAGTAGAAAAAAAAAGCATGCATAATACTTGTATGTCAAGACTCTGGTTGTTTATCAAGTTTTTTTAAATTTTTATTTTGCTCACAGACCAAGTTACTGTAATTTACATGTATCAGTCGGGAAAGGGTTATAAAGCCATTTCAAAGGTAAGAGTAAGAGCATCCACAATTGAATAATTGACATCTAAAGATCTGCAGTCCTCACTTGTCTCAGTTAAGGTCAGTGTTCATGGCTCAACAATAAGAAAGTGACTGGCAAAAAAATAACAGTCTTGTCTAATATGTGCCAAAAAACATCTGGATTATTCCCAAGATTACTTGCCAAATATTGTGTGGACTGACATCACGTGTAAAACTAACACAATATTTTATGAAAAGAACATCATACCAACAGTCAAACATGGTGGTGGTAGTGTGATGGTCTGGAGCTGCTTTGCATCTTGCTTAGACGAATTACCATAATTGATGGAACCATAAATTCTGTGCTCTACCAGAAAATCCAAGGTCAATGTCAGTTTGTGACCTCAAGCGCACATGGGTCACGTGGCAGAAAAAAAAAAAGATAATTAAAAAATAGCTTTTTATTATCTTTTTGTCGTTTTTTATCATTGTAGGTTATCTTTGAGATTAAACAAATTTTAAATATTACGCAATAATTTAATTGTGACAAATATCCGCAATAGATCATTAAATACTTTTACACAGTACTATAGGATCTGTTTGTCATTGTACTGTTCTGAATACAGATTTCAGGTGGTGTTGGAAAGTCAGACTGTGACCCAGAACTTGTCTTTGGACTCGCCATACAGCACTGTTTGGCTTTTTGTGAGATTTCTGGCACTTCTTGTGGATTGTGACAAAATAGCAAACAAGCTTTGCTCTCATAAATGTAAGTATAATATAATGTATAAAGGACAGGGCTTTAGCAGTCATCGCCTGTGTGCTTGTTCGTATGTAATGCAGTAATGTTCAAACTTTTTTTTCCTTTTTTTTTTTTTCTAGATGTTTGCCCATTTGCACGACTTTTCCAGTATGTGACCTCCAGATCAAATAAAGTCATTACTGAGGACATGTGGTCACGTTTGGAAGTTGAGGTAATCCAAAGAATTGTTTTATGCATACACGTAGCTTTTGTCCAAATCATCCCGTTTTTATTTCCCCCAGCTTTGTCACGATACCTAGGTGCCAATTTGATTTACATCGATTCTGGAAGTATCATTTATTTTATAAATATCCTGATTTAATATAATTTTTTCTTTTATTCAGATTTTGTTAGAATTTTAAACAAACTATTTGCTCCTGGATAGCAGGATGCTGTGTAAACAGTTTAACGTGCACCATCTGCAGGATTCTTTAGGAATTGCAACACTTTACCACCTGAAAAGCAAGCAATTTATATATATATATATATATATACACACACACACACAGTACAGGCCAAAAGTTTGGACACACCTTCACTCATTCAATGTGTTTTCTTTATTTTCATGACCATTTACATTGGTAGATTTTCACTGAAGGCATCAAAACTATGAATGAGCACATGTGGAGTTATGTACTTAACAAAAAAAGGTTAAATAACTGAAAACATGTTTTATATTATAGTTTCTTCAAAATAGCCACCCTTTGCTCTGATTACTGCTTTGCACACATTTGGCATTCTCTCGATGAGCTTCAAGAGAGAGTCACCTAAAATGGTTTTCCAACAGTCTTGAAGGCGTTCCCAGAGGTGTTTAGTACTTGTTGGCCCCTTTGCCTTCACTCTGCGGTCCAGCTCACCCAAAACCATCTCGATTGGGTTCATAATAATATATATATATATATATATATATATATTTTTTTTTTATTATTTTTTTTAATCGATTTTAGTGTTGGAAATACATGAATTTCTGCTAAAAAAGAATTATGATGCGTAACCCCCCTCTCATCTCTAATGTTTATGGTCCTGTAACTATTTAGCATTTTCTGATTACAGGACTTCTGTTGTCTCAGCCAAGGAGATATGCTTAAATGAATATATAAATTTTTATGCCATGCTCTTCATCAACACTTCTGTCTGTGCATGCAATTGTATAAAGTAAAACAGATTCTCTGATATAGAGGCTATGTTATCAAAAAAAATGGGTTGAGTATTTATTTACACCTTTATTTATATGTCGCAGGTTTTCCGATTGTTAACCAAACTGTTTACTCAGAAGACACTGACGTGGGCTGCTTTCAATACTGAATCAAGCTGCCTATGCAGCAGTGAGGTAGGAAGCACAAGAAGATTTTTTTAGCTTGACTTATCAGCTAATGCTTAATAATAGACTTTTTTTTTTTTTTTTTAAACACAGTTTTTACCAAACAAAAAAGGTATAAATAGCTTTACACAAAAAACTGTCTGAGATGGTAATGGGAAGAAACTTTGAGAAAAACCAGACTCAACAGGGAGCCCATCCTCATTTAGGTGAAACAGAAAGCAGGAATTGATCTGCATTCATACTGTGTGTTAGGTGGCAGCCAGTTCAGCTATAACAGTTGATGTTAATTGATGTTAAAATGAAGTCCAGGTAGTTATTGGAGACAATTGCAGTCTTGAACTATCGAGCAAACGCAGCCAAGTCAAGTCCTCAGAGAAACAGCTGTCAACACCAGTCGAGGCCAGAACCGTCCTCATGGTAGAGTGAAACCATCCCCTAACACCAGATGCATCCTAAAGAGACACATGCAGCATCCATGCGATGAGATCTCCAACCAGAAGCTAGGCACCAGGATGGGTCAGACAGGTCCGGAGGGCAGAGGGAGTCTGGATCACTGGCAGCTCCGGAACGGCATGTGTAGCTCGACAGAGAGAGGGAAGAGGGAGAGGGGGGGAGAGAGGGAAGAGAGAGAACAGGAGAGGGGAGAGCAGAAGAGGAGAGATAACAGTTAGGTATGGTCGCAGTCACATAATGTATAATATGAATGAATATTTATTGTAGAGTGCAAGCAGAGACTCCGGCAGGACTAACTATAACAGCATAACTAAAAGAGCCAGAAGAAAACACAGACATGAGGGCTCGCTGAGATCTAAAGCAAACAATCACCTCACCGTCAACAAACTTGAGTGATCAATGAGAGTGGGGAAGATAGCATCTAAACATACCAGTTCACCTAATACTCTGTCCATCCCCCAGATCTGCTCCTTTACACAGGACAATTCTATTTACAAAAATGCTTGATTAAGTCCAGGCTAAAAACCTATTTATTTAAACACTGAGACTGTGTCTGAGTCCTGAACACTATTTGGAAGACTATTCCATAACTTTGGGGCTTTGTAAGAAAAAGCTCTGCCCCCAGCTGTAGTTTTCGTTATACGTGGTATTGACAAGCAACCTGCATTCTTTGATCGAAGTAGGCGTGGCGGATCGTAAGACACTAACAGTTTGCTCAGATACTGCGGCGCAAGACCATTTAATGCTTTATATGTCAAGAGTAGTATTTTAAAATCAATGCGAAATTTCACGGGGAGCCAATGAAGTGAAGATAAGATATGTGTGATGTGCTCGTATCTTCTGGTTCTAGTGAGGACTCTCGCTGGTGCATTCTGGACTAGCTGAAGCTTATTTACGCACCTAGTTGAACAACCAGACAGTAAGGCATTACAACCAACCTATAGTATAGTCCAGGTATAGTCCAACCTAGACGTGATAAAAGCATGAACTAGTTTTTCTGCATCGTTTATCGACTAAAAATATATAAGACAGTATATTGTCTTATCTTGGCAGTATTTCTGAGGTGAAAGAATGCTATCCTGGTGATATTATCTACATGAGCTTCAAATGAAAAGCTGGAATCTATAATCACACAGAGGTCTTTTACTGTTGCACTTGATGGAACAGAAAGGCTATCTAAAGTTACAGTGTGATCTAAAATCTTACTTCTAGCTGAATGCAGTCCTATGACTAGAACTTCTGTCTTATCAGGGTTAAGCAGAAGGTAGTTAATTAGCATCCAATCTCTTATATCCTGCACACAGTGCTCAACTTAAGTGAGCTAAATTTTAATCTGGTTTTGCTGAGACATATAACTGTGTCTCGTCAGCGTAACAATGAAAACTAATACCATGTTTATGTTGCCCAGAGTAAGCATGTAAAGGGAAAAAAGCAGTGGGCCTAAAACTGAACCTTGTGGAACACCAAACTTCACTAGAGAACATGCAGAACAATCACCATTTAAGTCTACATACTGATTAGTTAAATAGGATCTGAGCCAGGAGAGGGCTGTACCCTCAACTCCTACTACATTTTCTAATCTATAAAGAAGAATACCATGATCAAAGGTGTCAAAAGCTGCACTGAGGTAGAGTAATACAAGCATAGTTACACAACCCTGATCAGAGGCCACTAGAAGGTCATTTACTACTTTAACGAGTGCTGTCTCTGTGCTGTGATGAGGTCTAAATCCTGACTGATACAGTTCATGTATGCTATTTATATGTATATATAAGCATAGCTGCTCCACTACTATATTTTCGAGAATCTTAAAGATAAAGGGGAGGTTTGATATTGGCCTGTAATTGGACAGCTGGCAGGGGTCGAGGTCAGATTTCTTAATAATCAGTTTAATAACTGCTAATTTAAAAGATTTTGGAACATACCCAATGCTGAGTAAGGAATTAATTATTCTCAATAGGGGTTCTGTTATTACTGGTACTATCTGTTTAAGAAAATGTGTCGGTATAGGATTTAATATACAGGTTGATGAATTTGCAGAAGAGATGAGTGAAATTAGTTCATTCTCTTCAAGGGAAGTAAAGAATTCTAGGTTCCGATCTGACATAGTTTAACATCTGCATCAATTGCATTGTCCGCTTTCAACGCCTTAATTTTATGCCTGATATTTACAATTTTATTACTAAAAAAATTCATAAAGTCCTCACTATTGCACGAAGTTGTGGATTATTAGGTCATCAGTTTCTGAAATACTCAGACCAGCATGTTTGTTACCAATAACCAAGTAATTGATCTCACACTCAGCATTTCCTAATTCTGCTGTTGACTATGTCTGTATTCTTGTGTCGGGCATGGTTAAAAACTATTTTGTGAACTATCCCTAATTTGTTGTTCTTGGATCAGGACTTAATCTTTTTTTACCAAATGTTTTGCATTGCAGAGACAAATGATCACACATGATTGAGAGAGAGAGAGAGAGAGAGAGAGGGAGAGAGATAACAACATGATGCAGCCGGTTGACCTGACCTAAGTCAAGCTCTAACCTTAGTTGTGTTATACGTTATGCCACTTTTCTGATCAGGTGGTCCGGATGGTGGTGCTGGTCTTACACAGACAGTGGCTGAGTATCAAAGCTCAGGAGAAGCAAGTAGGCGGTATTCAAACATGGACGAGTCCAGGTGTTCACTCACTGAGGGAGACTCTTATGTTACTGCACTGGCTGCTGCTGAACGACTCTTCTTTCTCAATGCACTGTCTGGATGTGTTGCACATGTACCATCAGATCATCCCAGGCATCAGAGACACGCTCCGTAGGATCCCTGACCTCACAGAGTGTGAAGGTGATGAAATACATTCAGCGTTTTATTTGTATAAAATAATAAATTATTTAGTTTGGTCAGCTGCAGTCCTCTGGGCATTGATTGTATCTATAAAGAAAGTTTAACCACTTCCTGTGGATGGTACCAAACTTTTATAGCTGTGTCACTTTGTGAAAAATTACTGGATTATAAGCCTTAAAGATCTGTTTTATATTGTTTATTTGTTTCATTATAGTGAGATCTACTTTAATATATAAGAATACGTAGCCGTTATAGCAGTCTCGTGTGTAACTGACTCGCTCATCGTCTGTATCGCTTATTCCTGTATACAGCGTCACAGGGAGTCTGGAGCCCATCCCCTATAATATTGGTCCAACCTTTGCAGCGATAACAGCTTTAACTGTTCTGAGAAGGCTTTCCACCAGAGTTTGAAGTGTAGCTCTGGGGATTTGTGATCATTCAGCCACAAGCACATTACTGAAGTCAGTCACTGTTGTCTGGTGGGGTGGCCTCAGATGCAGTTAGTGTTCCATGTCATCCCAGAGATGTCCAGTTGAGTTGAGGGCACAGTTCTGCGCAGAAACCAGAGATGTTGTCTTACTGGAAAATGATTGAACCTGTTCATTTCAGTAAAGGGAAATTGTATTGATAAATCACATGGATATTCTAAAGAATCATGTGCTTTTAAACTTTGTTTAGGAGGAATCAGAAAGAACCGCAAATGCATGTGATGGTCAGGTGTCACAATAACTTTGGCAACATAGTGTAAACATACAAGAGTTATTTTGGTCTTAAGTTAGAGATGACTAAAGGAGACCTTATTTTTTTTGGCATGAGAATGTTGTGAAGGCCATAAAACAAACAACTGTCCTTTAATTCTTTACAGAACTGGCTATAGAGGAGATCTGTCGACCAGACGCTGAGGAAGTGGAAGATATGGACATTGACGCCGGTTCTTAATTGCAAGTGAAAATTTTCACAGACGCCAAGACATGTTTCTCTGGGTTGTCTAGTGTATTAGTGAGTCTGATAAGAATTGACACGTCCAGCTGCTCACTACGATCCTTAAAGAAAAACTAAAAGTAGCTTTTTTGTGTTTTTAGTGATAAGTTGTGCGACTGGTTTGAACAATTTATAAATACCTAAACCTGTTAGTCTATGAATTTTAGCCTTTTCATGTGCATCAAACTGTACTTATGGTAAATATTAGTCATCTGAATAAATAAAAAAAGAGATAACTATTCAAGCACTTTTCTTTATTTGCGTTTGCACACGATATTCTTAATGAAAAATATTTTATATATTACAATGTTTTAACTAAAACCAGTCATACAACATATGTGACCGGGAAAAAGAAAGGCAAACACAATGAAGAAAGAAATCTGGCACAGACAAAAATAGGACACGCATGAACAGATGACTCAGTTGTCAGTCTGTCTAAAATCTTAAACACAGCTTTGGCAAATTTTATCACCCAAGATTTGTACATATCTTTACATAAGTTTACATAAGCCTTTTTTTGTGCAACAATAAGCATTGTTCCTGATTAGCTTTGAGATGAGCTGCTTCCCATCTTAAAAAATTGGGCTGATTGAAATGAAAACATCACCACCCACAACAGTCTTCTCATGTTTCCAACTCGCACCTCATTTCTGTCACAAAGATGACATGAAATACTTTAAAACAAATTGTTACAATCCTATTTTAATCTGCTACTGGATATGACTCTTCAAGTTACATCTGCTGGTTAACATACTAAGTTTACCTCTGACTGCATAAGATGAAAAATTAAGGCATATTCTGAATCATTGGTTATACAAAATGGATCTTCACCATGTTCACAAACATATTGGTGTCATATAATCCTCAACAGCTTAGTAAACCTTTGGTGCTATGAAGCAAAACTGTAAATCAGTGCAATTACATCTTGCATTATTTTCTATACTACTGTATACTATAATTACCTTTTAATGATATTTCCACTTTTTTCCAGTCAGTGAGTCAACATGAACAAAGGACCTTTTGTGTCACTACCCACATTTTACCATAAATAGGACATCTTTTAAACACTGCCTACTGTGTTAAAAGGTAAAAGCTCAAGCCCCACGTTCCCCCCGCCCCCCTTTTCACCAGTTTCCTCCACCAGCTGAAGCTTCATATACAGTACATCATCAGCCAACGCTGAGGTTAAACTAGCACACAGAAAACACTGTCAGTGCCCTTGTGTCACCTGAAGAGTCACTCCTGCAATGTAAAAAAACTTTACACTTGATATAAAGAAAGAAAACCAATATAATAAGATTCCTGTCCTGGATCAGCACTGGTTCTGTTACAAACGTACTGTACAAACAATATTCCCTTTTTTTCCCCCTCACTTGCAAAAAGAAACAAAAAAGGCAGAGCATGGTTCGGTGTCAATAAACCTGTCCTATATATATGTCTCACATTTTTCATGGAAAACTCCGGAGTACATGCGGTTTCTTATCTCTGGAGTTTAAATTGTGGTTTAAAGAGTCCTTACGCTGTAATTATCTGTTGAGAAAAATTATTTGATCACATCATGAGGAGTACTCGAGTCGTGTGTTTAAGACTTTCTATGGTAAATATAGCCCATATAGGACTGGTGTGAGCAAAGTGGAAGTGTGTAGGTGTGATGTAATCCAGCCATGGTGGTGTTGTCTGACGTTTGTGGTTTAGTATCCGGTTTTGGGCGGCTCCACGTAGGCTGGGTTGTATGGAGGCTGAGCAGCGTTATAGTCAGGCTGGGGAGGAGGGTGAGCGTAGCCGGCCTGCACAGGGGGGTTGAGGGGGTACGGAGGCCGAGTGGCATCGTAGGCGGCTTGGCTGTATGGTGAAGGATATCCTCCTGGAGACACAGAGAGAAAATAATAAAGTTAAAACGCTGCTGTGCTCACCAACATGAACGTATTATTGTGAAGCTACGACTGGCAATTAGCGACTGGCAATTAGTTTCATTAATGTAAGTTAGTCTTTTTTTCCAAGCCAATTACCACCTACTACATTCATCAGCTGGAGTTGGGTGAAGCTTAAAAGTGTTTTTTTTTCCCTGAGCTATCTTAAGCCACTGCATCTTTTTTTCAAATTGCTGCAGTGCACATTAACATGTTACTACTTGCAAAAGCCATTCTAGCATGCTGAAATAAAGCTTCAGGATGTATGCCTCGTCAGAAAAGATATACAACCATGGAAAAAAAGTAACTCCCTATTTGAAAAAAAAAAAGCCTTTCTGCTTTGACTTAAACATTCCTCGTATATTATTTTCTCATTGTCTGTAAATAAAATAGTTCTTATTATTAAAACATTAAGTCTTGTAGTAAAAATAGTCACACTGTATCGGTTACTGCAGACTGATTTGCCCGATTGCACAGCTTTAACTTTTGCCAACATAAAATAAAATATGAATTTATATCCAATGTAATGTAAGCTAGTGACACAGCAAGGTAAGTTAACATACTACAAGTGTTTAGACTTGTCTATTTTATTACATACCTACATCTGGGGCATAACAAAAGCCTTTACTGACAATTTCTGTCATTTTCTCTTACTGGTTTCTTCTTCTCTTGGCTCGCTAATATTTTAATTGCTTCCTTTCATTTTGCAGCCCGCAACAGAACGCTCCATCAAATCAATACACAGCGAACTGTTTACGTCTCCTTCCGCTTTGTGAGTGACATAAGCTCTTCGTCTGTGTTTACTGGCGGCTTGCACCCGGAAGCGCGCTGTCACGCCAAACAAATAGTTGCGCAAAAACATATTACAAGCTTTTAAAATTAATAAAAAAGAAGCTTTGAGGCAAAAGATTTTGCCTCGATAATTTTTTATAATCGAATTACTCGAGTTACTTGAGCAATCGTTTCAGCCCTAGTATATATTCACAGTGTTATGAATAAAATGTGTTCTGTGGCATTTTAAAGTGCAAGTGATTTTACTAGCTGCATTGCTATATAAGGTTAATGTACGCTTTTTTTTTTTTCCTGTTTCCTCACAGTAGACCTGAGGTGATGTCCACCGGCCCCCTCCCTCCCCATCTGGTACTGCTAAGTGGGAGACCTCCCCAGTCAGTCCCCTGCCACGCTCACAAACTATAATGAGATTAATTAACTCACACAGTGACATGGGGGGAAAAAAATACGAGTGACAGAAAACTGATCATAGTTATCATCACTACATTATCAAACGTTATCATTCTTAACTTTGGCCTTGTTTCTCCACGCACTCAGTGGCGCCCCAGTGAGACGCCAACCGGACCAACGAGAAACGCAGACGCAGGTTCTCTGATTTGGTAAAAAACATGACAGGCAGGCTGAGGAAGAGGACGGCTTTCCTGTAATATTTCACTTTCATATGTTTGACGTTGCTTCTCAATAGGTTTGATATGAAACGGGTCTTTTAGTTTTTAATTACGGAACTATTCCATATTTTACAGGAGGAACCTCTTTAGCCTTATTCATACCAAACCACTGGGTGTACCAAATGGCCAGCTTTGCACAACACTGGTGTATTTTATGACTTTACCCGTCTTTAGCCCTTCGTTGCGACACTAGATAATTACGTTAGCGTGTGTCAAAGTCACGGAATGCTGCGATTTCCAAACTGCTGCCAAGTACTGGTCTTACTTCCTCGTTTGTTTTTTAAGATTTTAAATACCTCACAGTAACCACTCTGGTATGACATTTTAAAAGTTGCTGTCTCAGTGTATTGTTAGCATAAACAATGCTACAGGAAATGTGAGACTCACATGAGACATGAGTCAAAGCCCATACGTCAGTGACGCTCTGATTAACAGGAGAGAGATGCAAGCTGTCCTTTTTACGGCTGGGGTGAGTTCCCCATGGTCCTCTCAGAGGAGGATAACTGGCAACGGCGGTATTCAGAACTGTGGTGGTGATTGAATTAGGATAGGACTTTCTAACCATGACACATCATAGAATGATTATATAGGAATACATATTCCTGCATTATCATCTACTGTAGCCATCTAGTGTCATGGCTGAAAATGTTTAGCTTAAGCCAATATACAGACATAAAAATAGTACAGAAATAAATTCTGCCATAGCACACTTTTAGATATAGATTAACAAGCATTTTGTTTCTCCCTCTCCTTTTCAATATCCTAAACAGTTGAATTTTTTTAGATATAAAAAAAAATCCAGATTTTATACTGGAATTCACTAACCCTACTGTCACTGAGGTTTAATGACCTCTAAAGGTTTAATGACATTTCCTTTAAAAACAAAAAAAAAAGGAAAAGAAAAAAAAAAATCAGTCTGTGCTAAAACGATTCTGTACTTTTAATCTGTATATACTGAAAAAAAGAATGCTTGTAAAAATACTAGTAGCCATGGGCGGTTTCTAGGTATACCATGATTTCAAAATGTCCCGGTTTCAAAACCACTTAACTTTCCATCATTCTGTTACTGCAGTATAAACTGTTTTTAGAACCTGTCAGAGACAGAAAGTGGAGGCATTTCTCAGGTCATGTACAGTGGAGTGTAACACAACCACACCCACTTCCCCCATGGTTGGTGCCAAGCAAACAGTCAGCTGTTTATGATGGCCGAAGGAAGTAATTCCCAAGCCGTCGGCTGAATTTTTTAGGTACCGAAAGAACACAGGCGGCCATGGCTCGGAGGAGGAAGGTCATCAAGTGACTCCCAGAGGAAGCAACACGTCGTAATATACTTTCACATCTACGAAAGCACCACCTGTGACGGTGTGACGCTTTGTTAAACATAAGGTCATGCTTAAGTCTTGAAATGACTGGTTTCAACATTAGTGTGTCTATCGCTTTTGAAAAACATACAATAGACTTGCTACTGGGGCAGCTAACATGGCTAATTAGCTGGTTTCTCCCTAACACAAATTTTATGCAAAATTAGTACTTTTACCCTAGTTCTGTAATTAAATATAGCTGGTATCACATCTATATTTTTGCTCAAGTGTTCCACCATTGTGTAGTTCTATTCAAAATTACAAGGTTTTTGAAAATAAAATAAAATAAAATGGGCTGCTGGTTATATTGTGTTTTTGTTGTTTGGAGAGATAGCGTGAGTGAGTATAAAGTAAACACACAAGTCTACACATTTCTCTCTCTCTCCTGATGTGCATGTCTGCATCAACACAAAATACCAGAATTAATATTATAGCGTTACTTAATTATAGTTAGTAGTAACAGCAGTATATTTTATTTCTAAGGTTTTTTTCCAGAAGATAATTCAATTATTTATTTTCTGAGCTCTTTGTGCTGCAAGTTTAGTCTCCTTTAAGGGACAAAATTTATCTTAAGTAATTTTATTCTTATAAATCAAATTATTTATTTATTCTCTTATTTTAACTTAACATAGATGTTTACTAATGTTCCAAATGTTCTACATTAATTTATACATCTTATATTCCACCTTGTGTCCCACAGTACGTCTCCTGGGAAAGGCTCCAGGCCCTGGTATAGAAGATGTATAAATTAATGTAGAACACTAACACTGTGGCCTCACACACACTACAGGATTTTTTTTTACACCATTTAGCCTGATCTGGGAATGTGAGGCCACAGTGTTAGCCACATTTGCTATAGAGCAAATATGCTATATGTTGTTTAAAAAGAAAAGTGTGTTAATGGAAAAAAACACATTGTAAAAAATTTTTTAGAGCTGTGATCTCATTACAGTGAAAATGATATTTTTTGCTTAAGGTTATTGTTACATCTCGCAGTATTTTCGGGCATTTTGCACGTATTTTGGTGCCTATGTCTTTCAGGTCTTTGGGACTGGACATCGCACCTGTCAATCATGGTTTCCAGCGCAACCGCGATTCCCGTGGGGACCAATGAGGCTGCCCCAGCCGAGTATAAGAACCCGGAAGTGACGCAGCCAGCGGCGCGGCATTTTGTTTCATTCATACAGATTGTTGTTATGGTGACGCTATACTTCCGGTATTTTTGAATGTTGTCATAGTGATTTGTGAATGGTGTGTGTGCGTTATGCTAAGCTTTCTACGTGTGTTGTTTCGTCCTGACTACGCCCAGTACGAGTTCTTGGACGTTTCTCCATTTGCGGTGTCGAGTCCAGGTTAGTATGCCCTAAGGCGTACATAAACAGCACGTAGAGTTAGACTTTGTTTAGACACACTAGATAGGAGTGAGAGCTAACTGTTGTACTTATGTTTTGGCTAGTTAGTGAAGTTAGCGCGCATTCCACGCCCTTTTTGTTTTTACTTTGTTTAATAGTTTAGATTGACCGCCGCGCATAAGTTAGAAGGTGTTTTGTTTTACTTATTTCTTTGATTTAAGCTCTGCTCGTGGCTCCCACCGTTGAATGTGTATTTAATATTTTGTATATATTTTCTGTAAATTTTTTTTTTTCACTACTTATACTATTGGTTTCCACTGTGTGTTTTGGTGCTTTACACTTACTAAAGTTTGCTAAAACTCAGCGCTACTCTCAAGTTGGTCTCGTTTTTGTTCATGAGTGACTTCTCAAATAGTAATCAGTGACGGTCTTCAAGATATTATCCTTTCTTTTTTTAAATTTATTTATTTTTCTTATGTCGGCTTCCAATCTCCCTTAGACAAGAGCAAAATAACAACATTAGAATATCATATTAACCCATGGCTAGGTCCTAGTATGCTTATTAACTTCATAATAATGCGTTACAATTTGTTAGGTGTAACTTATTTAAAGTGGAGTGTTAGTCTGTGACTTTTCAGAAAAGATTCAGGGAGAAAATAATTCTCCAAATGAGAATAATGTGTCTATTTCAATGTACAATGCTTAAATCCACAGCTGGAGTCTATAATAGATGACCAGAAACACAAAATTAAACTAGATGTGCTACCTTATTGTGATAAACTATTTATCTTGTAATAATATTACAGAATGGCATCAATGCATCAATTTTTATTTCTATAGAAAAGGCAATAAACGAGGGGCTTGTCATGAGTAAAAGATGTGTGTCATGCTTCACTCATCTTTTGTCAGGCTGCCTCTGGGAAAAGCCCTGAACTACGATCCAGCAGAACACAGTGTTATAGACCGGACAATTTCACACATTTAACTAAGGAACACTAGAGTTCACTGCTATGAGTTAACAATTAAAAAAAAACATAAAAATACAGTTTTATTTTTTTTTTTCCAGTAAAAATATCAGATAGGCCAATTCAGTGTTTAACCATAAAATGATTGACAGCTGTGCAGCCGATATTAATCGACACTCTGGAAACCCGCACCCCTTCCATCTCACATGAGTAAGGAGTCGTCTTTTCTCAGTTTTCCCTCTTGAAACATGCACTGATTTAGCGCACTCACTTTCTGTCCAGGAAAATGAGCATATTTTGAGACTTTTTTAAAATTTATTTATCAATCTCCTATACATATAATAAAACTGTAAAGTTGGCGTGTCTGTACATTGAAGATTCGTGAAAATATAACTTGGGGGGGACGCAAGATGAGTGATAGGACACATCAAGATGTTTTTGGGAGTTTTTGTCCGTTTGTTTGTCTGTGCACGCATCACATAAAAATGGCCGAACTTGAGGTAACATATAGGCTTTGTTTCATTGACCACGGGAATTTAATTGGCGTTTAAGTGTCCAATTGAAATCTACTTAATAGACGCGATCACACTGCACTTCACAGTAATGCGTAAAAATTTTAGTTCAGTCCAAATTTCAACAAATGTCGTTTTCAATATACCCTTATGAGTGTGCAATTGCATTTTAAAATGTACCGGCCTGTTGATTTGCAATAACTATACCATTCCAAAATTTCATGCAAATGAAGTCGCGGGCACGGCTAGTTACTGTATATAAAAATCTACTCAGAATTTACATGCAGGGTTGGGCAGGTCTAGTGTCATCATAACAAATAACAGCTCATGTTTTCCTTTATTCAGTTTCCAGTTCAGGCAAAGCACCTACAATTTTCCATACTCTTGAATGAATGAATAAATAAACTTCTAAATGGTTACCTAAAACACCATGCAGTTTGTCTATAAATTCAGTTTGAATTTGGAAGGAAATCTGTTCTTACCACTCTCCTGGTATGGTGGAGGCGGTCCCGGTGCATAAGGCTGGCCCTGATACGGGGCAGGGGTTCCATACCCGGGCTGGACAGGGTAACCAGGCTGTGCAGGAATTGGCTGGTAGGGCGGATACTGAGCTGCAGGGTTTGGAGGCTGCTGCTGAGGGAACTGCGTTACTACTGTGGTTGTGGTCGTTGCCACCACCGCTGTAAAGGGAGGTCAAAAAGTTTAAAATTAATTCTCTCACCATCAATTTCCCAGTTATCTTCTTTGACAGTGTAAGAATCTATTTTCAGCAAAAGAAATGTGGTGTTGAAAATAGTTTAGATGTAGCTTTTTTGCAGTTTGACAAACCTGCAAATGAAGGTCTAGTAAAAGTAAAATGAATGAAGAACTAATACTGTAAAAAGACTAATCACACTGAATTATAGATGTTTTGTCAGTGGCCCAAGTCACCATACACGTTATCCTAAAGTAAAAAGACAACACATTACAGCTTTACTTAAGTAGAAACAAACAAAACTGATTAACCTTTTTGGAAACTTGGTGTCACACACTGAGTGAGATCATTCACATTAAACTGACATGTTTACAAAAAGGAAACACCCTTTAAAGCATGCAGCCTGACATCCTGAAAATAATTTGGAATGAAATTAGAAAGAGTTTCAAATATCAAAAACGATACTTCCGCATAACCTCTCAAGTACGTGGTCTAGACATTATATTAAAGGTTTAATATATTTTTAAAAAAATAACAGATCTTAAAAAGCCAACAATTAATAAGACAAAGATAAAACAACTACTTTCCACACAAACTCATGTTAGACACGTCATCAAAGGTCCGCCCACTGTCATGTTCAGCAAATGGCCTCTTGTGGAAAACATGACCCTTTATTATGTGACCACTTCCTGCATAGCAAGTATGTAATCGCTCCAGTAAGGCTTTCTTGGAAAACGTGAGCCAGAGTGACTGTGAAATCCCACAGATCCTTGAATACTTCTATCCTAGGCACATTCCCAACAAGTCCACTGAACCAAATCTGAACCAAAAAAACAAGACGACAGGGCCAACAGATACCACAAGCATTCCATTTAGCAATATCCCGCCTGTGATGAGTAAAACTGCAAGGAATTTAGTATGTAGACTAGCAGTTTTTTAAAGGATTTTTTGGGGGGGGGGTTTGTGCCACTGCAGCTAACAGAATATAGAACTGAAGAACTGTGGAATTCTTACTTCCCATATCTCAAGATGTTCGGGGTCAGAGTGCAGGGTCAACCATGATACAGGGTTACGGGGTTAAGAGCCTTGCTAGGAGTTGGATCAGTAATCCACAGCCTTTAACCTCTGAGCCAACACTAGACAACAATTATCTACTGAAGATGATCAGTATCTGGAATCCACAAACTGGTAGGACTAGATCAATCAGTGGCACAAACTGAACACAATTATTGTTTTGTTGAGTTTTTTTGTAGGCGAACTGTCACATGTACATATTTACACAAGAAATGGAACTCAAATGAATAAATACAGTCCCCCTAAAAAGTTTAAGACCATTTAAAAAACAAGGTTCCAAGTAGAGCTTCAACATACAACAAGAAGAAATAGGAGTGAGACAAAACATTTTTTGAGCATGCAATAGGCTGTTTTACAGCTGAAAAAAATTTAGGATCACATACCTTTAAAAGGCCACATCTATGCAAAGATGTGGATTCATTGTCATTTTCTGTCAGGTAGTCACACGTTCTAATGGCAAAGGCAAAAAAACTCTCCCTTTTTTAACGTGGTCGGGTTGTTGAACTGCATAAGCAGGGTCTCTCACAGCGCGCCATCGCTGCTGAGGTGGGATGCAGTAAGACAGTCATTTGGAATTTCTTAAATGATCCTGAGGGTTACGAAACAAAAAAGTCAAGTGGAAGACCCAAAGAAATTTCACCAGCACTGAGCCGGAGGATCCAATTGGCTGTCAGTCAAGACACTGGACATCCTCGACCCAAATTAAGATCAGTACTGGTGCTGACTGCAGCCCCATAACCATCAGATGGCATCTGAGACTGAAGGGTTTCAAAAACAAAAAACGTCTTCAAAGACCTCGTCTCCTTGAATGCCACAGAACTGTTCGTTTGGACTTTGCAAGAGAGCACCAAACATGGGACATTCAAAGGTGGAAGAAAGTTTTATTCCCTAATATGAAAAAGTTTAACCTTGATGGTCCTGATGGTTGCCAACGTTACTGGCATGATAAGCAGATTCCACCTGATATGTTTTCTACGCACCACAGTGGGGGGGGGGCACCATAATGGTCTGGGGTGCTTTTTTCTTCAGTGGAACAATGGAGCTTCAGGAAGTGCAAGGGCGTCAAACGGCTGGCTATGTCCAGATGTTTCAGAGAGCATTCCTCATGACTGAGGACCCTCGTCTGCGTGGTAACGACTGGGTTTTTCAACAGAGCAATGCTACAGTACACAATGCCCACAGGACAAGGGACTTCTTCCAGGAGAATAACATCACTGATCACCCTGATCTAAATTCAATTAAGAATCTTTGGGGATGGATGGCAAGGGAAGTTTACAAAAATGGACAACAGTTCCAGACAGTTGATGCCCTTAGTGCAGCCGTCTTCACTTCATGTTTACACTCACCTCATGAAAACGCTTGCATCAAGCATGCCGCAACGATTTTTTAAAATGATCAACAATAACGGTGGAGCTACTCAGTACTGAGTTCATGTTTGGAAGTTTGTTTCTGTTTTGGGGGGGTTTACGGGTTTTTTGGAGGTGTGGTCCTAAACTTTTGATCAGCTGTTAAACAGCCTGCTTCAGTTTATTTTTTATTTTTTTTTTATTAAATTGCATGCTCAAATTTTTTTTGTCTCACTCCCATTTCTTCTTGTTGCATGTTGAAGCTCTACTTGGAACCTTGCAAAATATGATTTTTCAGGTGGTCAACTTTTGATCGGGACTGTATGTGAAACTCAGAATTGACGCTAAACAAAGAATACCCTATCTGTAAGAACAAAACTGATGGCACCCTATAAAATGAAGAAGTGTCTATGGTTGCCGAGGCACGGCAGTGACTGAGTTGCATTACAAGCGCGGTCTGAATCAAAGTGAATTGTGTGTCAGAAATGACGTATAGATAATCTATGAAAATATTCACACTCATACTGATGGTCTGAGTAATTTAGATATTCACTCTAGAGAATGAACAGGAGTGAAACAGAGCTGTGAATTTAGCTGGACTGTCTAGACTTTTGGACAGTGTGATTTTCATTTTAATTCCATAGCACAAATGATTGCCTGATTTGTCTGTAGCAACTATATTTCTTAGAGGATTTAATAAATTAAAAGTTACTAAAAGTATTACATATGCACTGAAATGTTGCGCAACTTGTTTTGTTGAATTTTTAAAATGTCATGTCGCATACAAAGCAGGAACAATTTTTCCTGCCAATATGCTGCATCACACTCCAGTCCAGTAGGTGAAGGTATTTCATGAACTGTGCATAAAATTTAAGGTAGAAAAAGAAACAATACTCCAACAAACAAAAAAAAGTAAAAAAAACTATGGTATTAGCCTCAGAGTGGCGCAGTGGTAAAGTGCTCGCCCTATTATCCGGAGATCGCTGGTTCGAACCCCGGGTGATGCCGTTCCCCCCCCCCCCAAAAAAAAAAGTATGGTATTGTGTAAACTATATTCTAACGGCTTTGGAAGTCACATTCCTGTGCATCACATCTGAGACGTTGTGTAATCTAACACAACAATTCTGCAGAGAAGAAGTTTAAGGGCCGTGACTCTTTGATCAAACCAGAGATGTATCATGCTACAGATCCTGATATAGTTAAACAAACATTGTCAAAAACAACCGCCTTCACAGGAATGGCCATTTGACTGCGACTGCAAACTTCCATTCACGTTTATTCATACTAATGTTACTTGTTTCAAATATATACCCCTCAAAGAAATCTTATAAATCCTGTAGCCTTTTTTCCTCTGTTATTTTATTGAACTCAAATGCTTGATTCACCATGTTGAAAAATTTGTCAGAACCGCCAGTCAGATTGCAACCATTAAGATGCTAATGTTAGTGGTCAGAAAAGTGTACAACAAATAAACAGACAATTTGAGAGTTGTAAGCAGACAGATACTATTATAATTAAACAGTTTGCTTTTTTCATTTTTTTTTTTTACTTACGTCTGGGTTTTCTGCACATTTTGTACAAGCAGCAGCAGGGGCAAACACAGCAAACTATAATAAGTGCGATAATGATGATCAGAATCGCTACACCGACAGCAATAGGTAGACCTTTATCCACTGAATAACTGAAAAGGAATAATAAAATCAGCATTAAAAACAAGTATTCAACTCTGATATAATTTAACCCTGATCTTCTGTGACACTACAATGAACTGATTCAACAACAAATCGTGTTCAAATAATCAGAAATTATAAAAGGTATACTATAGGCCAGTGAACAAAAAGACAATTTGCCATCAAAAAATCAAACACATAAAAAAATATGTCATGAGATAATACTGGGCCTGCTTTTCAACTGATCCAGTTCAGAGCAACATGAACCACAGAATGCATTCATTAGCAGAAGCAATTATTACAGAGGACAAAAATGTCAAGAAATGACAAGGAAATTAATCAATTTAAATTACTGTACATTCATGGTGAATTTATATTAAGGATTTCAGGCTCTATTTGCGTGTCTAACAGCTTGCATTCAGACTCATCAGATGAAGGAGTTTCCATTATTCTACTTTCGAATGCAAGAAGTATAGGCTGAAATTTTATTTATTTGATTCTTATTAGCTGAAATTTTTTCACAAGGCACCGATATGTGCAAGACAACTCAAAGATCAATTCTAAATAAAATCGCATCGAAGTGAGAAATTTGTGGTACTAATGTGTGGAAATCAGTTGTTTCATCTCATGTAGCCTTGATGCAGCTTCATTATGACGGTTTATGCCTGCAATTGCTCTGATGAACTGCCATGAACAGTTCTGTACCCAAGTCCATCAGTAAACGCGTTGCCAACCTCAACACAGACTTCATGATAACTAAAATGCATCTCCTTGTAATATAATTTCCTTTTTGACCATCAAGCACAACATTTTAGAATTAATTTATTTGTCTCTGCTTATGGAGTCTGGTTACCAAGGTTTCATCCTTATGCAACCTCAGGAAGGTTTTTGTCAGCATATTCTTCTGGCAGAAATTAATGTTGCTATAAATTTACATTAAAAAATTATGACAAAAACCTTCTGATTCCATGGTCTTTCCCGTTTTTGTTTTCTTTCATTGGGTACACTGCTAAATGAACAACTTCTCTGCAGATACTTTTTGGTCTTTTATTCCTGGGACAGTCTGCATGAGAGTCAGTTTTATCATGGTGCTTGATAAAAAAATTTAATCAGATGTTCCCAAACTTTTGACTGGTGGTGTAGAACTAACTGTAACAGTTCTAAACTCATGTTTTCTTCCTATATTTCTTTATAAGGTCACAAGGCAGTGTTGCGTAAAACATCTTAAAGCAGAACAAGAGGTTGTACAAGAATTAACCCAAGGAACAAAAAAAGGAAGAAATGTATTTTAATTTGCCAAGCCCAATGCCTCTCAGTTTCCTGCTGAGCCACTATTATGCAAGGTGGTGGTAGCATAGCATGTTGATAATTTTTTAGATGCACCTCAGTTGCTTTCCACCAAAACACTCCTACAACAACAACAACAACAACAAAAGGTTGCTGCCATCCCCAGGAAATTCTTAAGATTAAAAGTAGGGATGCACCGAAATTTCGGCCGCCGAAAATTTTCGGCCGCCGAAAATTTTCGGCCGAAATAGCATTATCGGTTTCGGCCGAAACAGCATTATCGGTTTCGGCCGAAACAGCATTATCGGTTTCGGCCGAAACGTAAGAAAGCGCCGAAAATAAAAGCCAAAATTGTCGCCACGCCTCTCCCATCCTCCCGTCTCGTTCGCGCTGTCATTACGCATCAAACACGGAGTATGTCGGCGGTTTGGAAGCACTTGGAAGCAAGTTTTGTTATTGTTAAACAGCCTTATTACTGTTATTTATTATCAATAAAAGTTTGATTGCTTAATTAATTTGTAGTTTTTTTAATACAAACAAAAAAAAAATATTTTAAACATGTTTTTTAATGAAGCCATTTTCGGTTTCGGTATCGGTTTTCGGCCAAGTGCATCCAAAAATTTCGGTTTCGTTTTCGGCCCAGAATTTTCATTTCGGTGCATCCCTAATTAAAAGCCTTATCCTTAATCCTCTATAGTTAATTTTCTTCCTTTTTTTTTTCCCTGAATGATGCATTGTCAGTGGGGTCCCAAGATTTTAATACTGACATACAAATATTTGTATAGATCCTCACAGTGCTTCATTTCCCCCTTTTTCCTAAATTCTTGGCAGAGTTGATTGGAATTTCCCATGATATCAACAGCAAAAAGGCACCTGCTCTACAGATCAAACTCTTTTACAGCTATAAGTATACTTCATATTATCTCTTAATTATGACAATCAAGAGCTTCTAAGTATCATTGCATCAATTTCTTGAATGTTCCAGACTATTTAAAGTCAACCTGGCATATGTACTGTAAATGTTTGACCAACTGAATTCTCCATAGTAAATAAGGCTAAAATAAATATGTTTTTAATACACAGACTGTTTTAAAATGACCTCTAATGACCAGGCAAAGATCTGAATGATAACTTACATACTTTATCAAGGTGTGGAGTTAAGAAAACCTAAAAAATCTTTAGCCTATGTGTATGTACATTTTGAAAAACAGTTTTTGGATACCTTGTATTTGTTAAAATACAAGCAAATATCTCTTACACATGCCCTAATTAAAATAAAGCAGATATTAAAAATGAACTATTGTAAACAAATATTTTTTATAAAAAATAAATTATTGTAAACATAGAGTAGCATTTACTACACTGCATTGTAATTCAGCTGTTATATAAATGTTACAATTTCTCTTTGGGATTAATAAAGAACTGTACTCTCTCTCTCTCTTCTCTCTGCATGCTTCAAATCTGTGTGTTCCCACCCACAAAACTATTTTTTGGTGCTGCTGGTCCTCCAGAATAAAAAGCAGGTAAGGAAGTTGCATGAACAGTCATAAAAAAGAACCTCCTCCTTTTAATGTAATATTTCCATTCATCAAATTTAATGCTGTCAACTGAGTTTATTTGTTTGTTCATAAAAACCATTATAAAGTTACTGTATATGTATCAATGCGAAACCTAACTGAAGCTAGTGGCCTGCATCTGCAAGGTTTTGACAGATAGGCTAACTGCAAGGACAAACAGGTGTGCCTTATAAAGTGTTCGGTTAATGTATATAAAAAAATGGTTTCCTGTAAATATAACAAGTAAAGATCCAGCTCAAATTTAGCACATCTGTCTAGTACAATGTAGACTTTTTTGTGGTGAATTGTGCTTGTCATTTACACGAGTAAAGAAAATAAAACAATGGATTGAACGCAAACAATGGATTGATTTTGCAAGCCCACTTATAACAGGCCTACAGGAAGCTGTGTACAGACACTTGTGTAGTCTGGGGGCTGTACATCAGCAAGGTGAGAAAAGAAAGCTGACTGATTCAATTCGGTACCACCTAATAAAGCTAAAACAAGCATTAAATTATTTATATTAAAGTTTATTTAATATTTATATATAATATTTATATGTCATTAATGTTTATCTGAAAAAGCTTTTATTCGTGTTATCATCTAAATAAAAGTAAGGACTGGAGAAAAAAAAATATCTATACACACACATATATATAAATATATATAAGTGTGTGTGTGTGTATTTTAACAGTGGATGGTGCAATAAAAATGGGAACTGTTATCTTACTCTTCGCAGGTGTCGTCATCAACTTTTAAAGAAGAAGATGGACAGCAAAACCGACTTCGACAGGTACCACAGCAGTACATAGTCCCACAGTACTGGGGTCGTTGATAATTCCCAAATAAATCGGAGTAGCCATCGCAGTCACCAGCTGAAAAAACAAAAAGCAATAAGAATTAAATATTTAAGCAATAATACAAATAATACATACAAAATAAACGGGTTAAACTTCTGGAGCTGTGTAATGATCAGGTGAAGAAGGATTGTGATCTAGAAACCAGCACAAGAGACATCTCCTTTCTATTCAGTCCATAAAACATTTACGATTAAGATCAAATATATTTGTCACATGTACCATTGCATCATAGTGAAATTATTTTTCCCCCAGATGTTTTAGTAAGGAAGCTGGGGTCAGAGTGCAAGGCAGGCCGAGATACAGGAGCAGGTAGCGTTCTCACACACAGTACAGTATGTATATACACAGTATATATACTGTGGGGTGATTCCATCTCAAATCAACCAGTGGGTTCCACCACATGATCACAGATTTTACTGATTTATTCACCAATTGTTGGTATTGGCATGAAAATAAAAACCCCCAATTTTTTTGTCCCAACTCCTGCTTGTTAAAAAATGGCAGCCATCTTGATTTTTGGCCTCGACGCGCTTCGAGACATGCCACGCCCCTTTTGGAAATCCTCTTTTTCTAGATAACTCACTTGCTGTATGTCATATGGAGATGAAACTGTGTATATTCATGTAATTTTTCGTGTAGATTCAGATTCTGCGATCAGAATTTGGCTCTCTCTTGTGGTTATGGAGATATTTCTAAAAAAACCATTTTTTGGGGGTACCCCTTTTCGACCCCCCAGAACCCAAGGTCTGCATGTATATATGTCACTCAAAAAAATAGGGGTTACTTCACATCACCTCATCTTGAAAATAAATAAAAACCAGAGTTGTGTTATGCCTTGTTTTATAGAAATCTTTAAAAATTAATTGTCCAGGTTTTGCAACATTTTATGATTTGACATACAGAAATGTACTGCAATATCTGTAGAATACTTAATGCATACTCATAAAATCTGCTCCTTTTAAAGTAAAAGTAACCTTAAATTCTTCTGTAATGCATATCTAGTCAAAGACTGTTTCTCTTGGAGTTCTTTTAAATAAACAGCTTGGGCCTTGGCTGTATAGTGATGAGCTGTGCAGGAGTCACATTTTTCACAAAGTCTCATAATAAAATCAGACACAAAGACATGTCAGAAATTTTGCCATGGCTTTCATGATTCCACTGCTTGAACTGAACAGTGTCATCTGGGTCCAAATCAGCATTTTCAAATATACCATCAAGATTAGGGCTGGGCCATATTATACCTTTCACGGTAAAACCAGTACAATGTTAGGCAATGATAAGAAAATGAAATATCGCGATTGAATAGGGGTAAAACGCGCATGCGCAGTGCCTTTGTTTTCATACATTTTTATGGGGGAAAAAGCATGGCGGCGGCGGCGGAGAATGAGAAGGGCGAAAGCGGATCGTTGATGAACCAGAATTGGTTTGTAAAAATGGTGCAACTTCAGTAGTGTGGAACTGGTTTGGTTTTCGCTCGTCAGATACCCAACAAAGCACAATTTTTTGTAGAACATAACAAGCAAGCGGGTCGTCGTGGCATTTACAGAATGTCTGGGTTGAAAAAGAGGGATCTCATTAATTTCAACGCATCTGTAGCTTGAAGAAACAGCGTTTCTTTATTTATTTTTTTTATAAAAAATAAATTAAAATAATTTAGGACATTTCTGTACCTAATTGAGGTGTACCTTTTGGGGGTCTCAGATCTGATTATTTTGGTACCAGTTTGGGGTCACCAGGTCATATGACCTAGCAGCTATTGAAGAAATAGCTTTTTTTTTTTAAATAGAAAATAAAATAAAAATGAATGAAGACATATCTTGGGATAAAATCAGGTGTACCTTGTGTGGGGCTCTAATGAGATTATATTGGTACTAGTTTGGGGTCACCAGGTGACATGACCAAAAAGCTATTGAAGAAATAGTGATTTATTTAATAAAAATATATAATATTTGCAAATGAATTCACAATACTCAATTAATATTATCTATTAACCAGATGAACCAGAATTGGTTTGTAAAAATGGTGCAACTTCAGTAGTGTGGAACTGGTTTGGTTTTCGCCCGTCAGATACCCAACAAAGCACAATTTTTTGTAGAACATAACATGCAAGCGGGTCGTCGTGGCGAAGGGAGGAAACACCACAAACCTTTTTTATAATTTAAAGCAGAAGCACTTGTTTGAGTACAACAAAGCTGTTAAAGTATGTGAAAAACTTCCATGAGCCGTAGCATAATTTATCCATGTTTTTTGTTTGCTTGTTTTGTTTTTACTCAAGAGTTTTAAGTTTTATTATTTGACCTATTTATTTACCACACTGCAGTTTTATGTTGCAAAGCAACTCTTTTTAAGTTTTGTGTATATTATACATGGTTATGCTCAGGATATGTCAGCCCATTTCCACTGGAAATGCCTTTTGGTTAAATTGTCAGCAAGGAATTTGCATTTGCACTGTTAAAATTTTATATAGCTTTAATGCACATACAAACAGCTGCTAGTTAATAGAAAATAAGTTGATGGGTTTTTTTTGCACTAATAAAGTTTTGGAATTGTAAAGTATTTTGTCTCGTGTCAATCATATCGTCAATTATATCGTTATCGCAAATGTTCAAATATATATCTTGATAAATATTTTTGGCCATATTGCCCTTCCCTAATTAAGATAATCAGATAGTTTTGATTGGGGGCCACTGCTCACGCCTGTGCAACATATAGTCACGAGAATCCAAAGAACAGACAAGTTTTGCCATCAATTCTTTGTAATCAGATTGTGATTAAGACAACAAACTACATTGGAAAGATTCAGTAAAAGAATTAACATAAATAAAACACACTCAATTAGTACGAAGAAAAAGATGATGCAATCATCCTCAAGTTCCTTGAGTGCGAGGTCACTCATGGAGTTGGTAGGAGATAATTCAACTTTCTGATCAGTATAAACCTGAATGGTTCAGTTACAGGATACTGTTTGACAGTGATACATGTATCTTACATGTACCACCATAAAATGACACATTTACTGGTATTTAAGGCCTATTGTGTAGATCCATGTACATTCTCTGTATATAAAATGTGTATCAAATCGTAAAACATTTCCAAAACCTGGACAATTCATTTTTGATGATTTCTATAAAACAGGGCATAACACACCTCTGGTTTTTATTTTTAAGATAAGGTGATGTGAAGTAACCCCTATTTTTTTGAGTAACATATATACATGCAGACCTTGGGTTCTGGGGGGTCGAAAAGGGGTACCCCCAAAAAATGGTTTTTCAGAAATATCTCCATAACCACAGGAGATAGCCAAATTCCGATTGCAGAATCTGAATCTACATAAAAACTTACATAAATATACCCAGTTTCATCTCCACATGACATACAGCAAGTGAGTTATCTAGGAAAAGAGGATTTCAAAAAGGGGCGTGGCACGTCTTAAAGCGCGTCGAGGCCAAAAATCAAGATGGCTGCCATTTTTTAACGAGCGGGAGTTGGGACAAAAAAATTGGGGGTTTTTATTTTCATGCCAATACCAACAATTGGTGAAAAAATCAGCAAAATCTGAGAAGTGATGGTGGAAAATTTCTCTTCCACTGGTTCATTTGAGATGGAATCACCCAGTGATATATATCGTGGAAACAGGAATTGATCAATACAGTATTCAATATTATCTTGGTACCTAGGTACCGATTTTATTTTTATTGAGATTCTGTATGCATCACGATTTTATAAACATCCCATTTTTATATGCATTTTGTTTCAGATGTTGTAAAACAAAACTAATAATTATATGAGGAACAAATCTGAAAAGCTTACAATGTGTGAATAGTTTAGAGCACGCCGCCTGTAGGATTATACAGGAACGGCACATTTTAACCACATAACATAAAAAGCCTTAAACATTTTAACTTACTAATGAAGAAATAAAACCATCACTACAACGTTAGATGAGTCTGTTATTATAAGCTTATATCATATTTACAGAATAAAACATTAATACATTAATTTAAGTTAATTTCTTTTCACACACACATTTACTTTTTACTTGTGGACATTTCTACAGGACCTGGGAAAATCCAGGTTTACATTTAGTGTTTAACTGAAGTTAAAATAGTGTTACAGGGCGAAGTTTTATGTCTGGAGAAAACAACTAATCAGTCTTCGGTAATATATTAAGTATTACGTTTTATACCCTTTATACGGGTCATGTGGTGTAAAACAATTATGGCTGACAAACTGAGTGAAACATATATATGTCTGTTTTATTAGCTGAGGGAATAATAATAAAAAAAACATGTCGAGAAAGCTAAAGGCTAACAACGGGCGGAAAGCTCGAGCTGTTTGCTATTTCTTGTAAAGCTCGCGGGCATCCGCGCGCACGCACAAACGCTACATTAACTAATTATTTACACAAGCAGCTCATGAGCTTCACCATATCAAACAAACAGGTTAGAACTCGGTAAAACCACAACACCCAGACTTCTGTCGCAGAAATAAAAAAGAGCACTCGCTATTTAGGAAATATTAGTATTAGTAAAAAGTATTTAAATCAAACAAACAAACGTCACAAACAATATTATAGCTAAATAAATAAAATCCGCAATCACTCACTGACATGTTCCACTTACCCATTGCGGTTAATATTAAACTAGCAGTAAAAGCCAACACGGCTGCGATGGACGAGGCCATGCTGAATATCTCCTGCTCTCTTCTGTCTGAGCTCTCAAACGCTCCTTAGTCTTCTACTGTAACATGAGCTCTAGGAGCTGTGCAGCGCGCCCCTACACCGGGGTTGCCAGATCAATAGGTTTCCCCCTCTGTGGAATAGCATACACAGACATGCAAGTGGTTCGATGATAAAATTAATTTACCTTCTATACCGCCCATCCTGTGTCCCGGGAGCTTTAGGGAACGAGGCTTAGTGCACCCAAGACAGTGTGCCAATCCATTACAAAGCACGTCCAGTGCACACACTTGGTGGGTTTACTCTGGGGACTCTGAAAAGAAACCAGACTACCCAGAGGAAACTCACTAAGCATGGGGAGAACATGAATTGAACCATGACCACAATGCCAACCACTACACCACCATGTTACCAAATTATACCTACTAAGCACTTTATTAGAAACATTATAACGTTGAGTTAGAGCCTCCCTTATTTATCAAAACAGCTTGAATCCCTTTTTTTTAACCAAAGGTATTTTTTTTTAAGTTACAGTATATCCAGTAATAGGGAAGGGGAGCATGTGTGGCTCAGGTTTTTAGGCTGCCATGTGGAAGGCCTGGGTTTAATTCCCGCCCAACTCCCAAAACCCAGACACTGGATGCAGTGCTAATCTGAAGCCAAGACAGAACTGGAGGGTAGACCCAGAAAGGGTAGTTGGTAAAACCTGTGCCAAGTTGTGTGTGGATTGGATGGCCTGCTGTGTGCCCTTAATGGACGCAGCCAAAAGGCTAACAACACGGGCAGTATGGGGAAGGCAACCTGTTTGTTAAATTTGAGATTCGGAGCGGAATCATGCTCAAAGTAGCCATTAGAAAACGTCTAAATCGTGGCCTAGCAATACTGTTAGGATGTGTGGCTTTCGAGTCTGTCAAGAAAACTGACAAGACACCAAATTCCGACTCGATCATAAGAGGAACAAATAGTTTAAGGTCTTTTTTTAATGGACCTTTCTAAATAAGCAGTTATGGATACAATCTAATCAGCATGGGATTTAATCACCTCCTTACTTTTACTCCATTCTATTTCTGCTTGTCTGATTATACAGCATGTTATTAGGCATATCTGTCACAGCTGTTGAAATCCATCTTGTTTATTTTAAAGAAAAACTTTTCCAACCTTGGCAACCCTGATCCAGGCGTAGTTAGGTTTCGATTCTAGCGACACATTTTCATTAAAAAAATGAAGGCGAAAGAAAAAAACCCACCAAATTAAACTGAACATATTGTACCAATTATCTTTTATCATGTAAATTATTTAGAAAATGAATTATACACATTTTTAATATTACCCTTACATCTTCAGAACATTTATTTTCTAATCATTCCTGGTGGCCACACCCAGCAGGGTAGAAATGATTCAGCACAGGATAAAGGAGCTCAGTGAGAAGAACTCATCCATTGGGTTTACTCATATGCTTGTTTAAATATTACACCAGCTAAACTTACACAAACAACTTCATGTTTGTCTATTTACACACACCGTGCATGTATTTTAAGTATGAAGTAGGTTAATTTTAGAGTTACAGTGAAAAGACAATGTACATAAAATCTTATATGCTTAAAAAAAATTTAATTATGACGAGTAAAGCCTTGTGCCAAACAAAAAGGTAAGAAATCCATGAAGACGATATTAAATAGGCCTATCAATATTGTTGAATTTAAAAAAAAAAAAAAAAAAAATTCCACATCCTGACATCCAGTAACAACTATAGGCAGGAGAATTTACCAGGATGATGCACCAGATAGCACACTAATTATAACCTAGTGAGGATTTGATGTAGCCAGTGCATATATCTCAATTTGGTGGACACGACAAGGACTCCAGAGATCCTGGAGAAACATGCAAAACTACAGAGACAAAAACTCGCACTCAGGATCAAACTCAACAAGAATTCTGGATCACTACTAGTGATGTACAATGGATAACAATGTTTAATTTTAATTCTTATCAAAATATTTACATTTCACAAACATTTGCTAAGGAAGAAGAAGAAAAAAAAAAAAAGACTACACTGGAGCAAAGAAATTAAGACAGATAAACATCAGCCAGAAAAAGTTTAGAAATTTGTTTTCATCTTCAGGATGTCAGCATTGCCGTCCATCACTATATTTTCAAGACGTTTGTGGTACTGCTCCAATGTGGTAAGTAGCCGGTCATAGATAGCCTGTTAGAAAACAACAACAACAAAAAAAGAATAATTATATATATATATATATATATATATATATATATATATATATATATATATATATATATATATATATATATACTGTATATACACACACACACACACACACACACACACACATATACATACATATAAATAAATAAAAATTAAATAATATTCAATATTAAATTATATTTATTAACATCAATATTGAACCAAATCTCATTCCACACACAGTGGAACTACACAACTATCAAAAACTAAAAAAAGCAACCAAAACAGGAAACACAATGAATGACATGATTAATAGAGGATATTAAATGCATAATGAAAAGGGTTCTTAGACTACCATTGTACCTTTGTCTGGTTGGCTGTTAGATTAATCTATTCATAAACTCAAAAGGGGAAACTGTATTCGTGTTTACAGGTAAAAAAATAAATAAATACATAATACACAAGGCAAGTGCATCACAACATCACCAGGGAAAAGTGTAGCACTCTTCGAGAAGAGAGTACCTGGGCTTTTTCTGTGTTATAGCTGCAGGTATCTCGAAGCTTCTGCATTTTCGCCTTGAACTGCGTGGTCTCTCGGCTGATGTTTTTTATTCGATCCACAATTTCCTCACGTTTTTCATGAACTTTATCATATTGCCTTAGAACAAACAAAAATACATGCTTTACATTTGAAGAGCGAACTTGTCCATCGACTACAGTCAAGACAGAAATGAGGAAAATTTATTAAATCATTCTTCCACAATTCTTACCCGAGTATGTTTTGGATGTGTTGATCCTTGAGCTCCCTCTTACTCTGATGACGGATCTGCTGCTTATTCTGTTTGTCTAGTTTCATGGCCAGAGCTCTCCTTAGCTGTCCCTCTTCATTGCTCAGGGCTTTTAACTCCTTCTCCAGAGACTCTTTAAGAGCTACTAGATCCTGCACCTGCACATAAACATTATAAAAATGGCATGAAAAACACCCATAAATGTACATGCAAAATTATGACAATACATATTTAAACTGTTCTATGTTGAGGCAACTGACTGATCATGTTTAATATTTCCAACTCATTTACTCAAAAGATCTTCAATTAAGCATGCTAATTTAGGGCTAATTAATATAAAACTGCAATTATTTCATTTCTTTTCATTTTAATTCAAACCAGAATTGGGGGTATAATGATATGGCTGTTACACTACATGTAAAGAGATCACAATCAAACTAGATGTCATTTTATCAAAGTATTTTATTTGATCAATGCACCCATGAGAATGACAATTGATTCACTATTGGATACTGTACTGAATTTGGATCTGTGCATCCCTATTTAGGGAGGTGCTGTTCAGAAATTAGATGGATTACACAAACCTCTTAATGCTCTGCATAGTGAAGCCACTGCATAAACAGGACAAATCGGTTTACTTTTATTTTACTGCCTACAATTCTAACCTCACTTTCTGCACATTAGACTTATACACGTCACGCACTATTCAAATCTACCTTACTGCGGTTGATAAACTTCTGCACCAAGATACACTATACCAAAGACAGGAAGTGTGCAGGCTTACCTCTTCATTCTGTTGGTTAGCCTTGCACATGCTTGCCTGCAGGTCATGCAGCTGTTTCAGTATTCCTTGAATCTCTGCTTCACCTTGGCTAGCATGCTGCACCTTAATCTGCAACTCCACCAGTGCAGCGTCAGCCATCTCCTGCAATTTTATTCAAACAAGGCAGAATATTAGTTTCACATTTTAAATATGCAAATTATATAGAAGGTAACTTGCAATGTTTAAAAACATTGATTTTTATAAGTAAAACTAAACATCCCATAGCCACTCACTTTCGAGTTCTTGATGTTCCTTATGCTCTCCTTCATTTTCTCCATCTCATTCTTGAGCTCCTCAGGAGATTCCACAATCTGAGACTTAAGTTTGGCTATTTCATCTTTTAAAGTAACCACTTCTAGCTTCCTCTGGCTCTGTAAAAAAAAAATACTTGTTAAAAAAAAAAAAAAAAAAAAAAAAAAAAAAAGTGTTGTGTTTCCTCATCTCCCAACATAACTCATTTCACTAATCGGCCAATTAACAGCCTTTCTGAATTTAACTGGGTGTGCTAGAGCAGAGAAAACACTTAAATTTGTAGGACAGGGGATTTTTCGGGACCAGGGTTGAAAACTATTGGAGTATAAATCAGTGAGTCCAGTTCATAAAAAGGAATATAAATTCAAGGTGTACAATGCACCAGACCTACTTTTTACAGCAGAAACTGGCATAGTATTATGGAACTAGAAGCAAGTCAATGCTTCTAGTTTACAGAAGATTACATAGCACCTACAGTGGTAGCATTCTCCCTCATTAATACAGTTTTGAAGTATTCATGAAGTAAAATTTGCCTTTAGAAGAAAGATGGAAGTGATTTTGCTAGGAACCAATCCTGAAAATGGTGGTCTGGGTTTGCTTCACAGCACACAGAGTAATGTAACTGGCCCTTGTCATGTTACTTACTAGGAATGGGAATCACCAGTCATCTCCTTAAAAAAAAAAAGTTTAAATGCTTCCCTTGATATGTTATAAGCAATGGACTATATTTAACTAAACAATACAAAAGTTACCTTAAATACAAGAGCTTAATATTCAACTTAAAATTTAATTAAAAAACAAATTAACTCTCGCAGCCGGAGGTCTAGAGAGAGCTGATTTGCCAAGCTCTCTCAGAGGGGAGGGATGAAAGATACTAAGTGCTCCCACATTAAACCACGACTCTACAGCCAATCAGGGGCGTCTGTGAGCTCACGCAAGCAGAAGGAGCAGACAGAGCTGCCATCCCCAAAGGGGTGTAGCCTTAATGTGGGAGCCCCCTAGTGACGGGGAGGAATTGGACATGAAATTAGGGAGAAAAATCAGGAAAAAAAAAAAAAAAAACTTTACTGAGCGGCATGTGTCTGAATTATTTCTAAATTCCTATAATTCACTCTGACCACACATGATGAAAATACCTAAATAGTTTAAAGCGCACCATCTGCAGGATATTTTTTTTTTTTAATCCTGCACCACGTGTAGGATAAAAAAATAAAAATAAAATGCCTCAAAAATTCTCGAAATCCAACTTTTCAGTGAGCTCACGAGTTGTGTGGCTACGAACATGTGGGTGAATGCAGCTTCTAACATTGGCACACTAGTTCAAATGTGCGCAACATAACTAAATCTTACCTAATAAATGAATCTAGTGCATACCATTCTTCAAACCTACAATCAACCATCCTTTAGGTAAATGCGTCGACTTGTATAGAGCGCATTGATGCAGCTGCAGAATGTTCATCCCCAATTTTGTTGGTGCATTATAGAATTGGAGACTTTATCAACCAAAATCTGAACATAATTGTATTGTAAATGTAGTAATTCTTTAAAGAAACATCTAATAGGATTATGCATCTTAAAAAAAAAAATTCTCTGAATTAAAAATGATGAGACAGCGGCCAAATTATGTATTAGAGTGGGTTATTTGGAGTGTTGTTGGGTGTCAATCCCTGGTAGTCGAGTTTCAGTTGCATTTGACAAACTCAAAAGAAGATTCTCCAGAGCAGATGCTAAAGGTTTGTCTTTTTATAGTGTAACTTGTTCAATCAGTAAAGAGTTGGGGGGGAAAAAAAAAAAAAAAAAAAAAAAAACTCACCCCATACAGCATAAAATATTTGCTTGATACTAAACATTACTTAGAAAAAAAAAGGAAAAATCTATAATGTGCAATAAGCATACTTGACCGACATCCCCAACTAGATCAGACTAAAAAGGAGCTTTGGGTTAAACGTACAGGTTGCATTGAAGATAAACCACCAATATTTATACATCACTACCCAATTAAGTTAAAATTGGCCCTTCTGCAGCCTTAGATTTTGGATCCTTGGCATAGTGATTATATTGGAATGGATTTGTACATACCAGTTTCTGTGACAGTTCTGCGATTTCGCTTTTGCGTTCTGTGGTCTGTTCCTGGAGTGCACTCTGCAGGAACAGAGAAAAATAAATTGAGATTTTTAAGAACAGGGCTGTAAGGACAACCTCTCATAGATCATTCTTTCCTCTTCCTCATGGAGCTGGATGTTCCTTTCTACACCATGTAACCAGTCACCTTTTTTTTTTATTTTTTAGGAACCATTAGGTCACCAAATGTTGAGGCTTTCTAATACAGATAAGGGAGTAATTTATACTTGATAAATAAAATTCTCCCACACACAAAGACATGGCCATTGGCAAAGGCAGAGTGTTGTGAAAGTATTTGCCCCTTCCTAATCCATCCCTTTTAAGTTGGGCATGGAGGGGAAAAAAAAAAAAAAAAAAAGTAAACTTTTTCATAGGACTATACGTATTTTTATTTTTCATGCTGTTTACTTGGTAATATAACGCAAGTTAGTTTGTAGCAGCTGATGCTTTCTCCATCGCTACTTGGTCTTTATTTGCAATACCAAATGAAGTGATTAATTACACAAACCCCTGATATTGTAGTCCCATACGATTAATGGAAAAGGGTAGAATGATTCAAAGTAGAATTGATTTATGGGAGTGAAAAAGAGCTTTGCTTTCCCTCTTAAAACATATAGACCATTAGCATAAAACATTTCTAAACCAGCACACGGAACTCATCGTTAAAGTTTAGAGAAAGATCTTACCACTTCCTGGCTTTCTTGGATGGTAATGTTTTTCAGTTCGGTGAGGGCTGCTGCCAGTTCTTTAGCCTCTGCTTGCTGCTCTGGTGGGATGGTCCTGAGCAACATTTGCAAATATTACAAAACTAGAATGAAAGAGCCATGACCAACACCTTCTGTCCAAAATCATTCAGAATACCTACATCAATTTCTCTATCTTCTTTTCAGCATCCTTAATGCCTTTTGTGCATGCCTGAAGTTTATCCATATCTGCGCGCTATGGTGAAAGGAAAGTAACAATTATTGATAATATTAGAAACCACAATAAATGGTCATAATACTGCACAATATGTTATGAAGAGCTTACGAAAACTACATAACTTTACTGCTCAAATACTTTAAATGTAATAGTAATCTTATTATACTTTTGCGAGTAAGAAAATGAGAAAAGAAATTAAATGTGTTAAATAAGCAACGGGAAAAACACACAATATTATTAACAGACCCCTGAAGTTAAGCAATTCGAAACTCAAGAACTACAAGTGTAAAAGATTTTATATATAAAAATAATGTTATTTCATCTATTGTAATAAAAACTTCATACGATCCAATAGTACCATCAATTCCACATTCTTGATGTAATGCCTAGACACCGTCATGCTTATTATACACAGAGGACTTACAAAAGCTTGCTGATGCACTGCAATTATTTCCGACCGATGTTTCCTAAACTGCAGGAAATTTTGGATTCCACTCAAAATAGTGATTGTTCTTTTGGGCTCTGGAATAAGAAAAGCGGAGATTTTATGCGAGGAAAACACACCATGACTGTTATTTCACACATGAGAGGTAAATGACTTGTGAAAGCACAATGCTTCTACAGCCACAGTACTCTTCCTGAAGCAGCTTTGCTAAAGGTCAGGAAAGAACTAAGAAACAGACTTGCATATATAACTTTATCCCACATTGTCATATGGATCTCTTAATGCTGTGTACACATTATAAACACTGCATAAGTAAGCACAGTATCTTTGCACATCACATAAAAGCTGTTTTACTATGAAAGCTTGATGACCATCTTACACAGTGACTACCTCCTCAATCTCAGAGGAATGACCTCAATGTTTTTCAACTTGGTCACTTGCCAATCCACCAGCCCCATCACATGACCCCCAAGACATAGGAAGCAAACCAAGTGCATCCTTTTAAACTGCTGCTTATGCATTGGCACACTGCAAAGTAACACTTGCAGGAAAGTGCCACCTGCCCTCTTCCACATACACCCATGATTGGCTATTTTTGCTATGATGAAAAGAGAGTGTACGCCCCTGAATTACCCCAGAAAGGCTTTTGTTTGATTTGATTTTTGAGGATTCCATACAAATTAAATATCTCCCGTTATATTGCACCTTCAGCCACCTAACACACAGTATAACTACAAATCAATTCCTGGCATCTCATATCACCCAAATGAGGATGGACCGCCTTGTTAAAAGTGGTTCCTCTCAAAGTTGCCATCACAGTTTTCTCTTGCTGTGGTCTAACTCGGCTTGCTCATCAGGTACAAGCTGATAATTTTGATTTATACATATTTTCTCAAACATTACATACCGATTTCCCCAATTATCTTTTGATTCTGTAAAGCTGCATTGCAACAATAATCATTGTTAAAAGCACTATATAAACAAAACTAAATTGTTTAATAGTGATTGTGATAATACTGCTTTAAACATCACCTTAAAAAAAACAATACATTTTCTTACTTGGTGTAAGCAGGTCGCTTAGTGAAAAGTCATATACATGGCACACTGGTAAAAACTGCAACCTAAAGGAAAAGAGTGAAAGAGAGAGAAAAAGATCACCTAAAATTTCAGTAAAATTCCTGCACTATATTTTATTGCAGCTGATAAAGGAGATGAAATCTCCACTTACATGCAGGCATACAGACTTAAGATTGGCGTCGACCACTCATGTAGCATTGGGTATTGGAGATTTTCTGAGACTGGGGCCTATTAAAAAGCAATTTAACAAGGTTTTATCATTATGATTATTATTATTATAATTACTTAAGAAGGGGAGAGGGCATGGCTTATGCAGTCATTTTAAATAACAATGTGGACTGAAAGCAGATCATATTTCGGAAACAGCACAGTTTGTAACGTTTCACGTTTTTTCATCATGCATCAGACTACTTTTCAGATAAGCAAACAAAAATTAATTTACTTTCCATTTATTATTAGTTGAATGTTGAGCACTTAAAGCAAAAGGCATATACTTATTGTGTTAAAAGAAAACAGCGTTGTTGATGGCCAAGATGTCTAATGTTTAAAGAAAATCCTAAGCTATTCATTAAAACAAGCTATATAATTGGGCTACAGTATTACTCAAAACGTATTGGTCAAAGATACTCCCTCTACAAAATAATACCCCGTTCCTGCACATTTACCCCCTATTCTTCACACCTATAATATGATTAATCAGATTTAAGGCTTTATGAAGGCTTCAAAGAGTACAAGTAGTAGACATCTTAATATCAACCGTTCAAAGGAGATTATTTGCATATTTTGGATTCGCAAAGTAAAAGAAATAATCATGGAATTAGAAAGTGTGCCAAAGAAATGTCTGTTAATTATCTAATTAATTAAGTCAGATTTGTGAGGGCTTCATTTTCTGATCCAGCCATACTCACCACATAATGACAGTCAGGCCTGAAGCGATACACAAGCTGCAATATTCTCATGTAGAGTCTCTGGATAACATCTGCCTGTAAAACGAAAATAATTTAAGAGACAGCTGTGCATATGGTTTCACCTGTGCGAGACTCAGAATGCTCAGAAGCTCACCTTTGGACTTGGAGTGAGATCACTCTTTGCAAAATGTTTCGCTTCTTGCCCAGTTAACACTTCAGTTCGGCAAAACTGCACAATGGCGTCCACCTTGTACGTTGGAAATGTGTTCTCCATCACGATTTCTACAGAAAAAAACAATAACAAAAAACTGTATTGCTGCATTTTAAAACATTTTTTTTATATTAGTAGACAAGATTAAATGTTAATGAATTGTTACAAGTCATTTTTAATGGATTACAACAAACGTCCAACAAAAAAATACAAATATAACGCATGCACTTCAATAACTTCAGCAGAAATTGTTATATTATGGACTATTAAAGAAACTATCTCGTAGTGCCTCATCCATAAGTAAGACCTCACTTTCCCACTAAATTGAAGCAAAATAATTCTTTAATAACTTTTATATCAAATAACAGGTTAAAAATAAACAAACAGGTGAAATATTAAGTTTTCCCTTATAAACTGATGTACACACTGAACACAACCGTCACTGAACACTAAATGTTAGCTTCGTGCTCGTAAAAGAAAAGAAAATGTGTACCATCCAAACACCTCTTCGCCATTTTACACAATAAAAACCGAAGTTTAATGCCTTACGTTATATTAAACTTAACAAATTACATTTTTATTTTTACCTGTCACCACTGCGACCGCTCGTCCGTTATCGAATTTAAACTTTTAGCGGCACTGTCGTCACTTCCGCCTACGACACATAGTCACGTGTAAAATGTACATACCGCCATCTGGTGTTTGTTTTTTGAAATTCATGTAATCATTCTTTGAAATTCTTGTAATCATTTTAAAATCATGTAGATAACATGACTAGGATAGCCTTATTTCATCTCAGTAATATTGCTTATATAAAAATCAATATCAAATGTTACTACAGTACATGAGGCAGAAGCTAGTTCATAGTCTTGTTATCTCTAGGTTGGATTATATTAATGCCTTACTGTTAGCCAGTTTTTCTTTGCATATTTGTCACACTTGTATGGGTGGAAAACACTTTTTTGTTTGTTTGTAAGATATCATGAACATTTCGCAGGGGGTATCATCGTGATGCAGTGTAAGATATACCACTCATCAGTGTAAGCTGTAAGTGCAGCAGGATCAGTGATGATGAAGCAGTGCCTGCTGATGATGACCAACACCTCTCCCCTGATCTACCAGAGCAGGGTAAAAAGAATCACAATTAAACTGAACAGGTAAGCTGGAATAAAATAAGTAGCAGCATTAACTTGTGCTAGTAATTATTATAACAGTCAATATCAATTAATATTAATATGACCCAATATATGTTCAGTGATACTTCAAATCATACGTTTAAATAGCATTGATTTCTATATTGTGATATATAATTTTGATTATATACTAGTAACTGGTGTTAAAATTTTATTTCTATATTAATGAGCCAATGTATTATGATGTGGGCGGCCGTGGGCCAGGAGGTCCAGGGCCACTTTTTGTTCCCAGTCGGCCCCTGGACAGGTGTAAGAGTGTGTAACAAGGGGGTTTGAGGCTAATTCGCTGACAGAGTTTGGAGAAAAAGGTAGATTAGTGTCACTAAGAATAGTCAGTTGTATTTCTGTTTTTTTTCTGTTGGTGCAGCATTAGGTATTCTCTCCGGGATCAGCTAGAGGAAATTTTGTTTATTAATTTGGCCTTGTCGTTTTCTAAAGCTCTCAGCCAATTTTTGGGGTTTGCTTATTCACCTTTGTAAATAAACACTAAGCGAACGCAGAATTGGCCTCACCCTCTTTGGCCGCACATCATTTACTGGCAATGCCCCTGACATCCATGCTTCTTGGCTACACTCCCTCTACTGGTGATGATGAGGAGGCTTATCTTTTAAAAAGGTAAAAGTTTCTTAAAGAGAATCATTACAGATGACGAGACATGGATTTATCACTGAGAGTAAACAGCAGAATATGGAACGGGACCATCCTCAATCTGCAACCAAGAAAAAAATTCTTAAAGTTTTCTGGGCTTTTCAATGGCCAGTACTGGAACTTTATCAGGAGAAATGTTCAACAATCAATCATTGAAATCATTACGGTAAGATGCTTATTGAAAAGCTTAAGCCTAAACCACATTGTCGACAAAAGATTTGTTTTGAGGTGTTAAAGAATATGTTGAAAAAATACGCATTTGTCTTTTCTAAAAATGAATTTAAATAAGTTCCACAGCCAGAGTGTGGATAAATTTTGACTCACCCTCATAATAATTAAAACAATGTTTTATAATTGTCAATAAATGTTTTATTTCCAGTTCATATTGTTATTGGAAACTTTAACTACATAGAATGAACTAGTTGTTGAAGGTTTGTTGAAGATGGTACAGTAACCACTGAGAAGGAGTTGGAAACTGTTGAAGTGCTGAAAGCCATTCAGAAAACCAAAGGAGTGAAAGACAGAACAGGTTGTTTAATGGCATAGTCTTTGTTGCTTTAATAGAGAAAGTCTATCTAAGAAAATCAGTCTTTTGAAAACTGATCTTTTAAAAGTACGCTTGGTGTCTGTTTCCTCATGTGGGTGATTAACATGACCCTGTAGTTCCTCTTTTTTCAATCTTTTTTTGACTACAGACTTTACTGTAAGTACTTAAATTGGTATTTTACAGGAATAGCTTCTGCAGTACATCATATAAATTCCGATGCATGTGGAAACAAATCATTCATATGATGTAATTCACTGTAGCTGCATATTTAGTGCAACAAACTAGTACATTTAACTCTAAAAGTTGTGTGCTTTTCTTCTGTTTCAGATTAGTGATGTCCCCAGACGGACTGATGCAGGGCTAAATTCCTCATCCTCCAGCTCTGTCACTGCTGCACAGTGTTAAAAGTTTGACGTGTAGATGAACAGGTTGTTATTTGGATGAAGATAGGGTTAGGGGTTAGGGTTAGTTATTTGCAAGTTGCCATTTAATGTCTAATTGCATTTTTTTCACATTGATAACTGATTGTTCATGATCTGCTTTTTTTTTATATTTGTTGCTTCAACCGGATGAATTATTCTTTTTAAGAAGTGCCACAACAGGCCTGGTGTCTTGGTACGTATGGCTTGACTAGCTAAAACATTGTGTTAATTGCACGTCTGTTGGTAACCTTGGTGATGGTGGTCAAAGTGCTACTAGGATAGGAGGTTTGCATCCGATTCCTGAAGCTTGACAGACTTTCTCAAATGTTCTAACTGCAACTCAAGATTAGAAAAAACATATTCAGATCTTTTTACATTTCCAAAAGCAAAAAAAAGGACTAATACATTTTGAATGCTTAGGTGTTTTGGGTGACCTCTTCTGGCCAGATGTGATATTGCTATGATACTGTATTTACAGCTGAAATTCAGGACTCCCAGGGCTGTGCAACATGGACACAAATATCATGCGATATATTATTGCATATATTATTATTGCATATCATATTATGCGTTGCATAGGGCACTGGCGGCTCAGTGGTAGGTGTTTCGCCTGCCATGCCGAAGGCCTGGGTTCGATTCCCAGCCAGTGCCCAAACCCCAGCCACTAGATGCAGTGCCGGTTCCAAGCCTGGATAAAATGGCAGGGTTGCGTCAGGAAGGGCATCCGGCGTGAAAACATTTGTCAAATCAATGATGCGAATCACAAATACCATTTCGATACCGGATTGGTCACGGCCTGGGTTAACAACGACCACCACAGGTGTTGTTGACCTACAGGGTGCCAGTGGAAATTAGGCTACTGTTGGTCAAAAAAGGAGAAGAGGAAGGCGTGTACGAAAGCAGAGAGAGAAAAGAAAAGGCAAGTAGGGACTTAGGGAATGTTGGGACTATGACAGGGAAGGCAGGAGAGTTGGTTGATATGATGCAGAGAAGGAAGGTGGATATACTGTGCATCCAGGAGACCAGGTGGAAAGGTAGCAAGGCTAGAAGCTTTGGATCAGGGTTCAAATTGTTTTACCATGGTGTGGATAGGAAAAGAAATGGAGTAGGAGTTATTCTAAAAGGGGAGTTTGTTAGGAATGTTTTAGAGGTGAAGAGAGTATCAGACAGGTTGATGAGTATGAAGCTGGATATTGAAGGGGTGATGTTAAATGTTGTTAGTGGCTATGCCCCACAGGTAGGATGTGAGTTAGAAGAGGAGACATACTGGACTGAGTTAGATGAAGTGATGCAGAGCATCCCCAGAGGGGAGAGAGTGGTGATTGGTGCAGACTTCAATGGACATGTTGGGGAAGGGAACAGAGGTGATGAAAATGTAATGGGCAGGTTTGGTCTTCAGGACAGGAATGTAGAAGGACAGATGGTGGTGGACTTTGCAAAGAGGATGGAAATGGCAGTAGTAAATACTTTCTTCCAGAAGAGGCAGGAACATAGGGTGACATATAAGAGTGGAGGCAGAAGCACTCAGGTCGACTACATCTTGTGTCGACGTTGAAAGAGATTAGTGACTGCAAAGTGTTGGTAGGGGAGAGTGTAGCCAGACAACACAGAATGGTGGTGTGTAAAATAACCCTGGTGGTGAGGAAGGTGAAGAGGACAAAGGGAGAGCAAAGGACAAAGTGGTGATAGCTGAGAAAGGAAGAATGTTGTGTAGTCTTCAGGGAGGAGTTGAGACAGGCTATGGGTGGTCAGGAGGTGCTTTCAGTTGACTGGACAACTACAGCCAATGTGATCAGGGAGACAGGAAGGAGGGTACTTGGTGTATCATCAGGTAAGGCAAAAGTGGACAAGGAGACTTGGTGGTGAAACGAGGAAGTCCAGGAGTGTATACAGAGGAAGAGGTTAGCTAAGAAGAAGTGGGACCGAAGAGAGTAGACAGGAGTACAGGGAGATGCAGCGTAAGGTGAAGGTAGAGGTGGCAAAGGCCAAACAAAGAGCATATGAGGATTTGTATGCTAGATTGGATAGTAAGGAGGGAGAGGTGGATCTGTACAGGTTGGCGAGGCAGAGAGATAGAGATGGGAAGGATGTGCAGCAGGTTAGAGTGATTAAAGATAGAGATGGAAATGTACTGACAGACGCCAGGAGGGTGATGGGAAGATGGAAGAAGTACTTTAAGGAGTTGATGAATGAGGAAAATGAAAGAGAACAAAGAGTAGAAGAGGTGACTGTTGTGGAACAGGAAGTAGCAAATATTAGTAGAAGTAAGGTGAGAAGGGCATTGAAGAGGATAAAGAGTGGAAAGGCTGTTGGTCCTGATGACATACCTGTGGAGGTATGGAAGTGCTTAGAAGAGGTGGCAGTAGAGTTTCTAACTAGTTTGTTTAACAAGATCTTGGAGAGTGAGAGGATTCCAGAGAAATGGAGGAGAAGTCAAAATGCCAAAATGCCTAAATGTAAGTGTATTGGTGCCGATTTATAAATCAAGGGAGATGTGCAAAGCTGTGGCAATTACAGAGGCATAAAGCTAATAAACCATAAAATGAAGCTGTGGGAAAGAGTAGTGGAAGCTAGGTTAAGGGCAGGGGTGAGCATTTGTGAGCAGCAATATGGTTTCATGCCCAGAAAGAGTACAGCAGATGCAGTATTTGCTTTGAGGATGCTGATGGAGAAGTACAGAGAAGGTAATAAAGAGTTGCATTGTGTCTTTGTAGATCTAGAGAAGGCATATGACAGGGTGCTAAAAGAGAAGCTGTGGTTTTGTATGTTAGAGTGGTGCAGGACATGTATGAGAGCTGTAAGACAGTGATGAGATGTGCTGTAGGTGTGACAGAAGAGTTTAAGGTGTAGGTGGGTCTGCATCAAGCCCCTTTTTGTTTGCTCTGGTAATGAACAGGTTGATAGGTGAGGTTAGACAGGAGTCTCCATGGACTATGATGTTTGCAGATGACATTGTGCTTTGTAGAGAGCAGAGAACAGGTGGAAGAAAATTTGGAGAGGTGGAGGTATGCTCTGGAAAGCAGAGGAATGAAGGTTAGCCGCAGTAAGACGGAATACATGTGTGTGAATGAGAGGAACCCAAGAGGAACGGTGAGGATACAGGGAGCAGATAAAGAAGGTGCAGGACTTTAAGTACTTAAGGGTCAACGGTCCAGAGCAACGGAGAGTGTGGAAAGGAGGTGAAGAGGTGGGTACAGGCAGGTTGGAATGGGTGGAGAAAAGTTGCAGGTGTATTGTGTGATAAAAGAGTATCAGCTAGAATGAAAGGAAAGGTGTACAGGACAGTGGTGAGACCAGCGATGCTCTATGGCAGGGGTCGCCAACTGGCGGACTCCGGTTCGAATCCGGACCGCGAGATGCGTCCATCCGGACCACGAAGCCTTTTGACATAATGAAAAAAAAAATTATAAGCAAACGCTTTTTTCTCATGAAATAAATGTATATCGGGCACGTGTAGGTCAGCTCAGCAGAGCCATTTGGGTCCTACGGCGCCACGGGTTGCTACTACAGTTACCGTGCCAACCGTTACGTTCAGATGTGTGAAAATGTCACGTTCAAAAATGAGAAAAGTTGATTCGGAAAACCGAGTTTTGCGAGATGAATAGGTGGGAAAAAATGCATATTTATTCTTCCTGCATCAAGCTCTACGAGGCCTGTGTGTGTTATTTGCTCGGACTCTGTTGGGGTTGTCAAAAGTGGAAACATTAAAGGCCATTACAAAGCTAAACATAGACACTTTGAAGAAACTTACCCCCAGCAGTCTGAGGTAAGGGCGAGGAAAAGAAATGAGCTTAAAGTGCAGTATGAGCGATCTACACAGGTCCTCTCTCACTCACTCACCGCCCAACATTTTATGAATATAAAATGCAATATGAGATTTTTTATTTTTTATAAGGTAAATAAGGTGGTAATTTGTAATCTTAGTTCAGCAGAAAAAAGCACTTTAGTTTCTCTTTTAAATTGTCAATGTGGAAATTAATTTATGCTCTGTGCAGATTTAGAGGGGGAGGGCATTTTGCACTGTTACCTTTATCATATTTTTGTCAGACATTGTTACTGGTTTAATTAAATTATTTTGTACCAAAACAACATAAAGGACAAAACAGCATTAAAATAAGATCCAATTTGTGAAGGATGTAAATTTATGTCTGTTTATACATACAAAAAACATGTTTATCCATATGAGAACATAGTATATTTTGTTTAATAAAAATTTTTTATCTACAGTACACCTGAACCATCAGTTCCTGTTTTGGGTTGTCCGGACCTTAGCTGGTGAGGAGTGTTCATTTACCGGACCTCAAGCAATTTTAGTTGAAGACCCCTGTTCTACGGCTTAGAGACAGTGGCACTGAAGAAAAGATAGGAGGCAGAGTTGGAGGTAGCAGAACTGAAGATGTTAAAGTTCTCCTTGGGAGTGACAAGGATGGATAGGACCAAGAATGAGTTCATCAGAGGGACAACCCACGTTAGATGTTTTGGAAATAAAGTCAGAGAGGCCAGATTGAGGTGGTTTGGAGATGTTCAGAGGAGAGATAGTAAATATATATCGAAGGATATAGAAGGATGCTGAAGTTTGAACTGCCAGGCAGGAGGTCGAGAGGAAGACCAAAGAGGAGATTTATGGATGCAGTGAGAGAGGACATGAAGTTAGTTGGTGTGAGAGATAGGGTTAGATGGAGGCGGACGAGTCGCTGTGGCGACCCCTGAAAGGGAACAGCCGAAAGACAAAGAAGAAGCAGTAGGAAAAAAAGTATTTAGATCTTTCTACATTTCCAAGACCAACAAAAAGGACTAATACATTTTCAATGCTCAGGCCGTGCAATGCCAGCTGTATGGGACAGGATCATCCGCATGTCTAGCAGGTATATAAGGTTTCCATACCATGCAGTTTACCAGCCAAACATTAAAGCGCAATTTGCAGCAATCGCCGGTTTTCCTAATGTAATCGGAGCGATCGACTGCACGCACATTGCTATAAAGGCGCCATCTGAAGACAAATTTGCATACATAAATCGGAAACATTTCCATTCAATAAATGTGCAAATAATATGTGATGCTCAAATGCGCCTAACAAATATTGTGGCAAGGTGGCCTGGGACAACCCATGATTCATTCATTCTCACAAACAGCATGGTTGGGATGAGGCTTCAAGGTGGCAGGGTGCGCGATGGGTGGCTTCTTGGTGAGTGATGTATTTAAAGATATTATTCCAGCTACGTTTGTTTTTATTTTATTTTATTGAGTGTAATTATTTAACTGCATATCAGGAGACCGCAATTATCTATTAAAGACGTAGCTGTTAACCCCCTCTCAACAACCCACAAACTGACCAAGAGCGCAGATACAATAATGCCCATTCTCGCACTATATCGGTTGTAGAGCGGGCGATTGGGCAGCTGAAATGCCGGTGGCGCTGCCTTGATAAGAGCGGAGGGGTGCTGCTATACCGCCCTAACAAAGTGTGCCGCATCGTGCTGGCCTGTGGTGTGCTGCACAATGTCACGCACAGACATGGCATACCTCTTGGTGAGGCAGTGGCACCGCCAGATGACCCAGACCCAGGACCAGCGTGTATACAACCCAACCAACAAGCCATTCAAGCCGACCAACGTGTGGTTGCGGCAATATAAAAGGTAATCAGAGACAAAGTTTATTTTTTGACCAATTTCTTAAATGACTGGCTTATGTCTGTGAGTGCATCAGTTATATTTTTCAGGTGACTGTTAATTTCTCCGATGGCCCTAACAATTTGCTGTTGTGACTCCAGAACAGCATGCATCAAGACGGGCCTCAGCACTGGGGGGAGCACTGGAAATGCCGGAGACACTGGGTCCTGGCTGCTCAGGAGGGACGGACTCCGAGTGCGTGCCAGTGGATGTTCTTTCACCATCTAAGTCTAAATAAAAACAAGCATGTTAACTAATATTTGAGTCCATTTCTTATGGGTACACACATATTTATAAATGGAATGGATACATAAATTAAAGTCTCCTATGTACCGCTACATTGCATGTATCGAAAACTTAAACGCAAACTGGTATGGTTACCAAAGTTAAGACATTAAAATGAGAAGTTACCTTCGTAGGGTTCCTCTAATACATTCGTGTCTCCCACAGACACGGATACTGCTCCAGACAGTAAAGTGTCGCCCACAATTGAGGCAACTCTCTCCTCAAAGGGTGTTAATTCAGCACCCCCTGTTCCCCTGCCTGTTCGGTCCACACTTTGACGGTGCCCTGCTGTTCTCCTTTTAACCTGCACCTTTATAGCGGACCATTTCTTTTTTTTAATTCATTTACAGTGCGATGTTCAAACCCTACTGCGTTAACCGCGTCAGCTAAACTCTCCCACTCTGTTTTTTTATTTTGTTATTAATTCCGGAGGACAAACTTGCAAATAACACAGTTTTTCTCCGATCTATCTCCGATAGGAGCACCTTCGATTCACATTCTGTGAAGTTTCTCTTCTTGCTTGCTTTTGCCATTGCTTTTTCGTTTGGTTTTGCCAAAGTGGAGTCATTACCATATTTATATGGGGGAGGAGGCAGGGAGGGGTTTTGCGCTCGTGCACGTGCGCTCAATTTCACGTTAATTCGGATGTACAAAGAGAATATGCGTGGGATTCTGCGTACGCAGTGTTTCATACATCAGATTTTTTTACTGTGTACGCACATTTACAGCTTTGTCCGTATGCAATGTTTTAGTATGAATTCAACGCAAGTCTTTGTACATGAGGCCCCAGATGTTTTGTGTGACATCTTCTGGCCAGATGTATTATTGCTGCTGAAATTCAGGACTTCCAGAGCTTCCCAACATGCACACAAATATCATGCAATCGCCTTGTCAAAGTCGCTCTGTGCCACCTATAGCACTGCGGGGTCATGACTCCATGTGACTGTTGCGGTGTACTGTTGTGTCTGACACAAGAACATTGGCAGCGGATCCTTTGGGTAGAGTGGATTGAAAGATGATGCCACTGTGGATCTGACATTTTTCTATGATTTGTGCTGTAATGGCTTTTCTTTGAAAAAACGGAACAGAAAGAATGGCCTTTGGTCCCTGTCACAGGTGCTCATGATGTCACTGGTTTACTGGTATATAATTGATAGTCAATGTATTATGATAGTATGTGGTATTAATATTAATGCTGATCTGTGTATAAAACAAAGGATTTGTGCAGGTGTTTTGAAAGAACTGATATAACTCAGTATCTGATATGGTTTAATATCTTCCCCTTTCCCCATGTTCTCTTCTGGAACAGTCCTTCTTGCTGTAAATGAAAAATGTTTGGGCTCCTTAATGTGGAATAAAAATGAATGAATGTTCAACTTATCTGACATAAGACCTCTACACACAGTCTCAGCAGACGCTTTTAAACTGTGAAGCAACAGTTCAACAGTAAAAAATACTAGTCATATAGACAATTATATACAGTAGACAGTTGATTTATACTTTATAAATAGTTACATAGCACATCCAACATGACTAAGATATGTACACTCCCGAATTAGATCCAAAACTTGTGTGATATGCAAATTTTAGGAAATGTTTATGAGATCAGGAAGTTTGTCAGCATTTGATATGGTTGTGTTGGGTTTTAGCAGTTTGTAGGTTGTAAGGAGACTGCACAGTTTTGTGTCACTTTCTTTATGGATCATGGAGTTGTCACTTCTGAATCACTTGTTTAAAAAAAGCGGGTGGATTAAACTTGCTAAAATGGCTAAATCTGACCCTGTGCAGTAAATTACAAAATAAGATGCTCTGATAGATACTACACTGAGTATGGTGATGTTATAACAGATGTGACAAGTTCATATTCTATAGTTACTGTGCAGGAACCTACAGGAAAACATGGGTATCTAAGTTACTATTAACAAGTGAAATGTTAGTAATAGGTAAAACGTGTATATTTGTAGAAAATAAGTGAAGTTTGGCACGATTTGTAGTAGAGTTGTGATCATAAGTATGTCATAACATCTCATTGGTAATGTGTAGCCAGCCTGCTGCATCTAGTAGGTTTAAGACATGTGATGTTATGGGTGACCATTTCCAGGTGAACTATTTCCCCCTATAAGGGGTGAACTATTTCCAATTCAGCACTGTCCAGCAAGTTTGCGAACGGGAGAAAGCCCTTCATTGAATGAAATATTTCCAAAAATGCTCAAATGTTTCCTTTTATTATTTTACCCCAGCAGCCTTATTACCCATGATGGATAGTTTGCAATCCTCTTTTCCTCAGATCATTCGTCATTTAATAGAGGTGGTTTGCTATAATTTAAAATGCTTTAAGATAACCCCTGAATTGCCGAATGACTAGTTTTTGTCACTAAAAAGATTTTTTTTAAAAGAAGGCAAAGGCTTAATCTGGACAAGACAAGTTTTTAGTCATAGAACCACATGCAGCTACTGTAAAAGCAAGCTTTTTGATCACACTGTAATTTTAGATGGCCTTTCTGTTCCATCAAGTGCAACCGTAAAAGACTTTGGTGTAATTATAGATTCCAATCTTTTATTTGATGTAGATAATACTACCAGGATAGCATTCTTTTATCTCAGAAATACTAATTAATTAAATTACTGAAATAAATCAACTTTTCGATGATACCCTAACACATACAGTGGCACCTTGGATTATGAGCATAATGATTTAGGAAGTGGGCTCCTATTCCAAAACACTCGTAAACCAAATAAGAAATAATGGAAACTCAAATTATTCGTTTCACAGCCCCAAAAAATAAATACATAAAAAAATATATAATAAAAAATCTAAAGTAAAAATAAAACAAATTAACCTGCACTTTATCTTTAAAAAAAGTAAAAATAAATCCCAACAGATAAGTGTTTCTGTTTATGCGTGCAGGCGCTGTGTGTGTGTGTGTGTGTGTGTGTGTGTGTGTGCACGTGTAATTTGACACTGTGCGGTTTCACAAACACACTAGAGAGAGAGTGTGTGTGTATGAACCGGCACGGTGTCAAATTACGCGCGCACACACACATAATGACAGACTGAGGGAAAAAATGTGTTTACAAATGTTGATTATACCAATGAGAGACACGCCCTAAGACCCAGCATGTAAAACCCACAATTCCGCAGCGCAAGAGAAAGAGAAAACATTGGCTCAGTTGTGATAACGTGACGCTCGGCGTCAAAACAAGAAGCGCATGCGTGATAATCGGTACTCGTAAACTAAGACTTGCTCGTTTTTCAAGTCAAAATTTATTAAAAATCTTTGCTTGTCTTGCGACCTCACTCGTAAATCGCGTTACTCGCAATCCGAGGTTTCACTGTATATGAATTAGAGTGTATAAAAAACATCCTGATGATACACAAAAAAAGTCCTGATGGGAAAGGATGTTCCATGGTGCTGTGCTTTGCTGATGGGCATAATATATGCTCTCAAGATGAGCTACTGCAAAGAACTTAAATACAGTTTTGAAGTTTTTAGAAGTTGTTCCTTAACCTTGATGGAGTGAAAGCCAGTGCAAGAACAATATTTTCTAAAGATTCCACCTGTTTCTGAACCCTGCCACTTTTTGACATTGTATTTGGAAGTCAACTAAATAATTATTTTAGAATGTTTCTCTCTCAGGTTAGTTTTGTTATGCTTTATGTTCAACAAATCTTATCTTAAAAGTTGAAAAAACAAAAATGTTTAAAGAAATACATATTTTAAAATACATATTGAATGTATTTTTTGAGTTTCGGAAATGACTGATGTGGGCTTATTCATATACAGCTTAGTCTTTTGAAAAGTTCCATGACATGCTACTAGGCTTAGACTGTTATATCTACGGAGATTTTCCTAACTTTTCTGGGATGGCATAATTTATTATTTTTAATACTTACAGTAATTTTTCAAGGGAGTATGGCCAGGTTTTTTATTTATAATTTGGGGAGCAAATGTGTGTTTTAACTGCAGTTGAAAATAAAAAAAAAGTTAGTTGCACAAAAATAGTGGTTGAACTAATGTATTTCTTAAAAGCTACCCACAAAAAAAAAAAAAAACTACAAAAAAGAAAAAGAAACCTAAAAAGAAAAAATCTATTTGGAGCCATTTGATTTTTCAAATGGTTGGTATTTATTATTTTGTATATATTATTATAGTAATTAACTAGAAAACAAATAAAATTGCTTTAAAATAATACGCGAAAGCCAGCTGGAGCAACATAATTTTTATCGACTTAAAAACTTGCCTTAAGTCTTTACCTTTAGTCTTTAGACACAAGTAAGGAGTAATTAAAATAATCTTTAACTGAAAAGGAAAAGCTAATGCGCTACTTGCTGATGCAGCGGCTTCTCAAGTTCCCAGAACAAAGCCTCTAGATAGCACACCAGATACAAACATCCTCATATTTATACTACTACGCTATCTCTGTGGCTTAAACGGGACCTGCGTCGGAATTTCGTACCAAAACATGGAAGTGTGCTGGTATGACAATAAAGAATCCTTGAATCCTTGAATCCTACTTCTGTGTTCTTTTCAATAGGGCTCAGTCAGTTCCGGTTTAGCAATGGCTACGTTCTACACCCACTGTTTTCAGGATCTCCCACGGATTAACGTTACTGACATGCATTGTATTTGCAAAACAACCATATTATATAAGTATATATATATATATATATATATATATATATATATATATATATATATTATACTATATAAGAACTTATTAAAGTCAAAGTCAACTTTATTGTCAATTCTGCCACATGTACAGAACATACAGAGAATAGAAATTGCGTTACTCTCAGACCCTTGGTGGATAACAGATAACATTATATACATAAAGTAGAATTTTAAAAGGGCACATGGCAAAGAGTGCAAACCAGGCAGAGTAGTGCAAATGCAGACATACTGTATAGTGCAAATAGAGCTTGTCAGTATGATAAAGTGATAGAGAGCAGTCCTGTAACAGACAAGAGCCTTATGAGATAGACTAAGAGTAGTATATATAGATAACACATTGTAAATACGACCCTGTACTGTGTTCTGTAAATGTAGTCACGCTGAACGTGTAGCTCTTGTAGCTGTTTTTTCAGCTCCCCCACTTCATTAGAAAGTTTTTTTATTTTAGCACATGCCAGGTCTAGTGATGAAGGCTCAGAAATGCTACAGTAATCGTAATCCATCGTTACATCCATGGGTATGGGTTCGACGGATACCACTTCAGCAGGCCTCTCTCTCCTCTCCCACACACTGGACCGCCATGCTTTAACGGCGTAATCATACCAGGCAAAAAGCACTGGCACAGCGCCAGTTATCTGAATGTGTGGGTCTGAATTAAATTTTTATACAATTGAAATGCAGATAATTTGGTATCACATCAATATATGTATGAAGTGATTAAATTATCATTCCTTAACTGCTATATAAACATACACTATGAGCAGAACCAAAATTGCCATAATAATTCATAAACTTTCGAAGACAGCATTAAAATTCATGTTATCATGGTAATGAATGAATAATGCGTGTGCTAATGAAACTGATGTTAGTGTTTGACATTGAAACAGATGTTAGCATAGCCACTGTCTGTCTGGATTACCATTGTGTTGTTTTGCACTAAATTAACCAGATGTTTACTAAATGGGGTTTAGTACGACTTTTACACACATACACACACACACACTAACAGAATCGCTGCTGTCGGAAAACGTCTTTAACAAGAAACCTTTTTAATGACACTTGCTTTTGCCTCCTTTTAAGGATTTTGTGGAAATGTGACATTGCGTTGTCGTTAAATAGATTCATCTCCCGCACTGCTACAGACTTTTTAACTTTTTTTTCTTTCTGGAGGGTGTGTTGCAGTATAGTTAAAACTCACTTTGCGACATTCACCGTAAAAAGTACCAGTCACTGTGTAAACAGTTTATTAGGTGATAGCTGACCGCTGGTGGGACTGCGATTGATTTTCACAATGACAAGTTAACTGGGAATCTTGTTAAAGCATTGTGTTTGTGCTGTAGACAGATTTAATTTTAACCTGACAGTTACATGATTTAAAATGTTCAAAAATGTTTAAAATATATTAATGTTAATTCATTAAAAGCATAGGCTGTAGTACAGAACACTAACATTAAACCTAACGTCGGCCAAGTAATATAGCCTCAGTAATGTTAGGTTGCCTCAGTATAATACTGTAATTAGTGGAAATACACCAGAATCTGCTATATAACACTAACTGTTACAAATAACCTCCAGACTAACAAATACATTTATTCAATTCAGTTCAATTCAATTTTTATTTGTATAGTGCTTTTAACAATTGTCATTGTCGCAAAGCAAATAAACAATTTGGGAATGCCAGTTAACCTAATCTGCATTAAGAGAATTCCATGCACAGAGAGTGGGGAGTGGGAAGCAAACCCTTGCCTTATGGAATCAAAACCCTTGACTTATTTATTTAGCTAAGCATTTCTGTAGATGGATTTGTCTTAGGTAACTGTGCAGATCTGGGGGACTTATGAATGTAGAGCATTATGGTGAATTGGTATATTTGGATGCTGTCTTCCTCACTTTCATTATTTACTCAGGTTTGTTGATGGTGGAGTGACTGGTTGCTTTACTTCCCAGGAAGCCCTTCTGTCTGTGTTTCCTTCTCTCTCTTTTAGTTATGCTGTAATAGTTAGTCCTGCTGGAGTCCCTGCTTGCACTCTGCAATATATATACATTCACCTTACGCATGTGACTGTGACCCTACCTAACAGTTCTCTTCTCTTCTTTCCTTCTCTCCTCTCCTCTCCCTATCTCTCTCTGTCAAGCTACACATTACACTCCTGAGCTGCCTGTAATCCAGACCTCCTCTGCCCTTCAGACCTGTCAGACTCATCCTGGTGCCCCGCTTCTGGTTGGAGATCTCAACGTATGAAGGACCCATGTGATCTGGTTGGGATGCATGTGATGACTGAGGATGATTCCACTTGACCATGAATATGTCTTGAACTTTGCCGATGCAGTCAGCTGTTCTCTGATGGATTGTGAATTTCGAACAGTTTTGTGCTTAGGCCTCCAATACAAAAGAGTCCAGATACCCCTGTTATCTGATATCACAAAAATGATAATGGGTTCATCTCAAGCTATCTTCCTATTGCCACCTCAGGGAGTTTTTCCTTGCAACCATTGTTATTGGCTTGCTCATCAGACACAATCTGAAAATTGTGATTTATTCATATTTTCTTACACATTTATACTAATTTTCTTTTGATTCTGTGAAGCTGCTTTGAGAAAACGCTATATATCTAAAAAAAAAAAAAACATTTCCTTTTTTTTTATTGCATTTTTAGTATGTCCCAACGACTTTATTTCCTGAATTACCTCAAGCCATTGTTGCTGTTTAGGTAAATCAGGCTTATACCAGCTTCTGGTTATGGTTTTCCTTGCTGCTGTCAGGAGTATTTTTTACCAGGTATCGGTCCTCCTGAAGTGTAACCAGTTAAATATGACCCAAGTACAGGACGATGCATGAAAATGGGATCTCATATCCAAGTAATTTTGTTAGGGTTAAATGTAAATTTTTCCAAAATGGCTTCAGGTGTGCTTCTAAGCAGCCACATTGTCTACAACATTGTTGAGGTGTAGAAGAAGCTTTACTGCTGATTTTAGGTGTAATAAAGAATTGTACTAAATTCTTCCAATTGAATACCCTCAATTGTTGCGAGCTTGTGGAGGAATGTTAAACTTCACACGTATCAAACCATACATCTGGTAGAATTTCTACATCTAATTCTTTTTCCCACCTTGATTTAAGGTATAATGTTGAGTTGGCCTTACTTTCCATAATACTTACGTAAAACATGGAGATTATTTTTGTACATTTACTATTTGATTTGTATGCATTCATCATAATCTTCACAACTGGATTAATTTCGTGTGAAGTTTCCATTTTTATTTCTCTGTTAAAGTAATCTCTGAATTGTATGTACCTAAATAAGTCCCGATTAGTAAGAGAAAAATTTTCTTTGAGTGTTTGGAAAAACAGTCATTCCTCATTTTCCACTACTGTACACATATTGCTCTAATGCCTTTTTGTTGCCCACTGCTTAAATGTGGCATCACTTTCACCTGGTTTAAATCGAGTATCAAAGGCTATCCATTAAAGTACTTTTTGGTCTTTGCTTAATTTAAATTGTCTAGCAAATTCAAACCAAAACTCCACTGCTCCACACTCTAAAAACTAACTCAGAGGACCTTTTACCACTACTTGATTTAATACATGAATGCAAGTTAAACATTCTAATTAATTGATTTAGATGAACTTTCTAAGTTGCAAACTTTATTTTTATAAGTTGTGATCAAATAATAATGCTGGTAATTATATTAACTTAATTTTGCATGTAATTTAAACTCAAATTTAAATTGTTAATGGGTTGAAAACAAAATTTAAGTTGTCTTAACTTTAAAAAAGTTGGCATAATAAGTTAATTTTTTTAAGTTATATCCTACCCCCTATGCCTGGACGTGTTCCAGTGGTAAGATTGTGTGTTAGCAGACTTATAGGCTAACCAAACTCAATATAAACAAAATTTCATGGTGAGTAACACTTCAATTTACATCTAATAGTTCTACTAAAGTAATGAATTTGCACTTGTTTCATTAAGATATCTGCTCAGCAAGAGAGCTGTTTGGAAAAACATTATTCAAGTTTTGCTAATTTGACCATTTGACTGTAAGCTACATAATGTTAACTAGTTTCAGTCACAGCCACAGTTTTTAAAAGTCTTTTGTTCATTCACATAGATGGCTGTGTGCTTCCACTGTAGGCAAATTGTAGTAGCAAAGAAGTAAAAGCAGAGTGTTTCTTACAACAATAAAATATTTATTAATTTTGCAGTTGCAAAAGATGTTGCAGTTTTTACATTACACTATGAACAAAATTAAAGGATTCTTAAATAAATGTATAAAACTTTTAATTAAATATATATATCTATAACTATATACAGTATATACATAAAAAAAATAAAAACAAATGGAGACCAAGATTTGGATCAGCTAAAGTCACTGATTCACAGTTGGTTTAAAATTGTCCACAGAGTTCAGATGAGTCTCTAGCGGAGGCGTGGCTTCATACAGAACGCCTATGGATCCATTCTCCCCTATACGGTAGGCCACTTCGTAGGGGTCGACCCACATAGTAAGTTCTCTTGGCAGCAGGTGGCAGAGCCGCTCCTTGCTAAGGCCGATGGCGTGAGCAACCCTCCCTAAAAGCGGGTCCATCTTGTGGTTGATCCGGATACAGCGATATCCTGAACCTTTAAAGGGTGCGTCAGGGAACCAGTGGTGCTGGTAATGCGCTGAAATCATAGGAGAATAAATAACTCAGTCCAACTTGAATATGGTTTCAAGAATACATTCGTTGTTAAAATATTATTATCATTCACTTTGAATGAAAGGCAGTTTTTCTGGGCAGTACTAGTGTCCTGTGACATAAATCTGTCATTTATTTCCTTTTAATTTTAATGCCATGTTAATTAGCTTTCCTCTTCTTCCACTCTCTTATTATACCATAATGAAATACCGTGAAATATTGGTTTAATGTCATGTGTAATCTCACCTCCTAAAGCCTCTTGCAAAGAATGGCTGAAGCGTTGGAGTTGTTCTTCAGACAGAAGTCTTTTTCCTCTCAATAAGGTGGAAATAAAGTGCACAGCTGTGGACACCTCGACTTTCATCGTGAAATATTTTCATAAACTGCAAAATATCACAAAACACATTAAAATGTTATGGTAAATTGAAAATAAGATTATGTAGAAGTTAGATTTGAGTCTTTTCAGCACTTTTCTTCTTTTTAAATTCCGGAAATAGATTACAACTAACCTCCTCCAGACTCACGTTGTACTCAAATGTACTCGCTGTACATTAATGCTCATACTATTTTTTTATTTTATTATTTCAATAACAGGCAACCAATCACAACGCGGTGTAAATTCTGCAGCCAATAGGAGGGCTCAGAGAGGACGCTGTCAGCGTAATGCAAAGCGCGTTCACGACGCTGAAATGGCGTCCTCTCTGATCGCTCCTATTGGCTGCGGATTTCACACCGCGCTCTGATTGGTTTGTTAGAAACAGAAACAGAATTAATCACGTTTACGGGGCTTTTTTTAAATAGCCATTTAGCGTTACAGGTGTTCTGGGAAATTCATTTCCCCCAATGTTTCCCGGATCGCGCTTAATGTGCGCGGCGATTCAAATCATGACGTCACCCACTACCTAACAACCAGGATTTTCCCAGTTTCAATTGAATGTCTTTTTACGATCTTGTTGAATTAATTTTTTAAAGTACAGTAATTAATGGCAATACGTCCAACAAGCAATCGCCTAGGAACCTGCCTCATAATAAAAGGGCCCGCGCACGTTATTAAAAACATTTACTTTTCACCACAGTAGAATGTGAATACACGAACATATGTACTTGCAACGCATTGACCCATTCAACACGATACAAATCACAACGACGGTGAGCATTTATTTCTACCCACCATATTAAATAAATAAGAATAGCTCTGTAAAATTAATACATCACAAATTGTCAAAAATGATAATAAATACAAAGCAACAGTATAAATAAAAGCTTTAAAGAGCTTTAAAGAAGCACCACATACTAATTTGCATAACACCACCTGCAATATGCTGGGAGAACAGGAGTGCCGTAATGATCATAGTATTCGTTTACATACATTCCACTATATCTTTTCAAATTGCTCACGTTTGATAAAAAGTCAAGCATGCCCTAAAATGTCCCATTATAGATATGTCCATACAATTTATTAATGTTTCATTGCGTATTAGGCAGTGGCATGAAAGAAAATGTGCTGTGAAAAAGAAAGTTCTCGATATTTTTATCTACAGTATATGGTAATATGGATTTAACTGGTTTATGTATTGCCTTTCACAAGGTTGTCTGTCCCGTTGCTAACTTTACACTTATTCATCTTTTTAATCTATCCGACGCACTTTGAGGCTATTTTAATTTGAATTGACACGGCAACCAACGGTATCTTTCTGGAGCCGGAAAAAAAGATAGAGGAGAAAAGCAGAGAAAGAAAAGCAAGCTTAAACTGAAGGTATGTTTTGCTATACATAATGCATTATATTATTAGCACTCGTTTTTATAAATGCAGTGATGCCCATGATCACAAACAGACTTGTGTCACATACAGTACGGTCTGTATGAGTAGGGTTGCTAAGGTTGTAGAGTAGAGAAGCATATGGTCTAAAGAGCCATTATCCACAATTGGATAAAAAACCCAGAATAACATCCAAAGATATGCAGTCCTCACTTATCTCAGTTAAGGTCAGTGTTCATGATTCAACAATAAGAAAGTGACTGGCAAAAAAAAGCATCTAAGAAAGATTTCCAAGGGGAAAGCCAGTGCTGATCAAACAGAACACAAAGTCTTGTCTAATATGTGCCAAAAAACATCTGGATTATTCTTAAGATTACTTGCCAAATATCCTGTGGACGGACATCTCGTGTAAAACTAACACAATATTTTATGAAAAGAACATCATACCAACAGTCAAACATGGTGGTGGTAGTGTGATGGTCTGGAGCTGCTTTGCATCTTGCTTAGACGAATTACCATAATTGATGAAACCATAAATTCTGTGCTCTACCAGAAAATCCAAGGTCAAAGTCAGTTCGTGACCTCAAGCGCACATGGGTCACGCAGCAGAAAATAAAATAAAATTATGAAATAATAAAAAAAAATGATTTTTGTATTATCTTTTTGTATTTTTTTTAATTATTGTAGGTTATCTTTGTGTAATATAATTTTTTTTTATCCTAATCATCTAATTGTGAAAAATATGCCCATAAAATCAGGCAAATACGCCATGCAAATACGCCATGCAAATACTTTTACACAGTACTATAGGATCTGTTTGTCATTGTACTGTTCTGAATACAGATTTCAGGTGGTGTTGGAAAGTCAGACTGTGACCCAGAACTTGTCTTTGGACTCGCCATACAGCACTGTTTGGCTTTTTGTGAGATTTCTGGCACTTCTTGTGGATTGTGACAAAATAGCAAACAAGCTTTGCTCTCATAAATGTATGTATGATATAATGTATAAAGGACAGGGCTTCAGCAGTCATCGCCTGTGTGCTTGTTCGTATGTAATGCAGTAATGTTCAAACTTTTTTTTCTAGATGTTTGCCCATTTGCACGACTTTTCCAGTATGTGACCTCCAGATCAAATAAAGTCATTACTGAGGACATGTGGTCATGTTTGATGGTCAGTTGAGGTAATCCAAAGAATTGTTTTATGCATACACGTAGCTTTTGTCCAAATCATCCTGTTTTTCAGTAAACATGTAATTTTACCCCAGCTCTGTCACGATACCTAGATTTAATTAACATTGCGATTATGAAAGTATCATGATTTTATAAATATCCTAATTCAATATACTTTTTTCTTTTATTCAGATTTTGTTAGAATTCTAAACAAACAATCTGCTCCTATTACACAGGATGCTGTGCTGTGTAAACAGTTTAAAGTGCACCATCTGCAGGATTTTAGAAGAATTGCAACACTTTACCAGCTGGAAAGCAAACATATACAGTAAATTAAACTTAAAAAAAAAAAAAGATTTCAGTGTTGGAAATACATGCATTTCTGCAACAAAAAAAAAAGAACTATGATGCAATTAGTGTTCCACGTCATCCCAGAGATGTCCAGTTGAGTTGAGGTCACAGTTCTGCGCAGAAACCAGAGAAGTTGTCTTGCTGGAAAAGGACTGAACCTGTTCATTCCAGTATTCCAAGGGAAATTGTAAAAAGACATGTTTTTTTTAGGTGTTAGCGAGTCTGATTAGAATTGACACGTCCAAGATTGTTACAGCTGCTCACTACGATCCTTAATTAAAGAAAAAATTGAAAAACAATGAAGTGTTTTATCAATTTATAAATACCTAAACCTGGTAGTCTATGAATTTTAGCCCTTTCTCGTGCATCAAACTGTACTTAAATATTTGTTAATATTAGTAATTTAAATAAATAAAAAAAGGAAATAACTATTCAAGCACTTTTCTTTATTTGAGTTTGCACACAATATTCTTTATAAAAAATATTTTATATATTACAATGTTTTAACTAAAACCAGTCATACAACATATGTGACCGGGAAAAAAGAAAAGCAAACACAATAAAGAAAGAAATCTGGCACACATAAAAATAGGACACGCGTAAACAGATGACTCAGTTGTCAGTCTGTCTAAAATCTTGAACACAGCTTTGGCAAATTTTATCACCCAAGATTTGTACATATCTTTACATAAGCTTACATAAGCCTTTTTTTTGTGCAACAATAAGCATTGTTCCTGATTAGCTTTGAGATGAGCTGCTTCCCGTCTTAAAAAATTGGGCTGATTGAAATGAACACACATCACCACCCACAACAGTCTTCTCATGTTTCCAACTCGCACCTCATTTCTGTCACAAAGATGACATGAAATACTTTAAAACAAATTGTTACAATCCTATTTTAATCTGCTACTGGATATGACTCTTTAAGTTACATCTGCTGGTTAACATACCAAGTTTACCTCTGACTGCATAAGATGAAAAATTAAGGCATATTCTGGATCATTGGTTATACAAAATGGATCTTCACCATGTTCACAAACATATTGGTGTCATATAATCCTCAACAGCTTAGTAAACCTTTGGTGCTATGAAGCAAAACTGTAAATTAGTGCAATTACATCTTGCATTATTTTCTATACTACTGTATACTATAATTGCCTTTTAATGATATTTCCACTTTTTTCCAGTCAGTGAGTCAACATGAACAAAGGACCTTTTGTGTCACTACCCACATTTTACCATAAATAGGACATCTTTTAAACACTACCTACTGTGTTAAAAGGTAAAAGCTCAAGCCCCCCTCCCCTCTTTTTACCAGTTTCCTCCACCAGCTAAAGCTTCATATACAGTACATCATCAGCCAACGCTGAGGTTAAACTAGCACACAGAAAACACTGTCAGTGCCCTTGTGTCACCTGAAGAGTCACTCCTGCATGAGCTGTAAAAAAACTTTACACTTGATATAAAGAAAGAAAACAAATATAATAAGATTCCTGTCCTGGATCAGCACTGGTTCTGTTACAATCGTACTGTACAAACAATATTCCCTTTTTTTCTCCTCACTCGCAAAAAGAAAAAAAAAAGGCAGAGCATGGCTCGGGGTCAATAAACATGTTTTCCATATGTTCCATGTTTTTCATGGAAAACTCTGGAGTACATGCGGTTTCTTATCTCTGGAGTTTATATTGTGGTTTAAAGAGTCCTTACGCTGTAATTATCTATGGGAAATATAGCCCATATAGGACTGGTGTGAGCAAAAGTGGAAGTGTGTAGGTGTCTGTAATCCAGCCATGGTGGTGTTGTCCGACGTTTGTGGTTTAGTATCCGGTTTTGGGCGGCTCCACGTAGGCTGGGTTGTATGGAGGCTGAGCAGCGTTAGAGTCAGGCTGGGGAGGAGGGTGAGCGTAGCCGGCCTGCACAGGGGGGTTGAGAGGGTACGGAGGCTGAGTGGCAACGTAGGGGGCTTGGCTGTATGGTGAAGGATATCCTCCTGGAGACACAGAGAGAAAATAATAAAAATTAAATTAAAGGCTAAACACTGCTGTGCTCACCAACATGAACATATTATTGTGAAGCTGTGACTGGCATGCCAGATATTAATTATTGTTCAAGTTCAAGTTACTCAAGTTCAAGTAGGCTTTATCGTCACTTCAACCATATACAGTTAGTACACAGTGAAACGAAACAACGTTCCTCCAGGACCAAGGTGCTACGTGCAACATAAATTTACAACATAAATTAACAGAAAAACTAAACTAGCTAACTAAGAGGCCTAGTTAGCTGGCTAGCAGAGACAAGACAGATTGACCTAACATAAATTACAACATAAATTATAAAACACTAACTAGCTAAGGAAGACTATCTGCAGGGTTTTTACAGACAACAGACAACATAAAGTGCACGTGCAAATGTGCAAACAAAAGCAACAAAGTGACAGTGCGACAACAACATAATAATAAGGTGTTGAGGTGTTGAGTTGAGGTAGTAACAAGAATTAAAAAGTTAATTGTATTTGTTTACAGCCACATTGTGTAATCGATGTTATGGATCAGTCTTCAGATGAGTGAGTGTTTTGAATCAAGAAAAAAAAAAACCGAACAATTAGTTTCATTAATGTAATTTAGTCATTTTTTTTCAAGCAATCATTGCCAATTACCACCTACTACATTCATCAGCTGGAGGTGGGTGAAGCTTAAAAAGGCGGTTTTCCCTGATCCATGTTAAGCCACTGCATCTTTTTTTCAAATTGCTGCAGTGCTGCACATTAACATGTAACGATTTGCAAAAGCCATTCTAGCCTGCTGAAGTAAAGCTTCAGGCTGTATGCCTCGTCAGAAAAGATAACAACCATGAAAAAAAGTAACTCCCTACTAAAAAAAAAGCCTTTCTGGTTTGACTTGAACATTCCTCGTATATTATTTTCTCATTGTCTGTAAATAAAATAGTTCTTATTATTAAAACATTAAGTCTTGTAGTAAAAATAGTCACACTGTATCGGTTACTGCAGACTGATTTGCCCGATTGCACAGCTTTAACTTTTACCTTAATTTTGCCAACATGAAATGAAATATAAATTTATATTCAATATGATGTAAGCTAGTGACACAGCAAGGTAAGTTAACATACAAGTGTTTAGTCTATTTTACTACATACCTATTATAAAGAGACTGACAAGCATATTAGATTTCATACAAACCTAAATAATTCTTTTGACTATGTAAAGCTGCTTTGCGGCAATGAAAATTGCTAAAAGCGCTATACAAATAAAATTGAATTGAATTGAATTGAATATTATACAGAATATATTTATACAGAGATTACGCACTCCCAATTAATAGCCAAGACTTAACTATTTCCCCTTCGGTGTGGTGTAGACTTGTTATATATTAGCACTTTTACACAAAACAGAAGAATGAAATATGCCCGCGAAACAGTAAAGTATATATTAGGGTTGTAGCAACGAATATTTTAGTAATCGAGTATTCGAACAAAAATTTAAATGAGTAATTGGATAAAATGTACTTTTGCAAAATTAAACAGCAATGTAAAATATATAAGAGAAACAAAGATTACTTGGTTTTCTTTTTAGAAAAATATACTTTTAATTTTTAAATGCATACAGCATTTTATTAAAAATAAACACAGTCATTATTCACAATAAAAGGAAGGTAAAAAACGTATTTCAAATAACTTTAAATATCAAAAAAACGAAGACTTGCATTAAAATAAATAATTATACAAAAACAGTTTTTGTTGTGCAACTTTTAGAACTATAAGTTTTAAAATCTACAGTTCAGGCATAACAAAAGCCTTTACTGACAATTTCTGTCATTTTCTCTTACTGGTTTCATCTTCTCTTGGCTCGTTGATATTTTTATTGCTCCCTTCCATTTTGCAGTCCGCAACAGAACGCTCCATCAAATCAATACACAGCTAACTGTTACCGTCTCCTTCCGCTTTGTGAGTGACATAAGCTCTTCTTTGCCTGTGTTTACTGGCGGCTTGCATCCGGAAGCGTGCTGTGTCACGCCAAACAAACAATTGTGCAAAAAAATAATACAAGCTTTTAAAATTAATTAAAAGAAGCTTCAAGGCAGAAGATTTCGCCTTTATCATTTTTTGTAATCAAATTACTCGAGTTACGTGAGGAATCGTTTCAGCCCTTGTATATATTCACAGTGTTATGAATGATCTGTAGTTTGTTCGGTGGCATTTTATAGTAGACCTGAGGTGATGTCCACCGGCCCCCTCCCTTCCCATCTGGTACTTCTGAGTGGGTGACCTCACCGGTCAGTCCCCTGCCACGCTCACAAACTATAACGAGATTAATTAACTCACACAGTGACATGAAAAAAAAACAGTGACAAAAAACACTGTTTGTAACACACATTGTAGTTAAAATCACTAAATTATCAAATGTTATCATTATTCTTAACTTTGCCCTTGTTTCTCCATGCACTCAGTGACGCCCCAGTGAGACGCCAACCGGACCAACGAGAAATCCAGACTCGGTTCTCTGATTTGGTAAAGAACATTACAGGCATTACAGACATGGTGAGGTTAAGTTTCATGCAGGCGTTGAGACTTCCATCCGTTAAAACGTGATCATAGGTTGATCTTAATGTTCTTTAGATGTGAGAAGACTGCTCACATGCATATAGAGCCAAACATTGTCAGTACAGCAATACTCGCACGCTGCAGTGTGTGGTATGTGACGGGAAGCGTGTTTCAAGTTTTGACAATCAGCTGGTCCGCGGGTTGAAGTTTTTTCCTTTCTCCCCACTTTTGTTTGTTTGCCAACTGCGCTTGCTGTCGTGCAAGTCTTTCCAAGTCTTCATTTAGTGACTTGAACTTATTTCACCCACATGGTTGAGGCTTTCAGGTTAGCAGCTTGTCGCTCAAAATCTTTGATGTAACTCAGGTCGGTGCTGTCCACTGCACACTCATGTGGATGGGTGATGAACTTAAAAGACGAGTGCGAAATTCTCCAAAGCGCACTTTGAATGTCTGCAGGAGATTGGATGTGAGGCCCGCTAGCTGCTGAAGATCAAGATGTTGAGCAGGGTCACTTGCTGTGCATGCATCATTAATCTCCCCCAGTTTTTCAAAGTGTAATAAATGACCTATTTTAATGTTGGCGATGAAGAGTTCTAGTTTGTTTTCAAATGCAAACACTGCTTGTTGAAGGGATAAGACTATATTTCTAATGCCTTGCATTTTCACATTGAGCTGGTTCAGATGTTCAGTCATGTCCACGAGATAGTAGAACTTCAGGAACCACTCAACGTGCTCAACGTTTTTCATAAAAAAAAAAAAGTCTGGATTTCGCTCAGACAAGCCGCGAAACGGCTGAGCACCTTTTCTCTTGACAACCAACGCATATTGCTGTGCAGAAGCAGACCAGGATAATTATTCCCAACCTTATCCAGCAGTGTTTTAAACTGGCAATCATTTAAAGCTTGGGCAACAATAAAGTTGACCACCCGAATGACCAGTGACATCACCTCATCAAGCTGTTCGCCACACATCTGAGCACAAAGCGCCTCCTGATGTAGGATGCAGTGAAAACTTAGGATGGGTCTCTTCATGTTCACGAAGAAGCGCTATGAATATTCTGTTTTTCCCCACCATGCAAGGAGCACCATCAGTACACACCAAAATAAGTTCATCCATTAGTAGATTTTTATCTTTAGCGAACTTAGTAAAAGACTTAAATAAATCCTTCCCTCTTGTTGTCCTTTTCATAGGCAAAACAGCAAGACTTTCCTCACATAGGCCAGCATACCTTGTAATCACGCTGAACTGGGATAAACGGCTTATGTCTGATGACTCATCCAAAGCGAGAATAATGCTGCATTTATGTCCTTCACTTGTGCTGCCTCAATTTGCTTTGCCATCATGATGGTACGATCGTAAACAGTTCTTGCCGACAGAGGCATGCCTTTTATTCGTTTGATTATCTTGTCTTTATTCGAAAAATAGTCAAGTTCATTGGCGTGAACATCAAGCATGAATGTTTTGGCATACTCCCCATCTGTGAATGGCTTTTCATTTCTCACAATTGCTTAAGCACCAGCAAAGCTAGCCAAATTCCAGTCACCTTGTTGGGTCCAAACATGGAGTTGCTGCTGACTAGCTTGCACTTTGCACAGTAGCTCTTGACATGCTTTTTTTCCTGCTGTCCCCTGCAGGGTTTATTTATAAACAGACCACTGGGTGTTCCAAATGGGCAGCTTTTGCACAACACTTGCGACATTAGAAAAAGATGTTAGCGTGTGTCAAAGTCATGGAAAGCTGCGATTTCCAAACTGCTGCAATCCGACAGAAAAATCATGAAACTGGTATTACTTCCTCGTTTGTTTAAGATTTTAAATACTTCGCAGTAACCACTCTGGTGTGACATTTCAAAAGTTGCTGTCTCAGTTTATTGTCAAGCATAAACAAGGCTACAGGAAAAGTGAGACTCACATGAGTCAAAGCTCATAGGTCAGTAAGGCTCTGATTAACAGGAGAGAGATGCAATCTGGCCTTTCTACGGCTAGGTTAAGTTCCCCATGACCCTCTCAGGATAACTGTGGCAACGGCGATATTCAAAATTGTGGTGATGATTGAACTAGGATAGGACTTTCTAACCATGACACATCATAGAATGATTATATAAGAATACATATTCCTGCATTATTATCTAAATAAAAAGTTTATTGTGTATTCACAGTCACACACAGTACAATATGCAGTAAAATGCTTAGACAACTGCTCGTGACCTTAAAATAAAAGACTAAATATATAAGGAAATGTAGAACAAAAAGAAAATAGCTGTAAAAAGTAGGTATAGATTTATGTCATTTTTGTGTGAAATAATGTTAAATAAAATGGCAAAAAATGGTAATGTCCAGGGTTGTGCAATCCACATACAGTATTTAAGGTGTCTTGTGCAGTGCAAATATGCCTAAAGTGATTTATTTAAAGTGGCTTGTAATAGAGTGATTTACCTAATGACCACGAAGTGTAGTTGTGCAGTGGCTACTAGTGTAAATAAATGTCCAGTGTGTCCAGAGTGAGTGTAAAAACCATATTTGTCGGTCCTCCTCCTCAGTCTCTCTGTGTTGCCTTTCAGGGAGCAAAATCGCTTTCCAGACCTCAACATAGGGCTGGACGTTATGGCAAAAATTTATTTCATGATATATTTCTTAATTTTGGTCGATACGATATAATTCCGATATCGATATGGACAATATTAAAAAGCCACAGGAAAAAACTGCTGAGGACACACACAATGGATGTCTGCTAACTGAATTTGCAAAGTCTATAATACCTCCAGGCTCCTCCTAATTAAATTAAATAATTTATTTAAATAAAAACAGTACAAAAAAAATAAGGTTCACTTTTTATTTGTATTTAGCCTTTACAAACAAGAAATGTGAAATAAACTATCAAATAAATAAAACTCATACTCAGCTTATTAACAATAATATATTGCCATTTAAACTAGGCTGTGATCGACACACTCATCTATAGGAGTAGGAAAGAGATGCAATATTATGGTTTCCGTCATTTTTTAATATATTTGCGTACTGACTGAGCCGGCCCACCGGGAAAAAAACTCATGGTACTCCAGATGGCCAGTCCGCCACTGTATATATATATATATTTAAATGTATATCGAAATATCGGAAATGTGTTTAAAAAGCGTATCACCGTTACTGAAAAAAAATCTATTGCGATATATATTAAAAAAGAATTATTGTCCAACCCTACCTCAACAGAGAGAACAGTCCATGCTGAGAACAGAGCTAGTTTTTACCAGGTAAAAGTAGTGTTTTTTCAAATTTAAATTTCAAATTCAAATTTTATTTGTCACATACACAGTCATACACAGTACGATTTGCAGTGAAATGCTTAGACAACTGCTCGTGACCTAAGAATAAAAGAATAGGAATAGGAAATAAATATGAAAATTAAAATAAAGGGTAAGTTTAACTAGGGAAGAATAAAATAAAAAAATACAAATAAAAGTTAAAAATAAAATAACTGTACACAAAAATACACAATATAGAAAATATATGGAGAATATATGAAAAAATTTAAAACCATAAGAGCAGCTGAATAAATGGTAATAACAGAATGTTAATGTCAATGGTTGTGCAATTCACATATTAAAAGTGACTTATGCAGTGCAAATATGCTTAAAGTGATTTATTTAAAGTGACTGGTGATAGTGATTTGATGACCACGAAGTGTAGTTGTGCAGTGGCCAATAGTGTAAACAAATGTCCAGAATGGCCAGAATGGTGCGCTCTGCTGATTGCACCAACCTCTGTAGAGCTCATCTGTTCTGCATGGTACTGTTCCCGAACCAGGTTAAGATGATTCCCGTCAGTATGCTCTCTATGGTGCAGTCAAGAGTCTCTCAAGCGTCTAAGGTGGTAGAGACGCTGCCGGGCCTTTTTTACCACGGGGTTGATGTGACAAGACCATGACAGGTCCTGCGTGATGTGAACACCGAGATATTTGAAGCTGTCCACTCTCTCCACTGGGCTGTCATTCATGACGGGGGTCTGGTAGTTCCTCTCCTGCTTGGTGCTGAAGTCCACTATCAACTCCTTTGTCTTACTGACGTTTAGAAGGAGGTTGTTCCTCTGGCACCAGTTTTCCAGATTCCTAATCTCCTTCAGGTAGGCCGACTTTTTGTTGTCAGAGATCAGGCCCACCACAACGGTGTCGTCAGCGAACTTAATGATGGTGGTGGAGCTGGTAGTCGCCACACAGTCATATGTGTACAAAGAGTAAAGCAGGGGGCTCAGAACACAACCCTGGGGGGCTTCAGTGCTGAGAGTGATGGAGGCTGAGACATGTCCGCCCATCTTTACTGCCTGTGGTTTGCCAGTTAGAAAATTAGAGATCCACTGACACAGAGATGAGCTGAGTACCAGGTGCTCCAGCTTGGTGGTGAGTGTGGAGGGAATTATGGTATTAAATGCAGAGCTGTAGTCGATGAAGAGTATTTTAACATAATTCCACCTTCTAGTGTCCAAGTGAGTGAGTGATATGTGGAGGAGATGAGAGATGGCATCATCAGTAGAATGATTTGGATGGTAAGCGAACTGTAGTGGGTCCAGTGTGTCAGAAAGTGAAGAAATGATTCCTTCCTGTCTGCAGCCGTTAGCGCCGCTAGCATTAGCATTGCTAGCGTTTTTAGCTGCAGCCTTGAATCGAGCATAAAATGTGTTTAGCTCGTCTGCCAGGGTCATGTTCGTCATACCGGATGTTGGTGCTTTATAGTCCGTTATTGTTCTTAGTCCCTGCCACAGGCTCCTAGAGTCACTCTGTTGGAATTGTGACTCTAGTTTCCTCCCATAGCGCCGCTTCGCCTCTTTCACCGCTTTCCGGATATATAATGACGCAGCCTTGTACGGTTCCATGTCCCCCGACGCAAGTCCCGTGTTGTAGGCAGCGGTGCGAGATCTCAGAGCGTCGCGGATGTTTTTATCCACCCACGGCTTTGGTTTGGGAAACGTTCTGATAGTCTTTTTCTCCACGTATCATCCGCTAGTTTCCCGATGAATCCCACAACCGCTTCCGTAAACGTGCTGACGTCATCATCGGAGCTGTTTCTGAACATGTCCCAGTCTGCGTCATCAAGTGCGTCCTGTAACGCGGCCACTGATCTGTCCAGCGTGCGACATCCCTCTGACCTGGAACTTCCTGTTTCAGCCTTTGTTTAAATTTTGCCATAAGGAAGATGGCGGCATGGTCGGATTTCCCAAACAGTGGACGAGATTTTGCTTTTTAGCCGTCCTTGACTGTTGTGTAACAATGGTCCAGTGTCCTTTCACCCCTGGTGGGGCAGGTGATGTGTTGATAAAAGTCCGGTATTGTGTCTAGTGCTGTGTGAGTGCCTCATGCAGCTCGCATAAGGCAGTGTCCGTGTCCGCCTGAGGCGGGATATAAACGGCGCTGATTATGACCAATGTAAACTCCTGAGGTAGATTAAAAGGACGACACACGATAAACAGCTACTGTTCACCATTAAACACATGCCGCCTCCCCTTGACTTCCCCGAGTCTCGTGTCCTGTCCATGCGTTGAACCAAGAAGAACTCGGCCGGCTGGATGTCGTGGTCCGGCACCGCTGGGTTCAGCCATGTCTCGGTGAAGCAGAGGAGATTGCAGTCCCGAATGTCTCTCTGGAACTTTTCCCTGGCCCTGAGGTCGTCGAGTTTGTTTTCCAGTGACTGGACATTGGCAAGTAGGATGCTAGGCAGAGGTGTGCGGTGTGCACGAGCTCTCAGCCTGTTCCTAAAGCCGACTCGTTTCCCTCGGGGCCGCCGCTTCACGTCGCGTCCTTTGTTCTCCCTTAGGATCTCACGTTAAAAACGTCAAATTGTGAGTACATTGTATACCAATAGAAACCAATAGTCTCTATCATACCTAGTGGTGATTTTGCCGGTTTAAAATGCTGAAAACAACAAAGAAAATGGAGTCGGAGCAGTCCTGACGGCAGCCGACCTCACCGGCGCCATTTTGAGAATTATTATGTGAATTACTTATGTGTCATGGCTAAAAATGTTTAGCTTAAGCCAATATACAGACATTAAAATAGTACAGAAATAAATGTTGCCATAGCACACTTTAGGATATAAATTAACAAGCATTTTGTTGGGAGATTTGTTCCTCCCTCTCCTTTTTCAATATTCTTAACAGTTGAATTTTTGTAGATATTAAAGGGGTCATCCAGTCCCATTTTTCATTAAATGTTAATATGATTCTTTAGGGTCCTAATGAAAGGTTTTAATATACTTTAATTAAAAATTCTCAATGGTTGTGTAAAAAACTGGCGTCGTGAGGTCGGCTGCCGTCACGACTGCTCCGACCACCTTTTCTTTGTTTTTTAAGTTAGTTTACAGCGTTTTAAAACCGGCAAAATTACCAGCATGGAGTACATTAGTTATGATAGAGACACTCTTGTTTCTATTGGTATACAATGCACTCATAATTCGACGTTTTTAACTCCGGATCCGAGCTGGCCGAGTGAGATCCTGAGGGACAACAAAGGACGCGACGCGAAGCGGCAGCCTCGAGGGAAACGAGCCGGAGTCAGGAACAGGCTGAGAGCCCGTGCACACCGCACATCTCTGCTGAGCCCGCCCCCCCAGTTCTGTGGGGCGTACCTTCACAACACACGTGAGCTATAGCCTTGAGAGTGTAGTCCAGTGACGGCAATGCTATGGACTGCATTACCCACAAAGCATTGCCCACAAAGCAGTGCGGGCAATGCTTTGTGGGTAATGCAGTCCAAAGTGCAAAAACGCGAAAATGTGAGATAAGCTGGTATATAGAGCCTTAGCCTGTTTTCTTAAGTAGTAAGAAAGTAGTAGTACCCACCCGGAAGTTTGTACTATCGCCTGACAACGCAGAAATGAAAAGAATGGACATGCATCGACTCGTTTGTCTCTCTCATGACTGCATGGGCATGAATTAACGGGCTGTTACGCTGCTGCGAGCAACGACAATAAAAAGCGGAGAAGCTAACACAGGGTAAGTAGCGTACTAAGAGAGATACGAACGTGATGTGTTTACTGATGTGTTTACATGACTTCTTAATCATTGACAGACACCGTTATAAACCATCTAGGAAAGCATAATATAGTTTTCCAAATACATACACAGTTTGCAACTAGACAATCACCTTAATGCATTGTTTATTATAAACGGGCGATTAGGAATTATATAGAGACAGATGTACATAGAGAAGACGACAAAACCATGTTCTATGAGAGTGTACTGTAAGTTAACTTACACGCATTCATCATGATTATTAGAAAAGGCGATCTGCAAAGATTCATATATATTTATAGCTACACCACACATCATAGGTATGTTCTTAATTATTACAATATTCCTCTTGGATCACCCAGCTCGACTGTAGCAGTGTAATCATTTCTCACAGCACACAGCCTTAGATGGACATCTACTGGAGCATCGACAAGACAACCACACTTCAGTTTTAATGTATTTAAAACTTGAGACAAACGAGGAAATGGAGACTAATTTACAAATCAAGGAAACAGTAATTTAATGACTTCTTTAATGAACAAGCAATGCTTGCTTCTTTCTTACCACAAAAAAAAATATTATTCCAGATTTTATACTTGAATTCACTAACGCTACTGTCACTGAGGTTTAATGACTTCTTCGAAAAAAGGGAAAAGAAAAAAAAATCAGGAAAAAAAACATCAGTCTGTGCTGAAACGATTCTGTAATTTTAATCTGTATATAGGACTACAAAAAAAGGACTCAAAAAAAAAAATGCATGCCAATATACTAGTAGCCATGGGTGGTTTCTACATATACTGTAGTTAGAAAATATCTCAGTTTCAAAAGCACTTAACTTTCCGTCATACTGTTACTGCAGTATAAACTGTTTTTAGAACTTGTCAAAGGCAGAAAGTGGAGGCATTTCTCAGATCGGGTGCAGCGGAGTGTTAACACGACCACACCCACTTCCCACATGGTTGACATTAGTATGACTATCACTTTTGATATACATACAATAGTAGAGCTACTGAGGCAGCTAACATGGCTAATTAGCTAGTTTCTCCCTAACACTAATTATATGCAAAATTAGTAATTTTAGCCTAGTGCTGTAATTAAATATAGCTGGTATCACATCTATATTTTTGTTTAAGTGTTTCACCATTGTGTAGATCTATTCAAAATCACAAGGTTTTTGAAGATAAAATAAAATAAAATGGGCTGCTGGTTATATTGTGTTTTTGTGCAACTGTTTGTGTGGTGATTGGAGAGAGAGCATGAGTGAGTGAGTGGGAGTATAGAGTAAACACACAAGTCTATATGAGGCGCCGTATAGGACTTAAATCAAACTTCACTCATGCACACACATATGAAACACTTGCATACACATATATAAAACACTCACATATACATATATACTACTAACTGATCAAACAACTACAGATGAAATGAGCGCACACACACACATACATACTCTCCGCGCACACACACACATACAAACTTTCCACGCACAGACACACATACTTTCCGCGCGCACACACACACACACACATACATACATACTTTCCGCGCACACACACACACACATACTTTCCGCACACACACTTTCCGCGCACACACACACACACACATACTTTCCGCACACACACACACACACACACACACACATACTTTCCACACACACACACACACACACATACTTTCCGCACACACACACACACACACACACACACACACTTTCCGCACACACACACACACACACACACACACACATACTTTCCGCGCACACACACACATACATACATACTTTCCCCCAGGGCCGTGCAGGGACTTCCCCAACAGGGTGTTGTTGTGTGTTTTTTTTTTTTTATGTGTGTATGGAGCCCTGTCTTTGCCCCTCAACAATAAAATGTAACTATTAATTTCAATTTTGCTAAATAAAAGGATCTGGCTTGCATCAGTCACATGACTGCGACATTTTAATTTAATTAAGAAACCATTCATATTATATAGGCTAGTAATCTGTAAAAATAAATAAATAAATAAATAAATCTCCATACACCATGTAACTTAATCAAATAATTTATTTGTAAATTATAAACGTTTTAATACGTTATATATTTTTTTATGGTATCAGTTTTTGTTTCAATAAATATTCTAGATTTATTGTCCGTAGCGTGAAATTTTCACAGCAGCAGCGACAGGTATCCGAGGTGCTTGTGTTACCATGGTAAAGCAAGGATAAAGTGACGTTGCATGGTGTTCTGAATGGTGAAATTTGTAGAGTGAAGTTCCCTTATCAGACATTTTCTGCGCACGGAGTAGGGTGTAGGGAGTAGTAATTTCAATCAGGGGAAAATCAATCAATGCTGCTAAAAATGCTAGAAATCAATGCTATTTAAATATATTATTTGAAGTTTCACAACATATTGTGGAGTAAGCGGGGCGGCGGCTGACAACCATCATGCCTTGGTTGGAGGTTCACCCTGTTGGGGAAGTTTAGTGAGGTTGGTGGCTTCGGCCATGTTTGTGTGTTAAGTGTGTGTATGAGACCACCTGTTAAATTGTGGTTCTATATAAAATATTTTTAAATGAAATAAAAATCAGAAAACTTCTGATCAGTGTTAACTTATTATTTAAGTTAAGCTGGGAGAAATTTATTTCACTGGCACAGTACAGCATGTTGTGTTAATGACTGTGTTAAATAAAGTTCCCCCAGCCATTGGGCAGCAATCAAGCTCATTCGTTCTCCAAGATCCTTCCGGCGGTAAAACGATACAATATATTAGGTCATATTAGGAAAACAAAGAAACAAACGAGAGAACATCAAAACAAACAACATATAAATCTATAAAGACAATATTTTAAAAAGAATGGCAATAAAACTGAAGAGGTACAGTAAGCTGAAATAAAATCAGTAGCACCATTAAAACTAGTTACTTATTTTAATTATTATGGTAGTCAATATTAATTTGAAATAAGGCTGAGAAACATTATTTTAATGTATGTATTTATATTATTTTAAATTAATATTGACTATCATAATAATTACTAGCACATTAATGCTAGTAATTGCATTAAGTTTAATTGTGATTCTTTTTACGTTGCTCTGGTAGATCAGGGGAGAGGTGTTGGTCATCATCAGCAGGCACTGCTTCATCATCACTGACCCTGCTGCACTTGCAGCTTACACTGATGAGTGGTATATCTTACACTGATGAGTGGTATATCTTACACTGATGAGTGGACTATCTTACACTGCATCACGATGATCCAACCCTGCGAAATGTTCATGATATCTCACAAACAAAAAGGCCAATTTGTCTTTTCCTCATAAAGTGTTTACGTGAAATTCCACCTAGACAAGTGTGACAAATATGCAAAGAAAAAAAATCAGGAAGGGGCAAATACTTTTCCATGGCACTGTAGTCAGATTATTCCACTGGGATGAAACTGTACCAGGTGGAGTTAAAGCACTTTCTAAATCATACTAACTTTACACTGATCTGAATAACTTTGAATGATGAACTTATTGTTCTTTCCTTTGTTTTACAAATATTACCCAATATATGCTTAGTGATACTTTTTTATTTACGTTTTTGTTTGTGTTATATTTTTATACTAGAATAGGGTTTTAAAACTCAATCTCCACTTTAATGATCCAGTGTATTATGATGTGGGATGTGGTGAGCTGCTGGATCCAGCCTCGCTGTCCCTGACTGTAATGTTAGAGCCGTCAGAGTCTGTGGAACCTTCACAACAAAGGCAGAATCTGTTCATTTGAAGCATTTTACAGCATTTACCTCTAAAGCTTTTTTTATTTTCGTGTAACTTTTAGCTCCAACTTTTCTTCTTCCTCCTTTTCATTCATTAAAATTATTAATTTGCTCAAAGAAATTCGCTGCACCGAGAAAGGATCAATATCTCTCCCTCCGTAAATTAAAAGTGAAGGTGTCTGATTATTATTATTATGGCTTTATTTTTAATGTTGCTTGCGACAGCGTAGCAGCCCATTAATTCATGCTGGTGTAATGATGAGATGGACAAACTGGTCGATGCCCCCGTTCTTTTATCTGCTGCATTGTCAGGTTATAGTACAACATTTCGGGTGGATCCTGCACTTAAATCCAACTAAAAACTACTGATAAGAAAACAAAACTCAGGCTCTATATCCCAGTTTACATCGCGCATTCGCGTTCACACACCGGACCTCATTACCCACAATGCATCTCCCGCACTGGAGTATACTCCCATAAACAGCTGTCGTAAATCAACCTCTCCCTCCCGCAACAACACGCTTTTTGTCGGCAGCGTCCATGCGATCGACGGACTCATCCATATTATTAGATAATAGCAATATTGGGGTTTCTGTCACTTTTTATATATTTGCGTACTGACTGGGCTGGCTCACACTGGCCAGCGGCCCACCGGGAAAACGCCTGGTGCTCCAGATGGCCAGTCCGCCACTGATTTCAATGTATATGAACTTCATTCTCCCTAATTAGTAGCGTTTCTTACAGTAAATAGACCGTTAATGAACAAGTTAGAAGATAACGAGTGATTTATTTATCAACACCAAAGTGGGTGATATGAAGGGTCGGAACAATGTTTGAATTTCCGATTAAGAGTCCCGTTTGATTCCCTTCAGTTAGTGATAAGTGATAGCGAGGAAACACATTTCACAAAACAGTAATTTTTCTGTTGTAGGGTTCGACATATTAGCCACAGATTCCGTGCTTTAATTTTCTTTTTGCAAATCATCACCTGCGTTTTCTGCCACTGCAATATTCAGACCTTATGTGGACAGTTCTGAATACGCCATGTGATTGAGCAGTGATGATCATTATACTGTCCTACTCCGTCTTCTAAACTGTCCAACAGCAGGCTGTTTACAAACCAGTACTACCATTCAGGGAGAATGAAGCGAAAAGTCCGTCTACACTGAAATGACTTTTGCCTTTCGGTTACACTGAGTTTTCGGTTACACATTTCTCTCTCTCTCCTGATGTGTATGTGTGCATCAACACCAAAATACCAGAATCAATATTATAGCGTTACTTGAAAGTATAGTTAGTAGTAACAGCAGTATATTTTATTTCTAAGGGTTTTTTTTCCCAGAAGATAATTCAATTATTTATTTTCTGAGCTCTTTGAGCTGCAAGTTTAGTCTCCCTTAAGGGACAACATTTATCTTAAGTAATTTTATTCTTCTAAATCAAATTATTTATTCTCCTTTTTTAACTTAACATAGATGTTTACTAATGTTCCAAATGTTCTACATTAATTCATACATATTCTATACCAGGGCCTGGAGCCTATTCCAGTACACAAGGTGGGGTATAATGTGGAGTGTACTGTAAATCCATCACAGGACACATGCACACACACACACTACAGGCAATTTTAAAACACCATTTAGCCTGATCTGGGAATGTGAGGCCACAGTTTTAGCCATTATGCCCCTGTGCTGCCCTCAAATATGCTATAGAGCAACTATGCTATATGTTGTTTAAAAATAAAAGAGATTGTGTAAATGTGTTAATTTGTTAGGTGTAACTTATTTAAAGTGGAGTGTTAGTCTGTGACTTTTCAGAAAAGACTCTCTAAATGAAAGAAATAATTCTCCAAATGAGAATAATGTGTCTATTTTAATGTAAAATGCTTAAATCCACAGCTGAAGTCTATGACAGTTGACCAGAAACACAAAATTAAATTAGTTTTTTTTCCTTATTGTGACAAAATATAAATCTTGTAATCATATTACAGAACAGCATCGATGCATCCATTTTCTTCGTATAGATAAAGCAATTAACGAGGGGCTTGTCATAAGTAAAAGATGTGTTTAATGCTTCACTCAGGCTGCCTCTGGGAAAAGTACGGTGGCCGTGAAGTGCAAAACAAATTAACAAAACTGAAAACAAAATAACAAACCCCGAAACGAAATAACAAATTCAAAACCAAATTAACAAAACGGAAAACAAATTAAAAACCAAATAACAAAACATGAGGGGGGGAATTTTGTTGTTTTGTTTTCCGTTTTGTTAATTTGTATTGCACTTCTCGGCCAGTCCGATACAAACCGGAAAAGGTAGGTATAGTTTGCAAATGAAACGCTTACCGCTAATTGGACGAGACATCTGTCACTCAAGATATACAGGAAGTACTGTAGTAGCGGTAGATTTGTGTGTGTATGAATGTGCAAACATTATTGTGGTTTCAAATATGGCGTACTTACAGTGGCCCTGAAGTCAGTTTTGTAAATTTTTTTGCACTTCACAGCCATCATAGTTTAAAGTGAAGCAGAACACACAAGAAACAAAGATAAAGAAACAAGTTCCTACTTCCTGTATATCTTGAGTGACGGATGTCTCGTCCAATCAGCGGTAAGCGTTTCATTCGCAAACTATACCTACCCTTTTCCGGTTTGTATTGGAATGGCAGAGAAGTGCAATCCAAATTAACAAAACGGAAAACAAATTAACAAATTTAAAACCAAATTAACAAAACCAAAAACAAAGCAACAAAACTCCCCCCCCCCTCCAAAAAAAAAAATAAATAGTTTGGGTTTTGTTATTTGGTTTTTAATTTGTTTTCCGTTTTGTTAATTTGTATTGGACTTCTCAGCCAGTCAGATATTAGTTATTTTGTTTTCCGTTTTGTTAATGTGGTTTTAAATTTGTTATTTTATTTTCAGTTTTGTTAATTTGTTTTGCACTTCAGGGCCACCGTAGAAAAGCCCTGAACTACGATTCAGCAGAACACAGTGTAATAGACCTGACAATTTTACACATTTAACTAAGGAACACTAAAGTATACTGCTATGAGTTATCAATTAAAAAAAATACATAAAAATACAGTTTTATTATAACAATTCAGTGTTTGAACTTAAAATGATTGACAACTGTGCAGCCAACATTAATCGACACTCTGGAAACCCGCACCCCTTCCATCTCACATGAGTAATGTCTTGAAACGTGCCTTATTTAGCGCACTCACTTTCTGTCCAGGTAAATGAGCATATTTTGAGTATTAACAGTGCAGTACATATATTACAGGTTGTATACAAACCAACAGGCATTGGTAGTTCTCCTCAAAGCACCTGGTGGCTATTATAAAACTCTGTATATACAGCATGGACATGACACATTCTACCTGAGACTTTTTCTTTTTAATCTATCAATCTTCTATACATATAATAAACTGTAAAGTTGGCGTGTCTGTACATTAAAGATATTCGCAAAAATATAATTTGGGGGGACGCAAGATGAGTAATAGGACACATCAAGATGTTTTTTGGAGTTTTTGTCTGTTTGTTTGTCTGTGCACGCATCACGTAAAAATGGCCGAACTTGAGGTAACATATAGGTTTGTTGGGAATTTAATTGGCTTCAATGAGTGTGCATAAAAATTTTTGTTCAGTCCAAAATTCAACAAATGGCATTGTACATTTTTAGTACGCCCTTATGAGTATGCAATTGCATTTTAAAATGTACTGGTCAGTTAATGTATGGCTGTCGATTTACAATAACTATACAATCCAATTTGGAAGTTGGAAAACAATTCCAAAATTTCACGCGAATGAAGTCACGGGCACGGCTAGTTACTGTATATAAAAATCTACTCAGAATTCACATGCAGGGTTGGGCAGGTCTAGTGTCATCATAACAAAAAACATCTCATGTTTCCTTTATTTAGTTTTCAGTTCAGTTGGTTAATTTACAATTTGCAAAGGCAAAGCACCTACAATTTTCCATACTCTTAAATGAATTAATCAAGAAATGGATAAATTAACTTCTAAATGGTTACCTAAAACACCATGCAGTTTGTCTATAAATTCAGTTTGGATTTGGAAGGAAATCTGTTCTTACCACTCTCCTGGTACGGTGGAGGCGGTCCCGGTGCATAAGGCTGGCCCTGATACGGGGCAGGGGTTCCATACCCGGGCTGGACAGGGTAACCAGGCTGTGCAGAAATTGGCTGGTAGGCCGGATTCTGAACTGCAGGGTTTGGAGGCTGCTGCTGAGGGAACTGCGTTACTACTGTGGTTGTTGTTGTTGCCACCGCGGCTGTAAAAGGAGGTCAAAAAGTTTAAAATTAATCCTATCACCATCAAATTCCCAGTTATCTTCTTTGATAGTGTAAGAATCTATTTTCAGCATAAGAAATGTTGTGTTGAAAATAGTTTAGATTAAGGGTGTGCAAAAAAATCGATTTACAGAAAAATCTAGATTCTCATTTGCAACGATTCAGAATCGATCCAAAATGTCCAAGAATCGATTTAATAAATAAATAAAATCAGCTGGCTGTTTTTAAATTAGCCTCCATTTTTGTAACTAGCCTACTGGTCTGTACTGATGTCACCACGCTGGCGGTTTTTGAACGTAAGCGTGCGCGGCAAATCACTAAAACAAAGAGGAAGCAAATATGGATGAGAGGGAGATCCAATCAGCCCCGTCTTCACGTGCCTGGAAGCACTGCGCTGGACATGACACACACCGTGTGCAAGCTTTGCAAAACGAAAACCAAGTACTTCGGCAGCACAACAAATGCGCGTGCTCATATTACTAGGCATCACCCGGAGCTCAGCGACACGGAGCAGAGTCAGCTGCCAGCTGCAGACCAACGCACACTGCAGTGCTTCACGAAACTCCCTGATGTTTTTTTTGTCTTCTCCGGTTGTGTTCTACATGATATTTGTGGTAAACTTTCTTGGAAAATGCATTTATTTTCAACCATTTTGTATTATGAAGAAGCACTTTATTTTTGTTCCAACTTATTTTATAGCTAGCTACTAATGAGTAGCAATTGAGAACCAGACAATGTTTTTGATAAAAGGCACTTTCCTGAGAATTTAACTTAATAAATGTGAAAAAGACACTTTAATGTCTCCGTTTGTCATTCTGTATAGCAAAGCAGATGAGAGTAGATCATGATCAGAAACCCGATTAGAAATCATTATGAATAAAATCTAATCATTTTGAATCGAAAATCTTTTTGAATCGAAAATCGATTTTGAATCGAATCGTGGCCTCAAGAATCGGAATCGAATTGAATCGTGAGATGGTAAAAGATTCGCACCCCTAGTTTGGATGTAGTTTTTTTTTGCAGTTTGACAAACCTGCAAATGAATGTCTAGTGTAAGTAAAATGAATGAGGAACTAGTGCTGTAAAAAGACTAATCACACACAAACAAAACTGACTAAACTTTCTGGAAACTTGGTATCACACAACGAGTGAGATCATTCACATTAAACTGACATGTTCACAAGAAGGAAACACCCTTTAAAGCATGCAGCCTGACATCCTGAAAATAATTTGGAATGAAATCAGAAAGAGTTCCACATATCAAAAACGGTACATGCGCATAACCTCTCAAGTACGTTGTCTAGACATTATATAATAAGTTAAATATATTCTTTTAAATTTTACTGAAATCTTATAAAGCCAACGATTACTACTTTCTACACAAACTCATGTTAAACACACATCATTAAAGCTCTGCCCACTCTCATGTACAGTAAACGGCCTCTTGTGGAAAATATGACCCTTTATTATGTGACCACTTCCTGCATAGCAAGTATGTAATCGCTCCAGTAAGGCTTTCTTGGAAAACGTGAGCCAGAGTGACTGTGAAATCCCACAGATCCTTGAATACTTCTATCCTAGGCACATTCCCAACAAGTCCACTGAACCAAATCTGAACCAAGAGAACAAGACGACAGGGCCAACAAATACCACAAGCATTCCATTTAGCAATATCCCGCCTGTAATGAGTAAAACTGCAAGGAATTTAGTATGTAGACTAGCAGTTTTTACCGGACTTGAAATGTTTTGTGCCACTGCAGCTAACAGAATACTGTTAGAAGCTGCCTGTACACGTATATAACAGTACTGTGGAATTCTTACTTCCCATATCTCAAGATGTTCGGGGTCAGAGAGCAGGGTCAACCATGATACAGGGGATGCATGCCCAGTAGAAAATGAACAAATTACTCTCCAACACCACTCGTTCATCTGAGTCATGTTAAAGATTTATTCAAAAAGAACGAATCATTCATGAGCGACCCATCACTACAACAAACACAGAAGATGGAAACGATTCGCATTTTCTGTAGAAATCTTGTTTTTATTTATTCCACAATTTTAGGGTATATAATGTGTTCCTAAATTGGTCAAAAAGCGCATTCTGATTCTGAAGAACTGACTCATCAACTAAAACAATAACAGATATCAAAAGATACAGTAACAATACAGTATTTCTCAACAGTAAATTTAGCTGGAACTGGAGCAGTGATTTATTCTATTTTTATTTAACTTTTTTCTTCAAAAGTATGGTATTGGGTGAACTATATTCTAACGGCTTTGGAAGTAAGATTATTGTATTGTCACATTCCTGTGCGTCACGTTTGAGACATGGCGTAATCCTCAGAAACTACCAACAAATAATAATAATAATAATAATGTATTATCTAATGTAACACAACCACTCTGCAGAGAAGAAATTTAAGGGCTGTGACTCTTCGATCAAACCAGAGCTATATAATGCTACAGATCCTGATATAGTTTAACAAACTGTCAAAAACAACCACTTTCACAGGAATTGGCTATTAAACTTACATTCATGTTTATTCATACTAAAAATTTATTCTACTCAAGAAATCTTATAAATACTGTAGACATTTTCCCTCAGTTATTCATTGGTCTGAAATGCTTGAGTCACCATGTTTTTTGTCAGGACCGGCAGTCAGTTTGCAACCATTAAAATGCTAATGTTTGTGGTCAGAAAAGTGTACAACAATTAAAGACACAATTTGTGAGTAGTAAGCAGACAAACAGGTATTTTTGTACTTACATCTGGGTTTTCTGCACAATTTGTACAAGCAGCAGCAGGGGGAGATACAGCAAATTATAAGGATTATGATGGTGATGAACAGACTTGCTACACCAAGAAAAATTGGTAGAGGTTTGAAATCCGGATGACTGAAAAGGAATAATGAAATCATTATTAAAAACAAGTAGAGTGGAACCTTAGATTACAAGCATAATTCGTTTCAGAAGTGGGCTCGGTTTCCAAAACACTTGTAAACCAAATCTAATTTTCCCATAAGAAATGATGGAAACTAAATTATTCATTACACAGCCCCCCCCAAAAAATACATAAAAATAATTAACACAAAATATAGTAAAGTATAATAAAGTAAAAAACAAACAAATTAACTTTACCCTTTAAAAAAAGTAAAAATAAATCCTGACAGATAAGTGTTTCCGTTTTGTGCGCGCAGGCGCTGTTTATGTGTGTGTGTTTATTTGTGAAGCTAATGTAAGGAGCCCCTTCCCCTCTCCCCTTACACAGTTACCCTTCCTCAACTCTATTCATAGACACGCGCGCACACAACTGAAACACTGTTTTATCAAAAAAATTAACAAGAAATCTCTCTAATGACACTCGATTGAGCGACACACTAACGGAATCACTGCTGTAAAGTAAAAATAAAACAAATTAACCTGCACTTTACCTTTGAAAAGAATCGCGATAGAGCAGAATTTCTGTGTAAAGCAGAGAGAAAGAGTGTGTGTGTCTATGTGTGTCTTTAAAGGCGATAGTAGGAAGAGTCTTTGTGTGTGTGTGTGTGTGTGTGTGTGTGTGTGTGTGTGTGTGTGTGAGTGTGTGTGTGAGTGTGTGTGTGGCACAGTGTCCAATGACGCGCGCACACAGACACAGAGCAAGCTGTGCCTTGAAAAAAATGAGAAAATGGATTTTTAAGACTGACTTTTGCTTTACACGCGCACTGTACACACACTTGCATACAGATAAAATAAAATATGTTTTACGCACACTAACGTGGTCACAGTGTTATAATGAACAGTACACGCGTGCATGGATGTTGATTATACCAGTGAGAGACGCGCACTAAGACCCAGCAGGGGAGACGATTACCCACAATTCCGCACCGCAAGAGAGAGAAAAACTGTTGGCTCAGTTGTGATTACGTGTCGCTCGGCGTCAAAACAAGAAGCGCATGTGTGATACATGATACTCTGTACTTGTAAACCAAGACTTGCTCGTTTTCCAGTCAAAACGTATTAAAAATCTTTGCTTATCTTGTGGAACGCTTGCAAACCGCGTTACTCGCAATCCGAGGTTTCACTGTATTCAACTCTGATATAATTTTATTCTGATCCTCTGTGGAACTGCAATGAACTGCCAGGGGATTTAACAACAAACCATGTTCAAATAATCAGAAATAATAAAAGGTATACTTTAGGCCAGTGAGCAAAAAGATAATTTGCCATCAAAAAATCAAACACATAAAAAAATTATGTCATGAGGTAATACTGGGCCTGCTTTTCAACTGATCCAGTTCAGAGCAACATTCAAGGATTCAAGGATTCAAGGAGCTTTATTGTCATACCAGCACACTTCCATGTTCTGGTACGAAATTAGGACCCAGGTCCCGTTTAAGCCACAGAGATAGCATAGTAATATAAATATGAGGGTGTAAATATGTATATACATGAATATAAATAAGAGCAGTCAGAGATATATTATGCAGGAAATTAGACATAAACTATACATGGTGTATTGCACATTTTCAGAGGCTGTATTGCATACATTGTATATTCGACTTATAGGGTTATATATATGTATTGCACCATAGAGTTATACATTACACTAAAAGTTTGATTGTGTTTAATGGGAGAGGACCTACAGAGCACGGCTAGAGTTCAGCAGTCTAATTGCTTCAGGGTAAAAGCTGTTTTAATAATGCGGAGGGCTCTTCCTCTGCATCTTGCAGTGTACAGTTCAGTGATAGAGGGGAGCCTGCTCCCCACTGTCCTCTGTGCAGCTTTAACTACTCTCTGCAGGGCTTTCCTCTCAGCTACTGCCTATTGCCATGCCACACAGTGATGTAGGAGCTGATGATGCTTTCAACCGCTCCTCAATAGAAACTCTTCAGAACCAGGCTTCCAAGCCCAGCTCGTTTTAGCTTCCTAAGGAAGTAGAGGCGCTGGTGGGCCTTTTTAATCAGGCCCGAGGTGTTGACGCTCCAGTTTAAGTCCTTAGCTATATGGACGCCTAGATACTTAAAGCTGGAGACCACTTCCACAGCTGCTCCATCAATGTGTAGGGGGAGATGAGTTTGCTTGTCCTTTCTTAAGTCCACCACCATCACTTTGGTCTTTTTTACATTGATGCGGAGGTTATTTCCCCTATACCACTGTACCAGTTGTTCTACCTCCTCTCTGTAATAGGATTCATCGTTGTCAGTGATGCGTCCCACTACTGCTGTGTCATCTGCGAATTTGACTATATGACAGCTGGAGTGTCTCGCTATGCAGTCATACGTCAACAGAGTGAACAGGAGGGGGCTTAGAACACAACCTTGAGGCGAGCCTGTGCTGATGGTGATGGATCCTGACAGTTTGAGATCTGTTGGTCAGGAAGTCTAGGACCCAGTTCCCTACTGAAGGGCTTAAGCCAAGAGAGGAAAGCTTTAGAATTAATGTCTGTGGAGAGATGGTGTTGAAGGCAGAGGAAAAGTCCAGGAAAAGCAGGCGGACGTAGGAATTCTTATTCTCCAGGTGTGTAAGGGCTGTGTGGATCACTGATGAGATGGCGTCATCTGCAGAGCGATTTGTCTTGTATGCATACTGATGGGGGTCTACAGTGGCATCGATGGAGGCTTTGATGTGAGTCATGACCAGCCTCTCAAGCACTTCATGACTACCGGGGTTAGAGCTATGGGGCGGTAATCATTCAGACAAGTCACTGTTGAACACATTGGGACTGGAACAATAGTGGCAGTCTTCAGGCAGGTAGGAACAGTCGCAGTTGACAAAGAGGTGTTAAATATGTCAGTTAACACTTCTGACAGCTGGTGAGCACAGTCCTTAAGTACCCTTCCTGGTATGTAATCAGGGCCTGCAGCTTTGCGGGGGTTAATTCTTTTTAGAATCCTCTCCATGTCGGCTGTTGTTACTTTAAGGGGCGTGTCATCAGGAAGTGATGGGAGCTTGGTACAGGGAGGAGAGTTGTCATGTTCCTCGAAGCGGGCATAGAATGAGTTTAGTATATCAGGCAGGAAGGGGTCCCTAGGGCATTGTGCATCTTTGGTGTTGTAGTCTGTGATGCATTTAATGCCCTTCCACATACTTCGCGGATCGTTTGACGTAAGGTGACCCTGGATTTTTTGGGCGTATGTGGATTTAGCCCTCCCAATGCCTGCCGTCAGTTGTTTTCAACTAGCGCTGATGCATCACCTGCCCTAAATGCAGCATCCCTAGCTTTCAGCAGAGCCTTTACTTCAGCATTATATTTGACAGATTAGGAAAACAGGTAATTGTCTTGGTGGTGGTTACATCATCAGCACATTTAGATATAAAGCCGAGGACGAAAGAAGTGTATTCATCTAGGTCCAGCTTATCCCCGTAAGTGGCTGCTTCTTTAAAGATCTACCAGTCGGTGCACTGAAAGCAGTCCTTGAAAACAATGTCTGCATCACTGGGCCATACAGTGATCGTTTTCTTTGTGTGTATTGTCCTCCTCAGCAGGGGGCGATAGGCTGGTGCCAGCAGTACGGCTATGTGATCGGATGCACCAAGATGGGGGCGGGGGAGAGCTCTGTATGCACCGCGGATGTTTGTATACACACAGTCCAGAATATTTTCTCCCCGTGTTGGAATTTCCACATGCTGGTGGAATTTAAGAAGAGTGTTCGTCAGTTTCACTTGATTGAAGTCCCCTGAACCACGTAAAATGCCTCCGGGTGTTTAGTCTGCAGCGAGCTGATGGTATCATGAAGCTCCTGCAACGCTAAGCTAGCATTAGCACCCAGCGGGATGTAAACAATGGTGACGTACACAACATTAAACTCCCGCGGCAGATAGAGTTCATGACAACAAAGTGTCGGCCATTCTATCGACTCGGAGCAGTGACTTTTAACTAAATTACTGCATGTACACCAACCTTCATTCACATACATACAGAGTCCACCTCTTTTTTTCCCCGACCGGTAATCGCGGTCCGCGCGGAAAAGCCGAAAGCCATCAATTTGAAAGACTGAGTCCGGGATGTTTTGGTTTAGCCAGGATTTCGTTAGGCAGAGAACAGCGCAATTCCTCATCTCAGAGTGAGCATTAATCCTTAAACGTAGCAGGTCCATTTTATTATCCAGGGAGCGGAGGTTGGCCAAAAAGAGAGTAGGAATCGGAGGTCGGCTAGCCTTTAACTGTACAGACGCTACCGCCTGCTTTCCTCTCTTATGTCTGCGAGCACAACGTTTCCTATTGCCCGCTGTCCCCCGCGCTCTGCTACGCCACTTCAATGTTCTTAGAACCACAGACTGCATTTATTAGCAGAAGCAATTATTACAGAGGACAAAAATGTTATGCTAAAAAATGCCAAGGAAATTAATTAATTCAAATCACTGTACATTCATGGTGAATTTATACTAAGGATTGACTTAACAATTTCAGGCTCTATTTGCATGTCTATCAGCTTGCATTCGGACTCATCAGATGAAGGAGTGTCCATGATTTTATTTTCAAATGCAAGACCATCTAGCCCAAAGTTTTAGAATGAATTTATTTGTCTGTGCTTATGGAGTCTGGTTACCTAGGTTTTATCCTCATGCCACCTCAGGGAGGTTTTTGTCACTATATTATTCTGGCAGAAATTAATGTTGCTATAAATTTACATAAAAAAAAATCATGACGATGTCGATTGTTAACAGGACTATAGAAATTGAATTAACTATATTAAAAATAAAAATGAAATAAAAAATACATTATACATTACATACATACGGTACAAAATTGAAAACAAAATAATAAACAAAGATTATATTGACACAACCAGACAAACACAGGAGTGCAGAACTGCTTAGCAAAAATAGCCCACAACTTAAATGATTACATTATTTAAAAAGTGCAATGAACAGCACAATTCCATTACCAGACAAAAGTTTGGACACACCTTCTGATTCCATTGTGTTTCTTGTTTTTGTTTTCTTCTACATGGTAAAACAATGCTAAAGGAATTAAACATATGCAATCATCTTTTGAACAGTTGATACTGAGATGTGCATGTTATTTATTCTCTGTGAACTGCCTGCCACCTAACACACAGTATGAATGCAGATCAATCCTACTTTCTGTTTCACCCAAATGAGGATGGGTTCCCTGTTGAGTCCGGTTCCTTTCAAGGTTTTTTCCTATTGCCATCTCGCCACTGTTGCCCTCGGCTTGCTTATCAGGAACTATCTGACTATTTTGATCATACACATTCACATTCCATATAAACTTAAATAATTCTTTTAATTGTGTAAAGCTGCTTTGCGACAATGACTGACAATTGTTAAAAGCGCTGTACAAATAAAATTTAATTTAATTTAATTCAAGTCTTCATAACAGCTCTAATCTGAGGTGCTGTAATTGGTCATTTTGGACGCTGTTAACTCTAGATGAACAACTTCTCTGCAGCAGAGATAAGTTTTGGTCTTTCTTTCCTGGGAGTCTTAGTCCGAGAGTCAGATTTATCATGTTGCTTGATTAAAAGCATTGAATCAGAAGATGTGCCCAAACTTTTGACTGGTAGTGTAGAACTAACTGTAACAGTTCTGAACTCATGTTTTCTTCCTATATTACTTTATAACGTCACAAGGCAGTGTTGCGTAAAACATCCTAAAGCAGAACAAGAGGTTGTACGAGAATTAACACAAGGAACCAAAAAAGAAAAATGTTTTTTAATTTGCAAAGCCCAATGCCTCTCAGCTTCCTGAGATGATGCCTGACTACAGCTGATACCCTTTCTGTGCCAACATTAAAAGGGTATATTTGGCAGCAGTCATTGGACTGACCAGAACACAGTACAGTAGAAAAGTCCACAGAGCTCAGTGCAGATCTGAGTAGAAGAATTTCACTTGGAGTCATTTCCAAACAATTCAACTAAAGTTTTTTCAGCTGACTACATGAACAAAAACACTTTCTAAAAAGGCTTTGAACATATGAGGCATTAAAACCAAACAACACTGTAGCCACTATTATGCATGGTGGTGGTAGCATTGCACCTTGTGACTATTTTTTTCCTCGACCCTATCAAAAGTTTTAAAAATCGGGTCTGTGGGTAGTCAAATACCCAACCAGAATTCTGCCAGAAGCTTGTTGACGCCTACCAAGAGCATCTTCTTCTCCGGTTCTGGCTAATGCTTTGGCAAATCAGCTCTCACTTCTAGTCAGTGAGCCAGCCAAAGTTTTTTTTTCCTGGGGGAGTATTCCACTGGGAGTATAAACCACTAGAATCTAGCATTATCTTGTGGGAAACACTGCCATTAATTTTTTTGATGCACCTCAGTTGCTTTCCACCAAAACACTCCAACAACAAAAACAACAGAATGCTGCCATCCCCAGGAAATTCTTAAGATTAAAAGTCTTATCAGCTGTTATATAAATGCTATAATTTCCCCTTGGGATAAAGAACTGTACTCTCTCTATCCAACATAGACTTCCTGTTTCCTGTACGCTTCAAATATGTGTGTTCCCACACACAAAACTATATTTTGGTGCTGCTGGTCCTGCAGAATGAGCAGGATAAGGATGTTGCATGAACAGTTATGAAAAAAAGAACACCCTCTTTTTAATTTAATTTCCATTTATCAAATTTAATGCTGTCAGCTGAGTTCTTTTTTTTTATAAAAACCTAGTATACTGTATGTATAAAACCTAGGTACTGTATACCATGACTGTGAATATTTTATAAGATTATCAGTTTAAACACACGCAAACCAGCCAAAACAATTACGCTACTTTTTAGATCAACAAACATAATTTTATTTCTGCATTCAAATCGATGTGAAACCTGAAACTGAAGCTAGGGGCCTTCATCTGCAAGGTTTTAAACACTGCATTGCTAAAAGATGAATGACAGATAAGCTAACTGAAAGGACAAACAGGTGTGCCTTATAAAATGTTCGGTTTATGTATAAAAACAAATGGTTCCCTGCAAATATAACAAGGAAAGATGCAGCTCACATTTAGCACATCTGTCTAGTACGGTGTAGACTTTTTAGTGGTGAATTGTGCGCGTCGTTTACATGAGTAAAGGAAATGAAAGTAACACAAACAATGGATTGATTTTGCAAGCCCAGTTACAGTATAACAGGCCTACAGGAAGCTGTGTATAGACATTTGCGTAGTCTGGGGGCTGTACATCAGCAAGGTGGGAAAAGAAAGCTGACTTATTCAATTCTGTACCACCTAATAAAGCTAAAACAAGCATTAAATTATTTATATTAAAGGTGTCATTAATGTTTATCTGGAAAAGCTTTTTTTCATCTAAATAAAAGTAAGGACTGGGAAGGAAAATATTAATATATACACTATATATATGTTTGTGTGTGTGTGTGTAATTTAACAGTGCATGATGCAATTAAAATGTAAACTGTTATCTTACAAATTGCAGAATTCGTCATGGAGAGAATAGAGAGAAGATGAGCAGCAGTACCGACTTTCACAGGTACCACAGCAGTACATAAACTCGCATTTCTGGGGTCGTTGATAAATCCCAAGTATATTGTAGTAGCCATCACAGCCACGAGCTGAAAAAACAAAAGGCAATAAGAATTATATATTTAAGCATTAATACAAATAATAATAGATACAAAATTAACGGGTTAAACTTCTGGAGCTGTGTAATGATCAGGTGAAAAAGGATTGTGATCTAGGAATCAGCACAAGAGACATCTTGATCTCCTTTCTCCTTTCTATTCAGTCCATAAAACATTTACAAATTAAGATTCAAATATTGGTCACATGTACCTTTGCATCATAATAAAATGATTTTTCCCCCCAGATATTTCTGTTAGGAAGCTGGGGTCAGAGTGCAAGGCAGGCTGAGATCAATACGATATTATCTTAATACCTAGGTATCGATTTAAATTTTATTGAGATTCTGTATGCATCACGATTTTATAAACATCTTAATTTTATATCCATTTTGTAAATAGCTGTTTGCTATTTCTTGTAAAGCTCGCGCACACTACAGTAACTAATTATTTACACAAGCAGTGCATTAGCTTCACCGTTGTAGTATTTTTAATGAATTAATTTGTAAATTTCTCTGTAAAATAAGTATTTGGTCACCTACAAAGAAGCAAGATTTCTGGCTCTCACAGCCCAGTAACTTCTTCCTTAAGAGGCTTCTCTGTCCTCCACTCGTTACCTGTATTAATAGCATCTGTTATCAGTATAAAAGTCACCTGTCCACAACCTCAAAAAGTCACACTTCAAACTCCACTAAGGCCAAGACCAAAGAGCTGTCAAAGGACACCAGAAACAAGATTGTAGACCTGCACCAGGCTGGGAAGACTGAATCTGCAATAGGTAAGCAGCTTGGTGTGAAGAGCTTTTTGGTAAAAAAAATATTGTATTTGGAGGAGAAAGAATGCTGATTTGCATCCAAAAAACACCATACCTACTGTGAAGCATGGGGTTGGAAAAGGGACCAGGACGAGTGAGCTGTGTAAAGGAAAGGATGAATGGGGCTATGTATTGTTAAATTTTGAGTGAAAATCTCCTTCCATCAGCAAGGACATTGACGATGAAACGTGGCTGGGTCTTTCACACTGCCCGGGCATCAAAGGAGTGGCTTCGTAAGAAGCATTTCAAGGTCCTGGAGTGGCCTACCAGTCTCCAGATTTCAACCCCATAGAAAATCTTTGGAGGGAGTTGAAAGTCCGTGTTGCCAGAGACAGCCCCAAAACATCACTGCTCTAGAGGAGATCTGCATGGAGGGCCAAATGGGCCAAAATACCAGCAACAGTATGTGAAAACCTTGTAAAGACTTACAGAAAACTTTTGACCTCTGTCACTGCCAACAAAGGGTATATAACAAAGTACTGAGATGAAATTTAGTTTTTGACCAAATACTTATTTTGCACCATAATTTGCAAATAAATTCTATAAAAATCCTACAATGTGATTTTCTGGATTTTTTTTCTTATTTTGTCTCTCATAGTTGAGGTATACCTATGATGAAAATTAAAGGCTTCTCTCATCTTTTTAAGTGGGAGAACTTGCACAATTGGTGGCTGACTAAATACTTTTTTGCCCCACTGTATAACATTTGTACTACCGATAACACTGTACCTAAGCCTTTTGAAAAGATACCCCAACACACAACCATACAATATATGTGTGGGTGTGTGTGTGTATATGTGTGTGCACAGACAATAAAATAATGTTTCAAAAGCACAAATTGAATTGGGCATCAAGAAAATCCATTTCCCCTTCCCTACTGGCTGTGGAAGTATTAGGGATGTCTAAAACTGTGTGCCCGTAGGAAATAGTGATTAGAATGTTTAAAAAACGCTGTCTTTTAATTGAAGTATAGGAAACATATTTTCCTGATCATCAGGCAAATCATCATACTGGATGTGGAAGTATCAGGGATGTCTGAAATTGCCATAGAGACGTGTACATGGGGCACAGGTAACACAATGCACAGAATGTTTAAAAAATCACTGTCTTTTAAATTGAAGTATGGGAAACGTATTTTTCTGGGCATCAGGAAAAAAGGTTTACCCTTGGCTGTGGAAGTATTAGGGATGTCAGAAATGGCCTTAGAGACATGTGTGCAAAGGTAATACAGTGAGATGATGTTTAAAAAAAAAAAAAAAAAAAAAAAAAAATCACTATTTTTAACAAGAGACTCCTGAAAATCAATCCACCTTGTTAACATTTGTAATAAACTTCAATCATTATTTAATGTAAAAATGCTATTATAATTTGTACTATGCCAATTACGATGTCTGTTTTTATCATGGACATCCATACAGTATATCATGGATTTCATGATATCATGTTTCCCCATCATATGTGGGTGCTAAGATAGATAGATAGATAGATAGATAAATGTGAATAAATTGAATAATTATGAGTGTGGTGTCCTGTAATTGCTGTACCTGTGTGTTTCATATGTACACCCAGATGGTTTAATAGAATAATAGGACTGGATGTTTGAGTTGGTACAATTTTTTTATACTATATATATCGTTATCACGAGTATGCACTCTACCCTTAAGTTACATGCTATAATAAATTACAAAGTATAACCTTAAATAAATCAGTATCACATCTATCGTCACACAGCTAATGTACGTGTAAAAAGTAGTCACGATGTCAGTACTTGCCCGGCAAACCAGTCGTTTGCAGCGGTTTAAAACGTCTGAATTATTTTCAAATATAAAAAAACCCCGATAACACATTTGATTATGTTGCATAGATTATTTGTTTAATTCACAAAGTTCGTTAAAACACTTTACAACGAGAGAAAAACTCAGCGTAGTACAATGCCTTAACCACTGAGCTAGGTAGAGGCATGACAAAGTGCAATCCACTTCTCCAGGCGTTGGACGCAGCTAAGCTAACAACACAATTCAGCAAGGACAATACTGTTACTATAAGCACAGGGAAAAAACAGTGCTCGAACATGATGTGTACACATGATGCCCCCTTCATGCCCCCTTCATGTGCCTGTCTAGAACCGGCCCTGTAGCTAAATAAATAAAATCCGCAATCACTCACTGACACGTTCCACTTACCCATTGCGGTTAATATCAAACTGGCAGTAAAGGCCAACACGGCTGCGATGGACGAGGCCATGCTGAACATCTCCTGCTCTCTTCTGTCTGAGCTCTCAAACGCTCCTTAGTCTTCTACTGTGACATGAGCTCTAGGAGCTGTGCAGCGCGCCCCTACACCGGGGTTGCCAGATCAATAGGTTTCCCCCTCTGTGGAATAGCATCACAGACATGCAAGTGGTTCGATGATAAAATTCATTTACCTTCTATACCGCCTATCCTTTGTCCCAGGAGCTTTAGGGAACGAGGCTGGGTGCACCCAAGACAGTGTGCCAATCCATCACAAAGCATGTCAAGTGCACACACTTGAAAAGAAACCAGACTACCCAGAGGAAACCCACATAGCCACGTTTTAAGTGGGGGGAACATGAATTGAACCCTGACCACAATGCCAACCACTATAACACCATGTCACCCAATTATACCTACTAAACACTTTATTAGGAACACTATAATAATGTTGAGTTGGAGCCTCCCTTATTTCTCAAGACAGCTTGATTCACTATCACAGGTATGTATTTAAGTTACAGTATATCCAGTAATAGGGAATGGGGGGGTGTCTCAGTAATTTTGGCTCAGGTTTCTAGGCTGCCATGTGGAAGGCCTGGGTTTAATTCCCGCCCAACTCCCAAACCCCAGACACTGGATGCAGTGCTAATCCGAAGCCAAGACAGAACAGGAGGGTAGACCCAGAAAGGGTAGTTGGTAAAACCTGTGCCAAGTTGTGTGTGGATCGGATGGCCTGCTGTGGCAAGCCCTTAATGGAAGCAGCCAAAAGGCTAACAACACGGGCAGTATGGGGAAGGCAACCTGTTTGTCAAATTTGAGATTCGGAGCGGAATCATGCTCAAAGTAGCCATTAGAAAACGTCTAAATCGTGGCCTAGCAATACTGTTAGGATGTGTGGCTTTCAAGTCTGTCAAGAAAACTGACACAAGACAGAATTCTGACCAGATCATAAAAGGAACAAGGAGGTTAATGTCTCTTTTTAATGGACCTTTCTAGTTACGCAGTTATTTGAGACTAGCATTTATAAATATAATCTAATCAACACGTCATTTTTCGATTTAATCACCTCCTTACTTTTACTCCACTCTACTTTTGCTTGTCTGATTATACAGCATGTTATCAGGCATATCTGATAAATCCATCTTGTTTATTTTAAAGAAGAAAAACTTTTTCCAACCTTGGCAACCCTGATCCAGGGTGTGGTTAGGTTTCGATTCTAGCGACACATTTCCATGACGAAATGAAGGCGAAAGAAAAAAAAAATCTAAATTAAACTGAACATATTGTACCAATTATCTTTTATAATGTAAATTATCCAGAAAATTTAAATTATACACATTTTTAATATTACCCTAATATCTTCAGAACGTTTATTTCCTAATCATTCCTGGTGGCTTATTTTAGAGTTACAGTACAGTGCAAACATTCATGTACATAAAATCTTGTATGCTTTAAAAAATAGAATTATGACGAGTAAAGGTTTGCAACTCTAACAAGATTATCTCAAAGGCATGAAAAACACAAACCTAACACACAAAAAAATGAACACCTTTGCCTTGTGCTGAATAAAAAGGTAAGAAATCCATGAAGAAGACGATATTATCAATATTGTATCAATATTGAATTAAAAACATTAAATTTTTTCCCATCCTGACATCCAGTAACAACTATAGGCAGGAGAATTTACCAGGATGATGCACCAGATAGCACACTAATTATAACCTAGTGAGGATTTGATGTAGCCAGTGCATATATCTCAATTTGGTGGACACGACAAGGACTGCAGAGATCCTGGAGAAACATGCAAAACTACAGAGACAAAAACTCGCACTCAGGATCAAACTCAGAACTCTGGATCACTACTAGTGATGTACAATGGATAATAATGTTAAATTTTAATTCTTATCAAAATATTTACATTCACAAACATTTTCAAAAGTTAGAAAGAAAGAAAATAACGGAAAAATAACAGCAACAACAAGAACAACAACAACAAAACGACTACACTGGCGCAAAGAAATTAAGACAGAAAAACATCAGCCAAAAGTAGTCTAGAAATTTGTTTTTATATTCAGGATGCATTGCCTGCATTGCCTTGCACATGCTTGCCTGCAGGTCATGCAGCTGTTTCAGTATTCCTTGAATCTCTGCTTCACCTTGGCTAGCATGCTGCACCTTAATCTGCAACTCCACTAGTGCAGCGTCAGCCATCTCCTGCAATCACATTCAAACAGGGCAGAATATTAGTTTTACATTTTAAACATGCAAATTATATAAAAGGTAACTTGCAATGTTTAAAAACATTGATTTTTAGAAGTAAAACTAAACATCCCATAGCCACTCACTTTCGAGTTCTTGATGTTCCTTATGCTCTCCTTCATTTTCTCCATCTCATTCTTGAGCTCCTCAGGAGACTCCACAATCTGAGACTTAAGTTAGGCTATTTCATCTTTTAAAGTGGCCACTTCTAGCTTCCTCTGGCTCTGTAGAAAAATAATAATAAAAAAAAAATGGTAAAAAAATTTTTTCAGCATAACTAATTTTACTAATCGGCCAATTAACAGCCTTTCTAAATTTAACTGGGTGTGATAGAGCAGAGAAAACACTAAAATCTGTAGGACAGGGGATTCTAGGAATATAAATTCAAGGTGTGCAATGCACCAGACCTACTTTCTACTGAAAGCAGAAACTGGCAAAGTATTATGGAACTAGAAGCAAGTCAAACCAACCAGTCTTGCAGTGTAGACATGAAAGCCAGGAAAGTTTAATTCGTTTTTAACCCCAGTCTTCAGATTCCATAAAAAAAAAAAAACAGAGTACTTGTTCCAATACACAAGATTACATAGCACTTACAGTAGTAGCATTCTCCCTCATTAACACTCCTGCTCCAGGTAATGATCTGTGTATTTACTGTAAGTATTCATGAAGTGAAATTTGCCTTTAGAAGTAAGATAGAAGTGATTTTGCTAGGAACCAATCCTAAAAATGGTGGTCTGGGTTGCTTCACAGCACACAGAGTAATGTGACTGGCCCAACTTGTCATGTTACTTACTACGAATGGAAATCACCAGTCATCTCCCGATTATGATATCATGAATCCTACTATAGGTGACATTGTTGTTGGTGTTTTGGCTGCTCCTGGCAAGGAGTCAGCTCAGCAGACACTTGGTCCGCACACACAAGCTTGGCACAGGTTTTATGCCGGATGCCCTTCCTGACAACCCTTCATAAGCATAACGATTTTATAAATATGCAGATTCAATATTGGATTGTTCCACATTTAATAATTTAAAAAAATAAATAAAATATAAAATGTTTAAATGCTTCCCTTGATATGTTATAAGCAATGGACTACATTAAACCAAACAATACAAAGTTACCTTAAATACAAGAGCTTAATATTTAACTTAAAACTAAATTAAAAAAACAAATTAACTCTCGCAGCCGGAGGTCTAAGGAGAGCTGATTGGCCGAGCTCTCTCAGTGGGGAGGGATGAAAGGTACTTAATGCTCCCACATTAATCACGGCTCTACAGCCAATTAGGGGCGTCTGTGAGCTCACGCAAGCGTAAGGAGCGGATAGCGCTGTTGTCCTGCACCTCCTGTAGGATTAAAAATAAATAAATAAATAAATAAAACAAAATGCCTCAAAAAGTCTTAAAATCCTACTTTTCAGTGAGCTCACAAGTTGCGTGGCTACGAACATGTGGGTGAATGCAGCTTTCAACATTGGCACACTAGTTCAAACGTGCGCAACTTAACTAAATCTTAACTAATAAATGAATCTAGTGCATATAGACCTGTCCAGTCAATCATGTCTCCCTTACACTTAAGCTGAACAAAAAGAATTAGGGCTGCAACAACGAATCAACATAATCTTTTAGGTAAATACGTCGACCTACATGGAGCGCATTGATGCAGCTGCAGAAGAAAAAAGAAAAATCTATAATGTGCAATAAGCATACTTGACCGACATCCCCAACTAGATCAGACTAAAAAGGAGCTTTGGGATAAACTTACAGGTTGCATTAAAGATAAACCACCAATTATTCATACATCACTACCTAATCAAGTTAATATTGGCCCTTTTGCAGCCTTAGATTTAGGATCCTTGGCATAGTGATTATATTGAAATGGATTTGTACATACCAGTTTCTGTGACAGTTCTGCGATTTCGCTTTTGCGTTCTGTGGTCTGTTCCTGGAGTGCACTCTGCAGGAACAGAGAAAAATAAATTGAGATTTTTAAGAACAGGGCTGTAAGGACAACCTCTCATAGATCATTTTTTCCTCTTCCTCATGGAGCTGCATGTTCCTTTCTACACCACCATGTCACCAGTCACCTTTTTTTTATTCATTATTTTTTAATTAGGAACCATTAGGTCACCAAATTTTGAGGCTTTCTAATACAGATAAGGGAGTATTTAATAATTTATACTTAATAAATAAAATGCTCCCACACACAAAGACATGGCCATTGGCAAATGCACAGTGTTGTGAAAGTATTTGCCTCTTCCTAATCCATCCCTTTTAAGTTAGGCATGGAGAAAAAAAAAAGTTCACTTTTTCGTAGGACTGTACAGTACATGTTTTTATTTTTCATGGTGTTTACTTGGCAATATAACGTAAGTTAGTTTGTAGCAGCTGATGCTTTCTCCATCGCTACTTGGTTATTATTTGCAATACCAAATTAAGTGATTAATTACACAAACCTCAGTCTGATATTGTAGTCCCATATGATTAATGGAAAAGGGTAGAATGATTCAAAGTAGAATTGATTTATGGGAGTAAAAAAGAGCTTTGCTTTCCCTCTTAAAACATATAGACCATTAGCATAAAACATTTCTAAACCAGCACACGGAACTCACCATCAAAGTTTAGAGAAAGATCTTACCACTTCCTGGCTTTCATGGATGGTAATGTTTTTCAGTTCAGTGAGGGCTGCGGCCAGTTCTTTAGTCTCTGCTTGCCGCTCTGGTGGGATGGTCCTGAGCAACATTCGTAAATATTAAAAAACTATAGAATGAAACAGCCCATAGCTACATACTGTATATGATATAGTAATGTAGAATAAGCCATGACCAGCACCTTCTGTCCAAAATCATTCAGGATACCTACATCAATTTCTCTATTTTTTTTTTCAGCATCTTTAATGCCTTTTGTGCAAAATTAAATGTGTTAAATAAAGGAATCAGTAAAAAGCAATGGTAAAAACACTCAACAATATCATTAACAGACCCCTGAAATTTAGCAATTCTAAACTCATAAAGACTGAAGTGTAAAAGATTTTATATATAAAAAGTTAGCTTTTTTTCTAATGAAAACTTAATACGATCCAAAAGTATCAATTCCACATTCTTGATGTAATGCCCAGACACGGTCATGCTTATTATACACAGAGGACTTACAAAAGCTTGCTGATGCACTGCAATTATTTCCGACCGATGTTTCCTAAACTGCAGGAAATTTTGGATTCCACTCAAAATAGTGATTGTTCTTTTTTGGCTCTGGAATAAGAAAAGCAGAGATTTTATGCAAGGAAAACACACCATGACTGTTATTTCACACATGAGAGGTAAATGATTCGTGAAAACACAATGCTTCTACAGCCACAGTACTCTTCCTGAAGCAGCTTTGCTGAAGGTCAGGAAAGAACTAAGAAACAGACTTGCAAACTGTATATAACTTTATCCCACATTGTCATATGGATCTTTCAATGCTGTGTACACATTATAAACACTGCATAAGTAAGCACAGTCTCTTTGCACATCACATAAAAGCTGTTTTACTATGAAAGCTTGATGACCATCTTACACAGTGACTACCTCCTCAATCTCAGAGGAATGACCTCAAGATCTGGGATCGTAATGTTTTTCAACTTGGTCACTTGCCAATCCACCAGCCCCATCACATGACCCCCAAGACATAGGAAGCAAACCAAGTGCATCCTTTTAAACTGCTGCTTATGCATTGGCACACTGCAAAGTAACACTTGCAGAAAAGTGCCACCTGCCCTAATGTCTAATGTTTAAAGAAAATCCTGAGTTATTCATTATTACATGCTATATAATTGGGCTACGGTAGGAGTTTTAGTTCAGATGTTACTTGGAATATTATAGCCAGGTAGTGCATCAGCCATAGATTAATCAACACAGAAGCATTCTAAAAAGCTAAAAACACTGAATATACAGTTCACTATTCAAGAAAGAAAATAATCATTCAGCCAAGTTAGTTGCCTAGCATGCTAATACATTACATTCCCTCGCCAACAACCCCATTTGCATCATTCTACTGGTGATGATGAGGAGGCTTATCTTTTTAAAATCTTTCCTTTGTCACTTTGGAAACTGACTCCTGCAGTTGAATTCCTTGATCTTGGACACTATTTCGTATAATTTGTGCAAAATATACAAGTAAGCTAATTAAGAATAATAGTAATAATGATATTAAACTATAATATTAAAAATACATTTTATAGTGTTAGTCAAAACATTTCTCTGTTTATTTTTTCATGTCTATTTGCAGTATCTGTACAATCTAGTGCACTTGGACCTGTCCTATAACAAGCTCACGGTCCTCGAGGGTGTTCACACTAAACTAGGCAACATCAAGACCCTGAATTTGGCCGGGAATCAACTTGAAATCCTGTCTGGTCTCAGTAAACTTCACTCTCTTGTGAACCTGGACTTGAGCAGTAACAGATTAGCACAGGTATTAAGAATTTCATCGGTTTGCAAAAATGTTAATTTACCAAATAGTGTTTAATTTGATTTACCTGTTAATAATTATTTTCCGCAGTTGGATGAAATTAAGCACATTGGAATGCTGCCCTGTTATTCCTGACTTCAGAATAAAGGTTCTGGTGCAGGTTTGTGGTTCATGGGTATGACTTACTCATGTGTAAGAAGTTTTAGGTAAAATAAATTCTTACAGTTTCTGGGCTTCTCAATGGACAGTACTGAAACTCTATCAAAAAAAAAAAAAGTTCAACAATCAACAGTGCTCATTACGGTGAAATGCTTATTGAAAAACCTAAGCCTAAACCACACTGTTGACACAAGAACTTCATTTTGAGGTGTTAAAGCATCCTCCCTACAGTTCCTGATCTTGCTCCATCAAACTTTAATTTGTTTGGTCCCCTAAAGCAGCCCTACGAGGACGAAGATTTACTTCTGGTGGAGACGTCAAGACAACGGTACATTTGTGGCTCACAGCTCAATCTAAAACATTTTTTAATAAGGGAATACAAAAGGCTGTTAACAGATGAAAAAATTGAGAAGCAAGGAGAATATGTAAAAAAATATGCATTTGTCTTTTCTAAAAATGAATTTAAATAAGTTCCACAGCCAGAGTGTGGATACATTTTGACTCACCCTCATAATAATTAAAACAATGTTTTATAATTGTCAATAAATGTTTTATTTCCAGTTCATATTGTTATTGGAAACTTTAACTAGATAGAATGAACTAGTTGTTGAAGGTTTGTTGAAGATGGCACAGTAACCACTGAGAAGGAGTTGGAAACTGTTGAAGTGCTGAAAGCCATTCAGAAAACCAAAGGAGTGAAAGACAGAACAGGTTGTTTAATGGCATAGTCTTTGTTGCTTTAATAGAGAAAATCTATCTAAGAAGATCAGTCTTTTAAAAACTGTTCCTCTAAAAGTAAGCTTGGTGTCTGTTTCCTCATGTGGGTGATTAACTTGACCCTATAGTTCCTCTTTTTTCAATCTTTTTTTGACTACAGACTTTACTGTAAGTACTTAAATTGGTATTTTACAGGAATAGCTTCTGCAGTACATCATATAAATTCCGATGCATGTGGAAACAAATCATTCATATGATGTAATTCACTGTAGCTGCATATTTAGTGCAACAAACTAGTACATTTAACTCTAAAAGTTGTGTGCTTTTCTTCCGTTTCAGATTAGTGATGTCCCCAGACGGACTGATGCAGGGCTAAATTCCTCATCCTCCAGCTCTGTCACTGCTGCACAGTGTTAAAAGTTTGACGTGTAGACGAACAGGTTGTTATTTAGATAACCCAGATCTGCTGTTTTTTTTTTTTTTATATATTGGCTATATTCGTTGCTTCAACTGGATGAATTATTCTTTTTAAGAAGTGCCACAACAGGCCTGGTGTCTTGGTGTTTATTGCATGTCTGTTGGTAACCTTGGTGATGGTGGTCAAAGTGCTACTAAGATAGGAGGTTTGCATCTAATTGCTGGAGCTTGACAGACTTTCTCAAATGTTATAACCGCAACTCAAGAATATAGAAATATGTCAGCAATAATTTTTTGTGTTTTGTTAAAAAAATGTAAACATACTTACATTAATGCACATTAGCAGGAGGAATATATATATTTAGATCTTTTTACATTTCCAAAAGCAAAAAAAAAAGGACTAATACATTTTGAATGCTTAGGTGTTTCGGGTGACCTCTTCTGGCCAGATGTGATATTGCTATGATACTGTATTTACAGCTGAAATTCAGGACTCCCAGGGCTGTGCAACATGGACACAAATATCATGTGATATATTATTGCATATATTATTATTGCTTCTATTATTGCATATCATATTATGCGTTGCATAGGGCACTGGCGGCTCAGTGGTAGGTGTTTCGTCTGCCTTGCCGAAGGCCTGGATGCAGTGCCGGTCCCAAGCCTGGATAAAATGGGAGGGTTGCATCAGGAAGGGCATCCGGCTTAAAACCTGTGCCAAGTTGTAGTGCGGACTGGGTATTCCGCTGTGGCGACCCTTTGTTGGTAGCAGCTGAAAGACCAACAACCACATATTATTGCATATAAGACTATGAATATTATTATTCATTGTGATTGTAGCATGTAAAAAAATAGATGCCTGAAAAGTTATAAACTGCATCAATTAATTTTTTCCTTTGGATTGCACACATGACATGTTTTATGAACACTCAAGAAATACGTTAAAGCTCTGAGAAACAGTTGTGGCTTGTTGAAAGGCCCCTTTGTACTGTATATTGTAGACAGTTGCAGTACCCATGTCAAAAAATTATATCACTGTGTTAAATATTATAAGAGTACGTTACTTATGACGATCACCCTTATGATGAATTATCTCTGAAAAATATGCCCTTTTTCAATTAAATAAAAAAGACACCATTTACAGATCAGCCATAAAAATACAGTGCACAACATAAAGCCTAGTATTTTGTAGGGTCCCCTTGTGCCACCTGGGCACTCTGGGGGCATGACTCAATGTGATGTCTGGGATGTACTGCTGTGTCTGGCACGAGAACGTTGGCAGTTCTTTTTTTTAATCTTTTTTTTTATCCTTTGGGTAGAGTGGATTGAAAGATAGGGCCGCCGTGGATCTGACATTTTTTTATGAAGAAGGGAAGGCCTTTGGTCCCTGTCACAGGTGCTCATGATGTCACTGGTTTACTGGTATATAATTGATAGTCAATGTATTGTGGTATTAATATTAATGTTGATCTGTGTATAGAACTGAAAGGATTTGTGCAGGTGTTTTAAAGGAACTGATATAACTTAGTATCTGATATGGTTTAAGATATTCCCCTTTCCACTTCTTATTCCTGTTACACAACCTGTAGACCACAAAAAGGTTTGTGAAATATATTATGTCTGTGATCAAATTGTAATTTAAAAATCACCCAAACTCCTGACATCTTCTTCATTGCCATGGGAATCACTTAAGACATGTTTAAGAGAGCAGATTATTAAAAAAAATAAAATAAGAATGAGAAATGAACAGATCAAATATTGAGGCTAAAATTACTAGGGTAAAGCTCTCGCCAGCTTTACTAGAACAATGTCTATTAGTGAAAACTCAATAAATAACCCTAATCCTAGCTTGTCAGTCACAGTCACCGCTCAAACATGGCTTGCATCTCAAACTGTCGGTTTAAAAGAAAAAAGAATATGTAAATTTGTACAAACATTAAAGGATAGCTCTCATGTTTAAATTATGCAATCACAGTAGGTGCTCAAAGTGGTCACCATTATCATCCAGGCTTATGATTTCGGCAAACTACTGTATGAACAACATTAACAACATTGACTACAATGTTCTCAGGGAGTGCTTCGTTCCTCCCATAATACAGCCAGTGTAAAACTTTATTGGGCCCCTGTGTGTGTGTGTGTGTGTCTGTGTCTGTGTCTGTGTCTATCCATGATTAAAAACATTTTGTTCACGTCACCAATGAAATAACATTTATTTGGTTTTTGGTTTATTCCAGATAAGGACTCAACTTACTACCTGTTCAGCTTTGGAGATCAATTTTGAGCAGAGACATGAAAGTTCTGGGTCAGTTTTTGTTTTAGATTTAGCATGTGTTTGCCTTACATTGAGTAGATTTACATATAGAAAATGTCATAATTGCAAAAAGGCAAATAAATACCTGGCAATCCGCACTCATGTAATTTGATGATAAAGTTCTAAACAATATTTAGCCTTCTTTCTAAATACATGGGTTCTGCTCTACGACCTGTCAAAAATTATTCTAATTATTTTTTTTGCTTGCAAAAATAACTACTATTAAGACGGTGGTGTTCCAGCAGCTTGGATTAAGAAAAGTGCCGATATGTTTATTATTGAACTAACAATTCTAACAAGGGATTTAAAATGTAATAAACTGCTGTTTACCTGACTTCTTGAATTATATGGAAATCAGATAAGAATACTATTAATATAAACATGCTAACTGATAAAATCACATGAACACAAAACCACTCCTAAAGCTTTATGGAAACATAAAAAGAGAGTATGTGTGTACATGAGTACTTTAATGCATGTTTATTTCCCAAGCTTTTGATATAAATCGTTGATCATATAAGGACTAGTTTTAAGGTGTAAACCAAGCAATTTAAATCTTTGTGGATATTTGTAGATAATTTAAATCTGCAGTATAAACACTCCTCACACACTCTTTTGATCCTCACACACTCTTTTGATGCCTTGCCCTTGCCTTATCTTGGAAAGGTTTAGATTACATTAGATTGGTTAGTAACGTATACTGTAGCACTTTTTCACATCAATCTATAAAACTTTGCCTTCAAAAGTAAGTGACCAACCTATAAAAGCATATAAGTCACACAACAGTGTCCACGTTTAGGTACACAGTATTAAAACATAACTAAGGTAACAAATAAAGTGTCGTTATTTTTAAATGAGGATCAAGAGATCTATTGTGACTGAGTTTTTATTTAGGAGGAGATGCCTTGGTATCCTTACCAAAAGAGTCAATTGGGGGTCGTTAGCGATAGTTACAAGTTCAGTAGCATACAACATATAGTTGTAAGTTTTTTCTTTTTTATTATCCTTTTGTAAATTTTAATTTATTGTTTATTTTTCTTTCTTTTCCTTTTATTTTTTTCTTTTCTCTGATTTTTTTATATATGTATTTTTTTTCTTCTCTTTTGCCTCCCCTCTTGTATTGGTGCATTTGAAGTCTTCTACATTGCCTTTGTGCAACAAAATGTCCCTTTTACACTGCATAATGATAGACTTTTAACCCTTTAACGTTTCTGGTGCTTACCATTGCAACAATCCCTATGGTTCTAAACTCGCTATTGCTTCAGTATGCTGCTGTATTCACTGGCAACAGGTCGATTAGCCTAGCATAGGTAAACATCTTTGTCACCACATTACAGCAAAACTACTAAATGCATGCTTTTTATTTTACTACCATGAGTCTGAATACACTTGTGTGGGTGTTAGTTACGGTTCACTGAGTTAGAGATATAGTTCTTTCAATGTTATTTATGAACTAGATTGGTGATCAACTTTAGTAACCGGCCAACAAACCAGTTTCCTATTTGGGCACAATCTTACCTGTTGTCTCAACAAATACCACTGTAAAAGGTTGGACCAACAATACAATGTTTATTATTTTAACATTTATCTAGTATTGATATAAAGTAGAACCCTGGCTTACGGGCATAATTCCAGTGGGCTCATATTCCAAAACACTTGTAAACCAAACCAAATTTTCCCATAAGAAATAATGAAAACTCAAATTATTCGTTCCCCAGCCCAAAAAAAGAAGTACATTAAAATTATTAACACAAAATATAAAGTAAACTTAAAACGAATTAACCTGCCATTTACTTAAAAAAGTACAAATAAATCCCGACAGTGTTTCCGTTTGTGCGAGGAGGCACTGTGTATGTGTGTGAAGCTAAAGTAAAGAGCCCCTCCCCCTCTTCCTCATCAGGATGCTCTCTATGGTGCAGGAGTAGAAATTCCTGAGCAATTCCTACATAAGTTGCTATTGTCTTCTGTTACATGTTTTTTTATTTAATCTACAATGCAATCTGCTGATGTGTGCTTTTAATACACCTGGACCCTTGAAGGTGTGCACACAATCAATGTAAATGCAAAAAAGGAATGTTCAGAAGGCACAAACACTCTTCTAATGAAAAGAAATTATCTTGTCCAGAACAAGTTTCTCTGCCAGTGCAGCTTTTGTAAAAGCAATGTTAATATTATTTGTAAAACTATTTAAAATAACCTGTAAGTTCAAGGAAACATAATCTATAAGGAAAAAAAAACACCATTTACCCAGGGGTAGTGGGGTGTTGGTGTACTATAAATCACATGATTACATCTCACTAAAGGTAAATTGCTGGCTTAACTTAATTTTATTAGTTTATTCCCTCTGTGTCTTAAAGGTTTTCAAGAACACAATTTTACCAATTTTTGTTATCTCAACAAATACAACTGTAAGAAGTTGGACCAACAATGCAACTTTATTTCATTCAACATTTATCTAGTTGGATTTTTTATCCTATTGTGTTTGTGTTTAAATAAGTGGTGTACAATATGGTAGAGAATGCTACAAACAAACAAAAATAGCACATGCATTTTGACATTATAGGTAAAGTAGCAAAGATATCTGAATGTGTGGGTCTGAATGAAATTTTCATACAGTTGGAATGCAGATAATTTGGTATCACATCAATATATGTATGAAGTGATTATAATTTTTTAACTGCTATATAAACATACACTATGAGCAGAACCAAAATTGACATAATAATTCATATACTTTCAAAGACAACATTGAAATTCATGTTATCATGTTAATGAACTGCATGTGCTAATGAAACTGATGTTAGCGTTTGACATTGAAACAGATATTAGCATAGCCACTGTCTGTGTGGATTACCATTGTGTTGTTTTACATTAAATTAACCAGATGTTTACTAAATGGGGTTTTTATACAAATAAGCTAATAAAACATTTGTAGATGAGCCTTAGTCTAACTGTGAAGTTAAATATTTCATTTTTCAACCAGTTTTTGTAGTGCGGGTTTTCTAATAGCAAGATTATTATTACAGTTAAATCTAAGATTGCGAGCATAATTCGTTTCAGGAAGTGTGTTTGTATATCAAAACATGCGTCTACCAAAGCCAATTTCCCAATACGACAATAATGGAAAATCTGATGATTAGTTCCACAACCCAAAAATATTCATATAAACATAATTAATACAAAACAAAAGTAAAAATAAAACAAATTAACCTGCACTTTACCATTGAAAAGAATCCGAGTCCAGACAAGAAAGTCAGACAAGAGAGTAGAGGAGAAGGATTGGGCCACTGTAGGGGACGATTTTCACACACACACACACACACACACACACACACACACACACACACACACACACACACACAAACAGAATTGCTGCTGTAGGGAAACGTCTTTAACAAGAAACCTCTCTAATGACACTTGCTTTTGCCTCCTTTTGAGGAAATGTGACATTGCATTGTCGTTAAACAGATTTATCTCCCGCACTGCGACAGCCTTTTTCTGTCAAATACGTAAAAAATGCTGTTAATTTCAGTAGAGAGACTATTTTATTATATTTGTAACTGTAAAATTTTCTTAGAAGTGTCTGATGAGGGATTTAGTGCATTTTCAGTATCTAGTTGATGAATTTGTTACTCTGAATTAGTTAGTTTTGTTTTATATAATTTATTCCGATGCCCTTGATATGATAAAACACAACCTCTTATACTGTAAATCCTTTTAATGTTTCCCAGAGCAGTCCTGATGATGTCTCTGGCTTATCATTGCTTTAAAAAAACATTTCCAGTTGCGAGCTCATGAAATCAATAAACTTAGGGTCTTCGATTAAATGAGGGTCCATCCTCCATAAAGGGCGATTAAAAGATGTTTGATCAAGGTCTACGTCAAATGAAACTGGGGTAAATCAGTATATCATGAATTTTAGAGTTTAGGATATTAGATATAAGATTACTTTCCACTAGATACAAAATCAGTTCAGGTGTATACATTATGTACATGTGAGTGAAATGTATAATCTCTTTCCGCTGGGTACATAAGTCTACCAAATTAGAATTATTAATAAAATTAAAAAAATTCAGAAAATTTCTTGATTTAGATTGTGGAGAGATTTTAGGTGATGATCTATCTAGAGATGTGTTAAGAACACAGTTAAAGTCCCCACCTATAACAAGAGTTGTTTGGGAAAATTTAGGATTGAAAGAAAAAAACTTTCAAAAAAATTCTGGTTGATCATAATTTGGATTTTTAAATGTGATAATGTCTTACTTCTCTTAGCCGGATGATTTAATCCTTTAACATTCCACGAGATAAATTTGAGACCCCTTCTGCTACCCTGAGTTGTTATTTTTTGCTTGATTGAAAAACAGGACAATAATTGTCACTGCTTGTTTACTACTTTGGAGTATTTTAAATAGGCCCTCATCCCACGCTCCCCAAAACTTTAATCTCGTGAATCTAGCTGACTAACTAGAACTCACAGCATGATATGGAATCACACAACAAATAAGTAAAAGATAATAACAAATAAATAAATAAAAATAAAAATTATTTTAAATAAAACCTAACAGATACCTTCAAAAAGGGTCAAACCTTAAACTTCCAGAAACTCGTATTAGCACGGCTCCGTAATAGGAGTTCAAGAAGAGCATCTCCAACTAAAGAGTCTTTATCAGGATCGGTAAAGTAAAACTCTTTGCCTTTATGAGAAACCCTCATTTTAATGGGGTATTGTGGTTCATATTTAACTCAAAATACGGGTTTATCCTTCAGCAATTCCCTCACACGTTCGAAGAGTGCATGTCGCTTTACCACAGCAGGGGGATAGTCGGAAAAAATGTTAATTCTTTGGCCCCTGAAGACAATCTGCTGCATCCTGGCTGCCTTTTGCATTATTTCTTTCATCTTGTGGACATAGTGCAAGCGCAAAATGATGGCTCGAGGTGGTTCATTACTTCCAGAGCAGGCGCATAGAGCTCGGTGGGCTCGGTCAACGAGAGGGTTTTTTCTAATGAGAAGGCCTCTGTGAGGAGTTGGGAAACTAAATCTTTAGGCTTCACCCTGAGCTCAGCGCCTTCTTTAATGTTAAGTAAACAAATATTTTGTCTTCTGCTTCAGCTTTCAAATCTGTAAGTGTGAACTTTTATCGTAACTTAAACCTCTGCAATCGCCGCGCGATTTTTTAAATGCAGACAGTTCCACTATTACATTTAGGCATTTGGCTGACGCTCTTATCCAGAGCGACTTACATTTTTTATCTCATTACACATCTGAGCAGTTGAGGGTTAAGGGCCTAGCTCAAGGGCCCAACAGGGACAACCTGGTGGTTGTGGGGTTTGAACCTGGGATCTTCCGAACCGTAGTCCAATGTCTTAACCACTGAGCTACCCCTGGCCCTATAATAGCGAAGGCCAGTTGCTTAATCTTCGAGTCTATGATTTTCCCAATCTCTGACTTACCTGTAATTGAAACAAGTTCCGCGCGGAGGGAAGAAATCGCGTTGAGGATGACTGAACTACCTGCCTCTGAAACGTCTTCTTCTGGCGTTTCTTCCGCATAAGAGCCAGAGGATATCACAGCCTGGTCCAGAGATTTGCGAGTTTTAGCTGGCATATTTAGAAAACTGAACAGATTAAGTCCTGAAGTCAGATAGTAGTTTCTAGAAAGTGAAACTATAATTTATTCTGTGGTCACATTAACTAAAAAGATGTTCTGGCAAAGTTATATTAGATTTTTTACGGAGCCGTCGTGAAGTTTATTTGGTCATAGCTGACCGCTGTTGGAACTGTGCTTGATTTTCACAATGACAAGTTAACTGGTAATCTTATTAAAGCATTGTGTTTGTGCTGCAGACAGATTAAATTTTAACCTGACAGTTACATGACTTTAAATGTTCACTAAAAACGTATATTAATGTTAATTCATTAAAAGCATAGGCTGGGGTTACAGAACACTAACATTAAATCTAACGTGGGCCAAGTAATGTGGCCTCAGTCCTGTTAGGTTGCCTCAGTATAATACTGTAATTAGTGGAAATACACCAGAACATGCTATATAACACTAACTGTTTCGAATAACCTCCAGCCTAACAAATACATTTAATTTAATTGAGTTCAATTCAATTTTTATTTGTATAGCGCTTTTAATAATTGTCATTGTCGCAAAGCAGCTTTACACAGTCAAAAGAATTATATACGTTTGTATGAAATGTGAATGTGTATGAATCAAAATGGTCAGATTTTAATTGACATTACTTATACAGAGTAAGGTATCTTTACTTCCCTAGTGCAGTCTGATAGCATGAGTTTTGTAAAGAGGGTAGATTAAAGGGGTCATACAGGCCTACATGCACTTTTTTAAGCTGTTTGGACTGAACTGTGTGTTAGGAGAGTGCGTACACAACCACTCTACGATGATAAAGAGCCGCCCAGTGGTTTTCTTTTCATTTATTACAATAACATACCCCTTCTGAAATCAGGCCAATCGCAAATGCCTGTCGATGTGACGCCACACCACAAGAGGCCGCTCCTACACTAGTTGATTGTGAAATATTGGTTTAATGTCATGTTTAATCTCACCTCCTAAAGCCTCTTGCAAAGAATGGCTGAAGCGTTGGAGTTGTTCTTCAGACAGAAGTCTTTTTCCTCTCAATAGAGTGGAAATAAAGTTCACAGCTGTGGACACCTCGACTTTCATCATGAAATTTTTTTCAAAAACTGCAAAATATCACAAAACACGTTCAAATGGTAATTTGAAAATTAGCTCATGTAGAAGTTAGCTTTTTAGCACTTTCCCTCTATTTAAAATAAAGAAATAAATTACAACTCACCTCCTCCAGACTCACGTTGTACACAAATGTACTCGCTGTACATTAATGCTCATACTAATTTTTTTTTATGATTTCAATAACAGGTAACCAATCAGAATGCGGTGTAAATTCTGCAGCCAATAGGAGGGCTCAGAGAGGACGCTGTCTGCGTAATGCAAAGCGCGTTCACGACGCTGAAATGGCGTCCTCTCTGATCTCTCCTATTGGCTGCGGTTTTCACACCGCGCTCTGATTGGTTTCTTATACTTTATTTAAAAACAGCGTCCTTTCTGGTCTCTCCTATTGGCTGCAAAATTCACACGCGCATTTATAAATCAGACCCACATGGGGTGACTTTAATTTTTTTTCCTTGTGCTGAATAAATGTTATTATAATTTTATTTTATTTTCCCCGAGGAGCATGAATGATATTTACGATAACTAATCAGTAGCTCTTCCTGAAACAAAGTTATTTAAGTATACGGGGCTTTTTTTTTAATAGCCATGTAGCGTTACAGGTGTTCTGGGAAATTCAAGTTCCCAATGTTTCCCCGATCACGCTCACTTTGCGCGGCGATTTAAACCATGACTTCACCCACTACCTAACAACAAGGATTTTCCCTGTTTCACTTTCAATTTAATGTCTTTTACAATCTTGTTGAATAAAAAAATATTAATCTACACATATTAACGGTTGTACTGAGTGGCTAGCTCTGAATCTGAGGATCATTTTTTTTAGTAATTAATGCCAGCCCGTCTAACAGGCAATCGTCTAAAAACCAGCGCTATGGCAATGACACGTTATTTAAAGCATTTAGTTCTCTTCACAATAAAACGTGAATACATACTGTAAACATATTACAAATACTAAAATACAAATGCCAAAAACGATAATAAATACAAAGCAACAGTATAAACGAAAGCATTAAATATTCCAAACATACACAGAAGCACTACATACTAATTTGCATAACACCGCCTGCAATATGCTGGGAGAACAGGAGTGCCGTAATGATCATAGTATTCGTAGACATACATTCCACTATATCTTTTCAAATTGCTCACGTTTGATAAAAAGTTAAGCATGCCTTAAAATGTCACATTAAAGATATGTCCTTACAATTTATTAATGTTTCATTGCTTATTAGGCAGCGCGTGACAGAAAATGTGCTGTCAAAAAGCAAGTTCTCGATATTTTAATCTATGGTAATATGGATTTAACTGGTTTATGTATTGCCTTTCACAAGGTTGTCTGTCCCGTTGCTAACTTTACACGGTGCAATCTTATTAATATTTTTAATCCATCCGACGCACTTTAAGTCTATTTTAATTTGTGTCACGGCAAACAAACGGTATCTTTCTGGAGCCGAAAAAAAAGATAGAGGAGAAAAGCAGAGAAATAAAAGCAAGCTCAAACTGAAGGTATGTTTTGCTGTACATAATGCATTATATTATTAGCACTCGTTTTAATAAATGCAGTGATGCCCATGATCACAGACAGACTTGTGTCACATACAGTACGGTCTGTATGAGTAGGGTTGCTAAGGTTGTAGAGTAAAGAAGCATATAGTCTAAAGGTGTAGTTAATGTCTGTGCAAGGTAGCAGTAGGACCACCATGCAAACCAAAAAAAAAAACCATCTACAGAAATATAAATCACATAGCCCATGGCTTAACAGAGCATAATATGTTTTTCATTATTGTTGCAGTCACAATTTTATTTTGGAACAGTTTGCTTATACATATGGTTTAAAAAAACAAAATTGCTTATGTCTAAGATTCCTTTTGTCAAGCAAAAAAAAAAACAAAAAAACAGACTTTAGAAGAATATTATCAATCACCATTTATTGCAGTAATGTACTGCATTTGCCCCTTTAAGAATAAAGATGTAAATTCAACAGTACATGACTTTTTAACAGTCTGCTTTAGGATATGCTTCTTTGCTTTGGTTTACTCAAATACAGTAGCATTAATGCTTTTTAGGAAATACAGAAAAAATAACAGTTATTCAGCACAAGAAAAAACTTCCTTATCGACCATTGTATAAATAATGTAAAAATAATAGCACGACAGAGAACATTAAACATAAAACAAAATGTATTTACAGATTTCATAGTGGAAAAAAAATCAAATACAATAGGTGCTGTTCCAAATCGCGGAGCTCCGGCACAAATGAAACCCAGATCAGCTAAATCTCAGGTCCCATATTCATGTGTTTAGTTATTGGTTTAAATTGCATATATGTGCATATGCTTGTTACTCAATAAGAGTCGTTCTCGATGAAATATATGTAATATGAAATAGGTTTTTTTTTTAATTAATTGCATTTGATAGTATTCGATCTCTGACTTCATGCAGTGCTTTAATGTGTAAACCAGGAGGTCCCCGAGCACTGAGAGGTGCTGCTCTGGCAGTTTAGGGGAGAGAAAAAAAACACACGGAACGTATTTAAAAAAATCACCGCTTTTCACCGTGCTGAAAAAACACATAAAATGAACAATGAACCAATTTAAACACCTAATTAATAATAAACCCCACTTCTATTAGTTGGCAGTAACTCTATGCGCTAGAGAAAAGGGATGTTTTCTACTTACAGCTCGCATATTTCGGCTTTAGGTATAAAAGTTTAGTGAATTGAACTGGGCCAAGAGATGTTTCATTAAATGTATATTTTACAGTGATAAACCATCATCCAATATCTTCTCGTAGTATTGATTGCATTGGCAATGAGCAGTTTTGGCAGTGACCAACATTATCAAGGCATCAACCCATCGCATGGCACTGGGACACACACACACACACACACACACACACTGTAAACCAGATCAATTGTCCCGGAAAAATTAAGTTTTCCCAATGTTTTCCCCGGTCGCACGCACTGTCCGGAAAATTAAATTTCCCCGGTTCGCGATTCAAATCGTGACGTCACCCCCATCTAACGCCGTGCGTGCGAACGGGGATTTTTACGATTTCTCTACGGTTGTTAAATTAAACAAATAATCTATGTAAAATTATCTGTCGTTTTGCTATATCTGTACTTTTATCTTTTTTATTATTTTAATTTAAGTTTGAAATATCTATAATGTAGTTTTGACTAGTTAAATATAGCTAATTTAGGAAAGAAAGAAGAGATGAAGATGAAGTCCGCTTGAATTGGAATTATGACTAGTCAGACTTAAATTGTTGATATCTTAAACAGGAATTGTGGATAGTCATAATTTAGTTGCAGATATCAACATTTGACATTGTGGATATCTACAACTGAATTAAAGGTACAGTATCTGTGATGAGAAACTCTATACACATGAATAGGAAAAGTGATATCAATCGTCCTAGGAAGAATTAGGTTGTGGATACCTGAAATGACAATTGCGGATAGGAAGAATGCCAGTCTTTGACTGGGAATGTTAAATGTTAATTAATCTTATTTTAATGTTAGTTCAAATTCACTCAGAGACATATGGCAAGGTAATACAGTAAACAGAAGGTTTTAAAAACACTTTTTAAACAGGGTAAGCATATTTTTCTGGTTAACATATGTAATACATTTCAAGCTTCCATACTTCAATGCAGATAAATTATTAAATTTAAAAGGCTATTACAATATGTTTTGTGTCCTTGACCTATGCCAATTATGTGTTTGTTGATCGAATTAGTATGTCATGAATTTCAGTAAATAATGTTCTCCCATCACATTTGAGCAAGGATGTATATGTGAGATGATTGAAAGTCATTCAAATACATAGTTACACATGAATAACTATAAGTTTGGTGTCCTATAACTGCTACATCTGTGTTTGATACATACAAATATTGTTTAACAGGTCTGGAGTGTTTAAATGTCTAGAGAAAGAAAAGTGTCAATCAACGTAGGCAGTAGAGTTACAGTAGTGCTAATCAAATATAAAGTATAATTAGCATAAGCTAATAATATAAATATAAACTAATATCAGATCTATCCTTGCACATCACTAAAATACTCAAGTAGTAGTGTTGTCTGCACAACAGACTGTCAATTACTACCCAGCAAACATTAGTAGGGTTAGTAGGGTTAACGTTAGGCTTGTCCTAAAAAGAAACTCTCTTTTTAATAGATATGGTATGGGGTTCCCAAGAACAAAAATGAAACCTACAGACAGTATCAGAATAACAGCTAAACACAACTTAGTGTTACTTAAGGCAGCTACTGTAGTGGCTCAGGTTTGCTACAGTATGTTAAAGGTCTTAACCATAATTAACCTTTTTGGATCACTTCTATGAACTTAATTTTTTAATAATATGTTTCTTCTTTTCTTCGTTTGTAGTTCATGAAATTATATTAAGGTGCAATTTGTCTTACAGGGTCACATAATGAAGACATCTGTCAGACAGAGAATTCAGGTAAACTTCTCCAGGCCTTCAGGCAGAACCGAAAGAGGCATTGTGTTTTTTCTTTTGTCATTTATATAATACATTTTTTTGTAAACATACTGTACAGTCATGGAGCTGTTCATTTATTAAGGTGTCCTTTCTTACCATAACTAACTTTGAATTATTATTTTTTACACTTCTGTATACTGTACTATACAAAAATACTATATATACTATATAGTATTTTTCCAGTTCCAGAGGACATCCCAACGTATGTGAGAAACCTAATGAGAACACAGCCTAATATGTAAACACATACATTTCCCTAAATCTGAATTCATACAGTTACAAATGTAGAGGCTATAATGCATGTCATTACACAGGCACATACAAAAATATGGCTTAAGAAAAGATGCTTTTGAAAACATTTCTGCATAAAGAAAAACTTCTATAAAGAGCAATAAAGAGTAATTCAATAAACAGTCAATATTTGCAGTGATTTCAAAAGGTTAAAATTAGGAGTTTTAGGCACAGATTTGTAAAGTTTTATAGGAAAACAGCTGTTAGGTTTTACTGAGCGTGCTGGAGAATATGAGTTCTTCAGGTAACTTTCTCACACTTGCTCCTTTCTATTTTAATGCAAATCCCAACAACGTACATTTTTGTTTCCATCTGAATTTTTTTTCTTTATAGCCATGCATATATTCTCCTGTAATGTTATTTATTTACTAATTTAAAGTAAAAAATTAGTTAATTAAATTTATATATGGCAATAATTATGACACAATAAACATAAATAACGAAATTAGCATATAATATGGTGCCTAAGACTTTTGATAGTACTGTATATCTGCTTACATTTACATTTACATTTAGGCATTTGGCAGACGCTCTTATCCAGAGCGACTTACAAAAAGCTCGAGCACAGGTTGATACTAACGGTGAGTAAAGTAATTGATCTTTAAGATGGTTTACACTATTTTCAGATCTGATTGTTTTTTAATTCTCTTTTGTCCATTTCTTAGATAGCAATGTATCATTCAGAATCAGTTAATGTCACTTAATATTATTCTTAAACTAAAAGTGTAGCAAGTGCAGGCATGATTTCTTTAATTAATGTGTTTCGCACATAGCTGAAGGAGGTAGAAGAGCAGATCCTGATGAAGAATGGTGTCCAGAGTGAAAAAGGGAAGGGATTTTCCAAGAAGGTTAGTTATTAAGATGAAACTAGACATTATATCTTAGTTCATGAGCCAGACATGCTTTAGAAATGTAATAGTTTATTAGCTAGTATTGTGGCAAGGCTGGAGATTTATTTCTTAGATATGTTCACTTAATATATATACAGTGATGTGAAAAACTATTTGCCCCCTTCCTGATTTCTTATTCTTTTGCATGTTTGTCACACAAAATGTTTCTGATCATCAAACACATTTAACTATTAATCAAAGATAACACAAGTAAACACAAAATGCAGTTTTTAAATGATGGTTTTTATTATTTAGGGAGAAAAAAAATCCAAACCTACATGGCCCTGTGTGAAAAAGTAATTGCCCCCTGAACCTGATAACTGGTTGGGCCACCCTTAGCAGCAATAACTGCAATCAAGCGTTTGCGATAACTTGCAACGAGTCTTTTACAGCGCTCTGGAGGAATTTATCACAGCAAGCCTTTCAGGTCCTGAAGCAACAAAACAACTCCAGACCATCACACTACCACCACCATATTTTACTGTTGGTATGATGTTCTTTTTCTGAAATGCTGTGTTACTTTTACGCCAAATGTAACGGGACATGCACCATTCAAAAAGTTCAACTTTTGTCTCGTCTGTCCACAAGGTATTTCCCCAAAAGTCTTGGCAATCATTGAGATGTTTTTTAGCAAAATTGAGACGAGCCTTAATGTTTTTTTTGCTTAAAAGTGGTTTGTGCCTTGGAAATCTGCCATGCAGGCCGTTTTTGCCCAGTCTCTTTCTTATGGTGGAGTCGTGTACACTGACTTTAATTGAGGCAAGTGAGGCCTGCAGTTCTTTAGATGTTGTCCTGAGGTCTTTTGTGGCCTCTCGGATGAGTTGTCTCTGTGCTCTTGGGGTAATTTTGGTCGGCCGGCCACTCCTGGTAATGTTCACCACTGTTCCATGTTTTTGCCATTTGTGGATAATGGCTCTCACTGTGGTTCGCTGGAGTCCCAAAGCTTTAGAAATGGCTTTATAACCTTTAGCAGACTGATAGATCTCAATTACTTTTGTTCTCATTTGTTCCTGAATTTCTTTGGATCTTGGCATGATGTCTAGCTTTTGAGGTGCTTTTGGTCCACTTCTCTGTGTCAGGTAGCTCCTATTTAAGTGATTTCTTGATTGAAACAGGTGTGGCAGTAATCAGGCCTGGGGGTGACTACAGAAATGTGATAAACCACAGTTAAGTCAGGTGTGATAAACCACAGTTAAGTTTTTTTTTAACAAGGGAGGCAATCACTTTTTCACACAGGGCCATGTAGATTTGGAGTTTTTTTTTTCCCTTAATAACGTAAACCTTCATTTAAAAACTGTATTTTGTGTTCAATTATGTTATCTTTGACTAATAGTTAACGGTTTTTGATAAGCAGAAACATTTAAGTGTGACAAACATGCAAAAGAATAAGAAATCAGGAAGGGGGCAAATAGTTTTTCACACCACTGTAGATAATAGATAATTTATTGATATGGTATATATTTTTAATTAATAACAGTGTGTCATATTGTCAGACATCAGATAAGCCTTGAATGTTCTGTGCAATTTGATTAAAAGTTCTACTTTACAAATAAATGACTAGTAAACAGTTTTAGATTGTATAAAAAAAAACAGCTTTTTTTGGTGCCATTTTTATATTTTCCTATTTACGTGAAGACGTTAAAGTCTAAGTTGCACTTTAAGGAAACTGAGATGAATGAAATGAAGAATAAACTGCAGAGCTCTAAGCGTGGTGCGAAGGTAGTTGGCACTCTAAAGAAACAGGTAACAGCAACAGCGTATGAATTTTACTGATTTGTTCTTCTAAAGAATACACACTAAACGCAACACAAATTCTTCCTGGATGCAGTGGGACCTCTCCTGGGAACCGTGCGTTTGTGACGAAGGAGTCTTTCTTAGCTGAGTTGAGTTGCCTGGAAAACCATCAGCAGCAGAAGTTCGGCGTACAGATGGTAAGACTGTTTCTGAATTAAATTAAAGATCTTGTGTACTTGCTATTCTACGTTTGCTATCTGCACAATACTGGACATAATGTTTCATGTTGTAATGCTGTCAATATGAGCTAATTTTGCTAAAAGAAACCAAATACGTATAATTAACCTTTCAGATAAAATGCACCAACAGCAATGCTGTATTGTACAAGCTCAACAGTTTGTGCTCCTGGATAAAAGTTTTTGGCCAGGCTCTGACGCAGTGACAATGTTGTGTAAAATGGGTTGGGGGAAGAACGTCAACGCATTGCAAAATGACACCCGTCAAAGGAAGTGATTAAATTTGCCAGTGTGTAGTAGGTGGACTGTTAGGCAGATCTGGAAACAATGGGAAAAATAATTTGATTGGTTCTGTTCTCTCAAAATCATCATTTTTTTATGTTATATTGTAATGCTTCATTTGGGATACCTTTTTTGTTCACATTATTTTAAATAATAATTATAATAATAACAATAATAATTATTTTAACTAGTGTAAAACATACACTAGTAATAATCTGCTAAAGCGAACAATGTGTTAAATTGATTTACTGTATTTAGTTATGTAGGGAATGACATTCATTTGGATGTGATTGTTTAGACTGAGGGTAAGCTTTACATGGGCAATATGAACAGTGTTAAGTTATGCACCTCTGCAGTGTCCTGCAATACAAAGATTTTGTTAAGCAATGTCAAAATTATAACCCGATGAAGAGGATAAAGAGTGGAAAGGCTGTTGGTGTGGAGGTATGGAAGTGCTTAGAAAAGGTGGCAGTAGAGAGTGAGAGGATTCCAGAGTAATGGAGGAGGAGAAGTGTATTGGTACAGATTTTTAAGAACAACAGAGATGTGCAGAGCTGTGGCAATTACAGAGCAGCAATTAGTGAGCAGCAATATGGTTTCATTCCTAGAAAGAGTAACGCTCTGTTGCTCTGGAACGTTGACCCTAAGTACTTAAAGTCCTGCACCTTCTTTACCTCTGCTCCCTGTGGCCTCATCATTCCACTTGAGTCCCTCTTATTCACACACATGTATTTCGTCTTACTGCGGCTAACCTTCATTCCTCTGCTTTCCAGAGCGTACCTCCACCACTCCAAATTTTCTTCCACCAGTTCCCTGCTGTCGCTACAAATCACAATGTCATCTGCAAACATCATAGTCCATGGAGACTCGTGTCTAACCTCATCTGTCATCCTGTCCATTACCAGAGCAAACTAAAAGGGGCTTAGAGTCGATCCTTGATGCAGACCCACCTCTACCTTAAACACTTCTGTCATACTTACAGCACATCTTACCACTGTCTTCCAGCTCTCATACCACTCTTACATACTTCACTGCCACTCCAGACTTTCTCATACAACACCACAGCTCCTCTCTCGGCACCCTGTCATACGCTTTCTCTAAATCTACAAAGACACAATGCAACTCTTTATTACCTTTCCTGTACTTCTCTACCAGCATCCTTAAAGCAAATACTGCATCTGATGTAAAGGAAGTGAAGAGACGGGGTACAGGCAGGTTGAAATGGGTGGATGAAAGTGTCAGGTGTGTTGTGCGATAAAAGAGTATCAGCGAGAATGAAACAGTAGACAGAGGAAAGTGGTGAGACCAGCAATGCTCTACAGCTAGAGACGGTGGCACTGAAGAAAAGACAGGAGGCAAAGCTGGAGGTAGCAAAGCTGAAGATGTTGAACTTCTTTTTGTGAGTGACAAGAATGAATAGGATCAAGATTGAGTTTATCAGAGAGACAACCCATGTTAGATGTTTTGGAGATAAAGTCAAAGAGGCCAGATTGAGGTGGTTTGGACATGTTCAGAGGAGAGATTGTGAATATATCGGTAGAAGGATACTGAGCTTAAAACTGCCAGGCAGGAGGTCTAGAGGAAGACCAAAGAGGAGATTTATGGATGTAATGAGATAGGACATGAAGTTAGTTGGTGTGAGAGAAGAGGATGCAGAGGTTAGGGTTAGATGGAGGCAGATGATTTACTGTGGCGACCCCTGAAAGGGAACAGCTGAAAGACAAAGAAGAAGAAGAAATAATATGAAGCTAATATGAAAAACAAAACATACAGTATATCTACAAGTCTAATGAGCCATTACTTTACCTCAGTATATCGATAAGCCACAATCCTCAATGATTGTTCTTACTGGATGATTTTCTTTAATTATATAGCAGTATTTTTCTGTTTCAATAATATTTAACTTGTTTGAAATAGGAGGAAAACAAAACCAAGAAAAAGATTTTAAGGGGCACATGATCTCTGCTACAGCAAATGGGCTTCATCACAAAGGTAATAATGAATATCATTATTTTTTATTTTGCTTTAAAGGAATTTGTGCAGCTGTGAGGCTGATGTTGATTTGTCTTTGTAGGACCTGTGTTATTGAATCTGCTGCTTCAGCATCCTTTAGAGCCGAGCTCTTTAGGCATCTGTCACTTGCTGTGCATCAGTCCAGATGCTCTACCTGCCATATTAACCCAGTCAGACTACCCCAGTCTCTAAGTTCTTTACGATTAAGTTGGATTTGATTAAAAATCAAAGCACTTAAGTCTTTATGAATTATCACTGCTTTGATGAGAATAGTTTCCTTGTAGGGTCTGCTTGTGGTTGTCCAAGGGTGGCTGAAACACTCTATGTGCATAGCAGCAAATGGGCGAGAGTTAGTACAGGTAGTCACTGACTTACAAATATTTGATTTAAGAATTTCTGCAAATACGAACAGACGGTACAACTTCTGATCCTACCTTAAAAGTAGCTCACATGTATTGTACAGAAAATAGACTCTGCAGTGGTAGAGGAACCAATATTTACAATTATATAGAATATTTTCAGTTTGTACATGAATGTATAAAATGTCTAAAGTCTGGTATATTGTATGTGTGCACGTGTTGGGGGTATACTCACGTGTAGGGAGATTTTTTTCCCACTCATCAGTCAACTAAGATAAAAAAGTGCTTTCTCCTTGACATATAAGGGCAACAGCTGCATATTTTTACCTTGCTAGTCATGCAGCGTTACACATTCTGAGAAATGATCAGCACGTTTCCACATAGTTACAGTGTTGTTGTGTTTGAAAAGAGGAAGAGTAATGCCAGCCTTCCCCTTCCCAATTTTACTCAGGTGACTCTTGGGCTGTGGCATTGTTACAATTCTAACTCCTGGATGACTTTTAACCAAGTAACCAATAACCAAGTAATTGATCTTACACTCAGCATTTCCACATTCTGCTGATGACTATGTCTGCATTCTTGTGTCGGGCATGGTTAAAAACTTTGTTGTTCCTGGACCAGCACTTAATTTTTTCTACCAAATATTTTGCATTGCAGGGACAAATGATCACACATGATTGAGAGAGAGAGAGAGAGAGAGAGAGAGATAACAATATGATGCTCTAACCTTAGTTGTGTTATACGTTATGCCACTTTTCTGATCAGGTGGTCCGGATGGTGGTGCTGGTCTTACACAGACAGTGGCTGAGTATCAAAGCTCAGGAGAAGCAAGTAGGCGGTATTCAAACATGGACGAGTCCAGGTGTTCACTCACTGAGGGAGACTCTTATGTTACTGCACTGGCTGCTGCTGAACGACTCTTCTTTCTCAATGCACTGTCTGGATGTGTTGCACATGTACCATCAGATCATCCCAGGCATCAGAGACACGCTCCGTAGGATCCCTGACCTCACAGAGTGTGAAGGTGATGAAATACATTCAGCGTTTTATTTGTATAAAATAATAAATTATTCAGTTTGGTCAGCTGCCATCCTCTGGGCATTGATTGTAGCTATAAAGAAAGTTTAACCACTTCCTGTGGATGGGACCAAACTTTTATAGCTGTGTCACTTTGTGAAAAATTACTGGATTATAAGCCTTAAAGATCTGTTTATATTGTTGTAAGGGTTGTTTATTTGTTTCATTATAGTGAGATCTACTTTAATATATAAGAATACGTAGCCGTTATAGCAGTCTCATGTGTGACTGACTCATCGTCTGTATCGCTTATTCCTGTATGAGCCTGGCTCGCATCTCCACTCTAATTCATCTTAAAGGTGTTCCAGCGGGTTGAAGTTAAGGCTCCGGTCAAGTTCCTCTACACCAAACTTGCTTGTGCATGTCTTTATGGATCTTGCTTTGTGCACTGGTGCGCAGTCATGTTGGAACAGTAAGGGGCCGTCCCTAAACTGTTCCCACAAAGTTGAGAGCATAAAATTATGCTAAATGTTTTGGTACACGAAGAAATTAAGAGTTCCCTGACCTGTAAGTAAAGGGCCGAGTCAAATTCCTAAAAAAACATCCCCACACGTGTTCCAACATGGCTGTGTACCAGTGCACAAAGCAAGGTCCATAAATACATGGATGAGTGAGTTTAGTGTGGAAGCTTTTATAAAAGCTGGTTTTTCTGAAACTTCTTGTAACTTAAATTTTTTTTATGTCTTTGTGTGCTGCAGTTTTTCAACACCTGCACTGTTTACTCAGCAAATCATATACCTCTACATTTAAATTTATATCCATACATTTGAGTGATTTTATCCAAAGTGACTTTCATCTAACACGGAACCCAGTTAAAGCACGCCGTGATGCAATTTAGCATCAGAACTTATCCGTATAATAATATATGGCAAATTATGAACACCTGACCTTCACATTAACTCATATGTGCTTTCCCATTGCAGATGTCGTCTCCCGTCGCTGTTATAATAACCTCCCAATCTTCTGAGAAGTCTTTCCACTAGAGTTTAAAGTGTAGCTTCTGGGATTTTTGATCATTCAGCCACAAGCACATTACTGAAGTCAGTCACTGTTGTCTGGTGGGGTGGCCTCAGATGCAGTTAGTGTTCCATGTCATCCTAGAGATGTCCAGTTGAGTTGAGGGCACAGTTCTGCGCAGAAACCCGAGATGTTGTCTTGCTGGAAAATGATTGAACCTGTTCATTCCAGTAAAGGGAAATTGTAATGCTACATCACATGGATATTCTAGAGAATCATGTGCTTTAAACTTTGTTTAGGAGGAATCAGAAAGAACCGCAAATGCATGTGATGGTCAGGTGTCACAATAACTTTGGCAACATAGTGTAAAAGTACAAGAGTTTTATTAACTGTAATTTTTCTTTTATGTTATGTTATGAATGTTGTGAAGGCCATAAAACAAACAACTGTCCATTAATTCTTTACAGAACTGGCTATAGAGGAGATCTGTCGACCAGACGCTGAGGAAGTGGAAGATATGGACATTGACGCCAGTTCTTAAATACAAGTGAAAATTTTAACGGACGCCAAGACATGTTTCTCTGGGTTGTCTAGTGTGTTAGTGAGTCTGATAAGAATTGACACGTCCAAGATTGTCACAGCTTAATTAAAGCAAAACTGAAAGTAGCTTATTTGCATTTGTAGTGAATTTATGTGACTGGTTTGAACAATGAAGCATTTATCAATTTATAAATACCTAAACCTGTTAGTCTAAATTTTAGCCCTTTTAAGTAATGTTTACTTAAATATTTTGCTGTAAATATTAGTAATTTAAATAAATTGAAAAAGCAGATAACTATTCAAGCATTTTTATTTATTTGCGTTTGCACACGATATTCTTAATGAAAAATATTTTATATATTACAATGTTTTAACTAAAACCAGTCATACAACATATGTGACCGGGAAAAAGAAAGGCAAACATAATGAAGAAAGAAATCTGGCACAGATGAAAATAGGACACGCATGAACAGATGACTCAGTTGTCGGTCCGTCTGAAATCTTAAACACAGCTTTGGCAAATTTTTATCACCCAAGATTTGTACACATCTTTACATAAGTTTACATGACTTTTTTTTGTGCTTTTTTCCCCCTCACTCGCAAAAAAAAAAAAAAAAAGGCAGAGCATGGCTTGGGTCAATAAACATGTCCTTTATATATGTCTCACATTTTCCATAAAAAACTCTGGAGTACATGCGGTTTCTTATCTCTGGCAATTTTATTGTGGTTAAAAGAGTCCTTACGCTGTAATGATCTGTTGAAAAGAATGATTTGATCACATCATGAGGAGTACACAAGTCGTGTGTTTGAGGCTTTCTGTGGTAAATATAGCCCATATAGGACTGGTGTGAGCAAAGTGGAAGTGTGTAGGTGTCTGTAATCCAGCCAAGGTGGACACGTTGTGTCAGACGTTTGTGGTTTAGTATCCGGTTTTGGGCGGCTCCACATAGGCTGGGTTGTATGGAGGCTGAGCAGCGTTAGGGTCAGGCTGGGGAGGAGGGTGAGCGTAGTCGGCCTGCACTTTTGAGAGGGGGTTGAGAGGGTCTGGAGGCTGAGTGGCATCATAGGCGGCTTGGCTGTCTGTTGAAGGATATCCTCCTGGAGACACAGAGAGAGAAAATAATAATAATTAAGTTAAAGGCTAAAGACTGCTGTACTCACCAAGATTAACGTATTATTGTGAAGCTGTGACTGGCATCCCAGATATTAATTATTGTATTTGTTAACAGCCACATTGTGTACTGAAATCACTGTGTAATCGATGTAAGCTAGTACATCTTCAGATGATCAGTCTTCAGATGAGTGGGTGTTTTAAATAAATATAAAAAAAACGAACAATTAGTTTTATTAATGTATTTTAGTCATTTTTTTCAAGCAATCGCAAGTCATTGCCTATTACCACCTACTATATTTATTAGCTGGCGGTGGGTGAAGCTTAAAAAGGGGGTTTTCCCTGAGCCATGTTAAGCCACTGCATCTTTTTTTCAAATTGCTGCAGTGCACATTAACATGTAACTACTTGCAAAGGCCATTCTAGCCTGCTGAAGTAAAGCTTCAGGCTGTATGCCTCGTCAGAAAAGATATAGAACCATGAAAAAAAGTAACTCCCTATTAAAAAAAAAAAAAAAAAAGCCTTTCTGGTTTGACTTAAACATTCCTCGTATATTATTTTCTCATTGTCTGTAAATAAAATAGTTCTTATTATTAAAACATTAAGTCTTGTAGTAAAAGAAGGTCACACTGTATCGGTTAAGGCAGACTGATTTGCTTGGTTGCACAGCTTTAACTTTTGCCTTAACTTGCCAACATGAAATGAAATATGAATTTATATTTAATATGATGTAAGCTAGTGACACAGCAAGGTGAGTTAACATACTACAAGTGTTTAGTCTATTTTACTACATACCTATTATAAAGAGACTGACGAGCATATTACACAATATATTTATACAGAGATTACACACTCACAATTAATAGTCAAGACTTAACTATTTCCCCTCTGGGGTTGTGTAGACTTGTTATATATTGGTACTTTTACACAAAACACAAGAATGAAATATGCCTGCGAAACTGTACAGTACAGTAGATATTAGGGTTGTAGCTATCGAATATTTTAGTAATCAAATATTTTACCAGAATTTTCAATCGAGTAATCGGATAAAATGTACTTTTGCTTAATTAAACAGCAATGTAAAATATATAAGAGAAATAGATTAATTGGTTTTCTTTTTAGAAAAATCTACTTTTATTTTTAAAAATCCATACAGCATTTTATCAAAAATAAACAATCATTACTCATAATACAAGGAAGGTAAAAAGTGATTTCAAATGACTTGTCCAACTTAACTTTCAGAACTAAAAGTTTCAAAATCTACAGCTCAGGCATAACAAAAGCCTTTACTGACAATTTTAGTAGGCACCCCACACCAGGTTAGGTCATCTAACATCACCAGTATTACCTTTTCTGGTCAGGATATCCCATTGTTAACATCTGTTATAAACCTTGGGGTTAAAATGGACTCTTGTTTTACGTATGAGGCTCATGTCAAACGTCTTATTTCCACCTCAGAAATATAGCAAAACTGCGTCCAGCACTCACGTTTGCTGATGCAAAACTAACTAAAAGGTAGTCCATGCGTTTGTCTCCTCCAGGCTGGACTTCTGCAACGCACTTCTCATTGGGACTACTGGAAAAACCCTTCAAAAGCTGCAGTATGTTCAGAACAGTGCTGCTAGGATCCTGATGAGAGGGCGTAAATACGACCATATTACGCCCATTCTTAAATCTCTTCACTGGCTCCCTGTTTCATTTAGAATTGATTACAAGGTTTCCCTTCTTACCCACCAGTGTATTTATGGGGATGCCCCTCCAACTTATTTCCTTACATACGTCCACATGCAGTCTCCGCTCTGCATCAGTACATCTTTTGAAAACTCCTAAGACTAAACTTCATACCATGGGAGATCGAGCTTTTTGCTCAGCTGCACCCAGACTGTGGAATGCTCTCCCTGAGTATCTGAGGACGCCACAGACTGTTGATGCTTAAATCTGGTCTTAAAATTTATCTTTTTATCAGAGCTTTCGGGTCGAATTAATTTCGTAGCACTTTGAGATTTGTTTCAAATATAAAGCGCATTATAAATAAAATGTATTTAATTTCTGTCATTTTCTCTTCTCTTGGCTCGCTGATATTTTTATTGCTCCCTTCCATTTTGCAGCCAGCAACAGAACGCTCTATTAAATCAATACACAGCGAACTGTTACCGTCTCCTTCCGCTTTGTGAGTGACATAAGCGCTTCTTCTTTGTCTGTGTTTACTGGCGGCTTGCATCCGAAAGCGCGCTGTCACGCCAAACAAATAATTGTGCAAAAACATAACAAAAGCTTTTTAAATTAATTAAAAAAAGCTTCGAGGAAGAAGATATTGCCTCGATCATTTTTGTAATCAAATTACTCGAGTTACTTGAGGAATCGTTTCAGCCCTAGTATACAGTATATTCACAGTGTTATGAATGATCTGTGGTTTGTTCGGTGGCATTTTAAAGTGCAGGTGATTTTACTAGCTGCATTGCTATATAAAGTTAATGTACGCTTTTTTTCCGTCTTCCCCACAGTAGACCTGAGGTGATGTCCACCGGCCCCCTCCCTCTCCATCTGGTACTTCTGAAGGGCAGACCTCCTCAGTCCCCTGCCACACTCACAAACTATAACAAGATTAATTAACTCACATAGTGACATGGGAAAAAATAGAGTGATAGAAAACTAATCATGGTTATCATCACTAAAATAATCATCATTTTTAACTTTGCCCTTGTTTCTCCACGCACTCAGTGATGCTCCGGTGAGACACTGACCGGACCAACAAAAAACGCAGACTCGGTTCTCTGATTTGGTAAGAACATTACAGGCAGGCTGAGGAAGAGGACAGCTTTTCTGTAATATTTCACTTCCATATGTTTGACGTTGCTTCTCAATAGGTTAAATGGGATTGTTACGGAACAGGGCCCGGTTTCTCGATAACGCACACTATTCGCGCGCTAAGAAGACTCTTAAGATATATCTTACGTTAAGTGATAACTTTTCTAAGTGTATTTCTCAAACTGTCTCTTAGGAGTCTTCTTAAGTCGCTGCCTCTTACGTCCGACGTTACAAGGCGCTGTCTACAGTGAAGGTCCTGAATTAGCCGACATCGATTGCTCAGGAATCGATTTTTGACTCCTTTTGCATGACAGCGTTAAAAAAGACGGCACTTTCCATGCAAACTAAACATTGGACTAAATTCTTTTAATAGCGTTTATTTCGACATGGGTTAACTTATCAATAGCATTGGATAATAGACAAATATATAAATGAAATCACCAAACTGTCGCTTATATTTTCATGTAACCTGTAGTGACAGTGAAACGAACCGGGTATACAATCATAGTTGATTGACAAACAGCTGACAACACTCTTCACCAGCTTCAGAAACAATGTGAAGTATGTCAGTGGTTGGGGTTGTATAGCGCACTTATAATGAATACGATGAGATGACAGAGTGGAGGTTAATACCCCTACAGTATCTCACCCACACGGTTTCGCGCGGTGGCTGTAAGTGCAGTTCATCATGATTCAGCGCGAGTTTTGGTGCTGTGATTACATTTCCATCTAACGCAAAAAAAAAAACATGTTTAACATGCGAAAGCTCGCGGACCTTGCAGATCTTCGCGGAACGTCGGGCGGGCACTAGAGGCGGCTCACGGTGCCTAATACCCCTATCTCACCTACAGTATGCGGCTTGACTCACGGTGAGATGCGATGTTAGGCACCGTAAGCTGCTGCGATTGCGTTCCTTTAACGTTCCGAGTTTAATTAAACATGTTTAATTTTTCACATGGAAAGATGGAAACGTAATCACAGCGCAAAAACTCGCTCTGAATCATGATGAACCCTACTTACGGCCACAGCACGAGACCGCGCAGGTGAGATAGGGGTACAACACAGCATCTCACAGCGAGTCAAATCGCATAGGTGATATAGTGGTATAAAGCATTATAATCACTCAGAAAAATGAAAAGATGCAGGGTTTGAAACTCCTATGTTTATTTTCTCATTTAACTAAATCAAATTTCATTATAAAATAAAATGTTTTAAAAGAAAAATCCATCCAGTCATGAATAATGGTTAATGATCAATGAAACATATTTCAAACAAAAAGCAGCAAGCAGCTGGACATCCGGACGTAGAACCTAAGTACGACGCGTTGGCCTGGCAAGCGCAGGTCTGAGCAGGTCAAGAAGCTCCATAATCTGTTGCTTTGGAAGGCGAAACCACGTGGCTCCGCGGACGGGTTTAGACCAACCTTACGAACGTGTGACTTAGCTAAGAGATACTTAGCGTAAGAACGTTTCGGGAAATGTGCCATAACATTAAGACAGAGGTTAAGGTACAACTTAAGAACTACTTAGCGATAAGAAGTTTTCGAGAAACCGGGCCCAGGTCTTTTAGTTTCCAACTAGGGAACGATTCCATATTTTACAGAATGACCCTCTGTGTGTGTGTGTGTGTGTGTGTGTGTGTGTGATGCGCGAAGTGCGCATGCTCTGTTCAAAAGTAGACTAATGATTATGAATGCATTGGGGAAAACAGCAAGAAAACTCACTCTGGCCATTTTAATAATTCATTGACAAGTTGATGTCTTTCGGTTTTGACTGTGATGAAGGTGACCATGTCATCACCCCCTTACTCTTTTTTTTCCCTCGGGGCCTGCCGTAGATAGGCTTGCGCACTTCGCGAGTGTTAGAGTTCAGTTTTGGTGAATGGTGCAGAATAAACAGTTAAAATGGATTTTGTGTGCTCTCGTTTTTATTGTTTTTTTTTTATATTATAAAGTATTTGAATGCTCGGTCACATTACCAAGAGTGTGGTAACATTAATTGTAAGATGGCGGGCAAGTTGTTCGTGATGTAGAACGTGGGCGGGCAAGTTGTCTATGACGTACAGTAGAGCGTAGGCGGACTTTATGCAAATATGTTACGGAGTGACGTGGATCCGTTACAGAGTAAAAATAGATTTGCTAACGACTCGTTTAGGCGAATATGAGCCGATTCTTTTTTTTAAATAGAGAAGAAATCCATTTATTGTGCACTGTCAGCGTCATAGATAGTGTAGATAGTTTATGTTCACATACAGCTACAAGACACTGCATAAAAGAAAATATTTAAAAAAGCATAATAGGACCTCTTTAACAGTTGAATTTTTTTAGATATAAAAAAATGAATGCCTTAATTAACTATTTTTTCAAACCGGTAGTTTGTAAGCAAACATATATATACATTGGCAGAAGATTGTGAGTAAAGCTACACATCATAGGTATGTTCTTAATCATTACAATATTCCTCTTGGATCATCCAGCTCGACTGTGGCAGTGTAATTATTTCTCACAGCACACAGTTTTAAATAGATATTTACTGGAGCATCGACAAGACAACCACACTTCAGTTTTAATGTATTTAAAACTTGAGGCAAACGAGGAAATGGAGACTAATTTTCAAATTTAGGAAACAATAATTTAATGACTTCTTTAATGAGCAAGCAATGCATGCTTCTTTCTTACCACAGAGAAAATAATAATTCCAGATTTTATACTGGAATTCACTAACCCTACTGTCACTGAGGTTTAATGACCTCATACATTTCCTTCGAAAAGAAAGGGAAAAGAAAAAAAAAATCAGTCTGTGCTAAAACGATTCTGTACTTTTAATCTGTATATAAACTTTATGCTCAGGACTTCTTAAAAAAAAGGATGCATGTAAAGATACTAGTAGCCATGGCCGGTTTCTAGGTATACCGTGGTTTGAAAATGTCCAAAACCACTCAACTTTCCATCGTACTGTTACTGCAGTATAAACTGTTTTTAGAACTTGTCAGAGACAGAAAGTGGAGGCATTTCTCAGGTCGTGTACAGTGGAGTGTAACACAACCACACCCACTTCCCCCATGGTTGGTGCCAAGCAAACAGTCGGCTGTTTATGATGGCCTGAAGGAAGTAATTCCCAAGCCATCGGCTGAATTTTTCAGGTACCGACATAACACAGACAGCCATGGCTCGGAGGGGAAAGGTCATCAAGTGACTGCCAGAGGAAGCAACACGTCGAAATATGCTTTCACATCTACGAAAGCACCACCATAAGGTCCTAAGGTCATGCTTAGGTCTTGAAATGACTGGTTTCAACATTAGTGTGACTATCGCTTTTGAAATACATACGAGCCTTTCTCTGAATACGCCGTTAGTAGACTAATGATTAGGAATGCGTCGGGGAAAACAGCAAGGAACTGACTGGCACCAAGAGTTCAAATGCTTGTAAAAACATTTTTTATTATTTAGACTAGCTAATTAAGTTCATTAGCTAATGATTTTATTTGTACAAAGAATGAACTGCTATATAGCTTCTGTTTCTATCGGTCTATCTACTCTGTGTTCCAGACTCTTTGGAGGAAGTTTTTGATGTTTATTTTATTTATTTATTTTTGTTTTTTGATGTTAACTGCACAAAGCAGTGCCTTCCCACCTGGGAGTCTCTCCAGCATACTGTTTATCAGATTGATGGACATGAGTCCACATCTGTTACATTTTTGGTGACAACAGTTTTTCAGCACACATTTAATTAATAATATTTTGTAAAATTTTGATACGGCATTATATTTCTCCTCTTTAATTTCCTACGTAGTCTAATCAGCGCTGTAGGATTACAAATTTATAAAATGTTAAATCTAGCTTCCAACGTAATAGTATATAAACTGAACAAGTTATGTACATTGGGTTTTACATTTTAAGGTAAAGTTGGTGACATTCTAAGAAGATCAAGTCTTGTACCCCAGGTGTCAGACATTTTGTCTTTATGTACTTCCTGACCACTGGGTAGGGTCCCAAAGTCATTGTGAATGCTAATCTCAAGGCCAGGCTATGCCTTTTGTCTCTATGAGAATGTAAAGGTTTGGGTGATACTGTCAGGCTGATTAGATTAGCACCTATGCATTTGAAAGCCACTGTTATGCTGATGAGATCAGGGCTGGGGAACTTCCGTTACCAGGCTGACTCCTGTACTAGACTATGCTTTGTTTAGATTGTCTCCACCTCTTTGTATCCCTCCCTCTTGTAAAGTATAAACTCTCCAGAGCTAAGTTTTTTCGGTCAGACTTGGATGACTACAGCGACGCTCGGCGAGTTCTCAATAAAGAGTAACTTCTGCTTGAATGATATCCCAACGTCTCCTGGTCTCTGAAAAAGTTCCCAACAGCGCTCAATCGCACGCATAAAGTTTGAGAGTGCGGAGGAATTCTGTTGTACTAAATAACATCTATGCAGTATAAGCAGGGCCTCTTTCTCCTTTTTACTTTAGGTTGTTGTTCTTTTAGTGTTACTGTATGTGCTTTGCAATATCCAACACATTCAAACGCAAGTAATACACCCTCCCCAGGTGTGAATCAGCTGTTCTCACCTATACACTCTGAGAAACTATAATGCACCCCTCCGCACTTTGCATGGTTTTAGGAAAGCGGAGGATCTTGGATCTTGCTTCAGGCCTCTTCTTAAATTTGTGTAAATTTAAAATCTTCTGGATCCTACATTCTAAAATTGACATTGTTAATTCAATTTAATTAAATTTTATTTATATAGCGCTTTTAACAATGGTCATTGTCTCAAAGCAGCTTCACAAAAAAAAAAAAAAAAAAAAAACTTAATCCCTAGAATTTTTTCTAGGGATTTTTTTAATCCCTAGAATGAGATTTTTTTTTAAATCATAACATGCATTGTATTGGTATGAAATCACTCTACACTGTTTTTAATAACTCTACAATGTTTTAATTTTAAATTTTATAAAAAAAAATATATAAATAAATAAATAAACCAAATTAACTTATTCTATTTGTATTTTCCATTGGTAAAATAGCATTAAAAATCACGAGTTGTGTATCGAGTGTATAAAAATAATAAAGGGCATGTTATGATAAGGGAACTTTCCATCTCTTCCATCCCAGTGATTAAAAACGGTAAAAATGTCAATTTTGGAATCCGCAGAAGCTCAGTGGTCCGAGCACACCGTAACGGTCTTTGTATGATAAAATGACTCGTGGCATGAATCTACATGAAGTGCTTCAGTTTCAAATAATCATTCAACGCTAAACACAAAAAGCAAAAGAACATGATAATAATAATCTAAAAAAATAATAATCATTGTGCTTTTTTTTTGCTTATGTCCAGCATTGAATAACTATTTAATTATTAATAATTAAAGCTGCTCACATCGTGCACACTTTCACTTTAAAAAAATGCAATGTTTAATCAGCAAGTATATGTCGCCCCTCTTTATGATAGATGAATATTCTGACTGAAACAAAGCTGCTCGTGTCGGCTCCTGTCGGGAGCATTTTGATCAAAGAGGAGATGAAAAGTGAAAGCGTGTACCAACAACACAGCACAATGCATGTGTGTGAATGGCTGAAATGTGCTTGTGAATAAGCCTTTAAGTGAATGTAAAATTTTTGCGTGAAAAAGCTGATCAAGTACGACAGAGAATTGTGTATAATTAGTTAGCCTAAAACAATATTGTTTCCAATGCTGAAGCAAACGAATTTATTTTTGTTTTACAACAGATCTTTCATGATGAATGTGTGTATATGTGCTTCATATTATTTTTATAATGATGAAATGAAATGCCCAAATTCGTGCTTAAAAAAGTTTCTTATATAGTTTTTGTAATGCCTTAACAGGGACAAAACAATGAAAGACAAGGCAATGCCTCGGTTTAAATGGCCTTGAAATTAATTAAATTTCCTGATAATAGGCTATCTGATAGTGTTAACTATGCGAATGTCCTGATTCATGAATATGCCAACATATTCTATTTAAAACGTACAAATGTGTCGCCATCATGAATGAAATATATATATATATATATATATATATATATATATATATATATATATATATATGCGCTTTGCTGCATACCTCGGTTGTAATGAGAGGTTATTTCAGTCAAAGTTGCTCTTCTATAAGCATGAATCAGTCGGCCCATTCTCCTCTGACCTCTAGCATCAACAAGGCATTCTCGCCCACAGGACTGCCGCATACTGGATGTTTTTCCCTTTTCACACTATTCTTTGTAAACTCTAGAAATGGTTGTGCGTGAAAATCCCAGTAACAGAGCAGATTTTAAAATACTCAAACCGGCCCACTGGCACCAACAACCATGCCACGTTTAAAATTCCTTAAATCACCTTTTTTTCCCATTCTGCCATTCAGTTTGGAGTTCAGGAGATTGTCTTGACCAGGACCACACCCCTAAATGCATTGAAGCAACTGCTATGTGATTGGTTAATTAGATAATTGCATTAATGAGAAGTTGAACAGGCGTTCCTAATAATCCTTTAGGTTGGTGTATAATTTGATCATATTAAGTGAATATTCACAAAGTGCTTTGGGCTTTTTAGAATAATAATAAGCATGTTTTTAGCTGTTTGTGTCCAGCATTGAATAATTATTTCATCCATTATTTGACCAGGGTTGAAAATTATAGCTGGAATGTGATTGTGGATTTATGACTGAAATTATTCAGTCATATGTGAATTTACAACTGACGTCGCCGTGCGGAAACACGCTGATCGTACTTTCACTTTACAACACTTTATAAAGGCTAATAAACCCTTGCTAATATACAACACGACAGCCGCTCAGTTACCGTCATCCCTCTTCTCACCTTTGATGTAAGTTATCAAACCGGTTTCGCGGATGGGGGAATTGGCAGATCTAAGGCGTTTAAAACGATTTAACAAGACCGAGCAGACGTCTCTGCCTAAAATGTATTTCGCCAGCTATAGAATGAATAGAAATAAAATATTTAATGGTACCAATCAAATCAGACTTTATAATTACTATGAGTGTAATTCACAAATTTACTGAATATATTATGTTTTTATGTGTATACAGCATGTGTTTGCATGTGAATATATTATATAAGTATGTGTTTGTGCGCACGTCTCATATGTGACATTCATATAAAATGCAATTCATGATAAGTGTATGTTGTTAAAGTATTTGTGGACATGTATGTAACAACGCCGCTCGCGTGAGGGGCAGAGCCGCGCATAAACTGTTCAGAACAGGCCGGGTCGTGAAACTGCGACACTCCGTGTGATCATTCAGTCGCACCAGTAAATGGTGTCAGGGCCAAAGACAAAGCGCGCTGGAGAAGACACAGGCAAAGCCCGAGCCTCTGTCTGTCTCAGACACCGACGAGAGAGTGAGGGAGAGCGACACACATCAGTTTAGCGTGCGCTCTCGGGTTAAAGTGCATTAAGGATGTCTTTAAACATAATGCACTAACTCTGTATTCATTTGAACACGGTAAAGGTGTTTTATTCGTCCTTTCTGTTTGTGCTTAGGTTTTACTGTTTTCCATATACATACAACGTTTCCAAATACAGTTTTATTAAATATAAAATATTTTTATGTTTTGCTGGAAAAATACATTTTAGGCAGAGACGTCTGCTCGGTCTTGTTAAATCGTTTTAAACCCCCCATTTCTGTGAACTCCCCCATCAGCTAAACCGGTTTGATAACTTCACACCTATCATGAACACTCAAAGTAATTATGAAGTCTGATTTGATTAGTACCATTAAACATTTTATTTCTTTTAATTCTATAGCTGGCGAAATACATTTTAGGCAAAGATGTCTGCTCGGTCTTGTTAAATCGTTTTAAACACCTCAATTCTGCCAATTCCCCCATCCGCGAAACCGGTTTGATAACTTTACACCTACATTAAAGGTGAGAAGAGGGATGACAGTAACTGAGCGCGCTGTCGCGTTGTATATACTGTACAACACACTAGGGATGCACCGAAATTTCGGCCGCCGAACATTTTCGGCCGAAATAGCATTATCGGTTTTGGCCGAAACGTAAGAAAGTGCCGAAAATAAAAGCCGAAATTGTCGCCACGCCTCTCCCATCCTCCCGTCTCGTTCGCGCTGTCATTACGCATCAAACACGGAGTATGTCGCCGGTTTGGAAGCACTTCAAAGTTTCAGATGAGGACAGCAAAGTTGCAATATGCAACATTTTTTTTATACAAACAAAAAGAAAATATTTTCAACATGTTTTTTAATGAAGCCATTTTCGGTTTCGGTATCGGTTTTCGGCCAAGTGCATCCAAAAATTTCGGTTTCGTTTTCGGCCCAGAATTTTCATTTCGGTGCATCCCTACAACACACGTTTATCAGCCTTTTGATAAAAAACGCTGCCTTTTGTAAAGTAAAAGTACGAGCCGCGTGTTTCCGCACGGCGACGTCAGTCATAAATCATCAATCACATTCCAGCTATAATTTTCAGCCCTGGTCAAATAATGTATGAAATAATTATTCAATGCTGGACACATACAACTAAAAACATGCTTATTATTATTCTAAAATGCCTGAAGCACTTTGCAAATATTTAATTAATATGATCAAATTATATATATATCCCTCTGGGGTCCGCGCACGCATATATGCGTTTTGTTTCCCCTGATGACGTCAGTTAAATTACACTTTCAGTTTTGATCGTACAGACAAGACCTATATATTAATTAAATCTGTAAAGTGTCTACTTTTTTTTGTATGCACACGATAAAAATTACGGAAGCGCATTGCATTTACAAAAGGAAAAAAATCTCAGGAATTATGTCATAATTATGACTTAATATCTCATAATTATGAGATCCTGATCTTATAATTATGACTTACTAACTCATAATTATGACTTAGTATCTCATAATTATGAGATAATTATCTCATAATTATTACTTACTATCTCATAATTATGAGATAAGGGGAGGCAGTTTGTGGAAGGGGGCATTTTAGCGCATGACATCGGAAACGAATGTTACTGCATCCTTTTGCTCGGAAACGAGAATCCAGAATTTTAAATAGGTTCCAGATAATTTTCTGAAATACCACAAAGCTAGCTTGGATGCATTTTAAATGCATGATTTTGTATCCGTGAAGCATTCCATATTGGTTTTGTTACGTGGGGCGGGTCTTCCGTTTGGAGATAGCGGGGGATTATTAATTAGGAATTTAAAAGAAAACTAAATTAAAACTGAAAACACAAAATAAACAGAGCTTCGCCGTCTACGCGAGAACGGACGGTGCTCGGAAATAAAAATAAACTTTAGATCCTCTGGGGGCGTTCGCCCTTACCGAGGATTTACAAGAGAGAGAGGAGTTCGTGTCTTTTTTTTTTTTACTTTCATACTGTACTTAACCTGACTGCGCGCGCTGGACTGATGCGTGCTGCTCCCTCTTTCTCTCACTCTCGTCGGCGTCTCAGACAGGCAGCCCTTAATACATACCCTATGAACCTATAGTCTACTTTATAAAACAATCATGTTGTTACTGTTTTAATTGGAAAACCTAACTGTCTATATAAATCATTGCACAGTGCATATGGCATTAACCACCATAGAGTTATGCACATAAATGATTAAAAATAGTGACAGACAACATTCAGTGCACTCGCTTTAACTGCATAGCAGTGTGATTTACAGAGATAGAAAATACTTTTTTTGTAATAAATGTATTTGTAAGGGTCCGCCACTAGAGGTCACTGTTTTTATTTTGTAGTTTTTGTTGGCCGATTCAGTTTCCCAGCAGACACCTCGGTCAGGTGATGCGAGTGCACACCTGAACCGAGGTAGCCATCAATCAATCTATAAATAGCTGTTTAGACTGGAAAACTGGGTCGAGCATTTTTGGTATCACCACTGTCACTTGTGTGGGCATTTAGTTTTAGTTTATTTCTGTTCTTTGTTTAGTTTATTTTGATTTTAGTTGTGTTGACTTGGGCTCTCTTATTGGCAATGTTTCTGTGTGTGTTTTGTGTGTCTGTGTTAGTGGAGCTGATTCAGTCCTGTCTTAAATGTAAGTAAGTACTGTGGTTGTTTTCCTCCTGTGTTTTTGTGTGTTTAGCTAGAGTCAGGTAAGTAGTTAGGTGTGTGTTTGGCTAGGAGCGTGTTTAGCTAAAATCTATGTTGAGTTACAGTAACTAGCATGCTTCTAGCGTCTCAGGACAGCTAGAGACACAGCCTCTGCCTGTCTATGTTTCCTACCTCCCTAGTTGCCCAGTGTGCCATCTGTCTATGTTTCTGTGCCCCCATTCCCTAGTGTGTGTTAAGCTATTGGGTAAGTGTAGCTTGGTGCATGTTGGGGCTAAAGACATGCTTAGCTAGGTGTATGTGTAGCTAACTGCCATGGTTAAGCACAGCCTAACCATGTTTAGCCAAAAGCCATGCCTAGCTGATTGCCATGTCTCTAGGGTCTCTACGTGTCTCCCTCTAGGGTCTCTACGTGTCTCCCTCTAGGGTCTCTACGTGTCTCCCTCTAGGGTCTCTACGTGTCTCCCTCTAGGGTCTCTACGTGTCTCCCTCTAGTGGTCAGTCTCAGCTCCACGCATAGTCTGTGTGTCCTGTTATGTTTGTCTCGCCCTGCCTGTGTCTCGCCACAGGGCGTGTTATGTGTCTCGCCCTGCCTGTGTCTCGCCACAGGGCGTGTTATGTGTCTCGCCCTGCCTGTGTCTCGCCACAGGGCGTGTTATGTGTCTCGCCCTGCCTGTGTCTCGCCACAGGGCGTGTTATGTGTCTCGCCCTGCCTGTGTCTCGCCACAGGGCGTGTTATGTGTCTCGCCCTGCCTGTGTCTCGCCCTGCCTGTGTCTCGCCCTGCCTGTGTCTCGCCCTGCCTGTGTCTCGCCCTGCCTGTGTCTCGCCCTGCCTGTGTCTCGCCCTGCCTGTGTCTCGCCACAGGGCGTGTTATGTGTCTCCCTCTGCCTGTGTCTCGCCACAGGGCGTGTTATGTGTCTCGCCCTGCCTGTGTCTCGCCACAGGGCGTGTTATGTGTCTCGCCCTGCCTGTGTCTCGCCCTGCCTGTGTCTCGCCCTGCCTGTGTCTCGCCCTGCCTGTGTCTCGCCCTGCCTGTGTCTCGCCCTGCCTGTGTCTCGCCCTGCCTGTGTCTCGCCCTGCCTGTGTCTCGCCCTGCCTGTGTCTCGCCACAGGGCGTGTTATGTGTCTCGCCCTGCCTGTGTCTCGCCACAGGGCGTGTGTTTGTTCCCCAGTCTGTCTTGCTAGAGAGCCCCTGTTAGCACAGAGTTAAGTATTGTTTGAGTTTATTTGTTCCTTTGTTTGTGTCTTTATTTATACTTAGTGTTTAACTATTATTAAAAGACTCTTTTTTTGATTGCCTCTATGCCTGCTCCTTCCGCCCACGGCGTTCAACACCTGCCACAACACCCCGTTCGTGACAGTATTGTATTAATGTCCCAAATCATGAAATGCATACAAATCGTGAAACCCTTAGAATAGGGTTTTTGTCACTTTGATTTAGAAAAAGTTACTTTTTTATTAATAGTAACAAAAAAAAGAATTATATTAAAAAGATGCTTTGTGTAATTATATAAAACAATGTTTGTCTATATTAATGAATTTGAATAAATAGCCTAGTAGCTATGAAATTTTAAGGGGTTAAATAGAGAACCTACTGTCTTATTTATGTAGCTAAAACACTAAATTAAACTAGATAACATGATTATCAAAGTTTTAATATTTATATTTAACTGTAGATGGAAGGTTTTTCAAGTCACATGAAAAAAAAAAAGTTCTATTCTTACCTGCTGCTCATTTGGAGACCTACTCCCATGTGACTTAAAAAACCTTCAATTGTCAAAGAATTAACAGATAAATGTTCGGCATTATTGGCACCTACACAGTTTATTCCATTGTCCATCCTCATAGGTGTGTTGTTTATATTGCTAATCAATGTAAGTTTAAAGTTATATTCTTTTTTCTGATTGTACCTGTACTTAGAAAAAAAGTTTATACGGTAAACAGAGTGTGTGATCAAGAAGACTTATTTGAGTACTGATTCTGAACAAGTCAAATATGTGTTAAATATCTACTGTATGGGGGCTGGGCCCCCCTTAACTGAAAATCTTAGAAACGCCCCTGGCTGGAGCTCTGCCTCAGTCTTTAAACAGCACACTTTGTCTTTCTGTTTCTCTTTCTTTTCTGTGGACATGCCCGTTCAGAATATTGCAGAATTTATGCGTGGTTCTGCCCCTCGTAAGACCCGCATCGTTACAGGTTTAGCTGCTCCTGAAGGAAGAGCGCCACCTCGAGAAGGACAGAATATGCTTTTCTTTCTGAACAGTCCTAAGCACTTTAGATACCCGTGCAGTGTTGACATACTAATGATAATATCATCCAAATAACCCAATGACATTAATATCTACCAGTATCAGAGTCTCATAATTATGACTTATTATCTTATAATTATGAGATAATAAGTCATAATTATGAGATCAGGATCTTATAATTAATTATAAGATATTAAGTCATAATTATGAGATCAGGATCTCATAATTATAAGATAGTAAGTCATAATTATGAGATATTAAGTCATAATTATGACATAAGTCCCGTGAATTTTTTTTCTTGTTTTGAATGCAATGAGCTTCCGTAAAAAATTGTTAGCAGAGCGCACACAAATAACACACGAAACACGTAGTACTTTTCCTTATCACCCAGTTCCTCTGACTGGCATACTTTTTAATTAAACAGGCATGTGCATTCATTCAGCCACTGATTAGGTCACATGACATACAATTTGCCATGTGACTGCCTGACCCACAGAGTAACAGAAACAAGAATGAAAAAACAAAAACAAATAAATACAAATGAGAGCATAATATTAACATAAATAAAACTTTGTGCATTAATAAAATAAAGAAAACAAACCGGGTGCGCTGTCTGTCACTTTGGTCTGCGTGAACTGCAGGGAGAAACACGTCATTAAAATTACATTTACCAATTCAACTCGAAAACAAATAATCTGTTTTTATGTAATCCGTATGAAAGTAAGGAGTGGTACAGATTCTCCTGTATCGGCTCATTACAGCTAATATGATCAAGCCTCCCCGTGCACGCGCTGTTCATAGGGAAATGAACCTTTCATGAACAGCGGGCACACAGGGAGGCTGGATCACATCAGCTGTAATGAAAAAAAAAACAGCATAAAAACAGATTATTTGTTTTTGAGTTGAATTGGTAAATGTAAAAGTACACAATTTAAGCTTTCTATAGATATGTATTCTCTGTGTGTCTCTGTGGAGTATTTACTGAGTTTCAGTTCATTTTAATGACGTGTTTTTCCCTGCAGTTCACGCAGACCAAAGGGACAGACAGCGCACCCTGTTTGTTTTCTTCATTTTATTAATGCGTAAAGTTTTATTTTTAACATGTGTGCATGCAAATAAAAGTAGACACTTTTGACAGATGCGATTAATATATAGATCTTGTCTGTACGATCAAAACTGAAAGCGTAATTTAAGTTCTTATTGGCGTCATCAGGGTTTTTTTGCACTGTTCTTACACTTTTATATTTTAACGTAATTTATGTGTATTTTGTGATAACAGGTATATTTTCTGTTATAGTGACTGCAGTAATGCAGCTAAAAAGTCAACTTTAATTGTTTAGGCCTAATAAACGGTTTAACTGAACTGGCAAATGAATCTCAAGTGTGTCAAATACATTCTCAAATAACCTAAACACTGAAAATATATACCTTATTTTGTCCTCAGATACTTTCTTGTAACTCTCCTCTCTCAGTCACATACCTGTCTGATGGCTTATTATGCAAATCAGTATGCAGGCCTTTTTCTTCTCAGGTGTGAATCACTGCATTAGTAATGATAGTTCACGCCTTCTCGCATAGAGCCTTTACACTCAAAAAGTGACTTAAAAAATGTTAATCACTATATTGTTTTGTGTGAGCAAGTAAACAAGATCATTTTCACATCATGTTGAAGCAAAAACACTAGTCCACCGGCTACTATCAGGAAATTAAATTAATTTCAAGACCATTTAAACCGAGGCATTGGCATGTCTTTTATTGTTTTGTCCCTGTACTGTATAAGAACTTTTAAAGCACGAATTTGGGCATCTCATTTCATCATTATGAAAATAATATAAAGCACATATACGCACATTCATCATGAAAGATCTATTGTAAAACAAAAGTAAATTCATGGTTGCTTTAGCATTGGAAACAATATTGTTTTAGGCTGTTTGGTCTGGCTTTTAGATAAAGTCTATATAAAGCACAACACATTTATTTAAATTCCCAAATGTTGCTTACGGTAAGTCGTGGCACGCCGCACGCCAAATTGCGGCATCTCGCACATTCTTAATGGCCACATCTGTAAGATGACAAGAAAAAACTACCTGCGTAGATTTTCTAATTACACATGATAAAATCTAAAGACTCACTGTGTTAACATTTACTTTGCTCAAATTCGGTCCTAATAAGATTTAATTTAATTTGAATTCTACATTTGTACTGTAATTTTAGTACTGTGATTATAATTCGTTAACTACAATGTTTTATTGTATCCGCTACTACGTGCAGCTCTAAAGGAGCTGCGGCTCATTTATCCTTGAGAGAATTAACTGATGCCCAAGGCGTCAGTCTATAGTTATATATCACCACAAACCCAAAATGCTGAAACATAAAACCAAAATACCGCTTGAGTACAATCTGTATATATCTTGTAATAATATTACACAATAGCACCTTTTTTTTTTCCTATAGATAAAGCAATTAACGAGGATTCATTCACATGCAGGGTTGGGCAGGTCTAGCATCATCATAAATAACAGCTCATCTTTTACCTTTATTCAGTTTCCAGATCAGTTGGTTAATTAACATGCTTTACATACAAAGGCAAAGCACCTACAATTTTCCATACTCTTGAATGAATGAATAAATAAATTCTAAATGGTTACCTAAAACACCATGCAGTTTGTCTATAAATTCAGTTTGGATTTGGAAGGAAATCTGTTCTTACCACTCTCCTGGTATGGTGGAGGCGGTCCCGGTGCATAAGGCTGGCCCTGATATGGGGCAGGGGTTCCATACCCGGGCTGGACAGGGTAACCAGGCTGTGCAGAAATTGGCTGGTAGGGCGGATTCTGAGCTGCAGGGTTTGGAGGCTGCTGCTGAGGGAACTGCGTTACTACTGTGGTTGTGGTCGTTGCCACCACGGCTGTAAAGGGAGGTCAAAAAGTTTAAAATTAATCTTCTCACCATCAATTTCCCAGTTATCTTCTCCGACAGTGTAAGAATCTATTTTCAGCAAAAGAAATGTGGTGTTGAAAATAGTTTAGATGTAGCTTTTTTGCAGTTTGACAAACCCGCAAATGAAGGTCTAGTAAAAGTAAAATAAATGAAGAACTAATACTGTAAAAAGACTAATCACACTGAATTATAGATGTTTTGTCAGTGGCCCAAGTCACCATACACGTTATCCTAAAGTAAAAAGACAACACATTACAGCTTTACTTAAGTAGAAACAAACAAAACTGATTTAACTTTCCGGAAACTTGGTATCACACACTGAGTGAGATCATTCACATTAAACTGTCGTGTTCACAAGAAGGAAACACCCTTTAAAGCATGCAGCCTGACATCCTGAAAATAATTTAGAATGAAATTAGAAAGAGTTCCACTTTTCAAAAACGATACTTCCGCATAACCTCTCAAGTACGTTGTCTAGACATTATATAATAGGTTTAATATATATTTTTTTAAATCTTACTGAGATTTAATAAAGCCAACAATTTATAAGACAAGGATAAAACAACTACTTTGCACACAAACACGTTAGACACACATCATCAAAGGTCCGCCCACTGTCATGTTCAGCAAACGGCCTCTTGTGGAAAACATGACCCTTTATTATGTGACCACTTCCTGCATAGCAAGTATGTAATCACTCCAGTAAGGCTTTCTTGGAAAACAAGAGTCAGAGTGACTGTGAAATCCCACAGATCCTTGAATACTTCTATCCTAGGCACATTCCCAACAAGTCCACTGAACCAAATCTGAACCAAAAGAACAAGACGACAGGGCCAACAGATACCACGAGCCTTGCATTTAGCAATATCCCGCCTGTGATGAGTAAAGCTGCAAGAAATTTAGTATGTAGACTAGCAGTTTTTAAAGGACTTGAAATGTTTTGTGCCACTGCAGCTAACATAATATAGAACTGAAGAAGCTATAGGGACCTTACGGGGTTAAGAGCCTTGCTGGGGTTTGGATCAGTAATCCACACCCTTTAACCTCTGAGTCACCACTAGGCTACAATTATCTACTAAGGATGATTAGGATCTGGAATCCACAAACTGGTAGGACTAGATCAATCAGTGGCACAAACTGAACACAATTATTGTTTTGTTGAGTTTTATTTTTGCAGCTGTACTGTGACATATTCAATTTTACACCACACACATGAGTCAAATGAATAAATATGTGAAACTCGGTATTCATATTAAACAAAAGCAATTTCATAAAAAAAATAAAAATAATAATACCCTATCTGTAAGAACAAAACTGATGGCACTCTATAAAATGAAGAAGTGTCTATGGTTGCCGAGGCACGGCAGTGGCTGAGTTGCATTACAAGCGCGGTCTAAATCTAAGTGAATTGTGTGTCATAAATGAAGCATAGATAATCTATTAAAATATTCAAACTTATGCTGACAGATCACACTTTGTTCTAAACCAGAGCTGTGAATGTACCTGGACTGTCTAGACATTTGGACAGTGTGATTTTCATTTCAATTCCATAGCACTAATGATTATTGTGTGATTTGCCTCTAGCAACTATATTTCTTAGAGGATTTAATATATTAAATGCTACTAAAAGTACTACTTATGCATTGAAATGCTGCACAACTTGTTCTGTAGAATTTTTTAAATGTCATGTCGCATACAAGGCAAGAACTATTTTTCCTGCCAATATGCTGCACCACACTCCAGTCCAGTAGGTGAAGGTATTTCATGAACTGTGCATAAAATTTAAGATAGAAAAAAAAAAACAATACTCCAACAAACACGGAAGACTAAAACGATTTTTTGCATTTTCTGTAGAAATTGTGTTTTTATTTATTCCACAATTTTAGGGTATTTAACATTTAACTGACTCATCAACTAAAACGGTAACAGATATCGAAAGATATCAAATAACTGATTAAATTATACAGCCCTAGTCTAAACAGTAAATTTAGCTAAAACTGAAGCAGTGATTTATCCTATTTTTATTAAACTTTTTTCTTAAAAAGTATGGTATTGTGTGAACTATATTTTAACGGCTTTGGAAGTAAGAGTTTTGTATTGTTACATTCCTGTGCATCACGTCTGAGACGTTGTGTAATCCTCAAAAACCACCAACAAATATGTATTATCTAACACAACCACTCTGCAGAGAAGAAATTTAAGGACCGTGACTCTTTGATCAAACCAGAGCTATATAATGCTACAGATCCTGATATAGTTAAACAAACATAGTCAAAAATACGGTGGCCCTGAAGTGCAAAACAAATTAACAAAACTGAAAACAAAATAACAAAACCCAAAACAAAATAACAAATTCAAAACCAAATTAACAAAACGGAAAACAAAATAACTAATATCTGACTGGCCGAGAAGTGCAATACAAATTAACAAAACGGAAAACAAATTAACAAATTCAAAACCAAATAACAAAACCCCAAACTATTTTTAGGGAGGTTTGTTGTTTTGTTTTGTTATTTTGTTTTCGGATTTGTTAATTTGGTTTTGAATTTGTAAATTTGTTTTCCGGAAAAGGCCGGTATAATTTGCGAATGAAATGCTTACCGCTGATTGAACGAGACATCTGTCACTCAAGATATACAGGAAGTACTGTAGTAGCGGTAGATTTGTATGTGTATGAATGTGCAAACATTATTGTGGTTTCAAATTTGGCGTTCTTACGGTGGCCCTAAAGTCAGTTTTGTTAAATTTTTTGCACTTTACGGCCATCATAGTTTAAAGTGAAGCAGAACACACAAGAAACAAAGATAAAGAAACAAGTTCCTACTTCCTGTATATCTTGAGTGACGGATGTCTCGTCCAATCAGCGGTAAGCGTTTCATTCGCAAACTATACCTACCTTTTCCGGTTTGTATAGGACTGGCCGAGAAGTGCAATACAAATTAACAAAACGGAAAACAAATTAACAAATTCAAAACCAAATTAACAAATCCGAAAACAAAATAACAAAAACAAAACAACAAACCTCCCTAAAAAATTTTTTTGGGGTTTTGTTATTTGGTTTTGAATTTGTTAATTTGTTTTCCGTTTTGTTAATTTGTATTGCACTTCTCGGCCAGTCAGATATTAGTTATTTTGTTTTCAGTTTTGTTAATTTGGTTTTGAATTTGTTATTTTGTTTTGGGATTTGTTATTTTGTTTTCAGTTTTGTTAATTTGTTTTGCACTTCAGGGCCACCGTACAAAAACAACCACTTTCACAGGAATGGCCATTTGACTGCAACTGCAAACTTCCATTCATGTTTATTCATACTAATGTTACTTGTTTCAAATATATACCCCTCAAAGAAATCTTATAAATACTGTAGACATTTTTCTTTAGTTATTCATTGATCTCAAATGCTTGATTCACCATGTTGAAAATTATTTGTCAGGACCGCCAGTCAGATTGCAACCATTAAGATGCTAATGTTTGTTGTCAGAAAAGTGTACAACAAATAAAGAGACAATTTGTAAGTCATAAGCAGACAGATACTATTATAATTAAACAGTTTTTTTTTCTTACTTACGTTTGGGTTTTCTGCACATTTTGTACAAGCAGCAGCAGGGGCAAACACAGCAAACTATAATTAGTGTGATGGTGCTGATCAGAATCACTACACCGACAGCAATAGGTGCAGCAAAATTGATATAGATGGTATTCCGATAACTGAAATGGAATGATAAAATCCATTAAAAACAAGTATTCAACTCTGATATAATTTAATCCTCTGTAAACTACAATGAACTGATTCAACAACAAATCATGTTCAAATAATCAGAAATTATAAAAGGTATACTATAGGCCAGTGAGCAAAAAGACAATTTGCCATAAAAAAATCAAAGACATAAAAAAATTATGTCATGAGGTAATACTGGGCCTGCTTTTCAACTAATCCAGTTCAGAGCAACATGAACCACAAACTGCATTCATTAGCAGAAGCAATTATTACAGAGAACAAAAATGTTATGCTAAGAAATGCCAAGGAAATTAATCAATTTAAATTACTGTACATTCATGGTGAATTTATATTAAGGATATGAGAGTCTATTTGCATGTCTATCAGCTTGCATTCGGACTTATCAAATGAAGGATTGTCTGTTATTTTACTTTCAAATGCAAGAAGTATAGGCTGAATTTTTATTTATTTGATTTTTATTGGCTGAATTTTTTTTCACAAGGCACCGATATGTGTAAGGCAGTGGTTCTCAAATGTTTTCTGTCATTCCCCACTTAAGGGGGTGGGCGAATTTTCAAGCCCCACTTGTCAACCAAAACGGCCAAGTGTACTATTTATTGAAAAATCAATTTCTAAACCAGTAAGATCAAATAACACCAAGTTCAAAACAGATAAAATACATGTGCAATTGTTATAACAGGCTTACTTCGTCACTTATCTAGAGCTTTCTTTCAAAGAAGTCGAGTGGCTTATTAACGTGACTGGGGTGTGTTGTCGATAAGTGTCTTCCTACTTTGTCTCATGCTGTCTGCTGCCAGCCAGGTTTAAGACACAAAACACACACGGGTCTCTCCTCTGCCCCCACCATCCCCACCATGAATCCAAGAGCAACATAGGCTGCTTCATGTTTTCCTTTCAGCTGGATTTTTAGTTGATTAAGCTGATAGTGCTGAATCACCTGCTTTTTTGTGGTCCATGTAACAAATGTATCCATTGATGTTATTATGCTCACTACATACAGTACGCCTCTGACCAGGTGGTATTATGGTCTAAAATGCCCCCCTGCCACAGATTGCCCACCCCACACACATAATCTCTTTCAAATAATATATTGTAACATAAATTCATAGGTTTATGGTTTACAAATGACAAATTATAACAAATGAATTTAATTATAAAGTAAGCAATATAAAAAAAAAATTGTATAGGAGAAAAAATATATAAATTATATATTTTTTTCATATACAACATGTATATTTTTATATTGCAAATTTTATAATAAAAATCGTTTCCTGTAATTTTTCACCACAAACAATATTTTTTTAGTGTAATTTGTGATAAATAATTTGTTATTTGTACATTGACAAACCCCTGCAAAATAAATGTGCCATACAATAATCATTTTGGGGGATTTGTCTCGATGGCTGTCACGTGTCTAGGGTTAATTATAATAGTAATAATATATTTGATAATAATAAACCTTTGAATGCTTGTCCTAATATAATATTTGATAGAGATTATGTAGGGGGGGCATTCCATGGCAGGGGGCCTTTTAGCGCATAACACCTGTTTGTGACGGCAGTAAAGTTAGTTTGATATTCGCATCTCCGAATTCAATATCTGCGTAAATAAACCCGCAAATAAGATACCTACATACATATATTTCCTCTCTACATTGTCTTTAAGCTACATCCGCCTTAAATTATACATGTTTAAAAGCATAAACACCATTATTTTCTACAGCGCAACGAATGATTCAGGGATCATCGCAAAATGCCGCAAAGCAACAAAAAGCGTAGAACGATATTGATCTTCCCTTCTGTTCAGCGCCTGAAGGATCAAAAAACGCAACTTTGTTACCACACTGGAAACTAGAAATGCCAGACTAGTACTGCCTGATAAAATATTAATTTTTAACAAAAATAGAGAAACATCAGCATACACATTGAAATAAATGAAATTACATATATAATACCGAATGTTTCCTTATATATTGTTTCTCTGGAATTTACATGCCGACGTTAAACCGTTATTGTTGCACTATGGTTCCACTTTTTCCTCTGATGTTATTTTAATTTACTTGTATTAATGATCCATTTCTTTGTGTGTCATTATTTAGTTTCGAGTGTCCGATAAAGAAAATAAAGATTAAATAAATCAATAAAGAAAAGCATGAATTAGAATGGGTATTTTTCTATTATTTTCCACTAATTCCCTCCCGTTCATTGCGCCCCACCTGTCATGTCTGTATTCCCCACTAATGGGGCGCGCCCCACACTTTAAGAACCACTGGTGTAAGGCAACTCAAAGATCGATTCTAAATAAAATTGCATCAAAGTGAGAAATTTGTGGTAATCAGGTGTTTCACCTCATGTAGCCTTGATGCAGCTTAATTATGACGGCTTATGACTGCAATCGCTCTGATGAACTAATTTTTTTAATGCACCTCAGTTGCTTTCCACCAAAACACTCCAACAACAACAACAGGATGCTGCCATCCTCTGGAAATTCCTAAGATTATCCTAAAAGCCTTATCCTTAATCCTCTATAGTTCATTTTTTCCATTTTTTTTTCCTGAATGATGCATTGTCAGTGGGGTCCCAAGTTAATACACAGACTGTTTTAAAATGACCTCTAATGACCAGGCAAAGACCTGAATGATAACTTACATTCTTTATCAAGGTGTGGAGTTGAGAAAACCTAAAGAAATTCCTTAGTCTAGGTGTATGTACATTTTGGAAAACAGTTTTTGGATACCTTGTATTTGTTAAAATACTGTACAAGCAAATATCACTCACACATGCCCTAATTAAAATAAAATAATAAAATAATAATAATAATAATAAAAAAAACAAATAAATTATTGTATTTGAGTAAAAGTCCAATTAATACCAGATGTGGTAAACATACAGTACAGCATTCACTACACTGCCATGTAATTCAGCTGTTATATAAATGTTACAATTTCTCTTTGGGATTAATAAAGAATTGTACTCTCTCTCTCTCTATCCAACATAGACTTCCTGTTCCCTGTATGCTTCAAATCTGTGTGTTCCCACCCACAAAACTATTTTTTTTGGTGCTGCTGGTCCTCCAATGAGGAGCAGGACAAGGAAGTTGCATGAACAGTCAAAAAAAGAACCTCCTTCTTTTAATGTAATATTTCCATTCATCAAATTTAATGCTGTCAAATTTGTTTGTTTATAAAAACCTAGTATAATGGTACTGTATACCATGACTGTGAATATCTCATAAGATTATCAGTTTAAACACACCCAAACCAGCCGAAACAATTACGCCACATTTTAGATCAACTAACATTATTTTATTTCTGCATTTAAATCGATGTGAAACCTAACTGAAGCTAGTGGCCTGCATCTGCAAGGTTTTGACAGATAGGCTAACTGCAAGGACAAACAGGTGTGCCTTATAAAGTGTTCGGTTAATGTATACAAACAAATGGTTTCCTGTAAATATAACAAGGAAAGATCCAGCTCACATTTAGCACATCTGTCTAGTACAGTGTAGACTTTTTTGTGGTGAATTGTGCTTGTCATTTACACGAGTAAAGAAAATAAAACAATGGATTAAACGCAAACAATGGATTGATTTTGCAAGCCCACTTATAACAGGCCTACAGGAAGCTGTGTACAGACACTTGTGTAGTCTGGGGGCTGTACATCAGCAAGGTGGGAAAAGAAAGCTGACTGATTCAATTCTGTACCACCTAATAAAGCTAAAACAAGCATTAAATTATTTATATTAAAGTTTATTTAATATTTATATGTCATTAATGTTTATCTGAAAAAGCTTTTATTCATGTTATCATCTAAATAAAAGTAAGGACTGGAGAAAAAATATATACACACACATTATATATATATATATATATATATATATATATATATATATATATATATGTGTGTGTGTGTGTGTGTGTGTGTGTGTTTTAACAGTGGATGGTGCAATAAAAATGTGAACTGTTATTTTACTCTTTGCAGGTGTCGTCATCAAATTTTAAAAAAGAAGATGGGCAGCAGGACCGATTTTTACAGGTACCACAGCAGTACATAGTCCCGCAGTACTGGGGTCGTTGATAATTCCCAAATGAATCGTAGTAGCCATCGCAGTCACCAGCTGAAAAAACAAAAAGCAATAAGAATTAAATATTTAAGCAATAATACAAATAATACATACAAAATAAACTGGTTAAACTTCTAGTGTAATGATCAGGTGAAGAAGGATTGTGATCTAGGAACCAGCAGAAGAGACATCTCCTTTCTCCTTAGAATTTTTTTTTAGATATTTCAGTTAGGAAGCTGGGGTCAGAGTGCAAGGCAGGCCGAGAATCAGGAGCAGGTAGCGTTAAGGGCTTAACAGCAGTAACCTGGCATGAACCCTATACCTTCTGATCAGTATATTATATACACGCACACAGTACAGTATGTATATACACAGTACATATACTGTGATGTATATCGTGGAAACAGGAATTGATCAATTCGATATTATCTTGATACCTAGGTTATTTTTATTGAGATTCTGTATGCATCACGATTTTATAAGCATCCCAATTTTATATGCATTTTGTTTCAGATTTTGTGAAACAAAACTAATAATTATATGAGGAATAAATCTGAAAAGCTTACAATGTGTGAATAGTTTAGAGCACGCCGCCTGTAGGATTATACAGGAACGGCACATTTTTACCACCTCAAACGCGTAATTACATCTCTGTGATTAAATATGTAACATAAAAAGCTTTAACAAACATATTAACATACTAATGAAGAAATAAAACAAATCACTCCAACGTTAGATGAGTGTTTTTATAAGCTAATATCATATTTACATTATAACACATTAATACATTAATAAAAAAAAACATTTCCACACATACAGTATAATTTGTACTTGTGGACATTTCTACAGGACCTGAGAAAATCCGGGTTTACACTTAGTGTTTAACTGAAGTTAAAATAGTGTTACAGGACGAAGTTTTATGTCTGGAGAAAACAACTAATCAGTCTTCGGTAATATATTAAGTATTACGTTTTATACCCTTTATACGGGTCATGTGGTGTAAAACAATTATGGCTGACAAACGGAGTGAAACATATGCATGTAAGTTTCTTTTAGCTGATGGAATAATAATAGAAAAACGTGTCCAGAAAGGTAAAGGCTAACAACGGGCTCAAGCCATTTGCTGTTTTTTTGTGAAGCTCGCGCGCACACACACACACGCTACAAATACATAATTAAATACACAAACAGCGCATGAGCTTCACCGTATCAAACGAACAGGTTAGAACTTGGTGAAACCACAACACCCAGACTTCTGTCGCAGATAAAAAAAAAACAAAAAAACACTTGCTATTTATGAAAAAAAAAATTAGTCAAACAAACAAACAAAAAACGTCCAAAACAGAATTATAGCTAAATAAATAAAATCTGCACTCACTGACATGTTCCACTTACCCATTGCGGTTAATATCAAACTAGCAGTAAAGGCCAACACAGCTGCGATGGATGAGGCCATGCTGAATATCTCCTGCTCTCTTCTGTCTGAGCTGTCAAACGCTCCTTAGTCTTCTACTGTAACATGAGCTCTAGGAGTTGGGCAGCATGCACCTACACCGGGGTTGCCAGATCAATAGGTTTCCCCCTCTGTGGAATAGCATACACAGACATGCAAGTGGTTCGATGATAAAATTTATTTACCTTCTATACCGCCTATCCTTTGTCCCAGGAGCTTTAGGGAACGAGGCTTAGTGCACCCAAGATAGTGTGCCAATCCATCACAAAGCACGTCCAGTGCACACACTTGGTGGGTTTACTCTGGGGACTCTGAAAAAAAACCCAGACTACCCAGAGGAAACTCACTAAGCATGGGGAGAACATGAATTGAACCATGACCACAATGCCAACCACTACACCACCATGTTACCGAATTATACCTGCTAAGCACTTTATTAGAAACATTATAATAATGTTGAGTTAGAGCCTCCCTTATTTCTCAAAACAGCTTGAATCACTTTTTTCTACCACAGGTATTTTTTTTAAGTTACAGTATATCCAGTAATAGGGAAGGGGGGAGGGGGGGGGTGGCTCAGTATTTTTGGCTCAGGTTTCTAGGCTGCCATGTGGAAGGCCTGGGTTTAATTCCCGCCCAACTCCCAAACCCCAGACACTGGATGCAGTGCTAATCCGAAGCCAAGACAGAACTGGAGGGTAGACCCAGAAAGGGTAGTTGGTTAAACCTGTGCCAAGTTGTGTGTGGATCGGATGGCCTGCTGTGGCAAGCCCTTAATGGAAGCAGCCAAAAGGCTAACAACACGGGCAGTATCAAATCAGGCAACCAGTCAAATTTGAGATTCGGTGCGGAATCATTCTCAAAGTAGCCATTAAAAAACATCTAAATCGTGGCCTAGCAATACTGTTCATAATACTGTGTGGTTTTCATATAATGAACAAGTTTAATGTCTGTCAAGAAAACTGACACCTTGCTGACACAAGACAGAGAAACAAGGAGGTGGATGTCTTTTTTTTTTTTAATGGACCTTTCTAAATAAGCAGTTTTTCAAGACTAGCAGTTATACAGTAGATACAATCCAATCAGCACGTCATTTTGGGAGTTCATCACCTCCGTACTTTTACTCCACTCTATTTCTGCTTGTCTAATTATACTGTACAGCATGTTATCAGGCATATCTGTCACAGCTGTTGAAATCCATCTTGTTTATTTTAAAGAAGAAAAACTTTTTTCAACCTTGGCAACCCTGATCCAGGCGTAGTTAGGTTTCGATTCTAGCGACACATTTCCATGAAGAAATTAGGGTGATAAAAAAATCTAAATTAAACTGGACATATTGTACCAATTATCTTTTATCGAGTAAAGTATCCAGGAAATGTGAATTATACACATTTTAATATTACCCTAATATCTTTAGAACATTTATTTTCTAATCATTCTTGGTGGCCACACCCAGCAGGGTAGAAATGATTCAGCACAGGATAAAGGAACTCATCCATTGGCTATACTCAAAAAAACGACTACACTGGAGCAAAGAAATTAAGACAGAAAAACACCAGCCAAAAGTAGTTTAGAAATTTGTTTTCATTTTCAGGATGTCAGCATTGCCGTCCATCACTATATTTTCAAGACGTTTGTGGTACTGCTCCAATGTAGTAAGTAGCCGGTCATAGATAGCCTGTTATAAAAAAAAAATAGAATTTATTTTAAATAATATTCAATATTAAATCATATTTATTAACATCAACAGTGGCTAAATGGCCATCTGGAGCACCGAGAGTTTTCCCGATGGGCCGCTGGCCAATGTGGGCCAGTCCAGTCAGTACGCAAATATATATAAAAAAAAAATAACGGAAACCATAATATTGCATCTTTTTTCAACACATTGATAAGTGCGGCAATTGCACAGGTAACGCCGACAAAGAGCGTGTGTTTACCCTCACTATTAATTAGTTTGGTCTATTCCATCCGTGTTCTGAAACACGCCCACCACAACCCCCCATGCCCGCCCTGACCCAATCACTTTTAATTTACGAAGGGAGAGATATTGATCCTTTATTGATACAGCGAATTTTTCTAAGCAAATTAATAATAATTTCTATGAATGAAAAGGCGGAAGAAGAAAAGGTGGAACTGAAAGTTACGCGAAAATAAGAAAAATCTTTAGAGGTAAATGCAATGAAATGCTTCAAATGAACAGATAAAAAAAATCGTAAAAAAAAAAAGGATCACTGAACATATATTGGGTCATATTTGTAAAACAAAGGAACAAAGGAAAGGACAATAAGACAAAACATCTAAAACTATGTATAAAGACAATATTTTCAGTATCCAGTAGCACTAGTCTCACAGAGACCCAGGAGGCTTATTAACAGTTTGACAACAAAATGAGACAAGATTTTGTTTATCATTTATTTATTTTAAAAGATGCAAGACAATACTGCCAAAATGTATCACTTACAGGCTGTTGGAAAATATTCTTTGCATTGTCTCTTATTGAGTCACAAGGGTGTAAAAAGCATTCATCATTCAAAGTTATTTAGATCAGTGTAAAGTTAGTATGATTTTGAAAGTGCTATAACTCCATCTGACACAGTTTCATCCCAGTGGAACAATCTGACTACATGTGCAGTGCCATGAAAAAGTATTTGCCCCTTCCTGATTTTTTTTCTTTGCATATTTGTCACACTTGTATGGGTGGAATTTCACCTAAACACTTTATGAGAAAAAAGACAAATTGTCCTTTTTGTTTGTGAGATATCATGAACATTTTGCAGGGGGTTTCATCGTGATGCAGTGTAAGATATACCACTCATCAGTGTAAGATATACCACTCATCAGTGTAAGATATACCACTCATCAGTGTAAGATATACCACTCATCAGTGTAAGTTGCAAGTGCAGCAGGATCAGTGATGATGAACCAGTGCCTGCTGATGATGACCAACACCTCTCCCCTGATCTACCAGAGCCAAGTGAAAAGAATGGCAATCAAACTGAACAGGTAAGCTGGAATAAAGTAGCAGCATTAACTTGTGCTAGTAATTATTATGATAGTCAATATTAATTAAAAATAAAGTTTTTCAGCATTTTTTCTAATTAATATTGACTACCAAAATAATTAAAATAAATAACTAGTTTACTAGCTTGAGCTAAGGCTGCTGATTTTATTTCAGCTTACTGTACCTCTTCAGTTTTATTGCCATTCTTTTTAAAATATTGTCTTTATAGTTTTACTGTATGTTGTTTGTCTTGATGTCTTTTTCTTTGTTTGTTCTTATATGACCCAATATATGTTCAGTGATACTTTAAGTAATATGTTTAAATAGCATTGATTTCTGTATTGTGTTATATTATTATACTAGTAACTAGTGTTAAAAATTTATCTCTACATTAATGAGCCAATGTATTATGATGTGGGCTGCTGTGGGCCAGGAAGTCCAGGGCCACTTTTTGATCCTAGTCCGCCCCTAAACATCAATACTGAACCAAATCTCATTCCACACACAGTGGAACTACACAACTATCAAAAACTAAAGAAGCAGCCAAAACAGGAAACACAATGAATGACATGATTAATAGATGATATTAAATGCGTAATGAAAAAGGTTATTGGACTACCATTGTACCTTTGTCTGGTTGGCTGTTAGATTAATCTATTCATAAACTCAAAAGGGGGAACTGTATTCATGTTTACAGGTAAAAATAAATACATAATACACAAGGCAAGTGCATCACAATAACACCAGGGAAAAGTGTAGCACTCTTTGAGAAGAGAGTACCTGGGCTTTTTCTGTGTTATAGCTGCAGGTATCTCGAAGCTTCTGCATTTTCGCCTTGAACTGCGTGGTCTCTCGGCTGATGTTTTTTATTCGATCCACAATTTCCAATGAACTTTATCATATTGCCTTAGAACAAACAAAAATACATGCTTTACATTTGAAGAGCAACTTGTCCATCGACTACAGTCAAGAAAGAAATGAGGAAAATTTATTAAATCATTCTTCCACAATTCTTACCCGAGTATGTTTTGGATGTGTTGATCCTTGAGCTACCTTTTACTTTGATGGCGGATCTGCTGCTTATTCTGTTTGTCTAGTTTCATGGCCAGCTGTCCCTCTTCATTGCTCAGGGCTTTTTTAAAGCTACTAGATTCTGCACCTGTACATAAACATTATAAAAATTGTCATTAAAACACCCATAAATTCACATGCAAAATTACAGTGGAACCTCGGGTTACGAGCTTAATTCGTTCCGGAAGTGGGCTCGTATTCCAAAACACTCGTAAACCAAATTTAATTTTCCCATAGGAAATAATGGAAACTTAAATTATTCGTTCTACAGCCCAAAAAAATAAATACATAAATATAATTAATACAAAATATAAAGTAAAAATAAAACAAATTAACCTGTACTTTACCTTAAAAATGTAAAATTAAACCCCGACAAATAAGGGTTTTCGTTTGTGCATGCAGAGTGTATGTGTGTAAAATGTGCGCGCACACACACACACACACACACACACACACTAACGGATAGACCGTTTTTAAAACCATTTAAAAATTAGCAAGGAACATTCCTAGTCACACTCACGTGAGCGCATACTAACAGGATCACTGCTGTAAAGTAAAACAACAACAAAAAACTAATTAAACAGCTCCTCACCTTTGAAAACAATCGCGACAGAGAGAAGTTTGTGTGTTTATTTGGCAACCTGAGAGGAGGGGGGCTGAAGGGGGGCTCGCTCGCGTTTACAGCCCCCTTCTCTCAGGTTGCCAAACAAACACACAACTCTCTGCCTTACACAGACACAAACACACACACTCAAAAACACTGCAAGCACTAAGACCCAGCAGGGGAGACGATAGGTCTCGGCTTTACAGCTTCCCTTCTCTCAGGTTGCTAAATAAACACACAAACTCTTCTCAGTCGCGACTGTTTTCAAAGGTGAGGAGCTGTTTAATTTTTGTTGTTGTTGTTGTTTTACTTTACAGTAGTAATCCCGTTAATATGCACTCACGCGAGTGTGACTAGCGATGGTTCTTGCTAATTTTTAAACGGTTTTAAAAACGGTCTCTCCCTTAATGTGTGTGTGTGCGCGCGCACACGCACATCTCACACACACACACACACACACACAGCGCGTGTGTGTATTCACCCAGCAGGAGAGACGATTACCTACAATTCTGCTGCAAGAGAGAGAAAAACCGTTGGCTCACTTGTGATGACGTAACGCTCGTTGTTAAAACAAGAAGCGCAAGCGTAAAACATGATACTCGGTGCTCGTTAACTAAGACAATGCTCGTTTTTCAAGTAAAAAATTATTAAAAATTGTTGCTCGTCTTGCAAAACACTCGTAAACCACGTTACTCGTAATCCGAGGTTCCACTGTATATGACAATACATATTTAAACTGTTCTATGTTGAGACAACTGATCGATCATGTTTAATATTTCCAACTCGTTTACTAAAAAGATCTTCACTTAAGCATGCTAATTTAAAAAGTTTTGTAATTTACAGCTGGGAGTATAATAATATGGGCCCAGTTTCTCGATAACGCACACTATTCGTGAGCAAAGAAGACTCTTAAGATATATCTTACGTAAAGTGATTTACTTTTCCAAGTGTATTTCTCGAACTGTCCCTTAGAAGTCTTCTTAAGTCGATGCCTCTTACGTCCGACGTTACAAGGCGCTGTCTACAGTGAAGGTACTGAATTAGCTGACATCGATTGGTCAGGAATCGATTTTTGACTCCTTTTGCATGACAGCGTTAAGAAAGACGGCACTTTCCATGCAAATTAAACATTGCACTAAATTCTTTTAATAACGTTTATTTCCACATGGGTTAACTTATCAATAGCATGCCATAATAGACAAATATATAAATGAAATCACCAAACTGTCGCTAATATTTTCATGTAACCTGTAGTGACAGTGAAACGGACCGAGTATACAATCATAGTTGATTGACAAAGAACTGACAACACTCTTCACCAGCTTTAGTAACAATGTAAAGCATGTCAGTGGTTGGGCACGATGAGATGGCAGAGTAAAGGTTTATGTAGAGTAGAGCTCAGAGTAGAGGCGGCTCTATGCGCTTTGACTCACAGTGAAATGCGATGTTAGGCACAGTGAGCTGACGTTTAATTTTTCACGCGGAAAGATGCAAACGTAATCACAGCGCAAAAACTCGCAGTCAATCATAATGAACCCTACTTACGGCCACTTCGCGAAACCGCATAGGTGAGATAGGTGTATTACACATTACAATCACTTAGAAAAATTAATGGATGCGGGGTTTGAAACTCCCAAGTTTATTTTCTCATTTAACTAAATAAAATTTAATAAAATAAAACAGGTCAAAAGAGTCCACCCAGTTATGGATAGTGGCTAATGGTCAATGAAACATATTTTAAACAAAAATCAGCAATCAGCTGGACATCAGGACGTGGAGTGTAAGTCCGACGCGTTGGCCTGGCAAGTGCAGGTCTGAGCAGGTCAAGAAGCTTCATAATTTGTTGCCTTGGAAGGCAAAACCTTTAAAAAAAATAATAAAATAGCGAATATTAGGGAAAATATGAAAAGGGCTGAAGTTTTGTCTAAAGGAAAAATGAACCCAGGGACGGACTATGGGTTGTGTGGGCCGCTGGGCAAAACATTCACGAGGGCCCCCCCCTCAAAAAAAAAAAAAAAAAAAAAAAACGCCAGCATTGTCTGAGATGGCTAGTTGCTACGTCATCATGCCACTTGTGGGTCCAAACTAGTGCGGGGTACCATGTTGTAAAAGCAGAATGATGTTGACAAAACTATCTTTTGCCGCTTTTGACCTCAAATTATAATCAGTACAGCCTAATGCCATTACCTCATGTTAATGTTAGCACCAGGTTACCCATCTCTGTTTAAAGAGACAGGTAGCAGCATAGCACAACCAGATCGTACCATAACAAACATTATTTGTTTGAATTATCCAGAATGTGCTAGTTCGAAATAGAAATGGAAATGTCTATAAAAGTGAACCAAAATGCCATGTACCTGTTATAATCTGCAATTGTTGCTTTGCAGCTTTCTCAAAAAAGACAATTACATCCTCGTAGCTAGGGGAGTTATATCAGAAGTCAGAAAATATTAGAACTTGTTCAGTTTTAATCAACAAGGCAAACTGATCATGCAGTTTGAATGTCATACAATTCATGCTCTAAATTAAAGCACTTTTGCTAATCATCCCATTTCTATTCAGCAGCCTGGTTATTACCATGGGAAAAGATAGGTCTCTTCCCATGATTTACGCATTTGTAAGTTCTCCAATGTGAAAAAAAACTGTTATTAACACCAACTTTCTCAAATTAATTCAAATATTTATTATTTTGGAGTGTCATTATTATGTCACGTACATTCGCATCAGAAGAGACCAGAGCGACGAAAGTCATTATTTATCAATGGAGAGTCAGCGAATTGGCCGAACAAAGCAAATTCACTGGCAGCGAAGCGAATTGGGTGACCGGAGCGAAAAAAAAAAGTTAAAAGTCAGTTAATCTTATGTAATGAGTTATGACGCGGTTCAGTAAAAACCAATTCTTTTTTTTTTTTTTTTTTTTTTGCCTGTCAGTATCACAGATAACACATAGCAGAGAGTATGTGTAGCTGTTCTATCATCATTCACAGCCTTTTTTTTTTTTTTAATATTTATTTATTTATTTATTTATTTATTTTGTTTGTTTCCCATATTATAACAGACAAGACCGGGGACCAAAAAAAGAGAAGAGAGAGTAAAAAAAAAAAAAAAAAACGGGGAAAAGAGAGAAGAAAAAAAAAAAAAGGGGGGGTGAGAGGGGGGAGAAAATATAGTCAAAATTCGCTTCCGCACCTGCCGAAGAAAAAGAGAAAAAACAACAGCAGAAAAACCGCAGCCACAACCAACACCTGCACGACTCGTGGCAAACCACAAATCCCAAAACCTGTTGAGCTGCGCACATAAAATATTTTGAAATAAACATTTTGTTTTGAAGCAACAGCAAAGACAGTGTGTGTGTGAGCACCTGTTTGTACACCAGTGTGAACGTTTGTGTGCACACCTGTGTGTGTGAGCGCGCTTGTTTTCATAGGGCTCCTCCATGTAAATGTTTAATAGTGTGTGTGGGGGACCACAGTCCCATCCCGCGAGGCATGGAGCAGATACGGCGGAGACACGGGTCCCAGATATCCAGAGGCCCCCCAGAGCACAGGAGTCTCAGGAGAACCACTGCAGGGACAGCCCCCCCACCCCGAAAGGGGCAGCGGAGAGCCCAGAGGGGGGTCATCTAGCAGCCCCAGTGCAGACGCCCCAGGGGGCCGTGGTGACAGGACCGCAGGCTCCGCCGGTGGTCGTCCACTCCGAGGCAGTCCGGTCCCTGGGTCCAGAGATCCCAGGGCCCCCCCCATCCACCAGCCGGTGCCCCGCCAAGCCAGGAGAGCCAGATCCCGCCCAGCGACCGCCGCGAGTGAGCCAGCGCTCACCCGAGCGCCCCGCCCCGGAGCGAGAAACCAACAACCCACCAGCGGCCGGGGGCACCCCACAGCTGTGTGTGGTGGCAGAGCAGGGCAGGGGGGGCCTGGGATGTTGAGAGAGGTGGAGTCTAGGACCTGACCTGACACCTAAACGTAGACAGCCAGGCACACACATACACAAACATATATTCCCACCCTCATACATACAAACAAATATTCACACACTCACACATGTTGACACACAAAAATAGACAATATACACACTCACACTCCCCATATACCCACTTCCCTCCGCCGTGGGGACAGAAAGACCCCCCCGGTCCCCGCAGCAGCGGAAAAGGACCACCAGCCCAGACCCCGACCGAACGGCCAGCTCCTCCTCTCAGCCCCCGGCCCTGGACCGCGGATAGAGAACGGGGGTGTGGAAAAAAAAGGAAGACCCCCGCTTCGCTCCTCCCGCTCTAATGTAGTGTTGGTGTGTGTTGTTCTAAAGTGCTTTAAAACAAGGGAGGGGCAAGACACTAACCACCCTCCGGCAGCTCGTGTCAGTTCTGCCCCTCCCAAGAACCCTAAGTGTCTACGTGCCACTTAAAATTGGGAAGTGGGCACTGGCACCAGAGGTAAGGCTGATTAAACAGCCCGCCCTCTGGACGCCATTCAGTGTGCCCACCCCCAGGCCCTATATGTATGTGTAACATGACAGTAAGTAATGAGAGTGTCTAAGATGTGATATAAAATTGAGATGCAGGTGGTCACAAGGAGACAGGAAAGGAAAACCTCCCCTGCATCCCAGCAACACCCCCGCACCCCAAAGCCCTACCTGTATGGTGTTGTGATGGAGCGGGAAGAGGGAAGCATCGGGGATGGGGAGAAAATAATCAGAGGAGGCAAGTACCCCCCCTTGGGACCAGCTCCCCTACTGACCGCCATAGGCACCCCCGTTGCTCAAAAAAAAAAAAAAAAAAAAAACGGGCCCCAAAAAAAACCCATCCAAACCAGGGCCCATGGCAGTGGCCCCACCGGCCACCGCAGAGCCCAGGGCAGCCCACCAGGCCCCACAACAGAGGGGAAGAAGAAGGGAAAAAAATAAATTAATTAATTAATTAATAAAAAAAATAAAAAAATAAATAAATAAATAAAAAAATTAACAAAAATAAAAAACTACTCCCACCCCCACATTCAGTCGACTCCCAGACTACATAGAACAATAGACACCCAAGTTAGGCCCGTCCTCCTCCTGTAATGGACCCCCCCTGCAAAGAGGACACTTGCAGATGGTAGAAACACACCCACCAGCTGAAGAGGCCCCCCAGCTCCACCGATGCGTCGAAGGTCCCCGCCCAGGGCCGGGCACCAGGGCAAGCACCAACCCACACCACGGCAGCACACCAGCCAGGACCCAGGCCCCCCAGGCCCAGCCGGAACCCCAGCCCAGAGGAAGAGCGCCCCCAGGACCCCAAACCCCCCACTCTCGGAGCAGTATGGCCGCCAGGCCGGCAACCTACGTCCGCCGACACGGCCCTCCCCAGCAGCGCTGCGTGCGGACGGTGGGGGGGGGGGGGAAGGGGAAAAAAAAAAATTATAGTAAATAAATAAATAAATAAATAAAAAACACCGCCCAGGAGCCACCCGCGCCCCCTCCAGGCCAGGACCGCAGCCCCAGCGCCGGACCCCCCAAGAAACCCACCCCAGAGAGATTGACCTAATGTGGCAGCAGACGCCGTGTCAAGACTAATATAGTCTAACAAACGATCTCTATATTGGTTGATATTAAGATTATTTCTATTTTTCCAGTTCGTGAGGACAGTCTTCTTAGCAATGCATAAGGCGGTGAATGCCATGTGGATTGTGTTGACCTCTGTAGTGACACCCTCTAGGTCACCCAACAAGCAAACTGAAGGAGAGGCTAGAATGGAACATTTAAGACACTTTGATAAGTCTTCACAAATCTCATACCAGAATTTCTGAACAGGTGGACAGAACCATAGAGCATGTATGTAATTGTCAGGTGTGTTGTTTTGGCAGTGTGAGCAGTTGTTAGAAGCTGTAAGACCCATCCGGAACATCCGATGACCTGTGTAGTGCACTCTATGCAGAATTTTGTATTGTATTAATTGTAAACTGGGATTTCTAATCAGTTCAAAAGGTTTTAAACATATCTGAGACCAGAAATTGTGGTCCCAGCTGACTGATAAATCTGCCTCCCATTTTGCAATAGGAATCGATACTGATTCATCTATTTTGGATTGTGTCCTGTATATTTTAGCTAATAATTTGGGGGTCCTGAGGTCAAGGAATTCTGCCACTCTTGGTGGTATTTGTAATTTGATATGATCGGAATTAAATTTCTTTCTTATTATAGATTTAACTTGTTGATATTCTAAAAATCTATTCTTGTTAATCCCATATTGATTGACCAATATATCAAAAGGAATAAAATCTGTCCCTTCGAATATATGTTCCAAGTATTTAATACCTTTACCACCCCAGTCCCTGAAGTTTATCATATTATTGTTTTGTACTATGTCAGGGTTGTTCCATATGGGAGTGCGTTTGCATGGGATTAGTGAAGACTCAGTCATTTTAAGAAACTCCCACCATGCTGTCAGAGAGGAGCTGATACTGATGCTTTTGAAGCAAACATGTCGTTTGATGTTTGAGCTAATGAATGGTAGATCTGAAATCTCTATATTATTGCATAGTGCCTGTTCTACATCTAGCCAAGACTCATCTAAGAGGGTGTGTTTTAACCACCCTGATATGTGTTGAAGCCTGTTGGCTAAGAAATAGTGGTGAAAGTTCGGCAGATCTAGTCCTCCTTTGTCCTTGGTCTTTTGTAGTGTTTTTAAGCTAATACGCGGGGGTTTACCTTTCCAAAGGAATTTAGAGATGGAGGAGTCTAGAGATTTAAACCAGTCAGTTGACGGTTTGCTTGGGATCATTGCAAATAGGTAATTAATTCTTGGCAAAACCATCATTTTTATTAAAGCTACCCTTCCCATGAGTGATATGGGTAGAGACTTCCATCTGGTTAGATCATCTTCTATCGTCTTTGAAAGTGGGATGTGGTTTAATTTTGTTAAATCTGCGAGCCTAGGTGAGACATTAATACCTAAATACTTAATATTTCCAGATTGTAGTGGAGTGGAGGAGGAGGACTGAAAGGAGCAGTTAATCGGAAGAACAGTAGATTTTAACCAGTTTATTGAATAATCTGAGATTCTTGAGAAAGAGTTTATTAATCTAATTACCTCAGAGAGAGTGGTTTGTGAATGCTGGAGAAAAAGTAACACATCATCTGCGTAAAGACTAACTTTATGTTCTATATTCTTGCATTTAATGCCTTTAATCGCTATAGTCTGTCTAATAGCTGCTGCTAGTGGTTCAATAAAAATTGCAAAAAGTGAAGGGGAGAGAGGGCATCCCTGCCTGGTGCCCCTCTTAAGATGGAAGCTGGAGGATGTTTGGTCATTTGTCCTGACACATGCTGTTGGAGAATTATATAATATTTTTAACCAGTTTATAAAGGAGTTTCCAAAACCAAATTTGTGTAAGGTTGCAAATAAAAAATTCCAATTAACCCTATCAAAAGCCTTTTCTGCATCTAGAGACAATATTGTAATTTTAAGGTTTTTATTACATGAATAGTCTATCAGGTTAAGTAATCTGCGCGTATTTGTTGAGGAGTGCCTTCCTTTTATGAAACCAGTTTGGTCTGGATGGATTATGAGAGGGGTTACCTTCTCTATTCTTTTTGAGAGCGCTTTGCAGATTATTTTAATGTCAACATTAATAAGTGATATTGGACGGTAGCTGTTAGGCAGTACCGGATCTTTACCTGGTTTTAGTAAGAGACTAATGTTAGCAGAATTCATATTTGGCGGGAGTCTCCCATTTTCCTTAGATTCCTGCAACATTATGTTGAATGTTGGTGCCAGAATTGTCCAGAATTCTTTATAGAATTCCGCTGGGAAGCCGTCTGGACCTGGAGCCTTTTTATTGGGCATACTGTTCAAGGCTTCCTGGAGTTCATCTGATGTCAGTGGAGAATCCAATGCCATCGCTTGGTTGTCCGATAATTTCGGAAGAGTTATATGATCAAGAAACTGGTCAACTTCTTCTTTAGACGGGTTCATCTGTGGTGAATAAAGAGATTCATAAAAGTCCCTGAAAGTATTGTTTATTCTTTCAGGATCATATACTGTGTCCCCAGTTGAGTTTTTAACAGCATATATAGTTGTTTTTTCTTTATTTATTTTTAACTGGTTAGCTAGGAATTTACCAGATTTGTTACCATATTCAAAGTTTTGCCAGCGGAGTCTTTGTGCTAAGAACTGAGTATTTTTATCAATAATTTCATTTAATTCTAGTTTTGCTTTACATATTTTCTTCAATATTTCCTTCTCTTAAGAGGATACATAAGCTTCTTCTAGAGATTTGATTGTTTCTTCTAATTCCTGAATATATTTATTCTCTCTTTTCTTTTTATGTGATGAGAATGAGATTATTCTACCTCTCATCACAGCTTTGCCTGCTTCCCAGAGAACAGATGCTGAAGTTCCAGGCTGGTCGTTATAGTCTAGATATAAAGCCCATTCTTTCTTAAAATAATTAATAAAATCTTCATCTTTAAGCAATGATGTATTAAATCTCCAGTTTTTACTTGGTGGAGTGTCCTTCTTGTTTTTTAAAGTTAAAGATACAGGAGCATGGTCGCTGACAGCTATGGTGTGTATTTCTGTGTCTGAAATGTCACTCAGCAGTGAGCTGCTGACTAAAAAATAATCCAGTCGAGAGTGACTGTGATGAACTTTTGAAAAAAAAGTATATTCTCTACAGTTGGGGTGAAGTGATCGCCATGCATCGCAAAGTCCGTAGTCGCTCATGTACTGTTTAACTATATTAGTGGATTCCCAATTACGCTGAGTTCCAGCTGTGCTGAGCCTGTCCCTTTCTTTATTTAGTCCAAAGTTGAGGTCTCCACCAAGAATCAGTGCACAGTCTAGATGTTCAGAAAGTGCGGTAAAAAAAGTGTGGAAAAAGGAGGGGTCATCAACATTTGGACCATATATACTGGCAATACATAACTTTTTATTAAATATAGATAATTTAATGATTAGATATCTACCCTCTGGGTCTATAACTGTGTTGAGTACTGTAAATGTAACATTTTTATGTAATAAAATTGCTACCCCCCTTTGCCTAGAGTTATAGCAGGCTGCGAACACATTAGGGAACTCAGCTGTTTTAAGTTCATCTATAGCTGTGGCAGGTCTATGAGTCTCTTGTAATAAAACAACGTCTGCTTGTAGTCTTTTAAGTTGGTAGAATATTTTTAATCTCTTCTCTCTGGAGCCAGCTCCATTCACATTCCATGTGATGTAAAAACCAATTCTAATATATAGGTTTACCAACGCCCCACGGTAACAGACTAAATCAAACATTCCAATAAGCGAACAAAGTAAATAAAGCAAATTTAACAACGAAGCTTCTTCAATGACCATGGCGACGTGTTCACTTTGGTCTCTCCTGGTGTGAACGTACAGTAAGAGCCATGTTGGTGCACGGTTATTGATCACACTACATGTGTACCGTGTCCAGCTGAACCATGCCAGAATCCACCTGTGTACCATATCCCTGTACAGAACGGAGTGATCAGGGGTGTACTGGTAAAATATGTGGTGGGTGAACTACGAATTCTGTGATCACATTTTGTGCATAAACTATACTATGATGTGCATTTAGATCATTCGAGAAGTGGGTCAAAACTCTTACACTGCTACACTGGTCTGGGGGCCACTCAGCGGGCAGGTTAACTGCCTCCATCCCACCATGCTACCGCTCCCTAGTCAGAGGGCCTTCTGTAAGGCTGTTAGCACGCCCCCCTCCCCTCCCCCCAAAAGTCAGGGGCCCTATGGTAGGGGCCCTTGTAATCAGATGGCCCTCTAAAGATACACTACAACCTCCTCCCTAGGGCCTCCTAGTAGGGCCCTCATAATCAGAGGGCCCTTTAAAAGCAGGCTCCCATGCACCCATTTCCCTTTAAAGTTCCTATAGCAGGGCCGGGGGCCCCCTGAAAGCACAACAACACGCTGTATCGCTGCCAAATTGTTTGCCACCTGTTTAATATTAAAAGTGATCGCCAATTTTAATGCATTAGTCACATTATGAAATAGGCTAATTAAAAGTCACTCTATTAGTTCTGATATCAAATAAAATAAAATTCTTAAACAGGCCTACAGTGTATTCAATCATTTATACGACTTTGACGTGCCATAATGTGCTCATACACCGCTGATTTATAAAGACAGCTGCTCAGTGACGGCGACTAGCATCTTGAGCTGAAACTACGCTAAGAATGAGTTAAGGTTGGTCCAGACCAACCTTACGAACGTGTGACTTACCTAAGAGATACTTAGCGTACGAACGTTTCGGGAAATGCGCCATAACATTAAGAGAGAGGTTAAGGTACAACTTAAGAACTACTTAGTGATAAGAAGCTTTCGAGAAACTGGGCCACGGCTGTTACACTACATGTAAAGAGATCACAATCAAACTAGTTGTCAATTTATCAAAGTATTTTATTTGATCAATGCACCCATGAGAATGTCAGAATTGATTTACTATTGGATACTGTACTAAATGTGGATCTGTGCATCCCTATATAAGGAGATGCTGTTCAGAAATTAGATGGATTACACAAACCTCTTAGTGCTCTGCATAGTGAAGCCACTGCTTAAACAGGACAAATCTGTTTACTTTTATTTTACTGCCTACAATTCTAACCTCACTTTCTGCACATTAGACTTTTTTCAGCACAATCTACCTTACGGCGGTTGATAAATTTTCTGCAAATTTCTACAAGATACACTATACCAAAGACAGGAAGTGTGCAGGCTTACCTATTTATTCTGTTGGTTCTCCACCAGTGCAGCATCAGCCATCTCCTGCAATTACATTCAAACAGGGCAGAATATTAGTTTCACATTTTAAATATGCAAATTATATAGAGGGCAACTTGCAATGTTTAAAATGGCACCCCCCAACCATGCGCAAACGAGCAGTTTAAAAAGATGCGGTCGTCTGGTGTCATGTGGTTCATCATAGAGCTGGATGTTCCTTTCTACAACAACACCATGTCACCAGTCACCTTTTTTTTTTATTATTTTTTTTTTATTAGGAACCATTAGGTCACCAAATGTTGAAGCTTTCTAATACAGATAAGGGAGTATTTTATAATTTATACTTGTTAAATCAAATGCTCCCACACACAAAGACATGGCCATTGGCAAATGCACAGTGTTGTGAAAGTATTTGCACCTACCTACAGTAACCCCTCCCTTTTAAGTTGGGCATGGAGAAAAAAAAAGGTAACTTTTTCATAAGACTGTACTGTACATGTTTTTATTTTTCATGCTGTTCACTTGGCAATATAACGTAAGTTAGTTTGTAGCGGCTGATGCTTTCTTCATCGTTACTTGGTTATTATTTGCAATACCAAATGAAAAAAAAAAAGGGATGAACTACACAAACCGTAGTCTGATATTGTAGTCCCATATCATTAATGGAAGGGGGTAGAATGATGTGTAGAATGAAGTGGAATTGATTCATGGCAGTGAAAAAGAGCTTCGCTTTACCTCTCAAAACATACAGACCATTAGCATAAAACATTTCTAAACCAGCACACGGAACTCATCGTTAAAGTTTAGAGAAAGATCTTACCACTTCCTGGCTTTTATGGATAGTAATGTTTTTCAGTTCGGTGAGGGCTGCTGCCAGTTCTTTAGCCTCTGCTTGCTGCTCTGGTGGGATGGTCCTGAGCAACATTTGTAAATATAACAAAAATAGAATGAAAGAGCCCATAGCTACATACTGTATATGATATAGTGATGTAGAATAAGCCATGACCAGCACCTTCTGTCCAAAATCATTCAGAATACCTACATCAATTTCTGTATCTTCTTTTCAGCATCCTTAATGCCTTTTGTGCACGCCTGAAGTTTATCTGCGCGCTATGGTGAAAGGAAAGTTACAATTATTAACAATAATAAAAACCACAATTAAATGGTCACAACGTTGTACCCTAAATAAGCACAAATAATGAGGGGAGAAAGATGGAACAATGACTAGAACGCTGCTCTCACCGTCACTTGTTTAGATTTAATCTCAACATCCAAAACTGATGCTGAGTTTAAAAAACAGTCACAAAACCAAATGTAACACAGTTATTTTCAACAAAACAGTCCAGTTGGCATCACAACAAACACTTAAATCTTTTTTCTTAACATAAAACATGAATATAAAATCAATCAGGTTAGACACTACTGGCAACCAAATATCAGTCTCCATGTTGAGTTACACTGCTGAACCATGTGCTTCCGTGTAGCTAACTCAGTTTAACAAACACTTATAAAAACTAATAAATTTATAGAAAGCATATAAATCCTTACTATTTTCTACAACAATAAAGATAGGATTACCAACAATATGTCCCAGTCTTGTAATGTTTTATGGAGCATAAATACCTTAAATAAACACAAACAATGAGGGGAGAAAGATATAAATATGACTAGCAATGTCACTTTTTTTAGATTTAATTAAGGAAAGCAGCGCGGGCTCCCCTAATGGAGCTCCAAAGTAAAAGACATTACCAATGGATCAATGCATGATTAACCTGCCCAGGGGATAATGCACTACCTACAGTATTTGTATTATACAGTGAAACCTTGGATTACGAGTGTTCCACAAGACGAGCAAAGATTTATAATAAATTTTGACTTGAGAAACGCGCATGCATCGACCAGTTTGTCCATCTCATCATTACACAAGCATGAATTAACAGACTGTTACGCTGTCGCAAGCAACATAAAAATAAAGAGAAGAAGCTTTAATAATTTAGATGATAACAACAGTCTTTCCATTAATGTGTGTGTGTTTAAACGAGAGGAGAAAGTTTTAATGTGTAAGATGAGAAGGGGAAGACAGGAGGGGCTGAAAACAAGAGTCTCCACTTACTCTTGCCTCACACAAACGGAAACACTTATCTGCGGGATTTATTTTTTACTTTTATAAAAGGTAAAGTGCAGGTTAATTTGTTTTATTTTTACTTTATATTTTGTATTAATTATGTTATGTATTATGTATTTTGGGGCTGTAGAACGAATAATTTAAGTTTCCATTATTTCTTACGTAATGCGAGGTTCAACTGTACATTTTTTAAAAGTGATACTTGAATTTTAACAACCACATTTAAAACAATGATCAGTCGGGCCTCCGAGTGGCCCTATCATCCGGGGATCGCTGGTTCGATCCCCGGGTGATGCTGTTACCTCTCACAGCCGAAGGTCTAGAGAGAGCTGATTGGCCGAGCTCTCTCAGAGGGGAGGGATGAGAGGTACTTGGTGCTCCCACATTAACCACGGCTCTACAAGCCAACCAGGGGTGTCTGTGAGCTCACGCACGCAGAAGGAGCGGCTAGCGCTTTCCTCCGAGTGTGTTACTTCGCCCCTAACAGTGCGTGAGCAAGCAGTTCGAAAAGATGCGGTCGGCTGGCGTCACGCGGTTCGGAGGAAACACGTGATAGTCTTCGGCCCTCCCGGCTGAATGGTAGTAGTAGCCTTAATGTGGGAGCCCCGTAGTGACGTGGAGGAATTGGCCACGACTAAATTAGGGAAAAAATCCCCCAAAAAAATTTTGTACACATTTGTAAATAATAAAAAAATTACACACATTGAAAACAGAACACTGCAATCTCTGTGATCTAAGCAAAAAATTTTTATCTCTGTGATCTAAGCATCAAAATGTATAACTGCCACATTCTAATACACAAAAATAAAAGTCACAATAATACTGCACAACATGTTATGAAGATATTTTGGAAATTACATAACTTTACTGCTAAAACACTTTAAATGTAATAGTAATTTTTGATTATACTTTTGTGAATGAGAAAATGAGAGAAAAACTCTGTGTTAAATAAATAAATCAGAAATAAGCAATAGGAAAAACACTCAACAATATCATTAACAGACCCCTGAAGTTAAGCAAGTCTAAACTCATGAAGACTGCAAAAGTTTTTTTTTTTTTTTCTAATGAAAACGTAATACGATCCAATAGTACCATCAATTCCACATTCTTGATGTAATGCCTAGACACGGTCATGCTTATTATACACAGAGGACTTACAAAAGCTTGCTGATGCACTGCAATTATTTCTGACCAATGGTTCCTAAACTGCAGGAAATTTTGGATTCCACTTAAAATAGTGATTGTTCTTTTTTGGCTCTGGAATAAGAAAAGCAGAGATTTTATGCGAGGAAAACACACCATGACTGTTATTTCACACATGAGAGGTAAATGATTCGTGAAAACACAATGCTTCTACAGCCGCAGTACTCTTCCTGTAGCAGCTTTGCTGAAGGTCAGGAAAGAACTAAGAAACAGACTTGCATACTGTATATAACTTTATCACACATTGTCATATGGATCTCTCAATGCTGTGTACACATTATAAACACTGCATCTTACACAGTGACTATAGACCAGCAAACATTTGGACGTTTGATGACCGTTGAAATGACGTCCCTCCGACACGTCCCATCATGGTTAAAAAATAGTTCCAAAATGAAAGTTGAACGGACGTCTTTGACGTTAACTTGCCGTGAATTCGACGTCTTTTCTGGACGTCTAATGTGCCGCATAATGTGAGTGTACTTATGAACCTGCATATAAAAGTCCTTATTGTGAAATGCACATTAAAATATAAATGGTGTTAAATTAAAGAAATTGATCAGCAGTATGCTCTATTTAAAAACCCTGATCAGAAAAAAAAAACGCATAGAATTGCAAACTAATTTTGAACTTATCTCGACGCATGTAATTGAATGCCAATTATTAAAGAGTAGGAGCCAATTTTACATTCATGGTGACAAATCTGGGAAACTTTTAGCTAACCAGTTAAGAGGTTTTAGAGCACAGCAACACATTACAAAAATTTGGATGGAGGATGGTACCATCACTACCGACCATTCTAAAATTAATGATGCATTCAAGAATTTTTATTCTCGATTATATACTTCTGAGTTTCCAAAGGACTGTAATTCACTTGAGAATTTCTTGAATCAATTAGATATCCCAACACTGTCCCCTGATTCCAGATTAAGATTAGAAGAGCCCATATCACAAGAGGAGATCAGTTCAGCTATCTCATCATTGCAATCTGGCAAGTCCCCGGGTCCTGGTGGGTTCTCTGCAGAGTTTTTTAAATCATTCTCCTCATACCTTGCACCACAACTAACTTTGGTTTTTTCTGAATCTGTTAAGCAAGGTAAGCTGCCTGCGTCATTTAATGAGGCTCGCATCACCCTTATAGCAAAGAGAGATAAAGACCCAACAGAGTGCTCTTCATATAAACCAATCTCTCTTCTCAACATGGATGTTAAAATCCTTGCTAAAGTCTTGGCTCGTAGATTAGAGAATGTTCTACCCTCTATTATATCTGAGGACCAGACCGGTTTTGTCAAAAATCGCTTTTCTTACTTTAACATTCGACGTCTTATGGATGTCCTGTACACACCATCAGAGGGGATCCCTGGGTGTGTCCTTTCTTTGGATGCTGAAAAGGCTTTTGATCGTGTGAAATGGGAGTATTTATTTAGGGCTTTAGAAAAATTCAATTTTGGTTCAAGTTTTATCACTTGGGTTAAATTATTATATTCAAGCCCTACTGCCTCAGTTCTGACAAATGCTCAGCAGTCTCAACCATTCAGCCTTCAGCGGGGAACTCGTCAGGGGTGTCCTCTTAGCCCATTGCTCTTTAACCTTGCCATTGAGCCACTAGCAATTACATTCCGCAGTTGTAGGGATATATCTGGGATTTGGAGGCAGGGAGAAGAACATAAAGTTTCCCTTTATGCAGATGATCTTCTACTTTTTATATCAAATCCAATCTCCTCCCTTCCACCTGTGCTGTCATTGCTTAGTGAATTTAGCTATTTTTCGGGATATAAATTGAATTTGCGCAAAAGTTAACTTTTTCTGTTTAATAACACAGCAGTAACAACTGGTATGCACAATTTTCAATTCAACATAGTGAAAAATCAGTTTACCTATCTTGGTATTACAATTACAAGGAAACATAAAAACCTTTTTAAAGAAGATTTTTACTTTGGTTGTTGAACCAAACTAAAAAGGACTTGGAAAAATGGTCACCACTGTCCATGTCCCTGGTGGGCCGCATTAATGCCATTAAAATGAGTGTTCTTCCTAAATTTTTATATCTCTTTCAGTCTGTACCTGTTTTCATTCCCAAATCTTACTTTGGTGCTTTAGACTCAATTATATCCTCTTACCTTTGGAAAGGTAAACATCCACAATTGAATAAGTCCCTACTTCAAAGATCTAAAAGAGATGGTGGCATGGCTCTACCTAATTTTCGTTTTTACTACTGGGCAGCAAACATTCGATCTGTCATCTTTTGGGCACATTTTCATAACCAACCTAATCGGCCTGCCTGGGTGGAAATGGAGATAAAGTCTGCTAAAAATCTCTCTGTCTCTGCACTGCTTGGATCTGCACTCCCCATCCCCTCAATAAAATGAATCAGTAACTCAGTTGTTAGGCATACCTTGAGAGTATGGGCTCAGTTCAGAAAGCACTGCGTTCTTCTGGGCTTTTCTCTTTCCAGTCCTATCATCTCTAACTATCTCTTCCAACCTTCTTTACATGATTCAGTGTTTCAGGAATGGTACAATAAGGGTATCAAGCTTTGCAAAGATCTGTTTGTTGACCATAAGTTTGCATCGTTTGAGCAGCTTTCTGAAAGGTTTAACCTACCCAATTCAAACTTTTTCAGATATCTGCAAGTAAGACACTTCATTCGCTCTTTAATACCAAATTTCCCTAAAGCTCCTGCTGCACATATTATAGATAATCTCCTATGTTTGTCCCCGCTGCGTAATAGCCTAATATGCACTATTTATGGTGGATTGATGGGTTTGAGTCACACCCCTTTAAGTAAAATTAAAACTGCTTGGGAGAAAGATTTAAATCTCTCGCTGTCAGATGATACTTGGAATTCAATTCTTAAACTTGTCAACTCAACTTCCTTATGTGCCCGCCACTCTTTATTACAGTTTAAGGTTGTACACAGGGCTCATTTCTCCAAACTTAAACTTTCCCGTTTTTACCCAGACATTGATCCTCGCTGTGATAAATGTAAAAGTGGAGAAGCGTCTCTTATTCATATGTACTGGACATGCCCAAATTTGGAAAAATTCTGGAGGGATGTTTTTAAAACCTTGTCGTACATATTGAAATGCAACCTTGAACCAGACCCTCTGATCGCTCTCTTTGGTGTCACTGGAGAGGAAGACAAGCGTCTAACTCCAACTAAACAGCGTTTGTTATCTTTTGCGACACTCCTGGCCAGGCGTTCTCTTTTATTCAAATGGAAGGATGCCACGTCACCCACTCACGCCCAGTGGCTCAGAGATATTATGTCTTGTCTGTCCCTGAAGAAGACCCTGGAGTCAATCCGTTATTCAGACTTAAAATTCCAACAGGTGTGGGGGCCCTTCCTTCGCTTTTTTTATATACATTTATAGTTTGATTCCCTTTTTATTTAATCGTTTGTTTGTTTGTTTTCTTTTTCCTTTTTGTTGTATGCAAAACTAAAAAACTTCCAGCTCCAGGTTCTTTTTTCTTTTTTAGTTTCTCTCCTTTTTTGTTATGCCTGGCGTCTAGCCTTTCCTTATACTTGTAAAGCTGGCTTGGAGTTAGGGAGGGGTGGGGTGGGTGCGTGCTATAGGGATTTATAAGGAGGTTTTAAAATTCTGTATTGAAACATTACATGTCTACCTTGTAATATCCCTGTTTTAAAATCAATAAAAAATATTGTTGAAATCAGAATATAAATGGTTTAAGAAACATCCAAAATCAGTCCAGTCAGACCTCAACATCTATAAAACGTTTAATCGAAGTTTACATTACAAAACATTTTGTATTAAACAAATAAGAAAAAAAAAAAATATATATATATATATATAAATATACAAAAAATATATAATATAGTTAAACATTTGTGTGCATTTTATATAAACATACATACACATACAAATATAAAATTATATAACATTTTTTAAACAAATGCTAAATGTATAGTAGAACAGTAACAGTAAATAGTAACAATTATACATCAGTTAAACAAGAACAAGAACATGAACACTCAAATTATTTTTGTAAACTGTTAATGGCTCATTTCCTATATCCCCCACCCTCAGCTCTTCCTGGAGCATGTTTTAGATGTTCTGCCATTGCTGCAGAAAAGATAAGCTCCATCTTTTCACTGCATCTGAGGGAATTAAATATTATATAGCAAAATTGTAGGTAATTCACATGCACTTAATTTAAAAAATGTCTTTAATGATCCTACAAAGACATTAAAAATACATCTTGGAACAACATTATCAGTTTCATTAACGAAGCATTAGAAAAAAAGTAATTAACATGCATTACATTACATTTTACTGTTGAATAATCTTTTGTTAATAAAAGATGTTTTGCATTAAATGTGTGCTAGGTGAATGAAAAAATAGCATGTGCCCTTCAAAACCACTGTGGTTGAGAAAGTTCCATAAGTAGGTGGTTAACTGTGTGAAAGTGAACAGGACATTTCTGTGGCCTTTTAGACAATATTCCTTGAATAGATAAAAGGTACCAATAAAAAATTTAATACATAGTACAAAATTTCACGTTATAAGTGTCATGACTTCCATAGGGAGGAGACGAACGCAGGTGCAGGTTTTAGGAAGAACAGAGGTTTATTTTTAAAGAACAATGAACACAAAAGCACAAACTAAAACAGAACCAAACAAAATGAAAACTGAACGGCTCAGCAACCGTGTTCCCAGGCTGGGTCTGCAGGGGGCTGTGTAAAGCGCACTTGAGAATGCGTGTACTCCCTTCTTTCACGGGAGATAAACCACTAAGCGGAATGACTTTCCAAAAACATACGTATAACCTTAATGCAAGTCCTTTCTTTTCCACCGCCACCTCCTGCAGACGCCACTCAGTCCTGGGGGAGAGAGAGAACACACACAAAGGGGTGAGAAACAAACATAACGTGCACATCAGTGACCAGACGAGGCGGTATGGGTTCGGCTGGGTTAAATAGAGTGACACAGGAGGTAGACACAGGTGATATCTGTTTAGTGTTTGATTAAATCAATGGGGGAACAATACCGACACAGACACACTAGGGGGAGACAAAAGCCACGGCTCAGTAATCCGGTGAGCCCGATCTTACTCCCCAGGACTGAGGTGGCCCAGATGTGACAATAAGGCCAAAATTACCTTGAATTATATTGAATACGGTTGTAGCTCTAAATGGCTTCTTTTGAAGTTGGGCACCACACCTCATATTGAAATTTGCCAAGGCATTCGACATGATTCTGCGAAAGAAATTACTCAGAATTACTTCACCTTCAGGAAAATTTACAAATAAGGTCAATATTACAATTATTGTACTGTAGTTGTAATATTATCAGCGTGTCACTTGCATGCAATGTTAAATCATACACTAACAACTACTCATCTGTCAGGTAACAAGTTCCCTGAACTTTGTTCTTATCCATATCCACATTTTTTGAGACAACTAATTAGTCATTAATGGCTTACACTGAAATTATGTTTAGATTTTTTGGTTTTCCAACTGGCTGACTAAGTCAGTACAGACATTTAAAACCTTCTGAACTTGAAAATAGGCATGTATGTGAGGAGATATAGTGATCTGTGAAAGATTAAATCCTAAATAAATAAAAAAAAAATACCCAAAGCTGGGTTTTTTATTTTGGCCATAATATACATTTACATATATATTTTATTTCTGAATTATGCAGCAATACAAACAATGCAAGGTAAAATACATACCTGTTCATGACTTTATTAGCACAGTCCCTGACAGAAGATCCCCCAACTCTGGACAGTTGCTAAACCAAAATCTGTAATATGATATTTTTAAAAAGAGAACATTCCTTTTGTCACATTTAAAACTTACGCAGATCGACGACTTCTCCTCATCCTTGATGGACTCTTTAAAGGATTTCAGGTCACTCTCCGAATCCAGTCTCTTTATAGATGATGTATTTCCAGGGTCCACAATGGCAGCTACTTGCTGAAGTTCCTCTTTTATGTCAAATAACATTGCAAACACCTTCCTTTGGAATCCTGGGAAAAAATCAGTACATTAACATGTTCACAAACCTCTACACATAACTGCTTAAATTTCTGAATGTGACAATTTGTGTTAATGCAGGATATTAGGCTTGGCAGTTTAATTATTAACCATTGCGAGTCTTGTTTGCCTGCTGACTAACAGGGGAGAATAAGGTCCTAAAAACTTAAGTGCAACACTGAATTGACAGCCAGCAAAAACCCTGGTATCATTACTCATTCGATACTTCGTTAGCAACAAATACTTGTAGTTCTAACAAACAGACAGCAAACTAAATGCATACTGACTTACCTTTATTATGTATTTTATTTAACTTGCTAAGCTTTTAAACACACCACATATAATATATTATATATAATATTGTGGCGTTTTTACGCCGAGAAGAATGCTGGAGAGACGAGTGAGCTTATTTGCTACCCAATGCAATGGCTGGGAGTACTTTATTTAGCACACAACCGGTAATGGCATGAGCAGCACCTTCACTCAGGAGCCTACCTCTAATTCAGCGTCAGCCTGAACTAGAGCACATTTCACACGTCACACACCCCTCACAAAAACAGGGCCGAAGCCGCCAACCCAAACACCTTTCCCCATCATGGTGAACACACACCGACATCCCCGCAAGGCATGCTGGTCGTCAGCCGCCGCCCCGCCCACGCCACACTGCCCCCACCCGAGCTGTGACCGTCCCTGGTCACCATGACGAACTTTGTTTTGGAGGCGTGGAGGCGGTCGGCGCTGGCGGTGGGAACGCCGGTGTCCTTTGGCAGGTGAGGGATGAACGTGAACGTAGTCCTGAGGCGGTCCGGCCTCCACAGAGTTCAATGTTCCCCCGGCGTGCGGCTGGCAAGGCGCAAGACGGTCCCGGTGGAGCAAAACTCGTGCCCGCCCCGCCAACCGCACCCGGTAGATGACATCGGAGAGCCGGGCTATTACCGTACAGGGGCCCACCCAGTGAGACACACGCTCGGCCGAGAGCCCCCTCCTTCTCCTTCCGGAGGAACACACCCACACCTGCTCGCCAGAAGCAAAATCTCGCCCCTGGCCGTGAGTGTCCACGCCCATTCGCTCCATGGGTGCCCCCACCCGAAAGTCTTGCAGCGGTGCCCGCGAGCGCTGGGTGGGGCCCTTCTGCCTGGCGATGAGCGGTTCACAGTTCTGTGAGACTGGCGGAGCGACTGCGGGTGACGCAGGAACATGGCTGCACGCTGGCTCGGACGGCTGCCCACCACTGGAGAGCCTGGAGGACTGCACGGGGACAATGTTCGGCGACGAGGGCTCTACGTCGTCACGGCGCTCCACTCGCTCGCAGCACCGAGGGTTTCCCGCTCGGTCTGCTACCGGAAGTTCCGCCCCCCGGGTGAGTGCTGCTAACCTGTCCGGCTGTGGTTTGGGTCCAAGCAACCTGGCTACCCCGAAGTTACCACGAAGAGTGCCGCTGGACAAGTTCAGCAACGCACCCCATCTACCCAAAATGTCCAACCCCAGAATGCAGTCCTCCTCGACATTCCCCACAACGAACCCGTGGGAATAAGTCCGTCCACCCACCTGGACTCGCACTGTGCGACACTCCCTTACCTTCACGTAGCCCCCAGCAACGGTGCCGATGCTGAAGGCAGGATCAGGCCGTCCGCAAACACGCTTGCTTTGCCCCAGTAATCCAGAGCGCAGCAGCGAAACAGTGGAGCCGGTGTCCACGAGCGCCCGCAGTAAGACGCCATCCAGCACACAGTCGATGTAGAGCCCGGCGGGGCTCCCCAACCGTCCACCCGGCGCTAGTTTAGCGGCTGCTGGTGTACGCTGTCCCTCAAGCCCGAGAACGTTGAAGCGGTAGTCCGGCTGTCCATCAGGCCTGAGAACGCTGCAGTGGTAGTCCGGCGGTCCGTGGCCTTGGCGTCGTCGCGGAATCTCGGAAGCGATGTCGAGGCCTAGCCGCGACGGGTAGCCCTGTCCCCGGCTAGGTTCACCTACCAAGCGCCACTGAGCTGCGGGCGGTCGCTTGGCTCTTTCGCCGTAATGTGCCGCCATTATGGGCTCAGCGCGCTCGACCTCGCGCAGCGCCTCCTTACGATCACCCGCGCCGTCGCCTCGCCGTAACGTCGGAGAGCTGCTCGTTGCCTAGCCGCGACGGGTAGCCCTGTCCCCGGCTAGGTTCACGAACAGAGCGCCATCGAGCTGCAGGCGGTCGCTCGGCTCTTCCGCCGTGACGTACCGCCGATATGGGCTCAGCGCTCGGCCTCGCGCAGCGGCAGGTCGCTTTGCCGGCTAACGGCGCGCGGAGATGTCTCTTGCTCCGCCGCTTGCGCTGCGCCAGCCTCCGCCCCGAGATCCAGCGCCGGGATTTTCACTTCACCGCTCCGCGTTGGTTGCCGTGGTGTGCTCGCTTTAGCGCCGTCGGGAAAGCGCTTTTTCTTTGCGAGTAGTCGCTCCGCTACTCGGCGGCCCGCTTGGATTTTCAGTAGGTCTTCCATTGTGCGCTCGAACCCGTTACTCTCCATCCCACTTCTGACACCAATGTAGCGTTTTTACGCCGAGAAGAATGCTGGAGAGACGAGTGAGCTTATTTGCTACCCAATGCAATGGCTGGGAGTACTTTATTTAGCACACAACCGGTAATGGCATGAGCAGCACCTTCACTCAGGAGCCTACCTCTAATTCAGCGTCAGCCTGAACTAGAGCACATTTCACACGTCACACACCCCTCACACAAACAGGGCCGAAGCCGCCAACCCAAACACCTTTCCCCATCATGGTGAACACACACCGACATCCCCGCAAGGCATGCTGGTCGTCAGCCGCCGCCCCGCCCACGCCACAATATTGTTGGGGAAAGGTGTTCTGGTTAGTGGCTTAGGCCCTGTTGTGTGTGAGTGGGGTGTGTGACGTGTGGAATGTGCTCCAGTTCAAGCTAGTACTGGATTGGATGTAGGCTCCTGAGTGAAGGTGCTGCTCATGCCATACCTGCTGTGTGCTAAATAAAGTACTCCTAGCCATTGCATTGGGCAGCAAATAAGCTCACTCGTCTCTCCAACATTCTTTCCGGCGTAAAAACGCCACAATATCTTATTTGCAGTTGACATGGGATAAGCGGCTCCTTGAGGGTCTGGTGCCACCTATTACAAAACGTAAAAATTGTAAAACCAAATTTTGATGGGACAAGCTCATGGCTGGAACAGACCATAAACATAGATACGTACCCTCACTTCTGTGCTCTCTCCGGGATGCAGCTGTTAAGAAGCAAGACAACATTAGGACATGCTGTTATTAATGTTTCACCACACACAGAAATACAGCAACCCACGTATTATTATTTGAACTACTTTGTGGATGTAACAAACATTTAGACTTCTTAGGGTTCAATTCCACTCCAATCTCATCTGAAATTATATCGTCCAGCTTCTGATTGACTAAACACACCTGCCAGCAGACACCCCCCCCCCCCCCCCCCCCCCCATGAGTCTTGCTTGAATAGACGTGTAAAGGACGTCAGTGGCCGTCTTTTCACAACCTCTTAAAAACTACTCGGGGCACTTACTTTTTATTGTAGTATTAACCAAGGTGTAAGTACAATCGCATTTGCATGTTTCGCGCTCAATACCACAGTGTATTTAATAAAGGATCATGATGGACTGTAAATGCACGTGTAAAGGACGTCACATTGTGGACCTACGCTCACGCATGCACTTACTATTGAAATGCACTTAGCTAAAACTCACTGCATGCTATACATGCAACCCCAGACAACTGTAGACATGTACAAATGTATCTGAATGCATTTTTAGACAATGTTCTGTGTCACATACTGTATTTTTTTTTTTATTTATTTATAAAAATATTTATTTATTTTTACTGACTTATGCAGTCTTTCCACCAGCCCCATCACATGACTCCTACTACAGGGATGGGTGAGGGCAAACTTGTGCTTTTCCCAAGACATAGGAAGCAAACCAAGTGCATCCTTTTGCTGCTTATGCATCGGCACACTGCAACGTAACACTTTTGCTTGCTTAGATTTTTGAGGATTTCATACAAATTAAATACTGTATCTCCTGTTATGTTGAACCTTCAGCCACCTAACACACACTATTACTGCAAATCAATTCCTGGCATCTCATATCACCCAACTGAGGATGGACCCCCTGTTGAGTCTGGTTCCTCTCATAGTTGCTATTGCCATCTCACAGTTTTTTTTTTGCTGTGGTTGCCCTCGGCTTGCTCATCAGGTAAAAGCTGATCATTTTAATTTATACATATTTTCTCATACATTACATACCGATTTTCTCAATTATCTTTTAAAAAGGGAAGAGGGCAGGGCTTATGCAGTCATTTTTAAACAACAATGTGGACTGAAAGCAGATCATATTTCGGAAACAGCACAGTTTGTAACGTTTCACGGTTTTTGATGCATCAGACAAGCAATGCTTTCCATTTATTATTTGTAGAACTTGGAGCACTTGTATACTTATTGTGCTAAAAGAAAACACGTTGTTTTTGGCTAAGATGTCTAATGTTTAAAGAAAATCCTGAGGTATTCATTATTACATGCTATATAGTGTAATTCGGCCACAGTAGGAGTTTAAGTTCAGATGTTACTTGGAATGGATTTTTTTTTTTATAGCCAGGTAGTGCATCAGCCATAGATTAATCAACACAGAAGCATTCTAAAAAGCTTAAAAACACTGAATATACAGTTCACTATTTAAAAAAGAAAATAATCATTCAGCCAAGTTAGTTGCCTAGCATGCTAATACATTACAGTCCCTCGCCAACAACCCCATTTGCATCATTCTACTGGTGATGATGAGGAGGCTTATCTTTTTAAAATCTTTCCTTTGTCATTTTGGAAACTGACTCCTGCAGTTGAATTCTTTGATCTTGGACACTATTTTGTATAATTTGTGCAAAATATACAAGTAAGCTAATTAAGAATAATAGTAATGATGATATTAAACTATAATATTAAACATACATTTTATAGTGTTAGTCAAAACATTTCTCTGTTTATTTTTTCATGTCTATTTGCAGTATCTGTACAATCTAGTGCACTTGGACCTGTCCTATAACAAGCTCATGGTCCTCGAGGGTGTTCACACTAAACTAGGCAACATCAAGACCCTGAATTTGGCTGGGAATCAACTTGAAATCCTGTCTGGTCTCAGTAAACTTCACTCTCTTGTGAACCTGGACTTGAGCAGTAACAGATTAGCACAGGTATTAAGAATTTCATCGGTTTGCAAAAATGTTGATTTACCAAATAGTGTTTAATTTGATTTACCTGTTAATAATTATTTTCCGCAGTTGGATGAAATGAAGCACATTGGAATGCTGCCCTGTTATTCCTGACTTAAGAATAAAGGTTCTGGTGTAGGTTTGTGATTCATGGGTATGACTTACTCATGTGTAAGAAGTTTTCGGTAAAAAAAATTCTTAAAGTTTCTGGGCTTCTCAATGGACAGTACTGAAACTCTATCAAAAAAAGTTCAACAATCAACAGTGCTCATAGTGAAATGCTTATTGAAAAACCTAAGCCTAAACCACACTGTTGACACAAGAACTTTATTTTGAGGTGTTAAAGCATCCTCCCTACAGTTCCTGATCTTGCTCCATCAAACTTTAATTTGTTTGGTCCCCTAAAGCAGCCCTACGAGGACGAAGATTTACTTCTGGTGGAGACGTCAAGACAACGGTACATTTGTGGCTCACAGCTCAATCTAAAACATTTTTTAATGAGGGAATACAAAAGGCTGTTAACAGATGAAAAAATTGAGAAGCAAAGAGGATATGTTGAAAAAATATGCATTTGTCTTTTTTAAAAATGAATTTAAATGGGTTCCACAGCCAGAGTGTGGATACATTTTGACTCACCCTCATTATAATTAAAACAATGTTTTATGATTGTCATATGTTTCATTTCTAGTTTATATTGTCATTGGAAACTTTAACTAGAATAAACTAGTTATTAAAGGTTTGCTTACATGGCACAGTAACTACTGAGAAGGAGTTGGAAACTGTTAAAGTGCTGAAAGCCATTCAGAAAACCAAAGGAGTAAAAGACAGAACAGGTTGTTTGATGGCATAGTCTTTGTTGCTTCAGTCTTTTAAAAACTGTTCCTCTAAAAGTAAGCTTGGTGTCTGTTTCCTCATGTGGGTGATTAACTTGACCCTATAGTTCCTCTTTTTTCAATCTTTTTTTGACTACAGACTTTAAGTACTTAAATTGGTATTTTACGAAAATAGCTTCTGCAGTACATCATATAAATTCCGATGCATGTGGAAACAAATCATTCATATGATGTAATTCACTGTAGCTGCATATTTAGTGCAACAAACTAGTACATTTAACTCTAAAAGTTGTGTGCTTTTCTTCTGGGTCTGATTAGTGATGTCCCCAGACGGACTGATGCAGGGCTAAATCCCTCATCCTCCAGCTCTGTCACTGCTTCACAGTGTTAAAAGTTTGACGTGTAGACGAACAGGTTGTTATTTAGATAACCCAGATCTGCTGTTGTTTTTTTTTTTTATATATATTGGCTATATTCGTTGCTTCAACTGGATGAATTATTCTTTTTAAGGAGAGCCACAACAGGCCTGGTGTCTTGGTGTTTATTGCATGTCTGTTGGTAACCATGGTGATGGTGGTCAAAGTGCTACTAGGATAGGAGGTTTGCATCTAATTGCTGGAGCTTGACAGACTTTCTCAAATGTTATAACCGCAACTCAAGAATATAGAAATATGTCAGCAATAATTTTTTGTGTTTTGTTAAAAAAATATAAACATACTTACATTAATGCACATTAGCAGGAGGAAAAAAAATATATATATATATTATAAAACATATATATATATATATTTAGATCTTTTTACATTTCCAAAAGCAAAAAAAAAGGACTAATACATTTTGAATGCTTAGGTGTTTTGGGTGACCTCTTCTGGCCAGATGTGATATTGCTATGATACTGTATTTACAGCTGAAATTCAGGACTCCCAGGGCTGTGCAACATGGACACAAATATCATGTGATATATTATTGCAAATATTATTATTGCATCTTTTATTGCATATCATATTATGCGTTGCATAGGGCACTGGCGGCTCAGTGGTAGGTGTTTCGTCTGCCTTGCCGAAGGCCTGGGTTCGATTCCCAGCCAGTGCCCAAACCCCAGCCACTGGATGCAGTGCCGGTCCCAAGCCTGGATAAAATGGGAGGGTTGTGTCAGGAAGGGCATCAGGCTTAAAACCTGTGCCAAGTTGTAGTGCGGACTGGGTATTCCGCTGTGGCGACCCTTTGTTGGTAGCAGCTGAAAGACCAACAACCACATATTATTGCATATAAGACTATGAATATTATTATTCATTGTGATTGTAGCATGTAAAAAAATAGTTGAAAAAAGTTGAAAAGTTATAAACTGCATCAATTAATTTTTTCCTTTGGATTGCACACATGACATGTTTTATGAACACTCAAGAAATACGTTAAAGCTCTGAGAAACAGTTGTGGCTTGTTGAAAGGCCCCTTAGTACTGTATATTGTAGACAGTTGCAGTACCCATGTCAAAAAATTATATCACTGTGTTAAATATTATAAGAGTACGTTACTTATGACGATCACCCTTATGATGAAATATCTCTGAAAAATATGCCCTTTTTTAATTAAATAAAAAAGACACCATTCACAGATCAGCCATAAAAATACAGTGCACAACATAAAGCCTAGTATTTTGTATGGTCCCCTTGTGCCACCTGGGCACTCTGGGGGCATGACTCCATGTGATGTCTGGGATGCTGCTGTGTCTGGCACGAGAACGTTGGCAGGGGATCCTTTGGGTAAAGTGGATTGAAAGATAGGGGCGCCGTGGATCTGACATTTTTTTATGAAGAAGGGAAGGCCTTTGGTTCCTGTCACAGGTGCTCATGATGTCACTGGTTTACTGGTATATAATTGATAGTCAATGTATTGTGGTATTAATATTAATGTCGATCTGTGTATAGAACTGAAAGGATTTGTGCAGGTGTTTTAAAGGAACTGATATAACTCAGTATCTGATATGGTTTAAGATCTTCCCCTTTCCACTTCTTATTCCTGTTACACAACCTGTAGACCACAAAAGGGTTTGTGAAATATATTATGTCTGTGATCAAATTGTAATTTAAAAATCACCCAAACTCCTGACATCTTCTTCATTGCCATGGGAATCACTTAAGACATGTTTAAGAGAGCAGATTATTAAAAAAATTGAAATGAGAATGAGAAATGAACAGATCAAATATTGAGGCTAAAATTACTAGGGTAAAGCTCTCGCCAGCTTTACTAGAACAATGTCTATTAGTGAAAACTCAATAAATAACCCTAATCCTAGCTTGTCAGTCACAGTCACCGCTCAAACATGGCTTGCATCTCAAACTGTCGGTTTAAAAGAAAAAAGAATATGTACATTTGTACAAACATTAAAGGATAGCTCTCATGTTTAAATTATTCAATCACAGTAGGTGCTCAAAGTGGTCACCATTAGCATCCAGGCTTATGATTTCGGCAAACTACTGTATGAACAACATTAACAACATTGACTACAATGTTCTCGGGGAGTGCTTCGTTTCTCCCATAATACAGCCAGTGTAAAACTTTATTGGGCCCCTGTGTGTGTGTGTGTGTGTGTGTGTGTGTATCCATGATTAAAAACATTTTGTTCACGTCACCAATGAAATAACATTTATCAGTGTTTGGTTTATTCCAGATAAGGACTCAACTTACTACCTGTTCAGCTTTGGAGATCAATTTTGAGCAGAGGCATGAAAGTTCTGGGTCAGTTTTTGTTTTAGATTTAGCATGTGTTTGCCTTACATTGAGTAGATTTACATATAGAAAATGTCATAATTGCAAAAATAATAATTAAATATATAATAAAGCAAATAAATACCTGGCAATCTGCACTCATGTAATTTGATGATAAAGTTCTAAACAATATTTACCCTTTTTTCTAAATACATGGGTTCTGCTCTACGACCTGTCAAAAATTATTCGAATGAATTTTTTTGCTTGCAAAAATAACTACTATTAAGACGGTGGTGTTCCAGCAGCTTGGATTAAAAAAAGTGCAGATATGTTTATTATTGGACTAACAATTCTAACAAGGGATTTAAAATGTAAAAAACTGCTGTTTACCTGACTTCTTGAATTATGTGGAAATCAGATATAAATACTATTAATATAAACATGCTGACCGATAAAATCACATGAACACACAACCACTCCTAAAGCTTCATGGAAACATAAAAAGAGAGTATGTGTGTACATGAGTACTTCAATGCATGTTTATTTCCCAAGCTTTTGATATAAATCGTTGATCATATAAGGACTAGTTTTAAGGTGTAAACCAAGCAATTTAAATCTTTGTAGATATTTGTAGATAATTTAAATCTGCAGTATAAACAATCCTCACACACTCTTTTGATCCTCACACACTCTTTTGATGCCTCGCCCTTTCCTCTCTTGGACAGGTTTAGATTACATTAGATTGTTCAGTAACGTATAGCACTTTTTCGCATCAATCTATAAAACTTTGCCTTCAAAAGTAAGTGACCAACCTATAAAAGCATATAAGTCACACAACAGTGTCCACGTTTAGGTACACAGTATTAAAAAATAACTAAGGTAACAAATAAAGTGTCGTTATTTAAATGAGGATCAAGAGATTGTGACAGAGTTTTTATTCAGGAGGAGATGCCTCGGTATCCTAACCAAAAGAGTCAATAAAATCTTTAACCTCAGATGGCGTATTTTCACAGAACAAAAGCAGCTTGAAAAAAATGCTTCACCAAGGAAGTATGCGCTAATTTGCCCTATATGGTTTCTGGTTAGTAGCTGTTGTGTGATAGGGGATGGATAGCTAGTGGGTGGAAAAAAAATCTGAATCATGAGCTGTACTGTTTGGCAGCAATGACCAAAGAGAAGACATATAACTTAAATTATTTAATAATTTCCCATAATATCAAAAAAGCACCTGCGCTTAAGATCCAACACTTTTACCGCCATAAGTATACTCCATATTATCTCTTAATTGTGACAAGTGGCCAATCAAAAGCTTCTAAATGGTATTGCATTAATTTCTGAAATTTTCCAGACTGTTAAAGTCAGTGTGGCATATGTAAATGTTTGACCAACTGAATTTCTATAGTGAATACAGCTAAAATAAATTTGTGTTGAATAAATAGATCGTTTTGGAGGTCACGTGATGCAGGCGGTGAGGGAGGACGTGCAGAAGCTGAAATATCGCTACAGACGGTGTGAAAAGAAATTAAAGCCAGCAAAGAAGAAATTAGTAAACAGATCGACAAAGTGACTAACGACATACAAAATAAGTTGGCTTGCATTGAAACTTCTATGTCAACATTATCCGAGCAGATGGTCGAGGTTGAAACCAGAGTAAGCGCGACAGAAGATGACCTAAGAGACACTCGTTTAACAATCAATTGCTTGGAGAAAGATGTTTCTTATTTAAAAGTTCAAGACCTGAAGAACAGAAGCAGAAGATTTAACATCCGTATCATTAACCTACCTGAAAAATCAGAAGGAGGTGATATGGTTTTGTTTTAATTTTAACTTATTGTTTATTTTTCTTTCTTTTTTTTTAATTTTTTTTCTTCTCTCTCATTTTTTTATATATGTATTTTTTTTTTCTTTTCTTTTGCCTTCCCTTTTGTATTGGTGGATTTGAAGTCTTCTACATTGCCTTTGTGCAACAAAATGTACCTTTTACACTGCATAATGATAGACATTTAGCCCTTTAACGTTTCTGATGCTTACTATTGCAACAATCCCTATGGTTCTAAACTCGCTATTGCTTAGGTATGCTGCTGTATTCACTGGCAACAGGTCGATTAGCCTAGCATAGGTAAACATCTTTGTCACCACATTACAGCAAAACTACTAGATGCATGCTTTTTATTTTACTACCATAAGTCTCAATACACTTGTGTGGGTGTTAGTTAGAGTCCACTGAGTTAGAGATATAGTTCTTTCAATGTTATTTATAAACTAGATTGGTGATCAACTTTAGTAACCGGCCAACAAACCAGTTTCCTATTTGGGCACAATCTTACCTGTTGTCTCAACAAATACCAAAAGGTTGGACCAACAATACAATGTTTATTAATGTAACATTTATCTAGTATTGATATAAAGTAGAACCCTGGCTTACGAGCATAATTCCAGTGGGCTCATATTCCAAAACACTTGTAAACCAAACCAAATTTTCCCATAAGAAATAATGAAAACTCAAATTATTCGTTCCCCAGCCCAAAAAAAGAAGTACATCAAAATTATTAACACAAAATATAAAGTAAACTTAAAACGAATTAACCTGCCATTTACTTAAAAAAGTACAAATAAATCCCGACAATGTTTCCGTTTGTGCGAGGAGGCACTGTGTATGTGTGTGAAGCTAAAGTACAGAGCCCCTCCCCCTCTTCCTCCACTTTTTTTTATTCACGCGTGCACAAAACAGAAACACTTTTATCAGAAAAATAAACAAGAAATTTCTCTAATGACACTCGATTGAGCGGCACACCAACGGAATCACTGCTGTAAAGTAAAAATAAAACAAATTAACCTGCACTTTACCTTTGAAAAGAATTGTGACAGAGCAGTGTTTCTGTGTAGAGCAGAGAGAAAAAGTGTGTGTGTCTGGTGTGTCTGTGACTGCGAAAGTAGGAGAAGTCTGTGTGTGTGTGTGGCACAGTGCCCAATGACACGCACACACACACACACACACACACACACACACACACAAAGAGCAGCCTTGAGCAGAGAGAGAAATTGGCTTTTAACCTCTCTAATGAGACTTGCTTTTGCTTTATTCGTCATGTGTGCTGTACCCGCACGCATACAGACACAAAATAAAAAATGTTTTACACACACACACATGTGGTCACAGTGTTATAGTAAACAGTACATGCGTGCACGGATGTTGATTATACCAATAAGAGATGCGCACCCAGCAGGGGAGAGATTACCCACAATTTCGCAGCGCAAGAGGAAGAAAAAACGTTGGCTCAAGCGCATGCGTGATAAATGATACTCGGCACTCGTAAACCAAGACTTGTTCGTTTTCCAAGTCAAAATGTATTAAAAATCTTCTTTGGAACACTCGCAAACCGTGTTACTCGCAATCCGAGGTTTCACTGTACTCATGGGCGTTGCTATGTCATTTTTAGGGGGCATTTGTACTCAGCCCCCCTAAAAATACTCCATAAACTGCAGACTTCGGCTCCTTGAGCTCCTCCCCGTCTTTCAGCGTGGTCTTCAATTCGCCATCACAAAGGGAGGATTAAGGCAAGGTGGTGTGTGTTTTTTGATAAATTGTTATATCTGCATCAGTGCAGTCCTTTAAATACAGTTTACAAAATGTCATGAGGGATTAATCAGTTAAATCTTTGCTGTGTTCACCCTCATCACACCAGCTGTTTCCTCTAGTGAAAATGAAGCCCTTAATACATACTTTATGAACCTATCGTCTACTTTATACAACAATCATGCCGTTGCTGTTTTAATTAGAAAACCTAACTGTCTACATAAAACATTGCACAGTGCATATGGCATTAACTACCATAGAGTATCATGCACATAAATTATTAAAAGTAGTGACAGACAGCATTCAGTGCACTCGTTATAACTGCCTAGCAGTGTGATTTACAGAGATAGAAAAATCCTTTTTTTTTAAATAAATATTGTATTTTATTAAATGATGTCCCAAATCGTAAAAATACATTTATTAGTCTCAGAGTAGGATTTTCGTCACTTTGAATTAGAAAAAGTTTATTTTTTAATGAATAGAAACAAGAAAAGAATGATTTTAAAAAGGTGCTTTGTTTAATTACATTAAAACAATGTTTGTCTATTTTAATGATTTTGAATTAATAGCCTAGTAGCTATGAAATTTTAAGGCGTTGAATAGAGAACATACTGTCTTATTTATGTAGCTAAAACACTAAATTAAACTAGATAACATGATGATCAAAGTTTTAATATTTATATTTAACTGTAAATTGAAGGTTTTTCAAATCACATGAAAAGATATGGTAAGTTCTATTCTTACCTGCTGCTCATTTGGAGACCTACTCCCATGTGACTTGAAAAACCTTCTATCTACACACACAGTTTATTCCATTATTCAGTCTCATATGTTGTTTATATTGCTAATCAATATAAGTTTAAAGTTATAAGCTGTTTTCTGGGTAAATTTTATCTGATTGTACCCGTACATAGAAAAAGGTTTATACGGCAAACAGCGTGTGTGATCAAGAAGTCTCATTTAGTACTGAGTACTGATTCTAAACAAGCCAAATATGTGTTAAACATCTATGGGGGCTGAGCCTCCTGTCACATACTCAGCGCTTCGCGCTGATCTAAGACCGCACCTGTCATTTGACATTTCTGTTCCCACGCTATCATGCAGACAAAACATGCAAAAGTGTCTGCATACACAGTAAGCAAGTTTTTCTTCGACTAAAACATCACAATCTTTTTTGAGTGTTTGAGTTGGACTATCTGTCTCATCATCAGATAAAACAAGTCAATTAGCTGTGTCATTAGCTGTGCCCCAAAAATTTCTGGGAACAGAGGATAAGACTGTTTTTGAGTTTTTCAAGAAATACCCAGTATGTTTCCACTTCTGTGAGCTTTGAATGTTGAGTGCACCTTTGTTTGAATTGTGCAATTATTAAAGAGAGATTTTACAAATTTACAAGCTTTCAGATGACATGGATGGATGGATGGATGGATGGATGGATGGATGGATGGATAGATAGATAGATAGATAGATAGATAGATAGATAGATAGATAGATAGATAGATAGATAGATAGATAGGCTTTATTAATTCCATGAGGGAAATTATTGTGTCACAGCAGAAGCAGGTTACACAAACAGTAGTTGTGGGGGGTGGGGGGGGGGGGGGGGGGGCTTGACCCCAACCCTGGACCCTTGAAGGTGTGCACACAGTCAATGTAGATGCAAAAAAGGCATTTTCAGAAGGCACAAACACTCTTCTAATGAAAAAATAATAATCTTGTTCAGAACACAAAAGTGTATTTTAATCAGTTTCTCTGCCAGTGCAGCTTTTGTAAAAGCAATGTTAATATTATTTGTAAAACTATTTAAAATAACCTGTAAGTTCAAGGAAACATAATCTATTAGGAAAAAAAAACACCATTTACCCAGGGGTGGTGGGGTGTTGGTGTACTATAAATCACATGATTACATCTCACTAAAGGTAAATTGCTGGCTTAACTTAATTTTATTAGTTTATTCCCTCTGTGTCTTAAAGGTTTTCAAGAACACAATTTTACCTGTTATCTCAACAAATACAACTGTAAGAAGTTGGACCAACAATGCAACAATATTTCATTTAACATTTATCTAGTTGGATTTTTTATCCTATTGTGTTTTTGTTTAAATAAGTGGTGTACAATATGGTAGAGAATGCTACAAACAAACAAAAATAACACATGCATTTTGACATTATAGGTAACGTAGCAAAGATATCTGAATGTGTGGGTCTGAATGAAATTTTCATACAGTTGGAATGCAGATAATTTGGTATCACATCAATATATGTATGAAGTGATTATAATTTTTTAACTGCTATATAAACATACACTATGAGCAGAACCAAAATTGCCATAATAATTCATAAATTTTCAAAGACAACATTGAAATTCATGTTATCATGTTAATGAACTGCATGTGCTAATGAAACTGATGTTAGCGTTTGACATTGAATTAATTCGTTCAGGAAGTGTGTTTGTATATCAACACATGCGTCTACCAAAGCCAATTTCCCAATACGACAATAATGGAAAATCAGATGATTGGTTCCACAACCCAAAAATATTCAGATAAAAATAATTAATACAAAACAAAAGTAAAAATAAAACAAATTAACCTGCACTTCACCGTTGAAAAGAATCTGAGGCTAAAGTCAGACAAGAGAGTAGAGGAGGAGGATTAGGCCACTGTAGGGGACGATTTTCACACACACACAAACACTGAATTGCTGCTGTCGGGAAACGTTTTTAATAAAAGAAATAAACCTCTCTAATGACACTTGCTTTTGCCTCCTTTTGAGGATTTTGTGAAAATGTGACATTACATGGTCGTTAAACAGATTTATCTCCCGCACTGCTACAGCCTTTTTCTGTCAAATACGTTTTTTATTCAGTTATCCAATAACATTGCAAAAATCAAAATTTTCAGAGAATCACAGTCTTTTTTGGGGAACAAAATAACCCACAGCTGGGTTGCTAATAAGACCCTTTCACCATCTATTTTACGCAATTGTCTGGCTAATAATTTATGAGTCTTTTCTCCAAATTCGAAGTATTTCTGTTTAATGAAATAAAAAATGCTGTTAATTTTGGTAGAGAAACTATTTTATTATATTTGTAGCTGTAAAATTTTCTTAGAAGTGTCTGATGAGGGATTTAGTGCATTTTCAGTATCTAGTTGATGAATTTGTTACTCTGAATTAGTTAGTTTTGTTTTATATAATTTATTCCGATGCCCTTGATATGATAAAACACAACCTCTTATACTGTAAATCCTTTTAATGTTTCCCAGAGCAGTCCTGATGATGTCTCCTGCTTATTATTGCTTTCAAAAAACATTTCCAGTTGCGAGCTTATGAAATCAATAAATTTAGGGTCTTCGATTAAATGAGGGTCCATCCTCCATAAAGGGCGATTAAAAGATGTTTGATCAAGGTCTATGTCAAATGAAACTGGGGTACATCATGAATCAGTATATCATGAATTTTAGAGTTTAGGATATTAGATATAAGATTACTTTCCACTAGATACAAAATCAGTTCAGGTGTATACATTATGTACATGTGAGTGAAATGTATAATCTCTTTCCGCTGGGTACATAAGTCTACCAAATTAGAATTATTAATAAAATTTAAAAAATTCAGAAAATTTCTTGATTTAGATTGTGGAGAGATTTTAGGTGATGATCTATCTAGAGATGTGTTAAGAACACAGTTAAAGTCCCCACCTAAAACAAAAGTTGTTTGGGAAAATTTAGGATTGAAAGAAAAAAACTTTAAAAAAAATTCTGGTTGATCATAATTTGGACCGTATACATTTATTAACGTAATCGGGTAAACCATAAATCTCACCAGATAAAATAATATAACGACCCTCCTTATCTGTTTCAAAAGTGTTTGGTTTAAATGGAACTCCTTTTCAAAATAAAATAGCAACCCCCCTAGATTTAACTGAAAAATTGGATTGATAGATTTGATCTTCCAACTACCTTTAAGTTTACTCTTAGAGTCTTTTTTGAGATGAGTTTCCTGCAGAAAGATTATATCGGAGGAAAGAGATTTTAAATGTGATAATGTCTTACTTCTCTTAACTGGATGATTTAATCCTTTAACATTCCACGAGATAAATTTGAGACCCCTTCTGCTACCCTGAGTTGTTATTTTTTGCTTGATTGAGAAACAGGACAATAATTTTCACTGCTTGTTTACTACTTTGGAGTATTTTAAATAGGCCTCCATCCCACGTTCCCCAAAACTTAAACATTAATCTCGTCATCTAGCCGACTAACTAGAACCCGCAGCATGATATGGAATCACACAACAAATAAGTAAAAGATAATAACAAATAAATAAATAAAAATAAAAATTCTTTTAAATAAAACCTAACAGATACCTTCAAAAAGGGTCAAATGTTAAGTAAACGAATATTTTGTCTTCTGCTGCAGCTTTCAAATCTGTGCATTTTTCAGTAAGTTGCTCCACAGTCTGCTTTAGCTTTCCCAGGTCTTAACCATTGTGTCAGAAGAAGTAATTTCTTAGCGTGAACTTTTATCGTAAGTTAAACCTCCGCAATCGCTGCGCTGGCCTCATTTTTAAATGCAGACAGTTCTCCTATAATAGCGAAGGCTGAAACGTCTTCTTCTGGCATTCCTTCCGCATTAGAGCCAGAGGATATCACAGCCTGGTCCAGAGATTTGTGCGTTTTAGCTGGCCTATTTAGAAAACTGAACAGATTAAGTCCTGAAGTCAGATAGTAGTTTCTAAAAAGTGAAACTATAATTTATTCGGTAGTCACATTAACTAAAAAGATTGTCGCAAAGCAGCTTTACACAGTCAAAAGAATTATATACGTTTGTATGGAATGTGAATGTGTATGAATCAAAATGGTCAGATTTTAATTGACATTACTTACACAGAGTAAGGTATCTTTACTTCCCTAGTGCAGTCTGATAGCTGTAAGGGTTAACCCCTAGAGGGCGCCAAAGCGCCCAAAGACTGTTTGTTTGTTGTGTTTTGTTGTTATAGTTTGTGTGAAGGAGACTTCATTTCCCATAGGGCACCTGGGTCAGGTGATGGAAGCATGCACCTGATCCAGGTCAGTTATTAGTTGAGTTATAAATAGCCTGACTAAAGCTCAGTCAGGCGTGTAACATTTGTTATGGTTGTTTTGTGTTGGTTGTTTTCAGTAAGACGTTCTATTAAAGATTTCTAAGTGCTCTTGGAAAAGAGCTTTTGTTTTTGTTTGAATATATAAATAAAGGAGTTTATCTGGAAGGTCTCGTCACAGCCTCTGCATCTATGCCACAACACCGACACAGACAGCCAGGTCGTGACAATAGCATGAGTTTTGTAGAGAAGGTAGATTAAGGTAGCAGGATATATCTATTTTTCATATATTCTATTTTTTTTTTATTCAACTTTTATACCGCTTCTACTTTGTACATGGTCACATGGGACTGGAGCCTATTACAGGAGCCTTAGTGCACGGGGCACAGCACACCCTGAATAGGGTGAAAATACATTTCAAGGCAACCACCCACACACAAACACACACACACACCAAATGAGCAATTTGGGAACACCAGTTAACCTAATCTGCATTAGGAGAACTACATGCGCACAGACCCAAGGTGGGAATCAAATCCTTGACTTATTTATTTAGCTAAGGATTTTTGTGAATGGATTTGTCTTAGGGAAAAGGGGCAGATCTGTGGGACTCAGGGATGTAGAGCATTATGGTGAACTGGTATATTTGGATGCTGTCTTTCTCACTTTCAATAATAACTCAGGTTTGTTGATGGTGGAGTGACTGGTTGCTTTACTTCCCAGGAAGCCCTTGTGTCTGTGTTTCCTTCTCTCTCTTTTAGTTATGCTGTTATAGACAGTCCTGCTGGAGTCCCTGCTTGCATTCTGCAATATATATACATTCACCTTACACATGTGACTGTGAGCCTACCTAACAGTTCTTTTCTCTTCTTTCCTTCTCTCCTCTCCTCTCCCTATCTTTCTCTGTCAAGCTACACAATACACTCCTGAGCTGCCAGTAATCCAGACCTCCTCTGCCCTCCAGACCTGTCTGACTCATCCTGGTGCCCCGCTTCTGGTTGGAGATCTCAACGTATGGAGGACCCATGTGATCTGGTTGGGATGCATGTGATGACTGAGGATGATTCCACTTGACCATGAATATGGTCTTGAACTTTGCTGATGCGGTCAGCTGTTCTCTGGTGGATTGTGAATTTCAAACAGTTTCGTGCCTAGGCCTCCAATACGAAAGTGGAGTCCAGATAACCTAAACACATCTCATTATGTGAACTTCCAGCCTCCTAACACTCAGTATGACTGCAAATCAATCCCTGTTATCTGATATTACAAAAATGAGAATGGGTTCATCTCAAGCTATATTCCTATTGCCATGTCAGGGAGTTTTTCCTTGCAACCATTGTCATTGGCTTGCTCATCAGACACAATCTGAAAATTCTGAATTATTCATATTTTCTCACACATTTATACTAATTTCCCTAATTTTAAACTATGGATCCATTCTCCCCTACCGTATAGGAGAGAATGGATCCATAGGCGTTCTGTATGAAGCCACGCCTCCGCCAGAGACTCATCTGAACTCTGTGGACAATTTTAAACAAAAACTGTAAATCAGTGACTTGACCTGATCCAAATCTCGCTCTCCATTTGTTTTAATTTATTATTTTTTTTGAATATATACTGTATATAGTTCTAGACATATATTCAATTAAAAGTTTTATACATTTAATTAAGAATCCTTCAAATTTGTTCATAGTGTAATGTAAAAACTGCAACGTCTTTTGCAACTGCAAATTAATTTATATTTTATTGTTGGCCCAAATTTACAGGCGCTAGAATTTGTTGACCATGGTTTGTTTGGCCACCACACTACACACAGTCATGCAAACACTTATCTAAAGAAAGTTTAGGTAGAGAAATACACAGAATTTGCAAGTGACCAAGTTGAAAAACATTGAGATCCCAGATCTTAAGGTCATTCCTCTGAGATTGAGGAGGTAGTCACTATGTAAGATGGTCATCAAGCTTTTATAGTGAAACAGCTTTTATGTGATGTGCAAAGATACTGTGCTTACTTATGCAGTGTTTATAATGTGTACACAGCATTGAGAGATCCATATGACAATGTGAGATAAACAGTGGTGTCAAAAGTATTCACATTCATTACTTGAGTAGAAGTTTAGATACTAGGGTTTAAAAAGACTTCTTTAGAAGTTGTAGTATCAACTAAAGCTTTTTACTCAAGTAAAACTGTAAATGTACTGGTTTTGTAGTGGCCGTTTATCGTACCTTTAACTTTAAAAGCCACTTAAGTTTGCCAACGTTAGTTAATTTGTTTTACGTGTGTTCCAACCTTTGTGTGTGTGTGTTCTTATAGAAACAGATCCACAGCCTTGAGTTGTGAAGATTACACAAATGATTACACATGTCACGTTCCAAGCTCCACGAGCATGGTCAAAAACTTATATAGAGCCACGCTAGGCAAGCACTTCTTTCTAAAACAAAAACAAACAAAAAAAACTCTCCCTTGCGCATGCCCGATAATTCTAATACTATTAACTGCAATAACATAAATTTATGCTTTAAAAACCAAACAACATATTCAGTGGCTCGTACAGGTTTCAAAACTACTTAAAGTATAAAAGTAAAAGTAACGTGAGGGTGGAAAAAAGCATTAAGGATAAAAGCTTAGGCTGTGCCATGGGCCTATATACTGCACTAACACCTCACAAAAAAAAAAGAAAAATGTGGTGTTGTTTTTTTTGTTGTATTTTTTTTAACGCCCATAGTGATTTGGGATACTGTATATGGCAATTGAAAAAGAATGCATCGTAGTACAATGCAAATACATTAAAGAACCATACATGTGTACTACTGAGCATTAACATGTTTTATGGAGAAGAAGATATGATAACTAGCTGCCTATATGTATTTTAATGGTGCAAAAAGTCAAACTTCAGAGGCATGTTATCGGTAACCTTTATTAGAATGTAAATGTACATCCAAGCTTAGCTGCAGGATATATATATATATATATATATATATATATATATATATATATATATATATATATATATATATATTTATTTTTTATTTTTTATTAATCATTCCTGTTACCTTCCTGGTGCTGTTACCTTCCTCACGGGTGCTTGGTTGTGACATTTCGCTTGAATCTTGAGTCTCTATCACGGACATCTTCGTCTACTTATCACAACCATATCAACCGAAAATGCTATTTTATTGAAACGTCCTTGCTGGAGTGTGTGCCGTGACGTCATGTGCAGGTGTGATGGATCGTGTACCAACCAATGGGGTGTCGGAATGGAATGTTTATACTTCTCATCCAACCACAATCAGATTCGCTCCATCCGGATGGCGCGATCTATCCGGATGTTTTTTTTTTTTTTTTTTGAATGACAAGCTAAAATAAAATAGGAGTAACGAGGCTATTTTTAAAATGTAAGGAGTAGAAAGTACAGATAATTGCGTGAAAATTTAAGGAGTAGAAGTAAAAAGTCAGCTGAAAAATAATTACTTCAGTAAAGTATAGATACCCAAAATTTCTACTTAAGTGAGGTAACGGAGTATTTGTTATGCGGCGTCGTATATACTACTAACTGCTCAAACAACTACATATTGTAGCGTTTTTCCGCCGGAAAGAATGCTGGAGAGACGAGTGAGCTTATTTGCTGCCCAATGCAATGGCTGGGAGTACTTTTTTAGGCACACAGCATGTATGGCATGAGCAGCACATTCACACAGGAACCTACATCCAATTCAGCCTCAGCCTGAACCGGAGCACATTTCACATGTCACACAACCCCCCCAGCCCCCCCATACACACAAACAGGGCCGAAGCCACTAACCCAAACACCCTTCCCCATCATGGTAAACACACCGACATCCCCGCAAGGCATGCTGGTCGTCAGCCACCGCCCCGCCCACGCCACACTGCCCCCACCCGAGCTGTGACCGTCCCTGGTCACCACAACTTTGTTTCGGAGGCGTGGAGGCGGTCGGCGCTGGCATTGTGAAATGTGCTCCGGTTCAGGCTGAGGCTGAATTGGATGTAGGTTCCTGTGTGAATGTGCTGCTCATGCCATACATGCTGTGTGCCTAATAAAGTACTCCCAGCCATTGCATTGGGCAACAAATAAGCTCACTTATTGTGTGACGTTGCATGGTGTTCTGAATGGTGGAATTTTGTAGAGTGAAGGTATACTCTTAGGTGGTGACTTTAATATCACATTAAATAATGTGATTGACAGATGGCCTCCTGGTTCTTGTAGTAATACGAATGTAAAGCTTAAAATGTTAATGCAAAGATTTGATCTGATTGATGCATGGAGAGTTAAGTATCCTCACACTAGAGCATTTACCTGGTGTAATAACTCAAGGTCTAAGCAATCGAGAATAGATTTATGGTTAGTTTCCCGTACACTTAAAGACAATCTGGATACTGATATTTTATCTACCCCGTTAACTGATCACAAAGCAATTCGTATCCATATCGATTTACTGCCAATGTCTACTTCTAAAATTCATAACTCTTACTGGAAACTTAATAGCTCTGTAATTAAGTAAGAAACCATTACTTTTACGGTAAAGGAGCTAATTCACTCATTCTGGACTAATGCTAAAGCGGAAAGGATTTATGGGAAACATTAATATTAATATTTATTTATTTTGACTACTCAATTATTAGCCAGTCACATTAAGAATAGTACTTTGCAAGGGGTTAGTGTCATGGGAAGGGAGATCATCATCGGCCAACTGGCCGATGATACTACCCTTTTTCTTAAAAACTCAGATCAGATTCCCTTAGCTCTTAATACTATTAAATTGTTCTCCAATGCTTCTGGGCTTCTTCTTAATATGCACAAATGTGAATTATTGCCAGTTAAACAACTGTCTCTTTCCAGTGTATGTAATATCCAAGTCAAAGAGACAATAACCTACCTTGGAATAGTAATATCCAAAAATCCAAAACTTAGATGCAATTTAAACTTCTTGCCTATCTTAGAGAAAACTAAAAGAAAATTCAATCAGTGGCTTCAGAGAGACTTATCTCTAAAAGGAAGGATTCTCCTTTCAAAGGCAGAAGGCATTTCACCTCTAACATACGCAGCCATCTCTTTAGAACCCGATAAAGCAATATGTAAAAAGATTGATTAAAAATTATGTAACTTTGTATGGAAAAATAAGACTCATTACGTTAAGAAATCTGTTTTATCCAACAGCTACATTAATGGCGGTCTTTTATTGATTTTGCAACGTTTAAACAATACCTTTAAGATTACCTGGTTAAGGAATTACTTGAAAAAATAAAAAAATTTGTAGAGTGAAGGTCCCTTATCAGACATTTCCTGCGTAGGGAGTCAATGTATATGAACTTTCTCTCTGATTAGTAGCGTTTATTAAATAGACTGTTAATGGACAGTTTAGAAGACAACGAGTGATTTATTTATTACAAAAGTGGGTGATATGGAGGGTCGGAACAATGTTTGAATTTTCAATTCGGAGTCCCGTGGGATTCCTATGAGTTAGTTATTGTTCATATTCTTCGCGAAGGCGAGGGAACACATTTTACAAAATAGTAATTGCTTCTGTTGTAGGATTCGACATATTAGCTACAGATTCCGTGCTTTAAGTTTCTTTTTGCAAATTATCACCTGCGTTTTCTACCACTGAAATATTCAGACATTATGTGGACAGTTCTGAATACGCCATGTGATTGAGCAGTGATGATCATTATCAGGGAGAATGAAGCGAAAAGTCCGTCTACACTGAAATGACTTCCTTTTAAACTGAAATGCCTTTCGGTTACACTGAGAATCTCATAGGTAAATGTGCGTGAAGAGTTTGTATGTGTGTGTGCGCGGAAAGTATGTATTTGTGTGCGCGGAGAGTATGTATGTGTGTGTGCGCTCATTTCACATGTAGTTGTTTGAGCAGTTAGTAGTATATATGTGTATGCAAGTGTTTCATATGTGTGTGCATGAGTGAAGTTTGATTTAAGTCCTATACGGTGCCTCATAATTTGTACATCGTTACTTGACACCTCTGGTGATAGTTATTTATGCAAGTCTGTTTCTCAGTTCTTTCCTGACCTTTAGCAAAGCTGCTACAGGAAGAGTACTGTGGCTGTAGAAGCATTGTGTTTTCACAAATCATTTACCTCTCACATAAAATCTTTGCTTTCCTTATTCCAGAGCCCAAAAGAACAATCACTATTTTAAGTGGAATCCAAAATTTCCTGCAGTTTAGGAAACATCGGTCTGAAATAATTGCAGTGCATCAGCAAGCTTTTGTAAGTCCTCTGTGTTTATAAAAGCATGACCGTGTCTGGGCATTACATCAAGAATGTGGAATTGATGGTACTATTGGATTGTATTAAAAAGAAAGAAAAAAAGAAAACTTTATTTTTATATCTAAAATCCTTTACACTTGCAGTCTTTATGCGTTTAGAATTGCTTAACTTCAGGGGTCTCTTAATGATATTGTTGAGTGTTTTTACCATTGCTTATTCCTGATTTAAATTCAAATCAAATCAAATTCAAATTTTATTCGTCACATACACAGTCATACACAGTACGATACTGTATGTAGTGAAATGCTTGTACAACCGCCAGTGACCTTAAAAAGAAAGTAAAAGCTATATATAAGGAATGAATATTAATAAAAAGAAATATGAAAGAAAATAAATTTAACTAGTAAAATAAACTGTAGAAATATGGGAATAAAAAAAGTATATATAAAAATTTTAAAGTGGCAATGGCTGTGCAAATATGCATGAAAAGTGACTTAAGAAAGCGTCATGTGCAATGGTCAGATATATAAATATGTAGTGCATGAATGTGTCAATGATTGTCCAGGCAATGTTTAAAAAGATATTACTCCTGTGTAGTGGTGTGATTAAGAGATCTTATCGCCTGCGGGAAGAAGCTCCTCCTCAGTCTCTCTGTGTTGGCCTTCAGGGAGCGGAATCGCTTCCCAGACCGCAACAGAGAGTCCGTTGTTGGGGTGGCTGAGGTCCTTCACGATCTTCCTGGCCTTGGTCAAGCACCGCTTGCTGTAGATGTCGTGCAGGTCAGGGAGCTCAGTGCGGATGATGCGCTCAGCTGATCGCACCACCCTCTGTAGAGCTCGTCTGTCCTGCATGGTGCTGTTTCCAAACCAGGTCGTGATGTTTCCTGTCAGGATGCTCTCAAGAGTAAAAATTCCTCAGCACCTTAGAGGGCAGTCTGAAGTCTCTCAAGCGTCTGAGGTGGTAGAGACGCTGCAGGGCCTTTTTCACCACGGTGTTGATGTGACAGGACCATGACAGGTCCTGCGTGATGTGAACACCGAGGTATTGGAAGCTGTCCACTCTCTCCACTGGGCTCCTGTTGATGACGGGTGGTCTGATGGTTCCTCTCCTGCTTTGTACTGAAGTCCGCTATCAGCTCCTTTATCTTGCTGACGTTCAGGAGGAGATTGTTCCTGTGGCACCAGTTCTCCAAATTCCCGATCTCCTCTAGGTAGGCCGACTCATCATTGTTGGTGATCAGGCCCACCACGACGTGTCGTCAGCAAACTTGATGATTCATTTAACACATTTAATTTTGCACAAAAGGCATTAATGATGCTGAAAAGAAGATAGAGAAATTGATGTAGGTATTCTGAATGATTTTGGACAGAAGTTGTTGGTCATGGCTTATTCTACATCACTATATCATATACAATATGTAGCTATGGGCTCTTTCATTCTAGTTTTGTAATATTTACAAATGTTGCTCAGGACCATCCCACCAGAGCAGCAAGCAGAGGCTAAAGGACTGGCAGCAGCCCTCACCGAACTGAAAAACATTACCATCCAAGAAAGCCAGGAAGTGGTAAGATCTTTCTCTAAACTTTGATGGTGAGTTCAGTGTGCTGGTTTAGAAATGTTTTATGCTAATGGTCTGTATGTTTTAAGAGGGAAAGCAAAGCTCTTTTTTACTCCCATAAATCAATTCCACTTTGAATCATTCTACCCTTTTCCATTAATCATATGGGACTACATTATCAGACTGAGGTTTGTGTAATTAATCACTTCATTTGGTATTGCAAATAATAACCAAGTAGCGATGGAGAAAGCATCAGCTGCTACAAACTTACTTAAGTTATATTGCCAAGTATATGAAAGCATGCCAAGCAAAAAAAAAAAAACATGTACAGTCCTATGAAAAAGTTTACTTTTTTTTCTCCATGCCCAACTTAAAAAGGAAGGATTACTGTAGGTATGTTCAAATACTTTCACAACACTGTGCATTTGCCAATGGCCATGTCTTTGTGTGTGGGAGTATTTGATTTAACAAGTATAAATTATAAAATACTGTCTTATCTGTATTAGAAAGCCTCAACATTTGGTGACCTAATGGTTCCTAATAAAAGAATGAATAAAAAAAAAAGTCCTTACAGCCCTGTTCTTAAAAATCTCAATTTATTTTTCTCTGTTCCTGCAGAGTGCACCCCAGGAACAGACCACAGAACGCAAAAGCGAAATCGCAAAACTGTCATAGAAACTGGTATGTACAAATCCATTCCAATATAATCACTATGCCAAGGATCCTAAATCTAAGGCTGCAGAAGGGCCAATATTAACTTAATTGGGTAGTGATGTATGAATAATTGGTGGTTTATCTTTAATGCAACCTGTACGTTTAACCCAAAGCTCCTTTTTAGTCTGATCTAGTTGGGGATGTCGGTCAAGTATGCTTATTGCACATTATAGATTTTTCTCCCCTCTTCTTTTTTTCCTTTTTTCTGAGTATTGCTGGGTGTTTAGTAATATTTTTGGTATAAAGCAAATATTTAGAGAGGACTTTTATTTTTTTTAAAGATGCAAAATTTTATTAGATGTTTCCTTAAAGAATTACTACATGTTAGACAATTGTGTTTAGATTTTGGTTGATAAAGTCCCTAATTCTATCATGCACCAGCAAAATTGGGGATGAACATTTTGCAGCTGCATCAATGCGCTCCATGTAGGGCGATGTACTGTACAGTATTTACCTAAAGGATTATATTGATTCGTTGTTGCAGCTCTAATTCTTTTTGTTCAGCTTGAGTGTAGGGGTAAAAGGATTGACTGGACAGGTCCATATATGACTTATCTTTTATGCAGGTTTGAAGAATGGTATACACTAGATACATTTATTAGTTAAGATTTAGTTAAGTTGCGCACGTTTGAACTAGTGTGCCAATGTTGGAAGCTGCATTCACCCACATGTTTGCAGCCACACAACTCGTGAGCTCACTGAAAAGTTGGATTTTGGGGCTTTTTGAGGCATTTTATTTTTATTTATTTATTTATTTTTTTAAGCTTACAGGTGGTGCAGGATTTTAAAAAAAATTCAATCCTACAGGTGGTGCCCTCTAAACTTTCATCCCGTGTGGTTAGAGTGAATTATAGGAATGTAGAAATAATTGACAGACACGTGATTTTTTTTTTCCTGATATTCTCCCTAATTTTGTGTCCAATTCCTCCCCATCACTAGAGGGCTCCCACATTAAGGCTACTACTACCACTCAGTCGGGAGGGCTGAAGACTATCATGTGTTTCCTCCGAACCACGTGACGCCAGCATTTTTTCAAACTGCTTGCTCACGCACCGTTGGGGGTGGCGTAATACCCTAGGACAACAGCGCTATCCGCTCCTTCCGCTTGCGTGTCACAGACGCCCCTGATTGGCTGTAGAGCCATAATTTTATGTGGGAACACTAAGTACCTTTCATCCCTCCCCTTTGAGAGAGCTCGGCCAATCAGCTCTCTCTCTAGTGTTTAGTTAAATGTAGTCCATTGCTAATAACATATTAAGAAAAGCATTTAAACATTTTTTAAAATTGTAATTAAATGTGGAACAATCCAATATTGAATCTGCATATTTATAAAATCGTGATGCTTATGAAGGGTTGTCAGAAAGGGCATCCGGCGTAAAGCCTGTGCCAAACTAAGGATCAAGTGTCTGCTCTGCCGACTCCTTGCTGGGAGCAGCTGAAAGACAACAACGTCACCTACAGTAGGATTCATGATATCATAATCTGGAGATGACTGGTGATTTCAATGAATACTTTAATACACAGATGATTACCTGTAGTAGGAATGTTAATGAGGGAGAATGCTACCACTGTAGGTGCTATGTAATCTTATGTATTGGAACATATACTCTGTTTTTAATAAAATCTAAAGACTGAGGTTAAAAATGAATGAAATTCATGGCTTTCATGTCTACACTGCAAGACTGGTTGGTTTGACTTGCTTCTAGTTTCATAATACTATGCCAGTTTCTGCTTTCTGCAGTAGAAAGTAGGTCTGGTGCATTGCACACCTTGAATTTATATTCCTCTATAGTCCTTGTCGTGTCCACCAAATTGAGATATATGCACTGGCTACATCAAATCCTCACTAGGTTATAATTAGTGTGCTATCTGGTGCATCATCCTGGTAAATTCTCCTGCCTATAGTTGTTACTGGATGTCAGGATGGGGAAAAAAATTGTATGTTTTTAATTCAACAATATTGATATTTAATATCGTCTTCATGGATTTCTTCAATGGTGTTCATTTTTTTGCCGTTAGGTTTGTGTTTTTCATGCCTTTGAGATAATCGTGTTAGAGTTGCAAGGCTTTACTTGTCATAATTCTATTTTTTTAAAAGCATACAAGATTTAATGTACATGAATGTCTTTTCACTGTAAATCTAAAATAACCTACTTTACACTTAAAATACATGCACTGTGTTTGTAAATAGACAAACATGAAGTTGTTGGTGTAAGTTTAGCTGGTGTAATATTTAAACAAGCATATGAGTAAACCCAATGGATGAGTTCTTCTCACTGAGCTCATTTATCCTGTGCTGAATCATTTCTACCCTGCTGGGTGTGGCCACCAGGAATGATTAGAAAATAAATGTTCTGAAGATATTAGGGTAATATTAAAAATGTGTATAATTCACATTTTCCGGATTAATTTAATGATAAAAGATAATTGGTACAATATGTTCAGTGTAATTAATTTTTTTTTTTTATCATCTTAATTTCCTCATGGAAATGTGTCGCTAGAATCGAAACCTAACTACGCCTGGATCAGGGTTGCCAAGGTTGAAAAAAGTTTTTATTCTTTAAAATAAACAATATGGTTTTCAATAGCTGTGACAGATATGCCTGATAACATGCTGTATAATCAGACAAGCAGAAATAGAATGGAGTAAAAGTAAGGAGGTGATTAAATCCCATGCTGATTAGATTGTATCTATAACTGCTTATTTAGAAAGGTCCATTAAAAAAAGACATTAACTTCCTTGTTCCTCTTATGATCGGGTCAGAATTTGGTGTCTTGTGTCAGTTTTCTTGACAGACTTATGGTTTGTTATGCTTTATGGTTATGAAAACCACACAGTATTATGAACAGTATTGCTACGCCACGATTTAGACGTTTTTTAATGGCTACTTTGAGCATGATTCCGCTCCGAATCTCAAATTTGACAAACAGGTTGCCTTCCCCATACTGCCCGTGTTGTTAGCCTTTTGGCTGCTTCCATTAAGGGCTTGCCACTGCAGACCATCCGATCCACACACAACTTGGCACAGGTTTTACCAACTACCCTTTCTGGGTCTACCCTCCCATTCTGTCTTGGCTTCGGATTAGCACTGCATCCAGTGTCTGGGGTTTGGGAGTTGGGCGGTAATTAAACCCAGGCCTTCCACATGGCAGCCTAGAAACCTAAGCCAAAATCACTGAGCCACCCCCCGCCCCCCTTCCCTATTACTGGATATAACTTAAATTAAATACCTGTGGTAGAAATGTGTTTTAAGCTGTTTTGAGAAAAAAGGGAAGCTCTAACTCAACATTATTATATAACATTATTATAGTGTTTTTAATAAAGTGCTTAGTAGGTATAATTGGGTGACATGGTGGTGTAGTGGTGGGCATTGTGGTCATGGTTCAATTCATGTTCTCCCCATGCTTAGTGGGTTTCCTCTGGGTAGTCTGGTTTCTTTTCAGAGTCCCCAGAGGAAATCTTCCAAGTGTGTGCACTTGACATGCTTTGTAATGGATTGGCACACAGCATCGTTCCCCAAAGCTCCTGGGACAGGATAGCCGGTATAGAAGGTGAATGAATTTTATCATCGAACCACTTGCATGTCTGTGATGCTATTCCACAGAGGGGGAAACATATTGATCTGGCAACCCCGGTGTAGGTGTGTGCTGCACAGCTCCTAGAGCTCATGTTACAGTAGAAGACTAAGGAGCGTTTGAGAGCTCAGACAGAAGAGAGCAGGAGATATTCAGCATGGCCTCGTTCATCGCAGCTGTGTTGGCCTTTACTGCTAGTTTGATATTAACCACAATGGGTAAGTGGAACGTGTCAGTGAGTGATTGCGGATTTTATTTATTAAGCAAAGATTTTGTTTACTTATTTTGATTTTATTTAGCAAAAAATTATTTACACAAGCAGCTCATGAGCTTCACCGTGTAAAACGAACAGGTTAGAACTCAATAAAACCACAACACCCAGACTTCTGTCGCAGAAGTAAAAAAAGCACTCAAAAAAAAGTCAAACAAACAAACAAAAAATGTCCAAAACAATTTTTTTTGTTTGTTATAGTCTGTAAATATGATATAAGCTCATAATAACAGATTCATCCAACGTTGTAGTGATTAATTGTTTTATTTCAGTACTGGCCAGGGGTAGCTCAGTGGTTAAGGCATTGGACTACGGTTCAGAAGATCCCGGGTTCAAACCCCACAACCGCCAAGTTGCCACTGTTGAGCCCTTGAGCAAGGCCCTTAACCCTCAACTGCTTAGATGTATAATGAGATAAACATGTAAGTCGCTCTGGATAAGAGCGTCTGCCAAATGCCTAAATGTAAATGTATTTCTTCATTAGTAAGTTAAAATGTTTGTTGAGGCTTTTTTATGTTACATATTTAATCACAGAGATGTAATTACGTGTTTGAGGTGGTAAAAATGTGGCGTTCCTGTATAATCCTACAGATGGCATGCTCTGAACTATTCACACATTGTAAGCTTTTCAGGTTTATTCCTCATATAATTATTAGTTTTGTTTTACAAAATCTGAAACAAAATGCATATAAAATTGGGATGTTTATAAAATCGTGATGCATACAGAATCTCAATAAAAATTAAATCAGAACCTAGGTATCAAGATAATATTAAATATTGTATTGATCAATTCCTGTTTCCACGATATATATCACAGTATATATACTGTGTATATACATACTGTACTGTGTGTGAGAACGCTACCTGCTCCTGTATCTCGGCCTGCCTTGCTCATCTTTCCTAACTAAATATCTAAAAAAAAAATAATAATTTCACTATGATGCAAAGGTACATGTGACAAATATTTGATCTTAATCGTAAATGTTTCATGGACTAAAAAGAAAGAAGAAAGGAGATGTCTCTTGTGCTGGTTCCTTGATCACAATCCTTTTTCACCTGATCATTACACAGCTCCAGAAGTTTAACCCGTTTATTTTGTATGTATTATTTGTATTATTGCTTAAATATTTATTTCTTATTGCCTTTTGTTTTTTCAGCTGATAAATGCGATGGCTACAAGGATTTATTTGGGAATTATCAACCACCCAAGGAATGCGGGACTATGTACTGCTGTGGTAAATGTGAAAGTCGGTACTGCTGTCCATCTTCTTTCTTACAATTTGTTGACTTCTGCAAAAAGTAAGATCACGAATAAAAGCTTTTCCAGATAAACATTAATGACACCTTTATTGTAAATAATTTAATGCTTGTTTTAGCTTTATTAGGTGGTACAGAATTGAATCAGTCAGCTTTCTTTTCCCACCTTGCTGATGTACAGCCCCCAGACTACGCAAGTGTCTGTACACAGCTTCCTGTAGGCCTGTTATAAGTGGGCTTGCAAAATCAATCCATTGTTTGTGTTACTTTCATTTTCTTTACTCATGTAAATAACAAGCACAATTCACCACCAAAAAAGTCTACACTGTACTAGACAGATGTGCTAAATGTGAGCTGGATCTTTCCTTGTTATATTTACAGGAAACCATTTTTTATATACAATAACCGAACACTTTATAAGGCACACCTGTTTGTCTGTCATCTGTCATTCATCTTTCAGCAATGCAGTGTTTAAAACCCTGCAGATGAAGGCCCCTAGCTTCAATTAGGTTTCGCATCGATTTGAATGCAATGCTACCACCATCATGTATAATAGTGGCTACGGTGTTGTTTGGTTTTAATGCCTCATATGTTTAAAACATTTTCAGAAAGTTTTCTTTGTTTCTGTAAGCAGCTGAAAACTTTAGTTCAGTTGTTTGGTAATGACTCCAAGTGACATCCTTCTTCTCAGATTTGCACTGAGCTCTGTGGATTTCCTATCGTACTTTGTTCTGGTCAGTCCAATGAGTGCTGTCAAACATACCCTTTTAATGTTGGCACAGAGTACCAGCTGTAGTCAGGCATCATCACTAGCAGGAAACTGAGAGGCATTGGGCTTGGCAAATTAAAAGACATTTCTTCTTTTTTTGTTCCTTGTGTTAATTATCAGGAACAATCTCTTGTTCTGCTTTAGGATGTTTTACGCAACACTGCCTTGTGACCTTATAAAGAAATATAGGAAGAAAACATGAGTTTAGAACTGTTACAGTTAGTTCTATACCACCAGTCAAAAGTTTGGGATCATCTTCTGATTAAATTTTTGTATCAAGCACCATTATAAAACTGACTCTTATGAAGACGGTCCCAGGAAAGAAAGACCAAAACTTATCTCTGCTGCAGAGAAGTTGTTCATTTAGAGTTACCAGCCTCAAAAATCACAAATTATAGCAGATTAGAGCTGTTATGAAGACTTTACAGAGCATAAATAACATACACATCTCAATTTGGAACCCTATAGCATTGTACCCAGTAAAAGAAAACAAAAACTGAAAAGACCATGAAATGAAAGGTGTTTTTTTTCGACAACAAGCGATCCAGCGATCTCCGGATGATAGGGCGAGCGCTTTATCACTGCGTCACTCGGAGGCACCCGAAATGAAAGGTTTTTGTCATAATTTTTTCCATAAGCACAGACAAATAAATTAATTCTAAAATGTTGTGGTAGATGGTCAAAATGGAAATGATATAACAGGAGATGCATTCCAGTTATCATGAAGTCTGTGTTAAGGTTGGAAACCGTTTACTGATGGACTTGGGTACAAAACTGTTTATGGCAGTTCATCAGAGCGATTGCAGTCATAAGCCGTCATAATGAAGCTGCATCAAGACTACATGAGGTGAAACATCTGATTTCCACACATTTCTGTAGTACCACAAATTTCTCACTTCGATGCGATTTAATTTAGAATTGATCTTTGAATTGTCTTGCACATATCGGTGCCTTGTGAAAAAATTTCAGCCAATAAGAATCAAATAAATAAAATTTCAGCCTATACTTCTTGCATTCGAAAGTAAAATAATGGAAACTGTTAGACACGCAAATAGAGCCTGAAATTGCTAAGTCAATCCTCAATCTATATTCACTATGAATGTACAGTAATTTAAATTGGTCATTTAATAAATATAAATATATTTCCTTGGCATTTCTTAGCATAACATTTTTGTCCTCTGCAATAATTGCTTCTGCTAATGAATGCAGGCTGTGGTTCATGTTGCTCTGAACTGGATCAGTTGAAAAACAGGCCGAGTATTACCTCATGACATAATTTTTTAATGTGTTTGATTTTTTGATGGCAAATTATCTTTTTAATCATTGACCTATAGTATACCTTTTATAATTTCTGATTATTTGAACACGGTTTGTTGTTGAATCAGTTCATTGTAATGTCACAGAGGATAAGGATTAAATTATAACAGTTTTTAATGGATTTCATCATTCCTTTTCAGGTATTCAGAGTTCAGCACTACCCATTTAGCTGCACCTATTGCTTTCGGTGTTTTGATTCCTTTTTTCACCATTATCACCATAATTATAATTTGCTGTAATTACCCCTGCTGCTGCTTGTACAAAATGTGCAGAAAACCCACATGTAAGTAAAAAAAAACCTGTTTAATTATAATAGTATCTGTCTGCTTACGACTCACAAATTGTCTGTTTATTTGTTGTACACTTTTCTGACCACCAACATTAGCATCTTAATGGCGGCAATCTGACTGGCGGTCCTGACAAAAAATTTTTTAACATGGTGACTCAAGCATTTCAGATCAATGAATAACTGAGAAAAAAAGTCAACAGTATTTATAAGATTTCTTTTAAAGGGGTATATATTTAAAACAAGTAACATTAGTATGAATAAATGTGAATGGAAGTTTGCAGTCGCAGTCAAATGGCCATTCCTGTGAAAGTGGTTGTTTTTGACTATGTTTGTTTAACTATATCAGGATCTGTAGCATGATACATCTTTGGTTTGATCAAAGAGTCACGGCCCTTAAATTTCTTCTCTGCAGAGTTGTTGTGTTAGATAATACATATTTGTTGGTGGTTTCTGAGTATTACACAACGTCTTAGACATGAAGCACAGGAATGTGACTCTTACTACCAAAGCCGTTAGAATATAGTTCACACAATACCATACTTTTTGAGAAAAAAGTTAAATAAAAATAGGATGAATAACTGCTCCAGTTCCAGCTAAATTTACTGTTCAGACTAGGGCTGTATAATTTAATCAGTTATTTGATATGTTTTGATATCTGTTAACGTTTTAGTTGATGAGTCAGTTCTTTAGAATCAGAATGCGCCTTTTGACCTATTTAGAAAAACGTTAAATACCCTAAAATTGTGAAATACATAAAAACACAATTTCTATAGAAAATGCAAATCGTTTTGTTGGAGTATTGTTTCTTTTTCTACCTTAAATTTTATGCACAGTTCATGAAATACCTTCACCTACTGGACTGGAGTGTGATGCAGCATATTGGCAGAAAAAATAGTTTTTGCTTTGTATGCGACATGACATTTTAAAAATTCAACAAAACAAGTTGTGCAGCACTTCAGTGCATATGTAATACATTTAGTAACTTTTAATATATTAAATCCTTTAAGAAATATAGTTGCTAGAGACAAATCAGGCAATCATTTGTGCTATGGAATTGAAATGAAAATCACACTGTCCAAAAGTCTAGACAGTCCAGCTAAATTCACAGCTCTGGTTCAGAACAAATTGTGATCTGTCAGCATGAGTTTGAATATTTTTATAAATTATCTATGCTTCATTTATGACTCACAATTCACTTTGAATTAGACCGCGCTTGTAATGTAACTCGGCCACTGCCGTGCCTAGGCAACCATAGACACTTCTTCATTTTATAGGGTGCCATCAGTTTTGTTCTTACAGAAAGCGTATTCTTATTTATCTTAATTTATGAAATTGTTTTTGTTTAACGTGAATACTGAGTTTCACATATTTATCATTTAAGTCGCGTTTCTTGTGTAAATATGTACACATTTTTGCAGTACAGCACATGTACACATTTTTGCAGTACAGCTGCAAAAATAAAACACAACAAAACAATAATTGTGTTCAGTTTGTGCCGCTAATTGATCTAGTCCTACCAGTTTGTCTGGAATCCACAAACTGGTAGGACTATATTAATTAGTGGCACACTGATCATCTTCAGTAGATAATTGTAGCCTACTGGTGACTCAGAGGTTAAAGGGTGTGGATTACTGATTCAACTCCTGGCAAGGCTCTTAACCCTGTAAGGTCCCTGTAGCTTTTTCAGTTCTATATTCTGTTAGCTGCAGTGGAACAAAACATTTCAATTCCTTTAAAAACTACTAGTCTACATACTAAATTTCTTGCAGTTTTACTCATCACAGGCGGGATATTGCTTAATGCAATACTTGTGGTATCTGTTGGCCCTGTCGTCTTGTTCTTTTGGTTCAGATTTGGTTCAGTGGACTTGTTGGGAATGTGCCTAGGATAGAAGTATTCAAGGATCTGTGGGATTTCACAGTCACTCTGACTCTTGTTTTCCAAGAAAGCCTTACTGGAGTGATTACATACTTGCTATGCAGGAAGTGGTCACATAATAAAGGGTCATATTTTCCATAAGAGGCCGTTTGCTGAACATGACAGTGGGCGGACCTTTGATGACGTGTCTAACATGTGTTTGTGTGTAGTAGTTGTTTTATCTTTCTCTTATTAATTGTTGGCTTTATAAGATCTCAGTAAGATTTTTAAAAATATATTAAACCTATAATATAATGTCTAGACCACGTACTTGAGAAGTTATGCGGAAGTATCGTTTTGATATGTGAAACTCTTTCTAATTTCATTAAAATTATTTTCAGGATGTCAGGCTGCATGCTTTGAAGGGTGTTTCCTTTTTGTAAACATGTCAGTTTAATGTGAATGATCTCACTCAGTGTCTGACACCCAAGTTTCCGGAAAGTTGAATCAGTTTTGTTTGTTTCTGCTTAAGTGTAATGTGTTGCCTTTTTACTTTTGGATAACATGTATGGTGGCTTGGGCCACTGACAAAACATCTATATTTCAGTGTGATTAGTCTTTTTACAGTATTAGTATTAAATTAGCATTTATTTTACTTTCACTAGACCTTCATTTGCAGGTTTGTTAAACTGCAAAAAGCTACTTCTAAACTATTTTCAACACAACATTTCTTATGCTGAAAATAGATTCTTACGCTGTCAGAGAAGATAACTGGGAAATTGATGGTGAGAGGATTAATTTTAAACTTTTTGACCTCCCTTTACAGCCGTGGTTGCAACGACAACAACCACAGTAGTAACGCAGTTCCCTCAGCAGCAGCCTCCAAACCCTGCAGCTCAGAATCCGCCCCACCAGCCAATTTCTTCAATTTCACAGCCTGGTTACCCTGTCCAGCCCGGGTATGGAACCCCTGCCCCGTATCAGGGCCAGCCTTATGCACCGGGACCGCCTCCACCGTACCAGGAGAGTGGTAAAAACAGATTTCCTTCCAAATCCAAACTGAATTTATAGACAAACTGCATGGTGTTTTAGATACCCATTAAGAAGTTAACAATTTCTTGGTTTTTTTTTTCTTGGCAAATATTTTTATTGAAAAAAGAAAACAATACAGTACTTGCATTTACAGAAAGGGCTCATATTCCAAAACACTCGTAAACCAAATGTAATTTTCTCATAAGAAATAATGGAAACTTAAATTATTCATTCTACAGCCCAAAAAAATATATACATAAACATAATTAATTCAAAATATTAAGTAAAAATAAAACAAATTAACCTGCACGTTACCTTTCAAAAAACTTAAAAATAAATTCTGGCAGATAAGCGTTTCCCTTTTGCATGCAGGCACTGTGTATGTGTGTGTGTGTGAGGCTAGAGTAAGTGAAGACTCTTGCTTTCAGCCCCTCCTGTCTCCCTTTTCTCTTCTTACACATTAAAACTTTCTTCTCTCGTTTAAATACACTCACACATTAACGTAAAGACTGTTGTTCTGTTCTAAATTATTAAAGCTTCTTCCGCTTTTTTTTTTATGTTGCTTGCGACAGTGTAACAGCCCGTTAATTCATGCTCGTCTAATGATAAGATGGACAAACTCGTCGATGCCCGTTTTTTTATTTTCTGCATTGTCAGGTTAAATATCTTTAATGTACAGACACGCCAACTTTACAGTTTTATTATATGTGTAGAAGATTGATACAAAAAAAAAGTCTCAGGTAGAACACTCAGGTGTGTTCGTGTCCATGCTGTATATACAGAGTTTTATAATAGCCACCAGGTGTTTTGAGGAGAACTACCAATGCCTGTTGGTTTGTATACAACCTGTAATATATTTACTGCACTGTTAATACTCAAAATATGCTCATTTACCTGGACAGAAAGTGAGTGCGCTAAATAAGGCATGTTTTAGGATGGAAAACTGAGAAAAGATGACTCCTTACTCATGTGAGATGGAAGGGGTGCAGGTTTTCAGAGTGTCGATTAATTTTGGCTGCACAGCTGTCAATCATTTCAAGGTCAAACACTGGATTGGCCTATCTATTTTTATTTCTTATGTATAAGCTTTTTTTTTAAGGTCACTGGCGGTCGTATAAGCATTTCACTGCATATCGTACTGTGTATGACTGTGTATGTGACAAATATAATTTGAATTAGAATTTGATATTGTTACTCGGGAAAAAATAATAAAACAGTATTTTATGTATTTTTTAACTGTTAACCCATAGCAGTCTAATATGATTACAAGAAATATACAGATAGTACTCAAGCGGTATTCTGGTTTTACCGCCACACCTCACAGCGGCAGCATTTGGGTTTGTGCATTTACAGTACTGGCTTTTACCGCTGAATGGCGCTATATAACTATAGACTGACGCCTCGGGCATCAGTTAAGTCTCTTAAGGATTAATGAGCCGCAGCTCCTTTAGAGCTGCACATAGTAGCGGATAACAGCAAGTGAAACATTGTAGTTAAACAAATTCATAATCACACTACTAAAATTACAGTACAAATGTAAAATTCAAATTTATTTCAATCTTATTAGGATTGAATTTAAGCAACATTTAACATTAAGTAATGTTTAAAGTGAACGTTAAAACAGTGAGCCTTTAGATTGTATTATGTGTAATTAGAAAATCTACGCATATATGGTTTTTTGTCATCTTATTTTGAGGTCTTTCATTTTATTGTGAATTTATTAACTGAAATTAACAAAACTAAATTACCATAAAAATTCCAAAATTGTCAGGACGTGCTACTGCGTCAGTAGATGTCGATGTGTTTTTGCATTATTATAAGAATTAAATGCAGAAGAATGTTATGATAATCATAATGTTCTTTAATAAATAATAAAAACGTTTTAACAAATTACATTTTTACATCCCTGTACCCCCGTTGCGCTGTACCACTGCCGGCAAAATCTTATAAAATTTAAGCGAAACATTAAACAAATTTACAATCACAGTACTAAAATTACAGTACAAATTTAGAATTTTAATTAAATATGGGCATTTCTTAGTTCCATCAAATTTAAGCAAAGCAAATGTTAACCCAGTGAGCCTTTATATTTTATCATGTGTAACACTCGCCCGCCAGAAAACTCTGGGTGTGTATCAGAAAAAGTGGGTGAGCCACAGGTGTTGTCAGATTAATGGGCAAAAATTATATAATAAAACTATATAAGATACATAGCCTAAGTCTACTTTTATTTAAGTGCACGCACAATAATGACAAAGCGTTAAGATGTAAAATAATGAAAGCAAACAGGGATAGAGCGCTGTTCTGTATCGGTTTCTGTGAACTTGAGCGCGTCCGAAACTCTGTGTATACTCGCCTCACAGACGTAAAAAATATATACTTGCAGAAAGCGAATTGTCTGCTTTTATATAAACTAATGAAACAAAAAAATCCAGCTTATGCAATTCGTATGAAACGTGACTTATTGGCACATCTACTGCTGCGGAGAGGATGTGATGACACGATCACCTTCATCACAGCTGAAACCAGACATCAGCTTATCAATGAATTATTAAAATGACCAAAGTAAGTTTCCTTGCCGTTTTCCCTGACACATTTATAATCATTAGTCTACTTCTGCCAGTGTGGTGTTTCTTAACCCCACCCGCATTAAAACTGCGTATTCAGAGAAAGGCTCGCCCGTGAAAGGTTTGCGCGCGTGGTCCACTACACAGCAAAAAAGTTAGTATATTATGACTGAAATAAGGCGACTCACATCGGCGTGCGTTTCGCACAGCGCCGCAAAAACAGCATTTATTTAACAAGTATAAATTTGTGTTTGTTGTATTTCTGGGAAAGAGAAATCTCCTATAAATCGTATTGACGCGCGCGTTCATCTGACTTTAGATCAAAACTCGGCAAAGTGAAAGAGCGCACACGCGCACCGTGGGTTCACACAAAAATGTTTTTATAAGCCCTTGAGCTGTTGTTTGTGCTGTTTTCTTTAATAATAACAATAGACAGATAGAAACAAAGAGTCGTCTAAACGAAATTAATTCCAGCAGTTTTGCAAAATGTTCCTTTGTCAAAGACAAATTGGCCACAGCAGAGTGCACGGAGAATTATTTCCTCCCTAAGTCTTTTCTGAAAAGTCAAAGACTTACACTCCCCTTTGAAAAAGTTACACCCAACAAATTGTAACTTATTATTATAAAGTTAATAAGCATACTAGGACCTAGTCATGGGCTAATATGATATTCTAATATTTTAATAACCTTAAGCAAAAAATATCAGTTTCACCGTAATGAGATTACAGCTCTAAAATTTTATTTAATTTTTCCCCATTAATCTCTTTTATTTTTAGCATATTTGCTCTATAGCATACAGCATATTTGTACATAAATGCAGCCCATTTTATTTACCTCGCGATTTTGAATAGATCTACAGTACACAATTAAGGAATACTGGAGCAAGAATATAGATGTGATACCAGCTATATTTAATTACAGCACTGTGCTAAAATTTAGCATTTTGCAATTTTGCATAAAATTAGTGTTAGGGAGAAACCAGCTAATTAGCCATGTTATCTGCCCCGGTAGCAGGTCTGTATTTCGAAAGCGATAGTTACACTAATGTTAAAACCAGTCATTTCAAGACCTAAGCATGACGTTATGTTTAACAAAGTGTCACGCTGTCATGGGTGATGCTTTCGTAGATGTGAAAGCATATTTCGACGTGTTGCTTTCCCTGGCAGTCACTTGATGACCTTTCCCCTTCGAGCCATGGCCGTCTGTGTTCTGTCAGTACCTGAAAAATTCAGCCGACGGCTTGGGAATCACTTCCTTCAGCCCCCATCATAAACAGCTGACTGTTTGCTTGGCACCAACCATGGGAGTGTGGGTGTGGTCGTGTTCCATAAATGGAAACACTTATCTGTCGAGATTTATTTTTACTTTTTTAAGTTAACGTGCAGGTTAATTTGTTTCATTTTTACTTTATATTTTGTGTTAATAATTTTTATGTATTTATTTTTTGGTGCTGTGGAACAAATTATTTTAATTTCCATTATTTCTTATGGGAAAATGTGCTTTAATTTACGAGTGTTTTGGAATACGAGCCCGCTTCCGGAACGAATTATGCTCGTATTCCGAGGTTCCACTGTATATATTCTGTATAATATGCTTGTCAGTCTCTTTATAATAGGTATGTAATAAAATAGACTAAAAACTTGTAGTATGTTAACTCACCTTGCTGTCACTAGCTTACATCATATTGAATATAAATTCATATTTCCTTTCATGTTGGCAAAGTTAAGGCAAAAGCTGTGCAATCAGGCAAATCAGTCTGCAGTAACCAATACAGTGTGACTATTTTTACTACAAGACTTAATGTTAATAATAAGAACTATTTTATTTACCGACAGTAAGAAAATAATATGAGGAATTCAAACCAAAAAGGTTTTTTTTTTTTTTTTTTAAGTAGTGAGTTACATTTCTTCATGGTTGTATACCTTTTCTGATGCGGCATACATCCTGACTAACTTACATTAATAAAACTAATTGTTAATTTTTTCTTAATTTAAAACACCCACTCATCTGAAGACTGATCCATAACATTGATTACACAGTGATTTCAGTACACAATGTGGCTGTGAACAAATACAATAATTAATATCTGGCATGCCAGTCACAGCTTCACAATAATACGTTCATGTTGGTAAGGACAGCAGTGTTTAGCCTTTAACTGTTGTCATTTATAGTTTAATTATTATTATTTTCCTCTGTGTCTCCAGGAGGATATCCTTCACCATACAGCCAAGCCGCCTACGTTGCCATTCAGCCTCCGTACCCTCTCAACCTCCCTGTGCAGGCCGGCTACGCTCACCCTCCTCCCCAGCCTGACTCTAACAATGCTCAGCCTCCATACAACCCAGCCGACATAGAGCCGCCCAAAACCGAATACTAAACCACAAACGTCTGACACAACACCACCATGGCTGGATTACATCACACCTACACACTTCCACTTTGCTCACACCAGTCCTATATGGGCTATATTTACCATAGAAAGTCTCAAACACACGACTCGAGTACTCCTCAAGATGTGATCAAATAATTTTTCTCAACAGATAATTACAGCGTAAGGACTCTTTAAACCACAATATAAACTCCAGAGATAAGAAACCACATGTACTCCAGAGTTTTTCATGGAAAATGTGAGACATATATATATATATATATATATTTAATTAGTTTCCTTATAATTAGTCTTGTGTTTGTTTTGTCTGGCTAATTCGGTTCTTAGAGCTCACTTGTTAAAGATTAGTATAGCGAAATTGAGTTGTCTAGGATTATTGCGCTTTCGTGTGTTGGTTTAAAAGGCGATATGCATCGACAGTAGAAACACTGATCACAAGTTCTCCGATTGGTTGAAGAAATGGAAAAAGAGCGGCTCAACTTTTTTTGTAACACGTGTTATGCGCTGAAATGCCCCCCTGCCATGGATTGCCCCCCTACATAATTGCTATCAAATATTATATTAGAACATAAATTCATAAGTTAATGGTTTACAAATTACAAATTACATGAGACAATAAAATAAAATAAGCAATATGAAAATAAATATGTTGTATATGAAAAAATTGAAATATTATGTATCCTTTCATATTGTTTATCTTATGCAATGTACAGGTACTGTAACAACTTAATTTTGTGTGCTTAATTTTTTGCCTTGTTAAATCATTAAACTCATTACTTTTTTAATATGTGAGGCAACTCACATCATTACTAATGATGATGCAAAATGGCCAGAATCTGTGCATGATGCCAGAATTTTCCACAAGTCATCATTATGCCAGATATTTCAGCAGGGTATGTTTAATTTGCTCTATACAATGTTTTTTTCTATTTATTTATTTTTTTTATTTAAATATATTAGTATTGTATACTTGAATCATTACAGGACAGTACAATGGTTACTTGCAGGGGGACAGAGGATACCCTTGTCTGCCCTATTTAATGACACCCTACCCTGATCCTGGACCACAGACATGCTTTAACCTGGCTCACAGCCGAACTCGGGCCAAGGTGGAGATGACCATAGGGATCCTCAAGTCTAGGTTTCAGTGTCTGCGTGGGCTCTGGGCCAATCCAGAGAGGGCATGCAACATCACAGTGGCTTGTGTTGTGCTTCACAACATTGCCACTATAAGAGAAGAGAGCCCCCTTCCTTGTATTGAAGATGGCGCAGAGGAACCTCTACATATTTTTAATTACTTTTCTTAAATTTTTGCAATGGTCTGCTGCGCAGTTGATTTCTTTATTTCCTGAAAAACAGTAAAAGTAAAATGAAATAAAAGGTGTTTTTTTAAACGACATTGCTTTATATACACAACACTTTTAACATGCAACAGATTAATATATGCACAAGTTCTCACCTTAAGGCGACGCTTCAGTAATTCAATTTCTAGTGTTGCTTTTTTAATGGATAGCCTTTTCTCTTCCATTTAAGGTCCATCTTCATGTCACATTTTCTTATTTGTTTTTGAAGATGGACATTGTACAGCTCCTTTGCTGGCAACTAGGAAGGAAACTAGGATTTATTATTAAAAATAATTTAATAAATAACATTCTGTCAGACAATAAAATTAAAATATGGACAACTGCACACAAATTCTTACATTGATTAGATTGTGCATTGAGGTTAATCCGTGAGCAAATCCCCCAGGTATGTACTGTGAAAGAACAATGACAGTTTGCTATTCTCTAATGTAAAAAGGGGGCATGCATTATAATAGTATGCATCCTACCTTAGTGGATGTACCAGCATTGTCCACTTCTGTCACAGCAGATGTGGTCTCTACATCTTTATCCTTCAGTGAAAATATGCAAGTATACGTTTTCTGGCAATAAATAAATAAATGCAACTAAACGTACCTGACAACAAAACAACTGTGACAGACTGTTCTTTCTGGAGTGTCTAGTTAGTATCTATAAGAAAATACAACCCATATAATTCTCAAGATTATCAAAGAAAAAAACAATAATGCAGGAAAAAACATGACAAAGTAATACAACTAAGATCACAGTAGCCTACACATCATATGCAGTTAAATAAAGTAAGCCTGCATAAAAACATAAAGCATGTTCAAAAGCCTTTAAGTGACAGAGATAGTAATTTATTAAGTCGTACAATAAAAATAAATCATAGTGGTAAACTTGTTTATGTTAGTGTTAGTGTCACTGGTCGCCCTTTATTAAGGGACAGAGCCAGCTCCTCAGATGGGGTGGTGCTGGGCCCCTGCCAGTTACTGTAGATGGGCTTCAGCCGTCTTTCTATTAGCTACAGGACAGAAAGCATATACTAAATCATGTTTAATAAAAAGTTCAGTGATTGTGTAATCAAATATTACCTTTTTGCAGAATGTTTGTGTTTCATTTTCTCTTGGCTTCTGGCTCCAGAAGGATTACACCTTATTAAATAAGAAACCATAAATTCCTAGTCAGTATACATTGGTATTTTAACCTTAAGAAAAAAATGGCAGGAAAAGTAAATGCTTTCATTTAACAGCCAGAAGGATGTGGATAGGGTGTTTAATTATTTTGCATTATTATAAAAGGGGAGGCGATGTCAAATTTGCAATTTAATACACTCAGGCATTTACTCTGTCTGTTATTTTTTGCCAAGCCGGCTCTCTTTGCTTTTTTTTTTTTTTCATTATTATTGGCTTGAATTCCTCATATGCGTGCATTAAAACCTCTGTGAAGTATGCCGCTCTCTTTTTCCATTTTGACTCGTGAAATCTGTGATCCATTGAAAATGTCTTTATGAATGCACCATGCACGCGCACTAACTCTGGGTAACCAGTAGAGGGTTGATTAAACTTACTCTTATCAGGTGTTTTGGAACCGACATACTCGTGGTATGCGGGTTTGGGGTTAATCAACCCAGAGGTTAAGATTAACCAAATGGTAGGTTAACCAAGCTTTCTGGAATACCCCCCTGGGGTCCGTTCCTCATACGTCGTTTGACACATCCGAGATAAACTGACACATCTAAGATGAGATCATCGTGCTAATTACGATGCGGCTAAGTTGGTTCTTCGAGCTCACCTGTTGTTGATGATAAGTATAGCTGGATTGAGTTGTCTAGGATTATTGCGCGCTCGTGCGTTGGTTTAAAAGGCGATATGCATCGACGGTAGAAACACTGATCACAAGCCCTTCGATTGGTTGACGAAATGGAAAAAAATCGAGCTAAATTGTTTTTTGTAACACGTGTTATGCGCTGAAATGCCCCCCTGCCATGGATTGCCCCCCCCCCCATATGAAAATAAATATGTTGTATATGAAAAAATAGACATATTAATATATTTTTTAAATACAACATGTATACTTTTATATTGTTTATTTTAGGTGGCGTAGCTTCAAATGCTGCTCGTCCAGGTTCGGGAGAGCCACGCTGTAGTCCGGGAGGTTCTCCCTCTCTCTAATCTGGACGACGCGCTCCCTCTCCCGCCGCCGCCTGTGTCTGAACTTCAGTCAGGCGTCTAGCTTTTGTTGTTGTAGTTACTATGATTTATGTCGGTTTTTGTGAAACTTAATAAAAAGTCTATATTGAACCGCCAGCTTGCCTCCGCAATTATGCCCACACACAGATGCCGATTGAGGGATCATGACAAACGCAAATAAAGAGAAATGCTTGAATAGTTATTTGCTTTTTTTTATTTATGTAAATTACTCATTCCAACAGCAAAATATTTAAGTACAATTTGATGCACGAGAAAGGGCAAATGCACTTTATAACATTCTCATGCCAAAAAAAAAAGACTTAAGGTATCTTTAAATTTTTTTAACCAAAATAACAGTAAATAAAACTCTTGTACTTTTACACTGTTGCCAAGGTTATTTAAAAATCGGCTGCATCATATTGTTATCTCTCTTAATCAATCAATCGTGTGTGATCATTTGTTCCTGCAATGCAAAATATTTAGTAGAAAATATTAAGTGCAGGGGTCCGTTCTTCGTACCTCGCTTGACACATCCGAGATAAATTGACACATCTAAGATAAGATCATCGTGCTAATTACGATCCGGCTAATTCGGTTCTTCGAGCTCACCTGTTGTTGATGATTAGTATAGCTGGACTGAGTTGTCTAGGATTATTGTGCGCTCGTGCGTTGGTTTAAAAGGCGATATGCATCGACAGTAGAAACACTGATCACAAGCCCTCCGATTGGTTGAGAAATGGAAAAAGAGCGGCTCAACTTTTTTTTGTAACACGTGTTATGCGCTGAAATGCCCCCCTGCCATGGATTGCCCCCCCTACATAATCGCTATCAAATATTATATTAGAACATAAATTCATAGGTTAATGGTTTACAAATTACAAAATACATGAGACAATAAAAAAATAAGCAATATGAAAATAAATATGTTGTACATGAAAAAATAGAAATATTATGTATACTTTTATATTGTTTATTTTATAATAAAATTAGTTTCATCCAATTTATCATTATAAAATATTTATTTTTAATATATATATATATATATATATATATATATATATATATATATATATATATATTTGCATATTTTTATGACAAACCCCTGAAAAATAAATGTGCTATAAAATAAACATTATACAAGAATTTGTATTAATGGTCTTGACGGCTGTCTCGTGCCTAGGGTTTATTATAATAGTAATATCATATTTGATAACAATAAACCTATGAATTTATGTTCATATATAATATTTGATAGCGATTATGTGTGTGTGTGTCGGGGGGTTCCATTGCAAGGGGGCATATACTCGTGCTCTTTAACCAATCAGATGTGACCTCGCCATTTCAACCAATCATTACCCGCCAGGAGCGCAGGCTAAATCCTGTTTACATGAAATAAACTTGCTCCCGAGCAGGTTCAAGCTTACGGATATGTTGCTATGACAACAAATGCTAGAAGCGCATCGAAGAACGAAACAATCCAAGATCAGGACAAATCCACAACAATTAAATCCAGCTAACTGAGTTAGCGACGTACGAAGAACGGACCCCTGGTCAAAGAACAATAAAGTTTTTAACCATGTTTGACACAAGAATACAAACTGTCAACAGCAGAATGGGGAATGCAGAAACAGAAATATTTGACCATATAGTCAAAAAAGTTATCCAGGAGTTAGAATTTTAACAATGCCACAGCCCAAGAGTCACCTAAGTAAAACTGGGAAGAGAAAGGCTGGCATAACTCTTCCTCTTTTAACCACTGTTTCACTTAGTATGTGGAAGAGTGCAGATCATTTCTCAAAATGTGTAACGCTGCATGACTAGCAAGGTAAAAAGATACAGCTGTTGCCCTTATATGTCAAGGAGAAAGCACTTTTTTATCTTAGTTGACTGATGAGTGGGAAAAAATCTCCCTACACGTGAGTATACCCCCAACACGTGCACACATACAATATACCAGACTTTAGACATTTTATACATTCACGTACAAACTGAAAATATTCTATATAATTGTAAATATTGTTGCACAGCAAGTGACAGATGCCTAAAGAGCTCGGCTCTAAAGGATGCTGAAGCAGCAGATTCAATAACGCAGGTCCTGCAAAGACAAATCAACATCAGCCTCACAGCTGCTAAATTCCTTTAAAGCAAAATAAAAAAAATAATGATATTCATAATTACCTTTGTGATGAAGCCCATTTGCTGTAGCAGAGATCATGTGCCCTTTAATACCTTTTTCTTGGTTTGGTTTACCTCCAATTTCAAACAGGTTAAATATTGTTGAAACAGAAAAATACTGCTATATAATTAAAAAAGTCATCCAGTAAGAACAATCATTGAGGATTGTGGCTTATAGATATACTGAGGTAAAGTAATGGCTCACGTGTAGATATATGTTTGTTTTTCATATTAGCTTCATATTATTTCTTCTTCTTCTTTGTCTTTCAGGGGTCGCCACAGTGAATCATCTGCCTCCATCTAACCCTAACCTCTGCATCCTTTTCTCTTACACCAACTAACTTCATGTCCACTTTCATTACATCCATAAATCTCCTCTTTGGTCTTCCTCTCGACCTTCTGCCTGGCAGTTCCAATCTCAGTATCCCTCTACCGATATATTCACAATCTCTCCTCTGAACATGTCCAAACCACCTCAATCTGGCCTCTCTGACTTTATCTCCAAAACATCTAACATGGGTTGTCCCTCTGATGAACTCATTCTTAATCCTATTCATCCTTGTCACTTCCAAAAAGAAGTTCAACATCTTCAGCTTTGCTACCTCCAGCTTTGCCTCCTGTCTTTTCCTATCACACAACACACCTGACACTTTTCTCTAACCTGCCTGTACCCGCCTCTTCACCTCCTTTTCACACGCTCCGTTGCTCTGGACCGTTGACCCGGAGTACTTAAAGTCTTGCACCTTCCTTACCTCTGGTCCAAATTTTCCTCCACCTGTTCCCTGCTCTCGCTACAGAACACAATGTCATCTCAAACATCATAGTGCATGGAGACTCCTGTCTAACCTCATCTGTCATCCTGTCCATCACCAGAGCAAACAAAAAGGGGCTTAGAGTCGATCCTTGATGCAGACCCACCTCTACCTTGAACTCTTCTGTCATACCTATATCACATCTCACCTTCCAGAGTCTTCCAGCTCTCATACCACTCTTACATACTTCTCTGCCACTTCCTCATACAATACCACAGCTCCTCTTTCGGCACCTGTCATACGCTTTCTCTAAATCTACAAAGACACAATGCAACTCTATTACCTTTCCTGTACCTCTCTACCAGCATCCTCAAAGTAAATACTGCATCTGATGTACTCTTTGAAACCGTATTGCTGCTCACAAATTCCCATCTCTCCCCTTAACTGAGCTTCTGTTAACTACTCTTTCCCACAGCTTCATTGTATGGCTCCTTAGCTTTATGCCTCTGTAATTGCAACAGTTGTGCACATCTCTGTTGTTTCTAAAAATCTGTACCAATACACTTCTCCTCCTCCATTACTCTAGAATCCTCTCACTCTCCAAGATCTTGTTAAACAAACTAGTCAGAAACCCTACTGCCACCTCTTATATACCTCCGAAGGTATGACATCAGACCAAGAGCCTTTCCACTCTTTATCCTCTTCATCGGGTTATAATTTTGACATTGCTTAACAGAATCTTTGTATTGCAGGACACTGCAGAGGTGCATAACGTAACACACTTCATATTGCCCATTTACAGCTTACCCCTAAACAACCACATCCAAATGAATGTCATTCCCTACATAACTAAATACAGTAAATCAATTTAACACATTGTTCACTCTAGCAGATATTACTAGTGTATGTTTTACACTAGTTTAAATTATTATTGTTATTATTATAGTTATTAGAGAGTTTCTTTTTAGGACAAGCCTAACTTTAACCCTACTTACCCTACTAATGTTTGCTGAGTACTAATGGACAGTCTGTTGTGCAGACAACACTACTACTTAAGTATTTTAGTGATGTGCAAGGATAGATCTGATATACGTTTATGCTAAATAAAAAATTTAATTATACTTTATATTTGATTAGCACTACTGTAACTCTACTGCCTACGTTGATTGACACTACTCTTTCTCTAGACATTTAAACACTCCAGACCTGTTAAACAATATTTGTATGTGTCAAACACAGATGTTGCAGTTATAGGACACCAAACTTATAGTTATTCATGTGTAACTATGTATCTGAATGACTTTCAATCATCTCACATACAGTATACATCCTTGCTTAAATGTGATGGGAGAACATTATTTACCAAAATTCACGACATATTAATTTGATCACCAAACATACATAATTGGCATGCGTCAAGGACACAACACATATTGTAATAGCCTTTTAAATTTAATAATTTATCTGCATTGATTTCTTATCTTATAATACAATAAGTATGAAAGCTTAAAATTTATTACATATGTTAACCAGAAAAATATGTTTACCCTGTTTAAAAAGTGTTTTTAAAACCTTCTGTTTACTGTATTACCTTGCCACATGTCTCTACGTGAATTCGAACTAACATTAAAATGAGAGAAAAACCATAAAAATCCTCGTGGAAAGTGGAAACATAGGGCGTTTTAACATTTAACATTCCTAGTCAAAGACTGGCATTCTTCCTATCCGCAATTGTCATTTCAGGTATCCACAACCTACTAGTCAAAACTACATTATAGACAGGGGCGTTTCTAGGATTTTCAGTTAAGGGGGGCTCAGCCCCCATGATGTTTACCACATATTTGGCTTGTTCCTGTTTGGTGTTTTTGATCACACACACTTTACCTCATCTTTGACAATACTGCTGCTTTTTGTTGGAAACTAGCAGACATAAAATATGTGAAAAATAGTTTCTGATGCAATGACTTCAATCAATGTTGGGAACACAGTGTTAATGTGCCTGAGAGGCTGCGCTTTCAGAGAATTGAACTGTAGAACTGAACAGAGAACTGTAGATTGAAGGTTTTTCAAGTCACATGGGAGTAGGTCTCCAAATGAGCAGCAGATAAGAATAGAACATCTTTTTTAATGTGACTTGAAAAACCTCCCATCTACAGTTAAATATAAATATTAAAACTTTGATCATCATGTTATCTAGTTCTATTTTGTGTTTTAGCTACATAAATAAGACAGTAGGTTCTCTATTTAACCCCTTAAAATTTTATAGCTACTAGGCTATTTATTCAAATTGATTAATATAGAAAAACATTGTTTTAATGTAATTAAACAAAGCATCTTTTTAATATCATTCTTTTTTTTTTTCTATTTTAAATCAAAGTGACAAAAACCCTACTCTACGGCTAATACATATATTTTACGATTTGGGACATTATTTAATTCAATACAATATATGTTACAAAAAACAGGATTTTTCTGTCTCTGTAAATCACACTGCTATACAGTTAAACCGAGTGCAATGAATGCTGTCTGTCACCTTTTTTAATCATTCATGTGCAGATCTCTATGGTAGTTAATGCCATAAGCATTGTGCAGTGTTTTATATAGACAGTCAGGTTTTCCAATATAAACACAGACGGCATGATTGTCTTATAAAGTAAACTATGGGTTCATTGAGTACGTATTAAGGGCTTCATTTTCACTAGAGGTAACAGCTGGTGTGATGAGGTTGAACACAGTGAAGATTTAACTGATTAATCCCTCATGACATTTTGTAAACTGTATTTATGAGAAAGGACTGCACTGCATAACAATTTATCGAAAAACACACACCTTGCCTTAATCCTCCCTCTGTGATGGTGAATTGAAGATCGCGCTGAAAAACGGGGAGGAACCGAAGTCTGCCGCCGCCGCTTTCATATAAAATTTAAAGGGGACGATGGGCGATCAGCAATTTGTGTCAGGTTTATGGAGAATTTTTAGGGGGGCTGAGTACAAATGCTAGCGACACCTAATAATGCAGCCACTCCTGAGTATGCTTTCTTGCAGAATCATCCTATTTGGGCTAAAGACAAGGATGATTGCGGTTTTCTGACAGGTGTAGAACCAGTCAAACTAACAAGAACTCCACCTACTGTTACCAAACAATATCCAACCAGTAAAGAAGCTTTACAAGGAGTTAAACCTATTGTAGAAAAATTGCTGAAACAAGGTGTGCTAGTTAAAACCAACAGTCCCTGTAACTCACCCATATGGCCCAGCAAGAAAGCCAATGGGACATGGAGCCTCACCATAGACTACAGAGTAGCCAATAAACACATTGATAAAATCACCCCCCCTAGTAGCTGATTCGTCTACAATTTGTAATGGCTTACCATAAGATTGTAAAAATTTTTCAGTAATCGATCTGTCTAATGGATTCTTTTCTATCCCTTTGCACTCTGACAGCCAGGCATGGTTAGCTTTCTCAGTTGACTATGAGCAATACCAGTGGACTCGTCTGCCACAAGGTTTTCAAAATTCTCAGACCATATACCACTAGGCTGTCAGACGTGTTTTGTGACCCAGAGTGTCCAGTCAAACAGTCCACTATGATTCAATATATTGATAATATTTTGATTGCCTCAACAGATCATGATGTTCATCAAATTGAATTGGCAGCATTGTTAGACTATTTGCATGCAAAAGGACACAAATGCAGCCTTCACAAAGCTCAAGTTGCAAAAAAACAAGTCACTTTTCTGGGTCAAACAATTCGAACAAGCCGCTTCAGTCAAAGCAATACCGCCGCCTACTACCATTAAAACACTCAGATCATTTTTAGGAACAGCTGGTTACTGTAGACCTTGGATTGAGGACTATGCCGTGATGGCTCAACCGCTCTATGACTTTCATCTTAAGAAATTCATCTTAAAGCTTTCAATGCTTTAAAGACAGCATTAGGTCAAGCACCCGCATTAGGAATTGCACAATCTGATAGGCCTTTTGTGCTTTATGTTCATGAACACTTAGGCTTTATGACTGCATGTCTAATGCAAGATCATGGGGGCCCAATTCATTACTATTCTGGTAAACTTGACATAGTCGCTCAAGGTATGGGCCCATGTCTTAGAGCCGTGCAAGCAGTTCATCTAGCGCTTCAAGCTTCATCAGGAATGGTGTTAGGACAGACCGTAAATGTAAGATGCCCTCATGCAGTGTCTGCACTAATGAATCAAGCAAAAGTCACTTCTGTCACCTCTTCTCCTTGGGGAAATTGGTTAACGACCCTCACAGCCCCGAACATTGTTTTACAGCGTGTGTCAGTTACAAATCCATCTACATGTATGATGTCTGCAATGACTGAAGTTGTGTTAGAGGATGAAGGAGAAATGACTCACGACTGTGTTACACTTACATACACACCCACAAGTAAAGTAGCAGAAACTCCTATAGAGAATGCAGAATTGGAGTTGTTTGTTGATGGTTCAGCTCAAGTTATTGAAGGCTATAAACGAGCAGGGTATGCAGTAACTTCCATCACTGAAGTGGTAGCTTCAGGTCGTCTTCCAGATAATTTTTCAGCTCAAGCTGCAGAACTAGTAGCCTTAACTAGAGCATGCACGCTAGCTTCAGGGTCAGTTGCAAATATCTACATTGATTCCAGGTATGCTTTTGGAGTAATTCATGATTTTGGTGTCATTTGGCAAAGTAGACAGTTTCTAACTTTTGCTGGATCCCCCATTAAGCATGCTGGATTAGTAAAAAATCTAATGTTTGCTATGAAACTTCCAAAGAAATTAGCTGTGATCAAAGTGAAAGCACATCTCACTACTAACACAATGGAAGCTAAAGGTAATGCTCTTGCTGATGTAGCTGCTAAACAGGCTTGTTTCTATGCAACTGTACAAGTGTGTTCAGGTAGTACAGCACAGAAGACCATTCTGCCTCCTGAATCGATCATTGATCTGTACAAAGACGTCCCTCTATATGAACCATGGACATGGTTGGATAAAGGAGCCACAGTGGATTCATCTGGCTGCTGGACCAAAGGGGGAAAGTATGTCGCTCCTAAATCACTGCTGCCATATTTGGCACAACAAATCCACAATTTGGGTCACAGTGGTCCAGCGACGATGAATCACAGGTTTCTCAAATCAATGGTGGAATCCAAAATTCAGAATTGTAGCCATCGAAACAGTCAAGAGATGCGTTACATGTCAAAAAAATTATGATGTACCAGCAGTAACTACACCAGCAACACATACTTCAGCTCCACCAGGACCATTTCGTCACTTGCAAGTTGATTACATATCGTTACCTCCTCGTAAAGGAAAACTGACGTCTTGGTAGTAATAAACAAATTCTCAAGATGGATAGAAGCTTATCCAACAGGACGTGCTACAGCTGCACATACTGCTAAATGTCTTGTACTGATTTCATTCCCAGAGGGGGATTACCAGATTACATTGACTCAAATCAAGGAACACACTTTACAGGACAGGTAGTCAGGGAAGTGTCTAAAATGTTGAAGATTAAGTGGAATCTTCACTGCCCATACAGACCACAAGCATCAGGACAGGTTAAACGAGCAAACAGAACAATCAAAGCCAGGCTAAGCAAAATGCATCAGGAAGGAGTACCATGGGTTGAAGCGCTGCCGGCGGTACTATGTAGTATGAGAGCATCACCTAATAAATCAGTAGGACTGAGCCCTCATGAGATTATTACTGGCCGTCCAATGCAAATGCCAGTTGTGATTGATCTTAGAAATGCTGATGTACACTTTGCTTCAGATGCCCTGATTGCTTACTGTGAAAACCTCACGAAGGCAGTACAAAGTGCCAGAGAGAGAGTTGAGTCGTGTTGGCAGACTCTACCAGAAGATGGACACACAATCATCCCAGGTCAGTGGGTCATGATAAAATTATTTAAGAACAAGCCATTAGAGCCTAAGTGGCACGGACCACATCAAGTGATGTTAATTACAGCAGCTGCAGTGTTGTGTCAGGGAAGGAAAACTTGGACTCACGTGTCACATTGTAAAGTTGTTTCCCCACCTGCAGGGATAGGATAGGACACACGGACCAGTGAGGAGCCCAGGGAAGAACCGAATGCAACAGGCATCGGGGGCCAAACCCTGTGGTGAAGACTCCCTCATAGGGCTTCCCCAATTATTAGTCCATCCTTACCTCACTGTTCTTTAGGTGTCACAGGAATTAAGAAACAGGGAAAGAAGGAACAACAATAGCAGACACAGATTGAACAGAGGATACCACCCTAGAGTTTGAAGAATTTTACAACAGATACTGCTTTGTCGTCTTTTGTTTTCCTTCTTACTCTGTGCAAATACCACTTGATGGCTGTCCCGAGGAAGCCACAACTTCTGACAGACAACTAGACTCACTACCAAGCCAACTGTCACAGAAAATAAAAAAAAATACACAACGCAGAGTATCAAATACGAGAACTTCAGTCATCCATCAACATGATCAAGATTGCTGGACAAGACATTCTTGATCTTTCAACAAAATACACCAAATGACTGAAGATAAGTTTTTATGGTTTGGAGACATGTTGAAGAAACCCTGGCTGTGAATCAAGGAAATAGCAATTCTGCTGCCGTTTTTCCTTCAGGTGGTCTATGTAGGCGTCCACAGTATCAAGTGTTTCGTTCAACAAATAACCCACACCCATCAAGAAGAAATGGCCGCTCCAACCAGAAAAGACTATTATCCATAAGAACTTCACAGACACTAGCTAGATGTTTGTTTATATGTCATCATGTCATTTATCACTGCAATCAACAACAGAACAAGCGCTATGTGCCTGTAACGATCACCAGTTACAAGAATTAAATGTCTAAATTTGTATTTGGTGAGAGTTATTAGAACTCTCAAAGGGGGAACTGTAGGATTACAAATTTATAAAATGTTAAATCTAGCTACTGTACCAACGTAATAGTATATAAACTGAACAAGTTATGTACATTGGGTTTTACATTTTAAGGTAAAGATGGTGACATTCTAAGAAGATAAAGTCTTGTACCCCAGGTGTTAGAGACATTAACCTTTTGTCTTTATGTACTTCCTGACCACTGGGTAGGGTCCCAAAGTCTATGTGAATGCTAATCTCAAGGCCAGGCTGTGCCTTTGTCTCTATGAGAATGTAAAAGTTTGGGTGATACTGTCAGGCTGATTAGATTAGCACCTATACATTTGAAAGCCACTGTTATGCTGATGAGATCAGGGCTGAGGAACTTCCGTTACCAGGCTGACTCCGGTACTAGACTATCCTTTTTTTAGATTGTCTCCACCTCTTTGTATCCCTCCCTCTTGTAAAGTATAATCTCTCCAGAGCTAAGTTTTCAGTCAGACTTGGATGACTACAGCGACGCTCGGCAAGTTCTCAGTAAAGAGTAACTTCTGCTTGAATGATATCCCAACATCTCCTGGTCTCTGAAAAAGTTTCCAACAATGTATAGCTGTTACTTTGACTTTTAGCTAAGTGTGTTTTAATATATACTTTGTTGTGAATCAGTTGTGAGAGAAGGTCCACTTCGTGACATCCTTTACACTTTCATTTACAGCTCATCTGATAAATTCACATTTATAAAATAGGTAAGACCACAACTACTTATCCAAAGCCGGACCCAGAAGAGGTTTGTGCGACTGGATAAATAGGTGTGGACTTGCTTTATCACACCCTGACACGATAATTTATCAGGGTGGACTGAACCACAATCTCAATTTTTTACCTATCCACGCAAAGGTACTTTTGGGCCTGAATATCTAGCCTCTAGCATCTAACAAACCAATTATTGAGAAAATCTATCCTAATTTAAATTCCGCTAATCCTTGCGTGAGCTGCCCATCTGTGCCTGTCTCGACTGTACCCACAAACACATGCTCACCTGCAAGCTGCTCCATCGATGGAAGCGTGTTCTTCAGAAGAGGGAAAGACTCTCAAAAGGGTGTCGGGACGAACACCTGACAGCCCTCTTTCGGATGATCCCGAGGATACTGATGTTGAGGATGATAACTCGGACGATGAAGGTCCGGATGAAAGGTCTCGTCCCAACCCTCGACAAGAAAACACTGCGTTTGTTTTCTCCATGAGATCAAAGGGTGTAAAAATCCTTCCACCATCTGTAAGCACGCTGAAGGACATTATTAAGATCCTCCCTTCTTCCAACAAACCTTTTGGGTTTTGGGAGATGGGTATGATGAGGCTGAATTGATAACGACGTTAAATAGGGCGACGTACAGTAAAAAGAAGGAATATGACTTGTTTTGAGATAATTCTAATGAGGCTATGAAACTCTTAAAAGATAAGCTAACTACAGTGAAACCTCGGATTGTAAGTAACGCGGTTTGCAAGCATTCCGCAAGACGAGCAAAGATTTTTAATGAATTTAAGTCTTGGTTCAGAGTATCATGTATCACACATGTGCTTCTTGTTTTGATGCCTAGCAACACATGAGCACAAATGTGCCAACGTTTTTTCTCTGTCTTGCGCTGCGGAATTGTGGGTAATTACATGTACTGTTTACTATAACACTGTGACCATGCGTGTGTGTGTAAAACATATTTTATTTTGTGCCTGTATGGGTGTGTGTATAGCGCGTGTGTAAGGCAAAAGCAAATCTCATTAGAGAGGTTAAAGATCCATTTTCTCTCTCTGCTCAAGGCTCAGCCTGCTCTACGTGCGTCTTCGGATACCGTGCCACACACAGACACACAGACCCCTTCTACTTTCACCTTCACAGACACACAAACACACTCTTACTCTCTGCTCTACACAGAAACACTGCTCTGTCGTGATTTTTTTTAAGGTAAAATTACTTTGTTTTATTTTAACTTTACAGCAGTGATCTCTAATGACTGAAAGGTCACTGGGCTTGTGAATGTCGCATGAAGGTCCGAGAGGGGGATGTGGTAGACAAAATGTGTATAACCAATTGAATGATGGTCAGTGGCATGATGCTAATGAGTTGTTTTCTCCTTATCCTTCCCAGCAGCCGCCGCAGCGAGTGCAACAGCAACAACAACAGCAACATAGACTCAAGCCTGTCTCAGGGCTGTGGCCGCCTGTGTGGTGATGGTACAAGATGCTAGATTTAATTTTGTATTTTCCTCATCACGTTAAACAAGTGCTACAGAACCTTTAAACACAACACATGACGGCTCTGAGACGGTCTGGGTATGAAATTATCCTTTGTTCTACAAGTAACTCAGAGATAAAATCCACCTCTTCTTTTGACTGTCACGAACCCGCTGGTTTGAGCTGTTATAAGTGTGGGCACAAGAAGGGCAGGCATAGGCGCAGAGGGTTGATTTAATTAAAAAGAGTCTGTTAATAACAAAATAAAACAAAACAAGAAGAAACAAAACAGGCAAAGAAACTGGATCACTAAATTCAACCTCAACAAACAGGCTCTTTTACTGTAAATCTAATACACACAGAGACTCTTTTAGTTTTTTTACTCTCTTAGATGTAATACACCCATAAGCTGTCTTAGATACACACACTCGCGCTCCTATGAGCGAACCACACACACACTCGCACTCCTATGAGCGAACCACACACACACTCGCGCTCCTATGAGCAAACCACAGGCTCTTATAAACCTATAAATAAATAAATAAATAAAAATACACTTTAGTGTATTACAAATATATTAAATTCTGAAAATCACTTTTGCTCGTTCAAGATAATTTATGTTTATCTGAGTTATCCTCTTACTCTTCTATGCGCTCACTGTCATAAAGCGACACAAACTGCAGCAGCGTTATAACTCTGCAACTATTCCATCCAGCAGAGACTAGAATCGGCGCCACACCACCCAGTCTGTCAGGTATGTACGTTAGAACACACACAGCCATGTACTTGAAGTGTACTAAGTATACACACTAGTTCCACTTTAGCACACAAAAGTATACTTAATAAACTTAAAATTGCAACTTTACAGCTTAAATGCACTTAGTACAAAATTAGTTGTTCCAAAATAGCAAACTTTAAGTATACTAATCATTAGTCTGCTGCAAGCATACTTAAATATGTTTGGATTTAATATACTTAGCGTACTTTTTTTTCACTTTAGAAACCATGGGGGGTAAAAACTGGGTTGATTTATTACCTGCTGTTCTAGCTGAAATGAGAATGACGCCAAGAAAAAACGTGGACATGTCACCACATGAAATTATATTTGGCAGACCCTTTACCGTGCCATGGAGGAAAGGTAAACCCGCGATAGGAACAACTGATCTTATTGTACATATTGCTGGATATTCTGACACTCTAACTAAACATTGCTCATGCACTGAACAAATTGCTCATGTGACTCCAATACCCTCAACAAAACCCACACACTCTTTTAATATGGGAGATACTGTTCTGGTAAAATCTTTGACCCCCAGAAAACTGGGAGATTGTAAATTTGACAGACCACCCCAGTGAAAAAAAAATACACTTTAGTGTAGTACAAATATATTGAAATCCTCGATAGTACACTGCAAATATACTAACAAAAAATTGTACCATCAGTTAATATATAAAAAGTATACTAACATCATGCTTTTACCAAATTTTGGAATTAAAATTTTAATATACTTAAAAATAATTGTATTATAGTACACTTTTCAAAAATATATTATTGGAAAATATACTTTAAGTGAAAGGTTGGTCTACTTTCCAAAGTATACTTATTTAAACTTGTTTTTCAATGTATTTTTGGTATATTTTTAAAAAAATATGCTCGAAATAATCATTGTACAATTGTACAAAAAGTATACATTAGAAAAAAAATTTTAATATTCGGAAGTCTCAGTATATTATCAGTTAAATTTAAATGTACTTATATTTAGTGCACTACTCTCTCGTGCTTTTAGACTCGTTTCTGCACGCTAAATCTCTATCTCGCGCGCGATGTTAAACTCGTTTTTGTGCGCTAAAATTTTTTTTTTTCCGGTTCAAGATAATTTATGTTTGCACTCTCTCACTCTTCTGTGCGCTCACAGAATAAAGTGACACTGCAGCAGTGTGATATCTTTGTATCTATTCCAGCAACCCATAGACTAGTAATCGGCCCCCCACCAGCCAATTAGAGATTGTAGGCGGGCAGATTCGGAAAGTCCGCTCTCTGATTGGCTCCCCAGTCCTCCACTTCTAGTTTGAATTAACGGCTGGAAGCTGCATCATCGCGTACGTTAGTTCGTATCGTTATTATTTTATTTTCATCGGCATAAGGTAAATTTAACGTTTTTTGTTAGGTAATTTGTAATTAAGTACATACTTTAAACTATAGAATGTATTGTCTAATGTGTTGTTGCTAAATCTTATGTACTTTGCTTGTGGTATAATGGCTCCGTACCTCTCGGCCTGTTTTCAGTCTCCGTGTAACAGAATCAACTCACCAGGTTTAAACTAATACTGTACCTGTATACTCTAATACTAATGTCTGTCTGTGTCCACACAACAGGTTTAAACTAATACTGTACCTGTATACTCTAATACTGATGTCTGTCTGTGTCCACACACCAGGTTTAAACTAATACTGTACCTGTATACTCTAATACTGATGTCTGTCTGTGTCCACACACCAGGTTTAAACTAATACTATACCTGTATACTCTAATACTGATGTCTGTCTGTGTCCACACACCAGGTTTAAACTAATACTGTACCTGTATACTCTAATACTGATGTCTGTCTGTGTCCACACACCAGGTTTAAACTAATACTGTACCTGTATACTCTAATACTAATGTCTGTCTGTGTTCAGACTACAGTTTAAATTTTAATTTGTGTGTTTGTTAAATACAAATAAACTATAGGACAGTTTTTTGTAACCTTGTGCAAATTAAATCTGTTGAACTCATGAATAAAATCTCCCTCATAGTTACTGTACTAATGTAATGTGTTTAAAAAACATGTTATAGTGTAGAAAATACATTTAGCATTTGTAAATTATCCTAAGCACCTTTAGTGTACTGGTAATGCATTTGCAATACTGTAATATAGAAGGTTTTATGTACTGTATGATACAATAAAGTATATTTGTATTAACCGCAAAGTGTACTTTTTTAGTATTTGTAATTGACAAGAAGTATAACAGCTACTGCTGTAATAAAAATATATACTCATAGTATATTAATCATGTATTTGTAACACAGTAAAAATAGCTGTAATGTACTTATAATATATTAAATATATACTTAAATTGTATTAATTACTGTCAGGTATGTACGTTAGTACACACACAGGCATATACTTTAAGTGTACTAAGTATACTTAAAGTTGTTCCACTTTAGCACACAAAAGTATACTTGATACACTTAAAATTGTGTTTTACATTCTATAGTTTAAAGTATGTACTTAATTACAAATTACCCAACAAAAACCGTTAAATTTACCTTATGGCAATGAAAATAAAATAATACCAATACAAACTAACGCACGCGATGTTGCAGCTTCCAGTCGTTAATTTAAACTAGAAGTGGAGGACTCACTCTAAAAAATGATTCTGTGGCCTTGTAAATTTCACAGTTATAAAAAAGTTATATTACCTTAATAAAATCTCTAAAAGTCACATACATGATTGTTTGAGTTAGACAAATCAAAATAAATGCCTAAAAAAACAATTATTCATTTTGTCTTAAATTTACACTATAATTTAAGTTTACTTCACTAGTAAAAATCAGCATTTGACTAACTGAATTATATTTTTAACATGCACTTGATATTTTTTGATACATTTGAATCAAAATATCTGTTAATGGAGTAATTGTACTGATTAGTTTCAAGAACTACAATTATAAATTATTCCAACTCAATATTCTTTATTTTTAACAACAAAAACTTAAATAATTGAGTAAATTGCCCTGTGCAAGTGCTCATGGGAAGTCTGGTGTAACATCAGAGACAAGAAGGCTGTGAGGATGTGAGAATGGACATGAAGCACCTGGAACATTCCTTACAAATCCTGGTGAGTAAACAGCTAACACAAGTTACTGTAATAATGACTCTGTCTGCCTGCACACACAACTTTATAGGGTGTGAGTTACTGTTCTGAATCCTGCCACAGCCGAGCTCCAGAGCTAACGATAGCTAGCAACAGGCCAGTCCTGGGGTTCATAGTGATTTAGCTTGTTTGTTCCAACCACCAAACTGCTCAGCTAAATCGCGGTTAACACAGACACTTAAAATCTGGCGTAAAAGGAGAGATTTAACACCGAGCAGCAGCGCGTGCATGTCCGGGTTTCTCGGTGTAACCGGCCGCGGTTGTGCCGCAATATTTGAATTTCTCCCGCCAAATGCGGTGATTTTGTGCAGCCTACCGCCACTGTGGCGAGGATATAAAACTAGCCTGCTCAAATACAGTAATTCCCGCATGTGTACCGGTCCACCTCACACACTGAACCGCGAGTCTGCTCGGTCACTCCGACACTTTAAGGAAGAAACTCAGAACAAATCCGGTTTAAACAGCAGAAATGAGGTGCAGTGTCCGGGTTCTGGTACTGTTTTATCCGTTACTGTATATGAGTATTTTTAACATGATTAAACACTGAGCAAGCAGCAGCAGATGTTATAAAATAAATGTGCTAAGTACTGTACTAGTAACTAAAGCTATGAAATATAAAGATTTAGTGAAAATACAACATTTCTCTCAGAATTAGAATTGGGAGGAAGTAATATGAAATTAAAATATTGAAGTGAAACAATATGTATGTTCTGATATGTACGTAAAAGAACCTAAAACTGATTGATTTTGTGTGTGTTTGTGTGAAACATGTTATATATTTTCTATATCTCTTTCACAGCACCAACACCACTAATGAAGAGAAGTTGAATAGAGATAAAACAGGAGGTAAATGTCAACTTTTTTAAATGTTACAGAAGTATTAAATGTGTAACCATTGAATCAAAGATAGAAATAGACTATTAGTCCAAAAAGTATGTATTTGAACAGAAGTACTATTTTACCAGTCTGGTGGAATTTATATTAACAGTCACACTTGTACTTACTTGTATACTATTGTTCCTTTTTCAGGTGCCAGCATTATGGGATGGCGGTGTAAGCTCTGCACATTTGTCGTATCATCAAAAGGAATTTCGATCATTACCGAGTAAAGCATGGTACTGTTGGTCATGGATATTTAGTGTCCTGTGTTCATTTAGACTGTCATTGCTTCTTTAAGACCTGAGAAGGTCTGCACACACATTTGTATGGATCCCACAGTTTGCAGGAAACTGAAGTGTGAAGGTGTGCAATCTTTCAGATGTAAAATGTGACTCATTAGATTCTAATACAAAAGTCTACTTTCCATGTGTTAACTGTATAATACTTGTGGCAGGAGTATTGTTTCTGAAACTGTTTACTAATAACATAAATTCAGCTCTTTGTTTATGATCTTGTTACATGTCATTTGCAAAGTAAACCAGGTTGAGTTTAGACTTCATGTCTTGTCAAATTTGGCAAATAAATGTTTAATTAAAATGAAAATGTGTGTATTGTTTCTTTCATTTAGTTAAAATATTTAGTAAATGTAGCACATTTGTTTATTAAATAATAGTATAATTTTCAGTATCTTCTACCTTCCATTTCAATTATATCTACTCAATTATTTTACTCATTTTCACTTTTCATTAACTTCTAATTTTCATTACATTTACTCAATTTTGTACATCATTTTACTAAATATAGTTATTCAGGTCTACTTAATTTTTTTACTGACTTGTACTCAATTCATGAAGTATATTTTACATGATTTTTATATTTTTTTACATTTACTCAATATTTTTAAGTGTAAAAATGTTTCACCAAAAAAATTGAGTACAGCACAGTTTTATTTTTTAGAGTGCTGGGGAGCCAATTCTAGTATATGGTTGGCTGGTATAGATAAAGAGATATCACACTGCTGCAGTGTGTCACTTTATTCTGTGAGCGCACAGAAGAGTGAAAGAGTGCAAACATAAATTATCTTGAACAGAAAAAAAATATTTTCAGCGCACAAAAACGAGTTTAACATCGCGCGCGAGAGAGGGAGAGATTCAGCGTGCAGAAACGAGTCTAAAAGCACGAGAGAGTAGTGCACTAAATATAAGTACATTTAAATATAACTGATAATATACAGAGACTACCGAATATTCAAAATTGTTTTCTAATGTATATTTTCTGTACATTTGTACAATAATTATTTCAAGCATATTTTTTTTATAAATATACCAAAAATACATTGAAAAATAAGTTTAAATAAGTATACTTTGGAAATTAGACCAACCTTTCACTTAAAGTATATTTTCCAATAATATATTTTTAAAAAGTGTACTTTAATACAATTATTTTTAAGTATATTTAAAATTTAATTCCAAAATTTGGTAAAAGCATGATGTTAGTATACTTTTTATATATTAACTGATGATACAATTTTTTGTTAGTATATTTGCAATGTACTATCGAGGATTTCAATATTTTTGTAATACACCAAAGTGTTTTTTTTTTTTCACTGGGGTGTGGTATAATGGCTCCGTAGCTCTCAGCCTGTTTTTAGTCTCTGTGTAACAGCTAGAAACACACCAGGTTTAAACTAATACTGTACCTGTATACTCTAATACTAATGTCTGTCTGTGTTCACACAACTGTTTAAATTTGTAAACCAACCTGACATTTGTTAAACACAAATAAGTTTTAGTATTGCTTTTTTGTAACCTTGTGCAAATTAAGTTTGTTGAACTCATGAATAAAATCTGCCTCATAATAATTGATTTAATGTGTTTCAAAAACATGTTATAGTGTAGAAAATGCATTTAGCATTTGTAAATTATCTTAAACACCTTTAGTGTACTGGTAATACATTTGCAATACAGTAGTATAGAAGGTTGTGTGTACTGTATTATACAATAAAGTATATTTGTATTAACCACAAAGTGTACTTTTTTTAGCATTTGTACTGTAATTAATCAGAGGTATAACAGCTACTGCTGTAATAAGAATATACTTATAGTATATTACTCATGTATTTATAATACAGTAAAAATAGCTGTAATGTACTTATAATACATTAAATATATACTTATATTGTATTAATTACTGTCAGGTATGTACGTTAGTACACACACAGTCATATACTTTAAGTGTACTAAGTATACCTAAAGTTGTTCCACTTTAGCACACAAAAGTATACTTAATACGCTTAAAATTGTGCTTTTGTACAATTTCATTACAACTTAAATACACTTAGTACAAAATTAGTTGTTCCAAAATAGCAAACTTCAAGTATACTAGTCATTAGTCTGGCTGCAAGTACATTTAGGTATGCTTTGGCATGCTAGGATTTAGTATACTTAGCATCCTTTTTTTTTTTTTACTAGGGTAGCTACTGTCTGTCTGGATTACCAGTGTGTTGTTTTGCATTAAATTAACTTACACCACTAAATTAATTATTTAACATTTACTAAATGGGGTTTTCATACAAATAAGTTAACTGATATGACATTTGTAGATGAGCCTTACTGTAACTGTGAAGTTAAATACTTCAGCCTGAAGAACAAAAAATGTTTTTCAACCAGTTTTTTGTAGTGCAGCATTTTCTAATAGCAAGATTATTATTACAGTTAAATCTTGGATTGCGAGCATAATTCGTTCCCGGAAATGTGCTTGTATATTAAAATGCGTATATTAAAGCAAATTTCCCAGTATGACAATAATGGAAACTCAGATGATTTGTTCCACAACCCAAAAATATTCATACAAACATAATAAAAAAAAAAAATTAACCTGCATTTTACCGTTAAAAAGAATTCTGGCTAAAGTAATACGAGAAAGTAGAGGAAGGAGGGTTGGGGCTACTGTGTGGGACGACTTTCACACACACACACACACACACACACACACACACAAAGTCATCCTACACAGTAGCGCCCACACTCCACCTCTACTCTACCATCTTACTCTCGTTGCAAAAACACACATGTGTATACACACACACACACCTACTAAAAGAATTGCAGCTGTCGGAAAAAATCTTTTACAAGGAACCTGTCTATGACACTTGCTTTGCCTCCTTTTGAGGATTTTGTGGAAATGTGACATTGCATTGTCGTTGAACAGATTCATCTCCCGCACTGCTACAGCCTTTTAAACTTTTTTTTCTTTTATTTTTTTTTAATCTCACTTTGTGACATTCACTGTAAAAAGTACCAGTCACTGTGTAAACAGTTTATTAGGTGATAGCTGACCGCTGTTGGGACTGTGATTGATTTTCACAATGACAAGTTAACTGGGAATCTCATTAAAGCATTGTTTTTCTGCTGCAGACAGATTTAATTTTAACCTGACAGTTACATGACTTAAAATGTTAACTAAAAACGTATATTAATGTTAATTCATCAAAAGAACAGATTGGTGTTACAAAACAATAACATTAAACCTAACATCGGCCAAGATGGCCCCAGTACTGTTAGGTTGCCTGGGTATAATAATTAGTGGAAATACACCAGAATCTGCTATATACCACTAACTGTTTTAAATAACCTCCAGGCTAACAAATACCTTATATTGACACTACTTACCCAGAGTAAGGTATTTTCACTTCCCTAGTGCAGTTTGATTGTGTCTGTGTTTCCTCCTCTCTCTTTTAGTTATGCTGTTATAGTCAGTCCTGCTGGAGTCCCTGCTTGCACTCTGCACTAAATATACATTCACCTTACACATGTGACTGTGACCCTACCTAACAGTTCTCTTTTCTTCTCTTCCTTTCTCTCCTCTCCTCTCCCTATCTCACTCTGTCAAGCTACACATTACACTCCTGAGCTGTAGTAATCCAGACCTCCTCTGCCCTCCAGACCTGTCTGACTTCGCCCCGCTTCTTGTTTGAGATCTCAACGTATGGAGGACCCATGTGGTTCCACCTAACCATAAAGATGGTTTCGAACTTGGCTGATGCAGTCACAGGTTCTCTGATGGATTATGTATTTCGCAGTTTCAGACCTGGGCCTACAATACGAAAGTGGCCCTAAGATAACCTAAACACATCTCCTGTTATATTGAACTTCCAGCTTGCTAACACTCAGTATGACTGCAAATCAATCCCTGCTATCTGATATCACAAAAATGAGAATGGGTTCCCTGTTGAGTTTGGTTCCTCTCAAGGTATCTTCCTATTGCCATCTCAGGGAGTTTCTCCTTGCAACCATAGTTGTTGGCTTGCTCATCAGACACAATTCTGATTTATTCATATTTTCTCTTACATTTATACTAATTTCCCTAATTTTCTTTTGATTCTGTGAAGCTGCTTTGAGACAATGACCACTGTTAATAGTGCTCTAAACCAAACTAAAATGTCAATTTTTATGCTAATATCACTTAACTTACCAAGTACTGAAACACTACTATTCCTTTACTGTTAAGTACTGTATTTCTCTTCCTAAACCTTCTTTGGATAAGTGTTTGCATGACTGTGTGTAGTGTGGTGGCCAAACAAATCATGCTCAACAAATTCCATTGTAAAAATTTTGGCCAACAATAACATATTAATCAATTTTGCAGTTGAAAAAGACATTGCAGTTTTTACATTACACTATGAACAAAATTGCAGGATTCTTAATTAAATGTATAAAACTTTTAATTAAATATAGATCTATATCTATATACAGTATATATTTAAAAAAATTAATAAAGTAAAACAAATGGAGAGCAAGATTTGGATCAGCTCAAGTCACTGATTCACAGTTTGTTTAAAATTGTCCACAGAGTTCAGATGAGTCTCTAGCGGAGGCGTGGCTTCATACAGAACGCCTATGGATCCATTCTCCCCTATACGGTAGGCCACTTCGTAGGGGTCGACCCACATAGTAAGTTCTCTTGGCAGCAGGTGGCAGAGCCGCTCCTTGCTAAGGCCGATGGCGTAAGCAACCCTCCCTAAAAGCGGGTCCATCTTGTGGTTGATCCGGATACAGCGATATCCTGAACCTTTAAAGGGTGCGTCAGGGAACCAGTGGTGCTGGTAATGCGCTTAAATCATAGGAGAAAAAAAAGAAACATTCATTGTTAAAATATTATTATCATTCACTTCGAAAGAAAGTTTTTCTGGGCAGTACTAGTGTCCTGTGACATAAATCTGTAATTTATTTCCTTTTAATTTTAATGCCATGTTAATCAGCTTTCCTCTTCTTGCACTCTCTTATTATACCATAATGAAATACCGTGAAATATTGGTTTAATGTCATGTTTAATCTCACCTCCTAAAGCCTCTTGCAAAGAATGGCTGAAGCGTTGGAGTTGTTCTTCAGACAGAAGTCTTTTTCCTCTCAATAAGGTGGAAATAAAGTGCACAGCTGTGGACACCTCGACTTTCATCGTGAAATATTTTTATAAACTGCAAAATATCACAAAACATGATGAAATGTTATCGTGAATTCAAAGTTAGCTCATGTAGAAGTTAGATTTGAGTCTTTTTAGCACTTTCCCTCTATTTTAAATACAGAAATATATTACAACTAACCTCCTACAGACTCACGTTGTACTCAAATGTACTTGCTGTACATTAATGCTCCAACATTTTTTTTTCTATTTCAATAACAGGCAACCAATCAGAACGCGGTAAAAATTCTGCAGCCAATAGGAGGGCTCAGAGAGTGAATGGCTTCACGACGCTGAAATGGCGTCCTCTCTGATCTCTCCTATTGGCTGCGGATTTCACACCGCGCTCTGATTGGTTTCTTAGAAACAGAAACAGAATTAATCAGGTTTACGGGGCTTTTTTTTAAATAGCCATTTAGCGTTACAGGTGTTCTGGGAAATTCAGTTTCCCCAATCGCGATGCAAACCATGACGTCACGCACTACCTAACAACAAGGCCAAGTTTCACTTTCAATTTAATGTCTTTCACGATTTTGTTGAATTAAATTATTAATCTACCCAAATTAATGATTGTATTGAGTGGTTAGCTCTGTATCTAAGCTTAATTGTTGTTTTTTTATATATATAATTAATGCAAGCCCGTCTAACAGGCAACTGCCCATGAGCCAGCCTTTTGACAAATACACGTTATTAAAAGCAATTACTTCTCTATATAGTAAAACGCGAATACATAATCATATAGTTGTACTTGCGACCCACCATATTAAATAAAAAAAAGAATAGCTCTGTAAAATTAATACATGACAAATTGTCAAAAATGATAATAAATACAAAGCAACAGTATAAATAAAAGCTTTAAAGAGCTTTAAAGAAGCACCACATACTAATTTGCATAACACCGCCTGCAATATGCTGGGAGAACAGGAGTGCCGTAATGATCATAGTATTCGTTTACATACATTCCACTATATCTTTTCAAATTGCTCACGTTTGATAAAAAGTCAAGCATGCCCTAAAATGTCCCATTATAGATATGTCCTTACAATTTATTAATGTTTCATTGCTTATTAGACAGTGACGTGACAAAAATGTGCGGTGAAAAAGCAAGTTCTCAATATTTTAATCTAAAGTACACTGTAACAAAAGTCAGTAAAATATACAGCAAAACACTGTCCAATTCCAACGGTAATGGAGCGTAAAACCAAAAACTTCCTTTTACTGTATTAAATAGATTGAATAACCGTTAATTGTGAGACCGGATAAAACTTTGTTTTTTACTGTAATAAAATGTTGAAATTATAAATATTTTCCGTGAAAACAAATAAATATGCATACATTTTACAATTAAATATTGTAATGTTGAAAATGTCTGAAAAACTTAGATTTTACGGTATTCTTTGAGTAAAACTACATCTTTTGGGGTTGTGCACATTGGCATTCACAGTATAAAGCTGTAGATTTTTAAGCAAACAAAAACATTCATTTTTACAGAAGCAAGATGTTAAAAAATAGGGTCCACCGTAATAATACAACCAGTAAAAAAAGAAGCAAATATTAGCAGTGAAAGACAATAAAATTGATTTTTATATATATATATATATATATATATATATATATATATATATATATATATATATTTTTTTTTTTTTCAGATACTGATATACAGATTAAAAGTTAGGCCTGCAGTATATCATTGTTAACCTTCTGATAAAAAAAAAATCAACAGCAAAAGAAGATGTTTAAAATAAAGTTCATGGTTGTGAATAAAATTGATTTCAATAATCTTTTTTAATTATTATTTTAAAACAACTTTATGTTTTTCATGCAGGAGACTCAAGTTGGCTTTGCTAACGGACACAGTTTTGAACTCGTATATTAGCGCCATTTATTGCTGCTTGGACCACAGCATCTTCGGAATTTGTAGACATCCTGGCAGCTTACAATTAGTTCGAGGTGAGGTGAGTACATGCAACTTCAAGTTATCTTTCTTATAAAAATTCACTAGCCCAGCGTTTATCGATAATTTTAGCAGTTCGTTTTTTATTAGTAAGGTTGTGAATTTAGTTAGCATTTGTGAGTTGAGTTAGAATTATTGTCGCGAGGGAATTGTTCTGGATTAGTTTCTGTGTTTGGCGTGCTTAATTCGCTAGGGAGGAATTACCAAAGTACATGGAGTTATGTTAACCTGTAATTTCTGTGGTAAGGTAGTTCAGTCATCAAGGGGCTACGTGCTTCATTGTAAACTGCATCGGAATGAGCCACGTTGTTTCTTTCGGTGAATTGAAGCAGGCTGCAAGCTGACATACACCAGGTTTGGCGCGTTTAAGGCTCATATTTACCGAAGACACTCTGCCACCAGCCATGTCACTGGTGTGGCGGTGGTTTCTTCGTTTACATGTGCAATGGCGATGTGTGAACGTCAGTGTCAGAACTCTAAAGAGTTAATAGCTCATCTAAAGAGCCATATTGTGGAAGGACACGTGGTCACGTGTCCAGTAAGAGGATGCACAAATACCTTTAGAGTTAAATCATCTTTTACTGCTCACATGCAGGGCCGGAGTGGGACTCATTTTCAGCCCTGGAGTTTCATGCCTCAGACCGGCCCACTTTAGATCACAACCTATTATTATTAAAATCATGTAATTTTAAGCTTACATGTTAAGTCTACAATAGTGCAAATTGTTCTGTAAAGCCTTGTAATTCAGTGTATATTTCTAAAACATTTCCAATTCACGACTTTTGTTTGGGCATAGTAAGTGGTTATACTGGAACTAATGCTTGCTTGTTCACACATCCTGTTACAGCAGCTCACCTCTTTCTTCCATACTGACAGAAGCAACTCTCTCATCACGACTGGCTCCTGGCTCTGATTCTGACACCAAATCATATTATGACAATGGTCATGATTCTCAGCACAAATCTCTCCCTTTTACAAAGTTTTCTGATCAATTTAGGTCAGTTTCCTTAATGTAGTGCTGAATCATCTAGCATTTCAGGGCACATTTCATATATGGCAGGTCTACACCATACACCATATATATATTATATTAATTCTAATAATATTCAGTTATTCACTCAGTGCGTAGCCTATTCCTACCTTTCCACTCTGGATTTGCAGGCTCATGGCTGGTGCATGGTGCTGGATCTAGCTTCTGAGGAGCTAAAAGACAAAGTTTCCCTGTTATGTGGCGTCACATTATAGGCCACTATCGTTTAAATGGTATAACGTTTTGTTATATGCCACAACAACACACAATTCATTGACTTTATAATTATAATTATTTGTAAAACTAAGAAATAAAAGAATACTCTGGAATTAAATAATGTGTGTGTGTGTGGGGGGGGCGGGGGGGGGGCAGTGATGTGTCTGCTACACTAGATGGACCCACATAGAAAACTTTCACGGCATCAAAACACACGTAGAAACGGCTTTATCTGTCATTGAGAAACGGCTAATGTTACTTTCCTCCTGGATCTGTAAGCTAACTCACTTGCTAACGTTAGCTGTCAGTTAAACTCCTCTACAATAAATTCATTACTGGACGTATCAGCAGAAAACCTGACAACCCAGCGGCTGGAAATATTTTTTGTATTATTGTAACTTCAACCTAAACACACAGATGCCGCCGCTATCGTCTTCATATACCATATCCAACCTTTAAGTTGAACTGTGGTTTGGAGTTAAAGTTCAACATCTTTCCTTACCCGTTTAATCGTCCTCATGTGGTGCTGGAAACTGCGAGCTCGTTTTAGTAAAAAAAGGTGCCAATTTTGTCACATTTAGCTGCGTCTGTTTCCAGAGCTTTTCTCTTTTTAATTCTTGCCTTCTCCGCGCCACCTTTGCTCTTTCTACTTTCCATCTTTCAACAGCTGATCCGGCCAGGAGAACTCTGCTGCGCTGACCTGGCGCTGACCCAGTGCTCCGACGCGTTACGTCAGGGTGCGTCTGCCAATAATACAGGCATTTTTTTTTTCTTTTTTATAAACAAAAGAGCCACCATTGGAGGCGGCACAGGGACAGCGGTAGCAGCGTATGATCAACCTAATGCCATGACTGAGCAATGGGCTGGCCCACGAAAAAAATGTAATAAAAAAAAAAAAAGAAGAAGAAGAAAAGAATTAGACACCGGCCCTTGCGGCCCAAACATCAGACCGGCCTACCGGAAATTGTCCCGGTCCTCCCGATTAGCCACTCCGGGCCTGCTCACATGTTACGTAAACACAGAGAGTTTTCAGACAGCAGCATTGGTGATTTATATAGAGAGTCTGCATGTCAATCATCATCGGTTCCAACCACATCAGATGACTTTGTAACCTTGATTTCCGAGCCTGCTGCACAGTATATTACAGATGAAGATAACATGGAAATGCCCCCTGAATTCTGTGATCTTTTTCTGAGAAACGTTTCACTATTCTACTTAAAATTGCAGGGTCAGTTTCTACTGCCTGCTTCAACCATACAGAACATTGTGGAGGAAATGCAGAACATGCATGAGTTGGGACAGACATACAGTTTGGGTAAACTTGCATCACTGTTAAAAGATGACACATCATTATCAGAGGAGGACGTCAACAAAGTCTGCGAGTCTGTCAAAAGCTATGATCTTTTTTCTGCATGTCATACCGGGCCATTGAGGACAGTGCACTCCAGAGCTCAGACCTTTAAAAAATCCTTCAACTATGTGGAACCAAAGAAAATATTTTTAGGGAGAGATGAAAACAGAAAAGATAGTTTTGCCTATTATGTGCCTTTAAGAGAGACTTTGAGATGTCTGCTAGAGTCTGATCTGTGGCAGAAATCAGAAGAGCCCTCTACTGAGCCTCCTGCTGATGTTCTGTGTGACATAAGTGATAGTAAGCTGTTTAAATCAAATGATTTTTTTGGTCAAAACCCATCATGCCTCAAGCTAGTACTCTATCAGGATGCCTTTTAAGTCCTTAACCCTTTAGGCTCTGCAAGGACAAAACACAAGGTATTAGCTGTATATGCATCAGTGGCAAACTTGCCACTTCATGTACGCTCAGACACAGATCACATGTCTCTTGTCTTACTGTGCAGGGAGAAAGATTTTAAAGAGTTTGGTCATGCTAATGTGTTCTCTGAATTACTAGCAGACTTGAAAGAATTGGAGGGCAGTGGGATTGTTGCATCAGATGAAACTAGAGTCAAAGGAACTTTGTTTTGCATTGCTGGTGATAATCTGGGTTCTCACTGTATTGGTTGCTTCACTGAAAACTTTAGTTCTTCAAAGTTCTTCTGCAGGTACTGCCTGATAACGAAATCTGAATTTCAGGGTGCTGACCCAAATCTGTGTGGACCAGAACGTACCAAAGAGAACTACAACTCTGCTGTTGATCGCCTCCAGATTGACAATACACCAGACGTCGAAGGAGTGAAGTTCAGGTCAGTGTTCAATTCACTGAAATACTTCAACATTTGTATGCCAGGTATGCCACCATGTCTAGGTCATGATATCTTTGAGGGAGTTTTGGCTTATGATGTGGCACTGTATCTGAAATACTTTATAAAGAAAAAAGCATGGTTCACTTACTCCACTCTGAACCGACGCATCAAACAGTTTAGTTACCATGCCTCTGATGCTTCTACAAAGCCATCTGAGGTTAGTCCTCAAGCAGCTAAACTCTCAGGACAGGCTATACAGAACTGGAACTTCCTCCGATTGCTGCCTCTCATAGTTAGTGACATAGTGACAGACCCCACAGATGATGTGTGGAACTTAACTCTGCAGCTGAAAGATATTGTAGACATGGTAAAATTTCAGTGGCTCAGGTTCTTATTCAAGTATATTTAGTCAAGAAAAGCTCTGTTCCCAGAATGCAACCTGAGACCAAAACACCATTTTCTACGCCATTACCCAGCACTGATTCTGAAATTTGGCCCACTGATAAGATTATGGACAATGCGCTTTGAAAGTAAGCACAGTTATTTCAAGAGGTGTGCCAGAAATCAGAAAAATTTCAAAAACCTCTGCTATACACTCTCTGAAAGACATCAGATGTTTCAAGCCGATCTTGCAGCAGGGTCATTGTGTCAATCTGTCTTGAAAGTCAAAGATGGTTCTCCATTTTACTCAGTGCTGTACAGTAAAGCCATTCAAGAAGCAGTTCAAATGTTTGACTTCACTGAAACCAATACGAAGGTCACAGTAGAAATTATGTACAAGGGAACACAGTACAAGAAAGGACACTTCCTTGTCACAGGGGGCTCTGACTCTGTTGAGTTTGGTGAAGTAGTTCTCATTTTGATTAAGAATGACAGTGTTTATTTTCAGATTCAGGCACGAGTTGAAAATGTGAAGAGGTCTACTTTACCAGTGTTAAAGAAGCGCAAACAGGGAGGATCAGATGACACCGATGAAGTCACACCTGAAAAGCGAGCATCTGTTCAAGACACATATGGCTGCATAAAGTGGGACATGAAGTTTTTGCCAGTCAGTGAGACACTGGAAACCCAGCAGGAGAAGAAGGAACGTATGAAGATTCTCAGTGAACAGACAAGCTTCAGTCATGAAGAAGTAAAAACTAATGAAATGTACCTACTACTCTCAGCGCAAAGCAATAAACAGCGGAGCAAACATGCAAACCCTTAAAGAAGAGTGGCCTTTTTTGTTTCAGGCGATTGGAATGACAGTCCGTTTTGAAGAACTTACTGGTGTACCGCTGAAAGAGACTTTCCTCACCAGTCTGGAAAAGAAGGGAAAATGGTTTCTGGACTTTCTGAAAACCACTTGTGCAGACAAGAGCAAGCGTGTCTTGGAGGCTGTCATAAAGCCTTGAATGCAAAGGGGACAGCTGACAGGCTGCTCAGAAGACGTGAAAGATATGATGCTCCTCCTCCTCTCTTATTTCGATGAAAAAGAGGAGACCCTCTTCCACTATGTTGATGAAACATGTCTGGCAAAAGAAGTCCAAGTGGAAAGCCCGCCTGTGACACCATGTATCATTGTTTGTGGTGAGTTGAAAATCAGTACAAGTGCACCGAACCAAAGCTAATGCAAGGATACGCTATATTAAATGTCTGCACTTTTATTATTTTAAGACACATTTGAATGGTAAAGGGGGTTTTACAATTAATTCTTTTACACTTGTATTTCATTCCAAGGATCCTCCTGCTGTTTGAGACTGTTCATGCTCAGCATTGACCACAAAGTTGTAAATGACCAAATAACTGACTTCATCTCTGCAATCTGTCTGATGCTTGGTAGCTACTACTGCCTGAACATCCACTATCCCCTGGAACTTTAATTCTTTTACTTTTCCCTTGCCTTTCCTTTTCTTTCTTTTTTTTCCATTGTAAAGTGTTTTATTATGGATTATTGTGTTAATCAAGGTGTTTTTTCAACATTAACTAAGAGAAGGGAACAAAAGTTGAAAAAACTAAGAAGAAGACACTGCATGTGAACCCAAGAGTACTCACCCTCATCGCCGATCTCTCTGATCACGAGTGGCGAGAGACCGTTTAAAGACATTTTGAACAGATCGGTACAGTCAGCTTAACTGTACCTTGACTGGGAACTACTGTGTTTTTTATGTTTTCAGTTATCCCAGCTGATATTAAATGCTGTACTCTTACCTGATTTCTGTTATCACAGGCATGCTTTTCAGAGGTTTTGACCATATATCTTTAAACAATCCCTCTAACTAGGGATTGTTACTGAGAACTGTACTTTTGATGTTTCAGAGATGTTCTTTATTCTATACAACAGAGTTTAAACTATTTGAATTTTGTATCGCCCTAATTAGCAAACAAGTTAAGTGTTGCACTGAACTGTTAACATTAAAATTTAAACAGCACTGTCTGTTACAAACATTACTTGACTTTAACTGTTATTATAGCATTTTGTAGCTGTACGTTTCTGCAAAAGTGATGTCACAAGCTTATGTGCTTGTTCAAATTCATGTTTTCCTGAAAATGGTTAATATATATTTGTTAGATTACTTTAAGTGTAGAGCTTAAGCAGTTTTGGCTTTCTTTTTTCATAATGCCAGGAGAAGCTTTAGATGCTTGTTTTGCCTTTATTTGTTTAAAGCAATATATTTGACTAGCAGCAAGTGTGTGGAGGTCAAAATATGTTCAAGACAATAAAAATGTCAGTGAAGGACATCTAAAATTTTGTTGCAGTGGTTTTCTGATGCATGTGTTTTAAGGTTTAAGGGTGGTGGCACAGCTAAGACCCAAGAGTCTCTTTCAAGGTTAGTAAAGTAAATAGATTCAAGAAGATATTTTACACATTTCTTTGTTTTCTGTCTCTAAATCTTATTTTGTCTTTATTATGATTAAAAAGGTTTGTTTTGTTCCTGCCCTTTTCAGACACTGAATTTGAGCAGAAACCATAAGGATACTCAAAGGACCTGTGACTCTCAGGAAAGGGTGAGATTTCAGGTCATAATCTTTTTTTCTTTTTTTTTTTCCATTAAATTCATTTTCTTTTTTCCCTTTACAATATTGCTGTTTTGTTTTTGTAAACAGCATCAAATGAGAGTGACAGATGAAACAGTTTCAAGACAATGGCAGGAAAAGCATGCTGAAGATTGAAACAAACCTTGGCTGGAAATATTTGGTATGTGTTTTACCGTAAATCAAATTGTTGAAAAACATTCAGCTACACTGTAACACAGGGAAACTAAATTTGCACTTATTTTGTTTCTTTAATTTCTTGTCTCATTATTTTTGTCAGTTATTATTGTTTATGGTGTATGCCCTTTTTGTTTTCTTTCTGAATGCAGAAGGTATCTAGCCAGTCCACAATGAAAGCTTCATTGCCCCCAATGAGTATTCTGGGAGAAATGATGGCACCTGTATTCTTTGGTTTCCCTAAACATCACACCCTGCCTGTTTATACGAGGCACTTCAATTAAGTCTGCACCCAAAGATTCAATAAGATGTAAGCAGTGGTATTATTCAAGTTTTGCTAAAGAAAAATGGACAGGACACACTATTCTTAATCAGCCGAGCTCAGGTTCATGTCCAGGTGAGCAGTTTCATACGCTATAAAATGTAGACTGAATGATAGGTCTCATCACCATGCATTCAGCCATTAACTTTAAGTTCTATGATAAATCAATAGGAAACTTAAATACGTTTTCCAACAAATTATGATTGTGATTAGGGCTGCGTTGTCTATTTATCACTCTTACATAAGTAGATTTAAAGGATAACTATTGCCAAAACGCAACCTGGGCTGTTTTTTTTTACTGTATTGATTTTGTTGCGCTCAAATTTATGCCCCTAGTATTCCCATTCACCGGCTATTGACCACAAAACAAAATCACGGTCAATCCCAAAAAGGGCTCGTTTGTCGTAATTATGCTTTTAGATATATGTTTATCTCGTTTACAGTAAAAAAAAAAAAAAACAGCCCAGGTTGCATTTTGACAATAGCTATTCTTTAAGAACTGTATATTTTACACTTAAGAAATCATTTATCATTAGATCTGTTTTTGGCAGCACGTTTTGTTCATTTCTGTGCATTTTGCTCAAGCACTGATCAAACTTTGTCCATTTTTTGCTGCAGAGGGGATCCTGCCAGTCCAAAGTGAACTCCTGATGGACATTGAAGTACTCCTGCAGAGCTTCTATCTTCGACACCATGCGCATTAGAAACTCCACTAAGTCCTTTCCTTCACCAAGGCAGGACCCAGTGACTCATTACTGTTGATAGGTCAGGGGCAGGTAATTTTTGTTTCATGTTTATTGATTCCTCCATGGACTACGAGCCATATACTGTATATGGACACATGCTGTATTGTCAAGATTTATGCTGTTTGGTAGGAATAGAGCAAATGATATGTTTAGTCTGTTTTTCAAATGGTATGTCAAATTTTCTCATTGTTTATCAGTAATATTCACTACCTTGGTTATATATGAGCATCTTTAAATTTTTCTATATTTAGCGGTTGCAAATGTAAAATGTACGGTAAACTATTTATGTTCCTCATATTGTACTGTATTTTTAGCGGTAAAATACCGGCAGCTGGGGTTGCCAGGAATTTACCGTAAAATGTATCTGGTCAAAATAAAATGCTGTAATTTGTTATACGATTTCACTGTGTTTTTTACTGTCAAAGGTGTTAATAAGGTTTAACATATTTCTGTTATTTTTACAGTTATTTACAATAATAGGGTCTATCCTATTACTGTTAAATTAACAACAAATTACTGTAAATATTATTATATTATAACTTTTTTTTTTACTGCAAATATCCGTAAAAAGCTATGGAAAGTTGCATTTTTTACATTAAATTGCTGTATAATTGACAAATATATTTGTTTTTTTCTACCATGATTTTGGTAAAATAATACGTTGTCTACCATAAAATTTAGGGTTACAAAACCAGTATACCGTATTGTCTTTTACAGATTCCACATTTTTTTCACGGTATATTCCTGGCAATTCCTGGGTTTTTTTTTTTTTTTTTTACAGTGTATATGGTAATATGGATTTAACTGGTTTATGTATTGCCTTTCACAAGGTTGTCTGTCCCGTTGCTAACTTTACACGGTGCAATCTTATTAATATTTATAATCTATCCGACGCACTTTAAGTCTATTTTAATTTGTGTTACGGCAACCAAACGGTATCTTATTGGAGCCGAAAAAAAGAGAGGAAAAAGGCAGAGAAAGAAAAGCAAGTCCAAACTGAAGGTATGTTTTGCTGTACATAATGCATTATATTGTAGCGTTTTTCACCGCCACGAAGGGATTAGGAGAGACGAGTGAGCTTCCTTGCTGCCCAATGCAAATGGCTGGGAGTATTTTATTCAGCATAGCACATAAACGGCACATTCACAAGTCACACAATCACAAGACACACTTCTAACTCACACACACACACCCTGGCCGAAGCCACTAATCCAACCACCTTTCCTCGACAGGGTGAACACCTAACAACCCTTCCCGCAAAGCATGATGGTTACTAGTCCCAAAACCCCGCCCACGCCACAATATTATTAGCACTCGTTTTAATAAATGCAGTGATGCCCATGATCACAGACAGACTTGTGTCACATACAGTACAGTACGGTCTGTATGAGTAGGGTTGCTAAGGTTGTAGAGAAGCATATAGTCTAAACGTGTAGTTAATGTCCGTGCAAGGTAGCAGTATGACCACCATGCAAATGAAAAAAAAAGAAATATATTTATATTTTACAGAAATATTAATCAGACACAGAGCCCATGGCTTAACAGAGCATAATCTGTTTTTCATTATTGTTGCAGTCACAATTTTATTGTGCTACAGTTTGCTTATACATATGGTTTTAAAAAAACACATTTGCTTATGTCTGTGATTCATTTTAGCATTTAAGTCAAGCAAAAAAACGACTTTAAAAGAATATTATCAATCAATCACCATTTATTGCAGTTTATTTGCCCCTTTAAGAATGAAGATGTATATTTAACAGTACATAACTTGTTAACAGTCTGCTTTAGGACAAGATACTTTGCTTGGGTTTACTTAAATAGCGTTAATGCTCTTCAGGAAATATAGAAACACCGACAGTTATTCAGCACAAGAAAAAACTTCCTTACTGACCATTATATAAATAATAGCATGACGGAGAACATTAAACATAGGAGAAAATGTATTTACAGATTTCATAGTGGGGAAAAAGACTCATAGTGTGTTAAATCTTAGGTTCCCTATTTATGTGTTTAGTTATTGGTTTGAATTGCATTAATTATGTAAATATGCTTGTTACTGAATAAGTGTTGTTCTGGATGAAATATATGTAATATGAAATAAGTTTTCTTTTAAATTCATTGCATTTGATAGTATTTGATCGCTGACTTCATGCAGTGCTTTAATGTGTAAACCCGGAGGTCCCCGAGCACTGAGAGGTGCTGCTCTGGCAGTTTAGGGGCGAGAAAAAAATCTCTCACTTTTCTCTCCCTTCGTTTTTAAAACCAAATAAAAATAAACAATTAACCAATTTATTGTTCACAGCTCGCATATTTCAGCTTCAGGTATTAAAGTTTAGTGAATTAAACTGGGCCAAGAGATGTGAATGCATATTTTGCAGTAATAAACCATCATCAAATATCTTCTCGTAGTATTGATTGCATTGGCAATGAGCAGTTTTCGCAGTGACCAACATTATCAAGGCATCAACCCATCGCGCGCGCACATACACGCTCTCTCTCTCTCTTTCACACACACACCAGAGGTGTCAAGTAACGAAGAACAAATACTTCGTTACCTTACTTAAGTAGAAATTTTGGGTATCTATACTTTACTGGAGTAATTATTTTTCAGACCGCGGTGAAGTTATTTTGATATTCAGACATTCGACAGACATTCGGAAGCGGTATTTTAGGGACCGTCGACAAATTTTTGTCCAAGTGAAAAGTGAAAGTGCTTGTACTTAACTGGCTACGTGCCCCAGTTATTCTAATTTATTATTAAAAATACAAATGCCATGCGTCGTTGCATTTTGCCTTTGTTTATTATTAATTGTTGAATTGATAGATTAATTGAATATTGTGAATTAATTTGCAAATATTATATATTTTTTTTATTAAATCACTATTTCTTCAATAGCTTTTTGGTCGTATAACCATGTAACCCCAAACTAGTATAAATAATCTCATTAAAGTTCCACACAAGGTACACCTGATTTTATCTCAAGATATGTCTTCATGCATTTTTATTTAAAAAAAAAATTATATAAAAAAAAAACGCTATTTCTTCAATAGCTTCTAGGTCATGTGACCTAGTGAGGCCACACTTGTACCAAAATAGTCACATTGCAACCCCACGCAAGGTACACCTGACTTTATTCAAAGATATGTCTTAATTCATTTTTTTTTATTTTTTTATTTTTTAAATGCTCTTTCTTCAATAGCTTCTAGGTCATGTGACCTGGTGACCCCAAACTGGTACCAAAATAATCATACTGCAGCCCAACACTAGGTATACCTGATTTTATTCCAAGATATGTCTTCATGTATTTAAAAAAAAAATATATAAAAAAACACGCTATTTCTTCAATAGTTTCTAGGTCATGTGACCTGGTGAGGCCACACTTGTACCAAAATAATCACATTGCAGCCCCACACAAAGTACACCTGACTTTATCCCATGATATCTCTTCATTAATTTTTTTTAAATAAAAAAAACACAATTTCTTCAATAGCTTCTAGGTCATGTGACTTGGTGATCCCAAACTGGTACCAAAATAATCAGATCTGAGACCTCCAAAAGGTATCCCAAGATATGTCTTCATTTATTTTTATTTATTTTTTTATTTTAAAAATAGCTTCTAGGTCATGTGACCTGGTGACCCCAAACTGGTACCAAAATAATTTAATCTGAGACCCCCCCCCCCCCCCCCCAAAGGTACAGCTGATTTTATCCCAAGATATGTCTTTATTCATTTTTATAATTTTTTTTATAAAAAAGAAACGCTATTTCTTCAATACCTTCTAGGTCATGTTACCTGATAACCCCAGACTCGTACCAAAATAATCACATTGTAGCCCCACACAAGGTACACCTGAATTTATCCAAAGATATGTCTTACTTGATTTTTATAAAAGAAAAAAGCTATTTCTTCAATAGCTTCTAGGTCATGTGACCTGGTAGCCCCAAACTGGTACCAAAATAATTTAATCTGAGACCCCCCAAAGGTAAGCCTGATTTTATCCCAAGATATGTCATCATTCATTTTTATTTAATTTGTATTAAAAATAAATGCTATTTCTTCCATAGCTTCTAGGCTATTTAAGCTTTATAGACCACTGTTAATAGTGCTCTATAAAAACATTTCTATACAAGTATTAATGTATCTGAAAACCAATCTAAAATGTCAATTTTTATGCTAATATCACTTACCTTACCAAGTACTGAAACACCACTATTCCTTTACTGTTAAGTACTTCTGTGTATTTCTCTTCCTAAACCTTCTTTGGATAAGTGTTTGCATGACTGTGTGTAGTGTGGTGGCCAAACAAATCATGGTCAACAAATTACATTGTAAAAATTTGGGCCAACAATAACATATTAATCAATTTTGCAGTTGAAAAAGACATTGCAGTTTTTACATTACACTATGAACAAAATTGCAGGATTCTTAATTAAATGTATAAAACTTTTAATTAAATATAGATCTATATCTATATACAGTATATATTAAAAAAATAAATAAAGTAAAACAAATGGAGAGCAAGAATTGGATCAAGTCACTGATTCACAGTTTGTTTAAAATTGTCCACAGAGTTCAGATGAGTCTCTAGCGGAGGCGTGGCTTCATACAGAAGGCCTATGGATCCATTCTCCCCTATACGGTAGGCCACTTCGTAGGGGTCGACCCACATAGTAAGTTCTCTTGGCAGCAGGTGGCAGAGCCGCTCCTTGCTAAGGCCGATGGCGTAAGCAACCCTCCCTAAAAGCGGGTCCATCTTGTGGTTGATCCGGATACAGCGATATCCTGAACCTTTAAAGGGTGCGTCAGGGAACCAGTGGTGCTGGTAATGCGCTAAAATCATAGGAGAAAAAAAAGAAACATTCATTGTTAAAATATTATTATCATTCACTTCGAATGAAAGGCAGTTTTTCTGGCCAGTACTAGTGTCTTGTGACATAAATCTGACATTTATTTCCTTTTAATTTTAATGCCATGTTAATCAGCTTTCCTCTTCTTCCACTCTCTTATTATACCATAATGAAATACCGTGAAATATTGGTTTAATGTCATGTTTAATCTCACCTCCTAAAGCCTCTTGCAAAGAATGGCTGAAGCGTTGGAGTTGTTCTTCAGACAGAAGTCTTTTTCCTCTCAATAAGGTGGAAATAAAGTGCACAGCTGTGGACACCTCGACTTTCATCGTGAAATATTTTTATAAACTGCAAAATATCACAAAACATGATGAAATGTTATTGTGAATTCAAAGTTAGCTCATGTAGAAGTTAGATTTGAGTCTTTTTAGCACTTTCCCTCTATTTAAAATACAGAAATATATTACAACTAACCTCCTACAGACTCACGTTGTACTCAAATGTACTCGCTGTACATTAATGCTCCAACAAAAAAAAAAATTCTATTTCAATAACAGGCAACCAATCAGAACGCGGTGTAAATTCTGCAGCCAATAGGAGGGCTCAGAGAGGACGCTGTCAGCGTAAGGTAAAGCGCGTTCACAACGCTGAAATGGCGTCCTCTCTGATCTCTCCTATTGGCTGGGGATTTCACACCGCGCTCTGATTGGTTTCTTAGAAACAGAAACAGAATTAATCAGGTTTACGGGGCTTTTTTTTAAATAGCCATTTAGCGTTACAGGTGTTCTGGGAAATTCAGTTTCCCCAATCGCTATTCAAACCATGACGTCACGCACTACCTAACAACAAGGCTTATTCCAAGTTTCACTTTCAATTTAATGTCTTTCACGATCTTGTTAAATTAAATTATTAATCTACCCAAATTAATGATTGTATTGAGTGGCTAGCTCTGTATCTAAGCTTAATTGTTTTTTTTTATATATATAATTAATGCAAGCCCGTCTAACAGGCAACTGCCCATGAGCCAGCCTTTTGACAAATACACGTTATTAAAAGCAATTACTTCTCTATATAGTAAAACGCGAATACATAATTATATAGTTGTACTTGCGACCCACCATATTAAATAAAAAAAGAATAGCTCTGTAAAATTAATACATGACAAATTGTCAAAAATGATAATAAATACAAAGCAACAGTATAAATAAAAGCTTTAAAGAGCTTTAAAGAAGCACCACATACTAATTTGCATAACACCGCCTGCAATATGCTGGGAGAACAGGAGTGCCGTAATGATCATAGTATTCGTTTACATATATTCCACTATATCTTTTCAAATTGCTCACGTTTAATAAAAAGTCAAGCATGCCCTAAAATGTCCCATTATAGATATGTCCTTAAAATTTATTAATGTTTCATTACACAGTGACGTGACAAAAATGTGCTGTGAAAAAGCAAGTTCTTGATATTTTAATCTAAAGTGTATGGTAATATGGATTTAACTGGTTTATGTATTGCCTTTCACAAGGTTGTCTGTCCCGTTGCTAACTTTACACGGTGCAATCTTATTAATATTTATAATCTATCCGACGCACTTTAAGTCTATTTTAATTTGTGTTAGGCAACCAAACCGTATCTTTCTGGAGCCGAAAAAAAAGAGGAAAAAAGCAGAGAAAGAAAAGCAAGCTCAAACTGAAGGTATGTTTTGCTGTACATAATGCATTATATTATTAGCACTCGTTTTAATAAATGCAGTGATGCCCATGATCACAGACAGACTTGTGTCACATACAGTACAGTACGGTCTGTATGAGTAGGGTTGCTAAGGTTGTAGAGAAGCATATAGTCTAAACGTGTAGTTAATGTCCGTGCAAGGTAGCAGTATGACCACCATGCAAATGAAAAAAAAAAGAGAGAAATATATTTATATTTTACAGAAATATAAATCAGACACAGAGCCCATGGCTTAACAGAGCATAATCTGTTTTTCATTATTGTTGCAGTCACAATTTTATTGTGCTACAGTTTGCTTATACATATGGTTTAAAAAACACATTTGCTTATGTCTGTGATTCATTTTAGCATTTAAGTCAAGCAAAAAACTGACTTTAAAAGAATATTATCAATCACCATTTATTGCAGTTTATTTGCCCCTTTAAGAATAAAGATGTATATTCAACAGTACATAACTTGTTAACAGTCTGCTTTAGGATAAGATACTTTGCTTGAATTTACTTAAATAGCGTTAATGCTCTTCAGGAAATATAGAAACAATGACAGTTATTCAGCAAAAGAAAAAACTTCCTTACTGACCATTATATAAATAATAGCATGACAGAGAACATTAAACATAAGAGAAAATGTATTTACAGATTTCATAGTGGGGGAAAAAGACAATCAAATAGGTGCCGGTATCCAAATCATAGTGTGTTAAATCTTAGGTTCCCTATTTATGTGTTTAGTTATTGGTTTGAATTGCAGTGCTTAATGTGTAAACCAGGAGGGCCCGAGCACTGAGAGGTGCTGCTCGCAGTTTAGGGGCGAGAAAAAAAATCTCACTTTTTTTCTCCCTTCGTTTTTAAAACCAAATAAAAATAAACAATGACCCAATTTATTTTTCACAGCTCGCATATTTCAGCTTCAGGTATTAAAGTTAAGTGAATTGAACTGGGCCAAGAGATGTGAATGCATATTTTGCAGTGATCTTCTCGTAGTATTGATTGCATTGGCAATGAGCAGTTTTGGCAGTCTACCATCTGTGGGATTATGACTGAACGCCTCCAAGTTAGAATCCAGCCTAAACGTGATGATACAGCAGCGTTGCAGATCTTTGGTTGGTCTGACGTAGCCCGGGAGCCCTAGTGAGGGCTCCCTGCAAGGAAAGCCGTTCGTGAACGGGCTGGGGTTTGGCCAGACAAGCGCCGCACCCTCTCTGATTGCGAATCTCAAGTTTGTGTTGAACCTGGTGCTAAATGACTCGTAAACGACCTGATTTTCATATTTATTTATTTAATATTTATAATATATTTTTTTAATATCAACATGATTAAACATTTTATAGACGTTCTGGTCTGACTGGACCGATTTTTGACCCCCCCTCCCAACCCAAATATTTTTTTTTAACATAAAATGTTTTGGAAATGATTTGTGCTCTGTTGATTTGATCAAAATTCTCACATGGTGTTGATTGTATAATGCTATTGAGGTCCTCCAATGTCCGGATGATTTCTAAAATCAATTTCCGTACACAAAGCTATTTTGAATGGAATGATTTCCTAAAAAAAAGTTATGTAATAAATCTGGAGGGAAGCTAGTCACTGGATGAGAAAAAGACAAATGCTTTCTGATTACTTAGTCTGCTTTGACATCACTTACAATATTCAAAAGCTTAATCTGAAGTGAGCTCCTTCAGATGTAATTCATGTAACCCGGGGGTTTTTAGTTGGAAGCACCCCTGTCTCACATCTACTGTCTGGATGTCTTTTGAGGCAAGGCAAACTCTACAAAATGTATCTACGGAGATACTCTTGAAAGCCAGCGAGACCATTCGCTGCATGATTATCTGCACAAACAATGCATGATTGTAGTGGACCACATGTTAAATTGCATTTTTAGAAACATGCAAAATTGTTTTTCTTCCACTAAAACATCATAATCTTCAAGGGTAGATAAAACAAATCCATTTCCATCATTAGCTGTGTCCCAAACATGTCTTTTCAAGGAATAACCAGCATGTGTTTAACTTTATGAGCTTTGAATGTTGAATGCATATTTGTTTGAAATGTGCAGTTTTTAAAGGGACGAAATTACAATTTCATATGCTTTCGGGTGCCATCCTTGGTATTTAAAAATGCCTTATCTGTACATATGTCTGTGAAATCACATTGGTCACATCTAAAGGTTTTTTCTCTACAATGAAATCTGCTGGTCTGTGCTTTTAACGCGCCTTGAGTCTTGAAGGTGTGCACACAATGTATATGCAAAGTAATTTACATAATTGATGGTGCTTCAGCTGGTAATGTTTCAGTGTATATATATATATATATATATATATATATGCATACACAGTATACATTTCCTGAAAAAGTTCCTGGAAAATTGTGAATATTAGACTTATAAACAGTTTCAAGGAGGTCACTGCCCACTCTCACGATCCCCAACAGACTTCCTGCGTCAATATGCTTATCTGGATACTTGAGGATGGCACTCCCTAGGAATAGGATCTCATAGGCTTACATTAATAGTTCAATTAGACAATTATTTTAGATAATGTCACGATTGGGTGGTAGTGGCTGTTGTTGCAGTGGGCACAAAAGGCAAGCACAGAGGGGTGTTTTAAACAAAGTCTTTTAATAACATAAAACATGAATAAAGATACAAAACCAACAAAGAGACAAACAACAAACTCAACCTATAACAAAGCACATGGGGCAAGACACCAGTGCTACAGTATGGCGAGACACACTTGACATAGGTTCTATGGTGAAACAGAGGCTCTGTGGTGAAACACAGGCTCTATAGCTTTACACACATGGCATAAGCTCTATGGCGAAGAGCGGGACAAGAGGCCATGAGCAAACCACGAAGCTAAGGCCTCACAAACTAAGCATGGAGCTGAAATGAGACAAGACCCAGGACACGGAGAGACCAGGCTAGAGACATGGCAATCAGCTAAGCATGATAACTAGCTAACCATAGCAATTAGCTAGCCATGGCAATTAACTAAACATGCACTTAGCTCAAAATGCATTTAGCCAAACATACAATTAGCCAAATTACACAGGGAGATCTTAACAGGGGTCACAACCAACAATACTTACATAAACTTTAATACTTAACATTTCACGATATCGAATCAGCTTTACACACACAGAAACACAACGAACCTAAAACATATACAAAACTAGAGCCTTCTAATAAATTCATAACAGAACTCAATTTCAAACACAAGTTAAATTCAACTTAAACAAAACACCCACATAGTGACAGTATATACAAACAATGCTCGACCCAGTTTCCCAGACTAAACAACTATTTATAAAAGCTGTAACGAGCTACCTCTGTTCAGGTGAGCACCCGCATCACCTGACCAAGGTGCCTTCTGGGAAACTAAGCAAACCAAAACTACACAAACAAAACAGTGACCTCTAGTGGTGATCCCTTACAGATAACACATCTCTAACACAGGAACAGAATTGTAAAAATAACTCATAACATTTCCAATATCATAGACTGATTACATTTAAACAAAATTAACTATGTAACTAATACACTAGTATCTTCCATCCTGCTGCTACTGTTTGCCAAATAATGCTGGTATAGGAAGAAAGTGCTGAAATGTCTGCTGTTTCAAGTAACGTCAAGTCAAGTCAAGTAGACTTCAATTGTCATTTCAACCATATACAGTTCAGTAAACGATAAAACGAAACAACGTTTCTCCAGGACCAAGGTGCTACATATGACATAAAGTTACAACATAAAATAACAAAACTGACTAGCTAATTAACTAAGAAGAGACAAACTAGATTAACATTATAAATTACCAAAAACTATCCTATCTAGAGCCCTATACAGAAAAAGACAAAGACAACAAAGTGCACATGCAGATGTGCAGACAAAAGTGACAACATAACAACATAATATGTTTCAGTGCTCTGTGGTACTAATTTGAGGTAGTGCAATGAGAAAAAGTAAACATTTACCTGTAGATAGCAGCAGAAAAGAGTTTTTGGGGCAAATAACAAATATTGCGCAAAAGAGCAATTTCTGGTTGGTATGTACAATTGTTGGATGGTTGTTAATCAGTGTTGTAATGGCGATCTACTCGTTTCGGTTCTCCTCCATTTCTATAGGGGATCGGCACAAAGGATTTGACGCGTAAAACCACAAACATGTCTTGTAAAAGTTTACTTTTCATTTGTCAGGATACAACACAATCAAACTTAAGAACTATTTACACTTCTTCAAGCTTTAAATTAAATATGGTTTCAAAGAACGGTCAAAAGACTGTCTAACACCAAGCCCCTTCCTTCTTCTTCAACGGACTCTACGTATACGTATTACGTATGGGACTAAAATCAACCTATGAAAAGTATGCAATACAAATATTACAGAATATGTCAAATATATCAAATAATAATAACAGCCATTCTAAATACAAATAATATTATAGAAAAATATTAGAAATCACTTGGTTCTTTAGGGCTCTAACAAGTGTGTTTGTGCATGTGTGTTTGTCAGTTCAGTCCCAATGTTATTAAGGTGAATAGTTTTGAGTGTGTGTGTGTGTGTGTGTGTGTGTGTGTGTGTGTTTACTAGTCCAGTCCTTTTGTGTTGAGGAGACGGAAGGTGTGTGGGAAATGCTCTTGATAGTTCCTCTATAGAAGGTGGTGAGAATTGGTGGTGGAAGCTGGGCCCTCCTCAGTCTTCTCAGGAAGAAAAGACGTTGCTGGGCTTTTTTTGTGCAGAGAGCTGGTGTTGAGGGAACAGGTAAGGTTTCCTCCAGATGGATGCCCAGGAATTTTGTGATCCTGACGCTCTCCACAGAAGAGCCGTCAATGCTGAGCGGGGAGTGATTGCTCCGTGTCCTCCTGAAGTCAACAACCATCTCCTTTGTCTTATCGACGGTCAGAGACAGGTTGTGGTTTATACAGGTTTTTGCAACTTTAAAGGCAAAGTAAACAAGCAATTTTTAGGATATCACTTACCACACATCGAGGTGACACTACACCTCAATTGTTCCTCAAAAGTACTTCTGTGACTTTCGTTATATGTAAATTTTTCACATGGCCATGTATGGTGAGGTGGCCAAGGAAATGGCCTGGGGTGTTCCAAATTCAAGACAAAAGTGAAATCTGGGGTTTTCTCGAACGTTCGTTAGCTGAGTGCTCGCGTGGCCTTGTGTGCTGGGGGGAATGGCAAGAGACAAGAGTGGGAAAAAAGATAGATATGGTTATGAATGTTTACCTTGCTAACTCCTGTAAATCAGCAGCTCACGGGGAAAACTCCATTACGTTATATTTCAGTCACAGAAATAAATACGAACAATCTTCTAATAAAAAATACACTTGTCCAGAACACAAAAATGTATTTTAATCGATTTCTCTACCAGTGCACCTTTTCTAAATCAATGTTAATATTATTTGTAAAACATTAGCATCTTTTTGAGGAAAACAAGGGTGACATTGTGACTTTGTTAGCTACCACATAGCTGTAAAGTTAACTCCAGACTGTGCAAACAGTTTCTTAAGTTATCTAAAGTCAGTGGTGGAGCTGCCAGTCATTTTCAAAAGTGGGCAATTAAAAAAATGGGAGACTTATTAAAATGTCAAAACTGCAGTTATTTAAAAAGTAATATTAGTGTTAATTCATCACAGACTGGAATACAGTGCGGTAAGATTAACATGAAGCCTAACATAAGCTAAGCTTATCTCAGTTACATCAGTATTATGATGAGAGGAAACACACCAGCCTCACCTATATAATATTAACTGTTTAAAATAACCTGGAAGTTCAAGGAAACATATTCTATTAGAAAAAAATCACCACTTCCCCAGGATAAAGTCACAAAAAGGTAACATTTCACCTCCGTAGTTCAGTTTGATAACGTCAGTCCGCCGGGGTGGTGGTGTATTATAAATCACATGATTGCATCTCAATGAAGGTAAATTGCTGGCTTAACATAAATCTAGTAGTTTATTCACTGTCTTCAAGGTTTCAAGAATGCAATTTTACCTGTTATCTCAACAAATACCACTGTAAAAAGTTGTACAAACAATGCACTATTAATTAATTCAACATTTATCTAGTTGAATTTTTTTTAAAGTATAATTACAGTGTAATGCAAGTTAAGGATTTTTTATACCAATGAGTTTTGTTAAAAGAAGTGCTGTACAATATTGTAGAGAATGCTACAGACAAACAGAAATAGCATGTGCATTTGAATGTGTTGGTGTGAATGAAATTTTCATAGAGTTGGAATGCAGATAATTTGGTATCACATCAATATATGTGATACCAAATTATTACATATATTGATGTATGTAGTATGAAGTGATTGAATTATCATTCTTTAACTGTTATATGAACATAAACTATGAGCAGAACCAGAATTGCCATAATAATTCATAAACTTTTAAAGACAACATTGAAATTCATGTTATCATGTTAATGAACTGCATGTGCTAATGAATGTTAGCATTTGACATTAAACCTGATGTTAGCATAGCCACTTTCTGTCTGGATTACCATTGTGTTGTTTTGCATTAAATGAACCGGATGTTTACTGAATGGGGTTTTCATACAAAGAAATCAACTGATATAACATTTGAAGGTAAGCCTTAGTTAAACTGTGAAGTTAAATACCTCAGCCCGAAGAACAAAAAATGTTTTTTAACCAGTTTTCTCATAGTGCAACTTTGCAAGATATTATTACAGTTAAATCTTGGATTGCAAGCATAATTTGTTCATAATTTGTTATTACCATTGAATCAAGAGCATCTTGAGCAGCTGCACCACTGTCTGATTCGGGAATTGTGCCATATCGGACTGCTACATATCGGATACCCTACAGCGGATAGTGAGGACAGCTGAGAAGATCATCAGGGTCTCTCTCCCCTCTATTGAAAACATATACCCACACGCTGCATTTGCAAAGCCACCAGCATTGACTGATAAACACACATACTCACACAAATCACTACTGTATGTAAATAACTTCAGGACTGAACTGCTAAACACACACATGCACAAACACTCTGATAATCTACAACCATCTCCCAATTTGTTCATAACGACCTACCTGATCTTCTCTTTTTGCACTATACATTTATATTCTTGCTGTTTTTTTTGCACAAAATATTTTCAAATCATTGCTGCTGCTCAGGAATGTCTAATGTTTACTGTTTCTCCTTCCACTACCTCAACTCATACCTCATTACTACAAAAGTACTGAAACGCGGTACATTGTTGTTTGTCACTTCGTAGCTCTTTGTTTGCACATTTGCACGTGCACTTTGTTGTCTGTTGTCTATTGTTGGCCCTTTTTTTGTATAAAAGTAGTTTTAGGTTATCTTAAAAATAAAAAATGTAAATCTTTATTATCTGAGCTAGTCAGCTAATTAGGTCTCTTAGTTAGCTAGCTGGTCCCGGAAAAGTTGTGTTGTTAATTTATGTTGTTGCATGTATGTAGCAAGTTCAAGTTTAAGTAGGCTTTATTGTCACTTCAACCATATACAGTTAGCACACAGTGAAACGAAACAACGTTCCTCCAGGACCAAGGTGCTACATGCAACATAAATTTACAACATAAGTTAACAAAAAAACTAAACTAGCTAACTAAGTGGCCTAGTTAGCTGGCTAGTGGAGACAAGACAGGTTGACCTGACAACATAAACTAAACAACATGAATTAACAAAAACTAACTAGCTAAGGAAGACTATATACAGGGTTTTTTTTATTATTATTTTTTTTTTACAGACAACATAAAGTGCATGTGCAAATGTGCAAACAAAAGCAACAAAGTGACAGTGCGACAAACACAACATAACATAACATAATACTCTGTGGTCCTTATTATATATAGCACCTTGGTCCTAGAGGAAAACTGTTTTGTTTCACAGTGTATATGGTTGAAATCACAATAAAAGGCCGACTTGACTTGACTTGACTTGAAAAGAATCCTGGCTAAAGTAAGATGAAAAAGTAGAGGAGGAGGGTTGGGGCTACTGTGTGGGACGACTTTTACAGACACACACAAAGTCATCCTACACAGTAGCGCCCACGCTCCACCTCTCCTCTTTCGTGTTACTCTCGGTGCACAAACACTCACATACACACTAACAGAATTGCTTCTGTCGGAAAACGTCTTTAACAAGGAACCTCTTTAATGACACTTGCTTTTGCCTGCTTTTGAGGATTCTGTGGAAATGTGACATTACATTGTCGTTAAACAGATTCATCTCCCGCACTGCTAAAGCCTTTTTAACTTTTTTTTCTTCATGGAGGGTGTGTTGCAGTACAGTTAAAACTCACATAGTGACATTTACCATAAAAAGTACCAGGCACTGCGTAAACAGTTTATTAGGTTATAGCTGACCGCTGGTGGGACTGTGATTGATTTTCACAATGACGAGTTAACTGGGAATCTCATTAAAGCATTGTTTTGTGCTACAGACAGATTTTTTACCTGACAGTTACATGACTTAAAATGTTCACTAAAAACGTAAGTTAATGCTAATTCATTAAAAGCACAGGATAGGGTTACAGAACACTAACATTAAACCTAAAATCCATTTCAGGGCAACCAGGAGAGAAAGGAAGAGACACACAAACACAGACACCAAATGGGCAATTTGGGAACACCAGTTAACCTAATCTGCATTAGGAGATCTCCATGCACACAGACCGAAGGTGGGAATCAAACCCTTGACTTATTTATTTAGCTAAGCATTTTCGTAAATGGATTTGTCTTAGGTAACGGTGCAGATTTGGGGGACTTATGAATGTAGAGCATTATGGTGAATTGGTATATTTGGATGCTGTCTTCCTCACTTTCATTAATTACTCAGCCCTTGTGTCAGTGTTTCCTTCTCTCTCTTTTAGTTATGCTGTAATAGTCAGTCCTGCTGGAGTCCCTGCTTGTACTCTGCAATATATATACATTCACCTTACACATGTGACTGTGACCCTACCTAACAGTTCTCTTCTCCTATCTTCCCTTCTCTCGTCTCCTCTCCTCTCCCTATCTCTCTCTGTCAAGCTACACATGGCACTCCTGAGCTGCCAGTAAACCAGACCTCCTCTGTCCTCCAGACATGTCTGACATGTCTATATATATATATATATATATATATATATATATATATATATATATATATATATATATATAATTCTATCTTAATATTAATGTATCTGAAACCAAACAAAAATGCCAATTTTTATGCTAATATCACTTAACTTACCAAGTACTGAAACACCACTATTCCTTTACTGTTAGATACTTCTGTATATTTCTCTTCCTAAACCTTCTTTGGATAAGTGTTTGCAGGACTGTGTGTAGTGTGGTGGCCAAACAAATCATGCTCAACAAATTCCATTGTAAAAATTTGGCCCAACAATAAAATCTTTGTTAATTTTGCAGTTGAAAAAGACATTGCAGTTTTTACATTACACTATGAACAAAATTGCAGGATTCTTAATTAAATGTATAAAACTTTTAATTAAATATAGATCTATATCTATATACAGTATATATTAAAAAAATAAATAAAGTAAAACAAATGGAGAGCAAGATTTGGATCAGGTCAAGTCACTGATTCACAGTTTGTTTAAAATTGTCCACAGAGTTCAGATGAGTCTCTAGCGGAGGCGTGGCTTCATACAGAACGCCTATGGATCCATTCTCCCCTATACGGTAGGCCACTTCGTAGGGGTCGACCCACATAGTAAGTTCTCTTGGCAGCAGGTGGCAGAGCCGCTCCTTGCTAAGGCCGATGACGTGAGCAACCCTCCCTAAAAGTGGGTCCATCTTGTGGTTGATCCGGATACAGCGATATCCTGAACCTTTAAAGGGTGCGTCAGGGAACCAGTGGTGCTGGTAATGCGCTGAAATCATAGGAGAATAAATAACTCAGTCCAACTTGAATATGGTTTCAAGAATACATTCGTTGTTAAAATATTATTATCATTCACTTCGAATGAAAGGCAGTTTTTCTGGGCAGTACTAGTGTCCTGTGACATAAATCTGTCATTTATTTCCTTTAAATTTTTATGCTAGGTTAATCAGCTCTTCTCTTTTCCATTCTCCTATTATACCATAATGAAATACCGTGAAATATTGGTTTAATGTCATGTTTAATCTCACCTCCTAAAGCCTCTTGCAAAGATTGGCTGAAGCGTTGGAGTTGTTCTTCAGACAGAAGTTTTTTTCCTCTCAATAGGGTAGAAATAAAGTTCACAGCTGTGGACACCTCGACTTTCATCGTAAAATATTTTCATAAACTGCTAAATATCACAAAAGCACTTTTCCTCTATTTAAAATACAAAAATAGAAAAATACAACTCACCTCCTTCAGACTCACGTTGTACTTAAATGTACTCGCTGTACATTAATGCTAATACTAAATTTCTTTTTATTTCAATAACAGGCAACCAATCAGAACACAGTGTAATTGCTGCAGCCAATACACTCTCAGAAAAAAAGGTACGAAACTGTACCTTTTAAGGTACAAGTGGCCGTCGCTGGGGTGGTACCCTAAAGGGTACAATTTTGTACCTCTAGTCAGAGGCACAAAATTGTACCTTCTAGCTTTGTACCATTTAAGGGGCAATTTTGTACCCCAAGGAACAACTGTACACACACTTGCAATGAAGGCAAAAATTGTACCGTATTAAAAGCATCCTCAGGATACTGTCCTTTACTGTCCATTTTGATTCTTTTGGTGTCTGCGTGTATGCGTAAATAAATCGATAAATACCATGGCTAAGAAATACACAATTTTATTAAGAAATGTTCTTTTAAAAACTATTTAATTCATTACACCTCACAACAGCAGTTGTGTCAAGAAAAAAATCTCTTCAATGAAAAACTCAAAACTCATCAGACCATTTGACAAACAAGTATAAAAGCAGTCATTAACAAAATATATATATAATAAAAAATAAATAAAAAAGTTAAAAAAACAAAAAGGTAATAGGTGTACAGGAAATTGTCCACTGGGCAATCATTACAAATTCAACTGGACAAATACAAATAACTATTGTTTAACATTAATGTACACCTTATTAAACAGGCTATATCAATTACTGCACATTTTGAAGTTTACAGCAGTTTGTCTTCAGCAAAAATATCTAGTGCTAATAAATAACTTGCCATCAACATTGTAGGTATCTAACGCCTGGTAATCAACCTCTTCACCTGGCGAAAGGACAGTCCATTCATTCTCACATTTGATGACTGCAGTGACTCTTCTTGTAATCACAGTTTTCCAGTCAGTGGTCTCCTGTACTTGAACAGTTGGATATGGTGAAGATGGTTCACTCTAAATGACAAAGCACAAAACAAATTCTGTATCAGTCAAATGTTCTCAGCAGTTGACTAAACTGATGGACTGAAAATTGACATGCATAAAGACTAAGATAATTATTATTCACCCATTTGTATATGGCCACAATAAATACAGTTTAAGAATTGCACAGAAATACAAAACAGAGTACTATATACGAACCTCTCCAAGCACAATGAAATGTTCAAGTTTCTCTCTGAACAAGGCTGGCAACATGAGAAGTGCTGCCTTAAAATCAATTCCTGGAACATAAGGTGTGATAAACAAATATGTAAAAATCTATCCAAAGGCAAGAATTTGATAGGCTTAAAGTGCTAAATAAGGTTTAGGAGTCAATTACCAAAATGGTCTTCAATGAAAGATTCTTCTCGAGCTTCTTTGTGCGGCTTTGCTAAAGGGGATTTCCCTTGAGCAAGCCGTAGCACACTGGATGTAATGTGTCCAAAGTTTTCTTGAAAGTGGCGGTTCAGATGAACACATTTATGCAGGAAACCAGTTTCTTGATAAAGCTGCAGTCAATTGAAAAAGACAAGCATAAATAAATCAGAGGATCTTATACACTTTTTTTAGCATTCTACATGTGTAATTTCAGAATTGTAATTTGCACACTAACCCCTGATGGACTCTTCAAGAATGGATATTTGTTGACGGCATCTTCAACAGTCATACCACTAGCAATCTCCTGTCGCCTCCAGGCAAATGTCCTCCTCATTCGCTCTTCAACAATGCGAGTATCTGGCTGTGTCCTTCTATACTGGTCCTGCAGGACTTTCACATGTCCCTCTACTGATGTAGCATCCTCTCCAAAAGCAGTAGCATCCTTGTGCATAGACAAAAACAAATCAGGTAGAATTTAATTTCACTGCAGGAAGTTTCTGTGCATCTAGAAGTTTCGGTTTTGGCCAATAATTTTTATTTTGGTGCATCTCTAGTTATTTCTAATTTCTAGGCAAGTGAATAATGAAAATGTTGCATTTAATGTACTTAATGTAAGAGCAACACACCGGTAAAAAGTGTAAAAATATTATAAACATATGCCCTCACCAAAGGCCATGTAATTTGTTTACTTGAACTGCTTTCTTCAGGTTGCAGAGACTTTTTTGAATGACCAAACTTCTGTTTAAGTTTTTTTACTTCTTCAATGTCAGCCAAAGGTGCCCGCTCAAATTTAAACTTGCGTTTCAGAGACATGTGCCAAGTGTGCTATTAAAAAAAAAAACAATGAATAATAATAATAATCTGCATGAACCAAGAACCAAGAGTAAAACATTAAAGGTAAACCAGCTACTTACATATCCATTGCCCTCTTTGTCTTTCAAAAAGGGATACCTCAGAGTCAGGGCTTTAGCCACTTGAACATACTCTTCATTAGTTGGATACCTACAAAATTATTTTAAACACATCAGTGTAGCATTAAATGTTGTATAAAACTCTAATTGTTGTATAAAACATGTCTAACTCTAAATGTTGTATAAAACATACTCTCATGTTTGTAACAAATAAATATTAGCGTGGCCGCTGTCATTTTACTTAATTAATCGCTTGCTTTGCCGTCTCACCACAAATTGCTATGTATAACGAGAGCGTTGGTCAACTCTAGGTGCGCCTTATTACAAAATGGGCGGGAAAAATTGCCTCAGCATGTAAAATGTTAACCACTAATTGCCGTACAAGTGTTAATATTGCAAATATATTACGTGGTGGTCAAAGTTATTACTATTTAAGCAACAAGGTATGAGAGGCAGTTAAAGAGATAACCTAAAGGGAAAGTATATAAAGTTAAAGGGCGTTAACGTTACACCGGGAAAATCCTCAAGAAAACGGTCCAGACTTAAAAAAAAAATATATATATAACAGCACAACGTTACTCACCTTCAAATTTTTTCCTCTCCTCTTTAGTGACTTCGATACCAAATTGTATTAACTCCTTCATTAAGTGAGCGGTAGACATCCGTGTCAGCTCCATCCTGTAGGCCAACGTACACCAGCCAGTCTGACGCAAGCACTTTTAACGGACTTAGAGCAGGGGAAACGACAAGTTAAACAAAATCAACCGAACATGGCGACACACGGGTAAAAATAAGCTTATATTATTCGGCATTTACCGAAATATTAACTCCAAAACAGACTTCGCGTTTCTGTCCGAACACCCACAACTAAATGACTCCAGCCAAGCGAGGGAAAGTTTCTTAAAGGGGCAACAACATTTACGTCTACCTAAGCAAGTTTTGAATCTAATTACTTGAGTGTAATTAAACGTAGCCATTCCGCATTGTCCTTATTGCAAATTTCATTCAGCATCTTAAAAAATAACGCAAAGTTCAAAATTTAAAAGTTGAAAAATTAATAAAAAATACATATAATAAAAAAGATTTTCTGACTATAATATTACAACAAAAAACATCAGTAGTGGTTCAAAATATTTTATTTAATAATTCCATTGGCATTATGTTTGTTAATTATATCTTTAAATTAGTGTCTTGATATCTCTTAATGTGTGTCTTGATGTTATCATGAGTTGACACACATTAAATTAATAAACAAAAAATAAAAACACATAGTTAGACCTACTTTAATTAGGGCTAAACTTAAAATTAATATAAAAAAAGGAAATAAATCCAAGGTACAAAAATGTACCTTTCACATCTGAATCTGAAAAGTTGTACCACTCGTTTTGGGAACATAATTGTACCCTAAGGACCTATTGTGGACCCTTAAAGGTACCATTATATTTTTTGTTCTCCTAAGAACAAAATTGTACCCCTGCGGTACCTTTTTTTCTGACAGTGTAGGAGGGCTTAGAGAGTACGCTGTTTGCGTAATTCAAAGCGCGTTCCCGACGCTGAAATGGCGTCCTCTCTGATCTCTCCTATTGGCTGCGGTTTTCACACTGCGCTCTGATAGGTTTCTTATAATTTATTTAAAAACAGCGTCCTTTCTGGTCTCTCCTATTGGCCGCAAAATTCATACCGCACATTTTTAAATCGGACCCACATGGGGTGACTTAAAAATTTTTTCCTTGTGCTGAATAAATGTCATTATTATTTTATTTTATTTTATTTTTTCCGAGGAGCATGAATGCTATTTAAGAAAACTAATCAGTAGCCTTTCCTGATACGGGGCTTTTTAAATAGCCATTTAGCGTTACAGGTGTTCTGGGAAATTCAGTTTCCCCAATGTTTCCCCGATCGCGCTCACTGTGCGCGGCGATTCAAATCATGACGTCACCCACTACCTAATAACAAGGATTTTCCCAGTTTCACTCTCATTTATATGTCTTTTTACGATCTTGTTGAATTAAACTAATAATCTACACAAATAAACAGGTGCCTTTTGGCTATCTCTGTATCCGACCATTATTTCTTTTTTATCACTAGTAATCAGTGCCGGCCCATCCAAGAGGCAGTACAGACGATTGCCTTATAACAACCGTCCCCCGCACGTTATTAAAAGCATTTACTTCTCACCACAGTAGGTTGTGAATACATAAACCTATAGTTGTACTTGCAACGCATGGACCCATTCAACACGATACAAATCACAACTACGGTCAGATTTTTTTTACCCACCATATTACCTAAAAAAGAATAGCTCTGTAAAATTAATACATAAATTGCTGAAAAAAATACAAGGCAATAGTGTAAAAAAAAAAAAAGAATAAAAGATTTGAAACATACACAGAAACACCGCCTGCAATATGCTGGGAGAACAGGAGTGCCGTAATGATCATAGTATTCGTACACATACATTCCACTAAATTGCTCAAGTTTAATAAAAAGTAAAACAGGTCCTAAAAATGTCCGATTTTAGATATGCCCTTACTATTAATTAATGTTTATTATTAAGTGGCATGACGGAAAATGTGCTGTCATAAAGAAAGTTCTCGTTTTTTTATCTACAGTATATGGTAATATGGATTTAACTGGTTTATGTATTGCCTTTCACAAGGTCGTCTGTCTCGTTGCTCGTCACATTTGGGTAGGTGTGCTAAGGTTGTAAAGTAAAGAAGCGTACACAGTAGGCTAAATGTGTAGTTAATGTCTGTGTAAGGTAACTGTATCTACAGTTGCTGAGTGCTCTCGGTCATTGGGTGTTGCTACGTTACCTGGATGCTAGCTGGCAGCGGCAGGAAGTTTTTCTAGTCCACCATGTAAACAACAAAAAAAAAAGAGGTCTACAGAAATATAAATCAGATTCGGAGAGCCCATGGCCTAACAGAGCATACTATGTTTTTCATCATTGTTGCAGTCACAATGTTATTGTGGTACAGTTTGCTCATACAGATGGTTTTGAAAAACAAATGTTTATGTCTGAGATTCCTTTTAGCATTTAATTCAAGCAAACAGAATTTTTATACACATTCTTAATTGCAGACGCTGAAATAACATACACAATGTGGTCGATTAGTACAAATATTTTTGGTGTCCCTTATAATATCCCTTATTTTCCTTACACCATGTTTTGTATGTTGAATATTTTTTTTAACACCAGGTTGCCCAATTTTCATGATCTTGCCTAGGGCATCTCAACCACACAGGCCGGCACTGCTAATAATGAACGGTCTGCTACAGTATGCGAATGCAGACAACTGTATATTGGTACAACGCAAATATTGTTTTTTCTAATTAAAAATAAATTATACTCTTTAATTGATTAGCACATGTAACTTAATTGTAGACTGTCTACGTAGATTGACAATACTCTTTCTCTATAAATATTTAAACACTCTAGTTAACAATATGTGTAGGTATCGAATACACAGAGATGTAGCAGTTATAGGACACCAAACTTATAATTATTCATGTATAACTATGTATCTGAATGACTTTCAGTCATCTCACATACACCCTTCTCATCGGAGAACATAATTTTCAGAAATCTATGACATAATTCCCAAAGACCAACAGACATACATAATTGACATAGGTCAATGACATAAAACATGTTATAATGGCCTTTTTATAATTAATAATAATGATCTTATCCTGTAATTTTTTACAAAGTATGAACGCTTGAAATTTATTACATATGTTAACTAGGACCCAGAAAAATATGTTTCCCGTTTTTAAATTCCAAAGTGTTTTTAAAACCTTCTGTTTAATGTATTATCTTTGCTACAGGTACGGGTGTCTCTGAGTGAATTAAAACTAATATTAAAATGATGAGAAAAGAATGATGGAAAAAGAATGTTTGCACGCACAACGGGACTGAAAACATATGGCGTTTAACAGTTAATGGCTAGTTGGATATGTACTGTATTACTGATATCCGTTATTTAGTTCTTCCTAGTCAAAGACTGGCATTCGTCCTATATGCAAGTGTCATTTCAGGTATGTGAATGAGAACCTCATTATTCCTAGGACGAATGACATTACCTTTTCCATTCATGTTTTTAATCACATATACCTTTAATTCAGTTGTAGATATCCACAATGTGAAATGTTAATAAAATTATGACTATCCATAAATCCAGTTTGAGATATCTACAATTTAATTTTGACTAGTCATAATTCTAATTCAAGCAGACTACACCTCACCTCATTTAAATAAATCTATAATGTCTTTTTTACACCTGTTAAATTATATTATAACTAGTCAAAACTACATTATAGATATCTTGAACTGGAATTCAAGTATTTAAAAGGGTGAAATAAAGCTGGACCAGTCTGCCATCATATTTGAGCAAGGATGTATTACTAAAGAAAGAATATTGTCAATCAGTGCAGACAGCCTACAATTGAGTTACACTTTGTAATCAATCATTCAGTAGTATAATTAAAATAAATCAAAATCATTTCTTTTCGTACACATCACTAATACATTTAAAGTCGTTTACACAGCAAACCATCCACTATCAGAGATTTGCTGTAAAAAGGCTCAATTATATTCAAAAATATGGTTAGAGACAGACAGTGGCTAATGCTAACATCAAGTTAAATGGTTAACAGTAGCACTGGCAGTTTACTACATTATCCAATTAACAACACTGGCAACGAACGTCTGTGATTTGGGGCTAACGTTAACAAAAATTGTCTTTGAAAGTCCATACATTATTATGGCACACTTTGGTTCTGACCTAAGTTTATAGTTCATGCTCATAGATTAGCTAAGGAATGATAATTCAATCACTTTATACATATCTATTTCAATTGTATAAAAATACAAGCCTGTAAATGTGAAAATAAAAATGTCAAATAAAACAATTACAGTGACATCCTTTTGATAAAAAAAAGGTCATGTTTCATTGTGTGGAGGCACGGTGGCTTAGCGGTAAGCACTGTCGCCTTGCACCTCCAGGGTCTGGGTTCAATTCTCACCTTGGGGTCTATGTGCATGAAGTTTGCAAGGTTTATATCCAGTGTTGAGTGTAACGCGTTACAAGGTCCCACCTTGGGTTACAAGGTTACGCGTTAGAATACTTGGATAAATTTTTTTATGTAACGAGTAATCTAACGCGTTAGGTACGCCATTTAAATTTTCAGTTATTTAGTTACTTTTTAATCCATTATTCCGACAATTTATGCAATCCATGAGCCAGACAGCAGTCATTTCCAATCCGTTTGTGTGTGTGTGTGTGTGTGAGTGTGTGAAAGTCATCCTACAAGCCCGCCCCCGATAACCCGCCCCACTCACATTATTCCCGCTGTTATACAATTTAATTCAATTCAATTTTATTTGTATAGCGCTTTAACAATTTACATTGTCACAAAGCAGTTTTACACAATCAAAAGAATTGAGTTTGTATGAAATGTGAATGTGTATGAATCAAAACAATATGATTGTCCCTGATGAGCAAGCCAAGGATGACGGCGAGAGTGGCAAGGAAAAACTCCCTGAGATGGTAATAGGAAGAAACCTTGAGAGGAACCGGACTCAACAGGGAACCCATCCTCATCTGGGTAAAAACAGATAGCAGGGATTGATGTGCATAATATTATACGAGACTGGAAGTTCAGTATAAGAGGAGATATGTAAGATTAAAGTCCAGTTTGTTCATGGAGGCTTAGGTAGACTGTAAGAAATTCCGGTCCTAAACTATTGAGCGACTAAAGTCACAGGTCCTCAGAGAACAACTGTCTGCATCAGTTGAGGACAGGACCATCTTAATGGAAAAGTGGAGTCATCCCCAGTCACCACACGCATCCCAGGCAGACCACACGGGGCCTCCATGTGATGAGATTGCCAACCAGAAGCAGGACTCCAGGATGAGTTAGACAGGTCCAGAGGGCAGAGGAGGTCATGAGAGACATGTATAACTCGACAGAGATAGGTAGAGGAAAAAGGAGAGAGGGAGAGAGAAAGGAGAGAGCAGAAGAGGAGGAGAGAGCAAAAGAGATGGAGAGATGGCAGTTAGGTATGGTCACAGTCGAACAATGTATAAGGTGAATGTATATTTAGTTATACCCCTATCTCACCTATGCGGTTTGACTATGCGAGGACCGATGCGGAAAAAGATGAAAACACGATCACAGCGCCAAAAATTACAATGAATCATGTTGAACCGTAATAACAGCCACCGCACAAAACCGCTTAGGTGAGATAGGGGTATTAGTAGTTAACAGATTATAGGGCAAACCTCGCTAAGTAATGACGGTAGAATTATTATAAAGGTCTTGACTAAAACAACATGCATAAGGGAATCACAAAGGAGTTTTCGTTTTCTGCAATGGAAAAGTACTTGAACTAGTTACTTTTATCAGAACGTATGGCTGTAATGTAACTGATTACTTTTTAATGACAGTCATTTTGTAATGTAATTAGTTACTTTAAAAAGTAACGTCCCCCAACACTGTTTATATCACAGGACACTTATTTTTATATTACAGTATACTTTTCCCCCCTTTCCTAATTAATTACTCTTTTCCCTTCTTCTTGGAAAACAACCGTAAGCAACTATAACCAAGGCAAAGCGATTTCTGTCTGGCATTAATAAAGTTCTTTGAATCTTGAATCTTAACTCTAGTACTGCTCAAAAAAACTGCCTTTCATCTAATGATGAAATGATAATGATATTTTAACAACAAATATATTCTTGGAACCATATACAAGTTGGATAGAGTTTTTTTCTTCTATGATTTTAGCGCATTACCAGCACCACTGGTTCCCTAACGCACCCTTCAGAGGTTTAGGATATTGCTGTATCTGGATCAATCACAAGAAGGTTCTGCTTTAAGAAAAGGTTGCAAATTTTAGACATTTAGGTTCAGTGCTCGAGTTTAACACCTATACAATGTTGTGTATGTTTTATACATTTGAATAAATTTGCTGTTGTGAGAATAATCAGATGGAAATCTGCATTAACATATGAATTGAAGGTCAAATCTTTTTTGTGCTGTAATGACATTTTATGTTACATCTTATATATTACTGAAGGTTATTACATAGAAAAATGTAGGTATGTAACAATTTATTATTACGTGATGGTTAATTAGCATACCTCCACAGAGCAGGAGTATAGGTATCACAATGCACAATTCTCAGATTCTCAGTTCCAGAGCAGGAATTTAAATGAATTTACTATACAAATGTTCTGTATATGACAGGTTTGCTCATTGTGGTAAAAGTAGAATACTTTCATACACCACATTAAGCTACATACAACATATAGGTGTACAAAACTACATCCTTTTCTTATTACACTGATTTGGTTACATTAAAACACAGGACTGGTGCCCCAGGAATGACTGTGTGTGTGCATGGTGTCCTGCGATAGACTGATATTCCATCCATGTGTTATTCCTTTTGCAAGTGCCTGAGACACTCTGGATCCTCTGACACTCTGACCAAAATAAAGCAGTTACTTAAAATAAATGAATAAAATTTAAACACAGACTCCATTATATACCCAACAAAGGCTTTATCATATTTTTTTATTTCAATTACAATTCTTTGCTTCCTTTAAATTAACATAACTAACTGTGATCTTAATAAGCTTGGCTAAACACATACAGTATACCACAGTGTCATTGACCACAGTGTGTTAAATCTCAGGTTCAGTATTCATGTGGTTAGCTATAAGTTTGAAGTCATTCAGAGTGTCTCTCATATATTATTTATATGAGTATTTATGTTACTGAAGAGCAGTATTATTTTGAATGAAATACAGTTGTGCTCAAAGTTTTAGATCCTATACCGACACATTTTTTAAACAGATAGTGCCGGAAATAACAGAACCCCTGTTGGAAATAATTAATTCTTCACTCAGCATTGGGTATGTTCCAAAATCTTTTAAATTAGCAGTTTTATCACCTCTAGGTTGGACTATTCTAATGCCTTACTGTTTGGTTGTTTAACTAGGTGCATAAACAAGCTTCAGTTAGTTCAGAATGCAGCAGCGAGAGTCCTCACTAGAACCAGAAGATATGAGCACATCACCCCTATCTTCACTTTATTTCCTCCCTGTAAAATTCCGCATTGATTGTAAAATACTACTTTTGACATATAAAGCATTAAATTTTTTTGTGCCGCAGTATCTGATTGATCTGCTAGTGTCTTACGATCCGGCCACGCCTACTTCGATCAAAGGATGCAGGCTGCTTGGCAGTACCTCGTATTATAAAAACTACAGCAGGGGGCAGAGCTTTTTCTTATAAGTTATGGAATAGCTTTCCAAATAGTGTTCGGGACTTTGACACAGTCTTAGTTTTTAAGTCTAGGCTAAAAACCTATTTATTTAGCCAAGAATTTTTGTAAATAGATTTGCCTCAGGTGAAGGAGGTAATCTGGGGGATTCATGGACGTAGAACTGGTGAACTGGTATGTTTAGATGCGGTTGCTTTATATCTCAGCGAGCCCTCATGTCTGTGTTTTCTTCTGGCTCTCCCTTTTAGTTATGCTGTTATAGTTAGTCCTGCAGGAGTTTCTGCTTGCACTCAAATAAATATACACTTACCTTATACATTATGTGACTGTGACCATACCTAACTGTTATCCCTCCTCTTCTGCTCTCCCCTCTCTCTCTTTCTCTCTCTCTGTTAAACTACTGTACACATGTCGTTCCTGAGCTCCAGTGATCCAGATGCCCTCTGGTGCCACGCTTCTGGTTGGTTCTCTTTGGGATGCATCTGGTGTCTGGGGATGGTTTCACTCTACCATGAAGACGGTTCTGGCCTTGACTGATGTTGACAGCTGTTTCTCTGAGGACTTGACTTGGCTGCAGTTGCTCGATAGTTCAGGACTGAAATTTTCTACAAGTACCTTTCTACAGTACCTGATCTTCCAATGACTACCTGGACTCCATATTAACATCAATTAACATGAACTCTTATGCTGAACTGCCTGCCACCTAACACACAGTATGAATGCAGATCAATTCCTGCTTTCTGCTTCACCCAAATGAGGATGGGTTCCCTGTTGACTCTGATTCCTCTCAAGGGTTCTTCCTATTACCATCTCAGAGAGTTTTTCCCTGCCACTGTCGCCCTTGGCTTGCTCACCAGGGACTATTTGACCGTTTTGATTCATACACATTCACATTCCATACAAACTTATAATTCTTTTGATAGTGTAAATCTGCTTTGTGACAATGACAATTGTTAATAACGTTATACAAATAAAATTAAATCGAATTGAATTGAATTAAAAAAGTTTGCATCACCTAAAAGAAATTGTTAAACATTGCCATTCATTTGGAAAAGGTGACTAATAATTCAAAATAATTAATGACATGTGAAGTCATTAATTCTCACATAGTTGTTTGACTTCTTTTTAAAACCTAATGATAACCAAAATCACCCAAATAACCCTGATCAAAAGTTAACATATCCTTAAATGTTTGGCCACATTATGAACCCACAAATTGACACGCATAGGTTTAAATGGCTATTAAAGGGAAGTTTCCACACTCGTCACTCGTTTTATTTGTAATTATATTGTCTTTGCATAAATAGTCAGTGAGTTTCTCAGCTGATGAGGTGATGCACTGACTTGGCCGCAACTTCACCATGGGGAGGACAAAAGAACTGCCAATGGACCTGAGTAATAAGGTAGTTAAACTTTATAAACCAGGAAAAGGACATAAAAAGATTTCTCAACACTTGAAAATGCCAGTCAGTACTGTTTAAACTCTGATAAGGAGGTGGAAAATAGTAAGTTCTGTTGACACTAAGCCATGGTCAGTTAGACCAAGAAAGATTTCACACACTACTGAATGAGTTCTGCATTAGTTAAACAGAAAAATAAACCTATTTTCTCCCTAATTTAGTCTTTTCCAAATCCCACCCGTCACTAGGAGGCTCCCCGGGGCTCTACTACCAGTCAGGGAGAGCTAAAGACTTTTACGTGTTTCCTCAGAGACACGTGATGCCAGCTGGCAGCATATTTCCGAATTGCTCGCTCACACACTGTTGGGGGCAGCATAACACAGTCAGAGGACAGCGCTATCCGCTCCTTTTGCTTACGTGATCTCACAGACACCCATGATTGGCTATAGAGCCGTGAAAAACGTGAGAGTGCTAAGTGCCTCCCACCCCGTTGGGAGAGCTCGGCCAATCAGCTCTCTCTAGGCCTCGGCTGCGAGAAGATACAGCATTACACGGGAATCGAACTAGAATAGACTTTTTTTGTGCATGTCACATTGGAAAAGAATATGAAAATAAGTTTACCCATTCTAGTTTTTCAAAATGGCTATAATATTTTAATAGGAGACTGCACTGTAAAAACTCCAACTAGAGGAATGTTAAATGGGGTAATAGTTAGTTGGCAGATTACTTCTGTGACTGGAATATAACATAAGGCAGTACACGAGAGGCACAAGCTGGGGTTAGACTTACATAAGTAAGGTAGCTACGTTTTTATATCCCTATACTATATATCTTTTTTGCTGATGTTGCCTTGACTTTTGGCTGATTTGCTAATAATAATCAAACTATGGGCCATTCAGCTTTTTAATCCAGCCCGTCAAATATTTACAAAATTACAAAATTGCCCTAAGGACTGAATTCCTTATTGCAATTTTCCTGCATTAAAACTAACTGGATTTGGAAAAACATCAGCATGCATTTATTTTTAGGGTAACAGGTAATTGTTACTGTGACTTCTGTAGAATATAGCGTAAAGCAGTGCATGAGAAGCAGAACTTGAGGTTAGAATTACAGGAGGTAGCGAGCTAAATGCTCATACAGTAACTACTCCACCCCAGCAAACGCAAGAGCTTAGCTAACGAAAGCAGAAAAACACAGAAGTGCCTCAGATTCACATGTTGAGAAACAAACTCATTTGTTTATAAGTGTTTAAGTGATAGTTTTTAAAATGGTTATTATATTGTAATATGAAAAGTAATTAAGAGACTGATAAGCATCTGGTGTCATCCAGGTATTTTTTTTTACTTAAATAGAACCTGTATGCTCCTGTTTTATCTAGATCACTGTTCTGGAGAAATAAAGTTTTTTAAATTGTGTCTGTTAAATTGTTGGGGTATTGTTGGGGTTGGGGTATTGTTAGGATATTTATATTTTTATTGAAAAACAATTACTTGGACCAACTCATCAGTGGGCTACAAAATTTAAATTTAGATTTTTCACATACATGGTCATATACAGGACGATATGCAGTGAAATGCTTATATGCTTATATTTCCCAAACCAGCTCATGATGTTTCCTGTCAGGAGGCTCTCTATTGTGCAGGAGTAAAAGTTCCTAAGCACCCTGGAGGGCAGTCTGAAGTCTCCCAAGCATCTTAGGTAGTAGAGACGCTGAATAGGTGAAAAGATGGGTCAATCCTAAAGAAATATAATTAATTGAGGCCACAACCAATACTACTTAAGCTGACTTAAATATCTGAATTAGAGGCAAGATTAGTCAATTTAAGATTTTGAAGTGGGTAAACAGCAATGTGAAATATTTTACAATACTGTGTCAACGTTTCTGCTGTAATAGTCAGCCACTCAAATAATATTTGCTCAAAGTTAGCATAAGGTGGTGTGAATTAATGCGTACTAATTCATTAATATATGAATTGTTTGAGTGCCTTTATTGTACTGTAATGAGATTTCATATTACATCTTATATATTACTGAAGATTATCACATAAATTGACTATACAAATGTGCTGTGCATGACAGATTTGCTTATCTTCTCAATTTACACTCTCCTTCCTCTGACACGCCTCTTTAGATTTAAGCATGTCTGGAGTCATCCAATCACAAATGGTATCTGAAACTTGCAAACTTTCTCCTTGCACACACACACACACACACACACACACTTTCTCATTGTTCTGTATCTGTGACTGTTGATTTATTTAGGGAAAACAGAATGTAGTTCTACAGCACAGCATGTAGAAAAGGGCTAGCAGGGACAGTGTTAGATTAGATTAGATTAGATTAGATTAGATTAGATTAGATCAGATTAGATAGCACTGTCGCCTTGCACCTCTCTGGGTTTGATTCTCGCTAGGGAAGTTTGAATGTTCTCCCTGCGCTTTGTGGATTTCCTCTGGGTACTCCGGTCCCCTCCCACCCCCACCTCCACACCAAGACAAAATTGCCTGTAGTGTGTGAATATATGTGTGAAGTGTGAAGGTTGGCCGAAGGGCCTACCATGGTCGTAAAATGGGATTAAATACAATGTTAAACGTTATTTGCTTCCATAGTTCCTAGTTGTACTACAAAGGTTCAAAGATGGATGGAGGGATGGATGGATGGTTAATGGAGAATAGATTAGATTAGATTAGATTAGATTAGATTAGATTAGATTAGAGTCCTCATTGCTAAAAATTAAAACATATTCCAATTAACTTCAGCAGGCAATGCTCTGGCTAGTGCAAGTTCTCTTGCACCACATATTGTACTGGCTATTACGGAGCACTTCTCGTGAAATTTGGGAAAATATATACATGGCCACAAACTACTGAGGCTTGGATACTATTTAGTGGCCATGACATAATAACAAGTGGGAACAAAATAATATAACACGTGGCCATGATATACTATGTTGTCGACTTACTAAGGCGTGGGAACAGGATACTATTCTGTGGCCACAAATTAATAACATGTGGGAACATAATAGTATAACGTGTGGCCATGACATATTATGTTGTGACCACAACTTAACTGGGTAGTGTTATCCTGTGTGCCAGTGACTAAATAAAAGTAATCATTCATTTAGACTATTACTTAATAACATAGTTATACTAATAACATAGTATCTCATTCTCACGCCTTAATAAGTTGTGGCAACGGAATTTTTATTTTTTTTCACAAAAGTCACCTGCGGGGCTCCTTAGGATATGGTTTTGCTCAAATTAAATACTAAACACACTGTGACACCACTGTTGTCTCTTTCAGGAAATTGTGTCAATCAGTTGTTTGGTTTAACATTTAAAAAAAACCTTTTTTTATTACTTAAAATATTTTCTGTCAATTTATATTTAACACGTTGAACATGGATTATTGTACTTTGCTGCAACGATGGCACCCTGGTGACGCATCAGATTTGTTACAAACGTCACATGGTAACCTTTGACCGTCAACTCCAACTCCGTCTGGAAATTCCATGTCGAAATTGGGATATTCTGTTGGGAAAAGGACAGCACCTTTCTAAAGGAACTTGTCTTACTTTCCCGTAAATAAAATAATTTCTGTTTGTAAATTAGTTATAACATCTGTGACTACAGCAGACATTTTTTTAATCTAGCAGATTAAACTGCAGTGTTTTCTATTTAGGCAAGAATAATGAGACTGTGGCACGAACTTTCCCCCGTGACGTGTAAACAAAAGTCGTGTACGCTCTCAGCCAATCAGAACACAGGGGTGGGGCGTATTTAAAAAACAAACTCGTTCACGTCCGCTGTGTTTTCCGGGTTGGCGAGTTTCTGCAGGTGTCACTTTATCCACGTCACTTTGTTCTTTTGCGCACACAGGGACGATATAAATCTCCTTTTGCACGTCCCTGTGAAACTGATCGCACATTAACGCTATCACACCGCTGCCTGCTGCTATGTCGTTACTGGAAACAGACGACAATTATGATTTCGTCTTCAAAATAGTTTTGGTCGGGGACGTCGGTGTGGGGAAAACCTGCGTTGTCCAACGGTTTAAGACGGGCAATTTTATCGAAAGGCAAGGCAATACAATCGGAGTGGATTTTACAATGAAGACGATGGAAATGCAGGGAAAGAGAGTCAAGGTGGGTGTCGAACAAATGAATCGGTTCTTTTTTGTTCGTTTGTTCGAACAAAACGAATCTTTGGTTATTTGCAATCTGTAAGTTGGTTCATTTTAGTTTATAACCAGTATTTATGATTTTTAGTTCTTCGTGCATTCACTGTCATAACAGTGTGATTAAACCTTTGTTGGGTAATACCACTATAGGTACAATACTATAATATTAATCTAGTGATAATATTGATATACCAATAACATGTGCATCAACAAGAACAAGTACAGCACAGAACAACTGTATGGTAAAATGATAACATTTAATTTCTGGTGTTTTACCATTCTTCATTCCTCTTATCTAAAGATTCAAACGAGTCACAGTTTGTTCACTGAACCGATTCCTTAAATCCTCAAGTAACGTTAAATGAAAATTAGCGGCGCTGTGGCTTTGTGGGGTTTCTTCTGCACAGTCCGGTCTCCTACAACAAAGCAAAGACAATAAGGCTAATTGGCGTTCCCAGTGAGTGTGTGTATGTGTGTGTGTGTGTGCCCTGTGATGGATTGGCACCACGTCCAGGGAGTAACATCGCATCGTCCAATAGGCTTCCGCGACCCTGTATATAGGATAAAGCGGTATAGATGATGAGTGAATATGTGACACACACACACACACACACACCTTCTAATTTCATGGTGATTTTTTTTCTTTTGCTTAAGGCATCCAAAATATGCAATAATCTCCTTTAAACAGTTGATATTGAGATGATTTTGCTTCTTATGCTCTGTAAAGTCTTCATAACGACTTTAATCTGATGTGCTGTTTAATTCATTTTTGGAGGCTGGTAACTCTAAATAAATTTATCCTTTGCAGCAGAGTTAAGTTTTGGTCTTGCTTTCCTGGGATGGCCTTCATGAGAGCCAGTTTCATCATGGTTGCATCATTAAGCACATGCCCTTGACAATACTGTTCTTGATAGAACTATTTCAGAACAACTGACCTTTGTGTCTTTAAATATCAACTGACTGTTGTTGTTACTTAATTACGTAGAAAACAAATATGTTAACAAAATGAAATAAAAATAGTGATACTAAAAGAACACTGGGATGGATCAGCATCAGGTTTTAAGCCACTGTGTAATTTCAGAGGATTACAGTCTGTCAGAATGACAAAGGAATGTAACAGGTCTCTCGAGTTGACTCTTGCCTTGTGACTGTGTGGCATGAGATTTTATTTTTCTCAGCTTTCAGTGATGTCATCAGTCTTAGGTTAATTACAAAGAGCAATTCAGTTGCTAAATTACAAAGAAGACCTGGGGCACATTCTGCTTTATCTGTTTTTTCAGTGGCATCATGTGAGTTTGCTAGTTGTGTGTGTGAGATAGAGAGCATGTGCAAGAGAGAGAGAGAGAGAAACAGTAATGGATGACTCAGCAGAACATCAGCACATTTTTGTTTGAAACCCGGTTCTAGAGAAGGGTAAATGTTTTCTTTTTAAACTGTTTCTCTTAAGTGAATTCACTAGGCTTGAAATCAGCCCCTGGCCCATGAATATTTATTTCATGACAGGTGCCAAACTGCAAATCTGGGACAATCTCATAATTCTGTAGACTATTAAGAACATTGTAAAATTCTATCATTGTCTCCTTAAAGCAACTATGGTCATTATACTTAAAGGGGGAAAAAAATGAACAACTTGTATGTACATTTTCATAATTAACATGTAAGCCTCACTGATATCTTGGATATACAGTGGGGAAAATAAGTATTTGATCCCCTGCAGATTTTCTAAGTTTGCCCGCTTACAAAGAAATTAAGGGTTTATCATTTTTGTCATAGGTTTATGGTACAGGATAGAGACCAAATATCAATCAAAAATCCATAAAGGCAATGATACAAATGTTATACATTGATTTGCATTTCAATGAGGATATAGGTATTTGATCCTCAAGTGAAACATGACTTACGTGCTGGAGAAACACTTGTTTGCAAGCACAGAGGTGAGACTTTTCTTGTAGTTGGTTATCAGGTTTGCACACATCTCAGGACGCATTTTGATCCACTATTCTTTACAGGTTTTATTTTACTTTTTAAGATTTCTTGCCTGCTGCTTGTCAACTCAAAGTTTCGACTCTCTCCATAAATTTTCTATAGGATTATGATGTAATTCTTCTTGAGCCACTCCTGTGTTGCCTTGGCAGTATGTTTTGGGTCATTGTCATGCTTGAAGACCCATCCATGATGCATCTTCAGGAGGTTCTTGTCCAAAGTGTTACAATACATGGCCTGTCCATTAACCCCTCAATGCAGCAAAGGCAGTCTGTACCTTTAGTATGAAACCAGCCCTAAAGCATGATGTTTCCACCTCCGTGCTTGACTGTAGGAATGGTGTTCTTTGGGTCATAGTCAGCATTTTTTTCCTCCAAAAAGTCATTTGCATTCACCAACATATTTGTCTCCTTGTAGTTACATTAACAGATTGGTAAATCACCTACAATGCTTTTCTGTTACCTGCTGATAGCTTTGCAGTGAGAATCAGCACTTGTTTTATTTCTGCTTAAAGAGAAACATTCATTGGGGCTTTCAGGTAAAACTGATAATTGGCTTCTATGCTATGTACATATTTTTTCTCCAATTAAACAGCTTTAGGTTTGATCCTGATCTATGAACACCTAACCCTATTAGGTGTTAATTTGGGTTTCTTTCAGGTTTCTTTGGTTTTCCCTCTTTAGCCAGAAACATGCCAGTAGGTGATATGATTGTTTAATTGCCTCTAGGTTGTAAGTGCCTGATTATTGCCTTGCTATGGCCTGGCACACCATGCAGAGTGAATTCTCCTACCCTTCCAGTGTTCAGAGGTTCCTGAAGATGAATGATTGAAAATTAATGATTAATTCTTTTTGAACAGTTACAGATTTGGGACACAGCAGGACAGGAGAGGTTTCGGACCATCACACAGAGTTACTATCGCAGCACAAATGGTGCCATTATTACGTACGACATCACCAAGAAAGCATCCTTCATGGCTGTTCCAAGGTGGATGGAGGACATCAAGAAATATGGCGGCACAAACATTGCCACCCTTTTAATAGGTCAGTGAAGTGTGTGTGTGTGTATGTGTATGTGTGTGTGTGTGTGTGTAAGTGTGTGTGTGTGTGTGTAAGTGTGTGTGTGTGTGTGTGTGTAAGTGTGTGTGTGTGTGTGTAAGTGTGTGTGTGTGTGTAAGTGTGTAAGTGTGTGTGTGTGTGTGTGTAAGTGTGTGTGTGTGTGTGTGTGTGTAAGTGTGTGTGTGTGTGTGTGTGTAAGTGTGTGTGTGTGTGTGTGTGTGTGTAAGTGTGTGTGTGTGTGTGTAAGTGTGTGTGTGTGTGTGTGTGTGTGTGTAAGTGTGTGTGTGTGTGTGTGTAAGTGTGTGTGTATATGTGTGCCCAGTGATGGATTGGCACCCCATCCAGGATCTACCTTGCCTCATGCCCCAAGTCTCATGGAATAGGCTCCAGGCCCCTGCCACCCTGTATACAGGATGAAGCGGTATAGATGATGAGTGATTGATTCAGTATTACAGCATGCCACCTTTATAGAGGAATGACAACCTTTTACCACCTCAAATGCTAACCAGTAAATAAAATAAGTCTAGTCGTTATAGTTATGATAGGTGGTGATGATGGTGGCTTGTTCATATTGTTATATAATTCAGGTACAAGTTTATGAATTACTTTAAACTTAAGTGACTACTAAAGAACTGAACATGATTTGAAGCAGTTATTTTTTGTTGCGGGTGAATACAATTCCTTTTTTTTCGGGGGGCAATGTTAAGTTTCCTTTCCTTACTGCTAATGTTTTGCCTTAACAGAAACTTATTTCTGTTTGTTTAGGTAATAAATCAGACTTAACTGAAGAGCGTGATGTTTCTTTTGAGGAAGCTCAAGCAATGGCTCACCAGCTGGACTTCATTAGTGCAATCGAGACCTCAGCCAAAGACTCCAGCAACGTGGACGAAGCATTTAATCAAATGGCAGCCGAGCTGATGCTGAGACATGGCGGGCCCGTGTTCAGAGACAGCGTAACCGACAGTTTCAAGCTCAACAGCAAGGATGTGAACGGTGAAGCCTGGAGCTGTGGCAGCTGCTGATACTGTTTCTTTTTTTTTACATTGTTATTTCTATTCTTAGCCATGTCGGCCTGTAATTCATCACAAATCTTCTTTGTGTGAATTGTGGCTTAATCGTCAGAGTTGACAGAATTATCGATCGGTTATTGATTACCTAATATACACCTTTGGTTTCAGGAAGTGGTAGTTGGCCATATCAGAAGGTAAAGGCTGTAGTGAAAAATGCACAGAAATGATTAAAGAAGCTGCTGCTTGGATCTTATCGGAACTTTGGCGATCCTATTACGATTATAATAAGTGATTGATCAGGTTTAAGTCATGTTTGATTTGACCTGCCTAAAATTCTTGAATGAACTTCATATAAGTTGTAGTTACAGTAAGTCCCCTACAAAGAAACATTCTAGTTACAAACCTTCGAATATACGAACATGCGTTTGTACTTATTTAATTGCGGAGGTTAACTCACATGTCCGGCGTACATTGTCAAGTACTGTACATGCAGCATGCACCCCAGGATGTCTGGGAATCAAACGTCAATAGCAGCTGGTACTGCTAAGAAGCGCCAAGCAATAACGATGGAGATAAAAAGTGAAAATAATTAAGAGAATGGAGTGAGGTGAAAAGATGGCAGACATTAGTCATTCTTTTAACATAAAACGTTCAACTGTAGGCACGGTTTTACAGAATAAGGACAAGATCATGGAACATGTTTGTTTTATACTGTGTACAGCCAATGTGTTAGTATCCTAGTACTTACACAATGTTTGTTGGACTTGCGAACAAATTGGACTTACGAACGAGCTCTCAGAGCCAAACTCATTTGTATGTTGGGGACTTACTGTATATTTGTTTAAAAATTTTATCAGCCTGTTGTTCTTGGAAGTAGAATAACATGAAAACAGTCTCAAACGCCACTGGAGATATCCAGCAGACATATTTAACACCTGATTGTTAGTCCTAAACATGTTGCTGAGGTACTTTTATTTAAATATTTATTATTACAGTACCAGTCAAAAGTTTGGACATAGGTTTGGATTATTTGTTTTTATTGGTATACATTCTAGAACAATACTAGATTTTATTTCCAAAACCAAAAAAACTGTTCTGTCTAGGTCAGCTGTTCTGGAACAGTTCTTATAAGAACAGTTTTACATTTTCAAAACCTATCAAGCACCATGATGAAACTCTCATAAAGACCATCCCATGAAAGCAAGACCAAAACTTACCTCTGCTGTAGAGGAGAAGTTCATTTGGAGTTGCCAGCCTCAGAAATCACCAATTAACAGCAGCTTAGTATCATCTTTAATATCAACAGTTTGAAGGAGATTATTGCACATTTTGGATGTCTTCAGCATTGTCGAAAGGAATAAAAATCAGGAATGACCATGGAATTAGAAGGTGTGTCTAAACCTTCAACTGGTAGTGTACATCCCAGTGAGCACCATCTAACCAAGAAGTGTACACAATGTGCACTCCTTACTTCTCCTCTTGTACAATAACGGCATTGCTTAGTACTGTATATTCACTTCTTTAGTTGAACATTTCATATCCTACACTCACCTCAAAATACCGTCCAGTTCAACACATGCACTTTCAGCTTTATAAATTAGCCGATTCATAAAATCTGACTTGAAATAGCATAGTATGTCTGTTAGATATTAAAAGATGAAGTCAAATAAGAACTAGCCTATATTTTTATATATTTTCTTTAGCCGTTTCTACAGTCAGTAAGTCAGGTTTGATAGATAGCAGTATATTTAGAGATTTCAAGTATTTTTAAATAAATTTTTTATAGGAATCTATCATATAAAGGTGTCATGTAGATACTAGAAGAAAATCCACCAACCTGCCCATCATAACACTCACTCTCACTCATCTTCTATACCGCTTTATCTTGTATTCAGGGTCGTGGGGACCTGGAGCCTCTCCCAGGAGGCTTAGGGTACGAGGCAGGGTACCCCCTGGACAGGGTGCCAATCCATCGCAGCCCATTATAACAGTGATTTTGATATTTGAGATTACTAAACAAATGAATGTGGTTTTAGGATAGCGCGGTTTACATAATTCTAAACTGATAACTGTAGGTTCCCCTTTTAACTGCACAAGAATTCTGGGGGTGTGGGTTGCAGGATGGGGCCTCCGTTAAACGGACTAACTTTTCCAGCACATCATATGGGTCTCAATCGAGTTGGGATGTGGGTGTGAAGGCTGGGTCAGTGTGCCCTGGTCTCTTTGTCTGCTGGACCCTGTGTGTGGTGGGCTGAGGTGCAGTGGGTGCAATGGGTGTTCTGGTGCCCTTCTGTTGTGGCCAGCATTTATGTTCTTATGGTGGTTTGTGCTGCTTTGGCTTTTTCTTTATAATGGGACCTGACAGGACTGGACTTTGGTCCCCATGGGCATGGGTGAGCCTTGGATGCCCATGATCTTGTCACCAGTTTGCTGGTACGTCGTTGGTGCTCTATATTGTTCATGTTATAGCTGATCGGAGTAAGTGGAACATTGTACAAGCTGAATTTTGGGCAAAATGTTCACTCATAAAGCCCATAAAATGTGCTTGTTTGTCTATTTTGGACTGCCTGGTATACGAAAGAAGTTCTGATCAGACATTAAGATTTTGGGTTTGCATTCAACACCTACCTAAAACACTTGGATCTCTTTTGATGAATTCTCTAATCCAGTCTTTTGTGGTACTTTAGTTTACAGTTCTTAAATTAATTTTATTTGTATAGCACTTTTGACCGTAGACAAAGAAGCTTTATAGAAACCTGGGCTTAGATTGAGACTCCTAACAAGTGAGGCAGAAGTAACATGTCGAGGAAAACTTCTGTGTCGACTCACTTGTCTTACAACACCTCGCCTTTGAAAAGTCTTGACCACTTAAGCTTTAGAGAGTCAACTCTTATTTTCTGAGAAATTCATATCAGCTGCACTTTACTTAGAACTCTGATGTTGGTGTTGTATAAAACTGCGGTATCTTTACTACATATACGTACATGCTTTATTGGTCTTACCATATAAGTTATTCTGTTTATACAGCCTTTTTTTTACATTCCTTAAAACCTAGATGTCTGCCAGAACAACCTGGTTTTCTATCTTTGTGCTCACTGGGATATTTACACAAAGACAATCAAGTATGAGGTGTCTTTATAGTATTAAACTGGAAACATGTTGAGCTTATAGGGTTTAAAAACCCTGGCTTTATTCTTAGCATTAATTAATTAATATTAATTGTATATCTTTTTATCATAAATTGTTTATTAAAAAAATATAAGCAAAAGCTAGAATAAAACAAGGATGGAATTGATGCTTTTCTCATGAATAGAACGCTCTTTAGCGTACAGTAATGTTTAGGAGATGTTAAAAATATAACGCTAAAGTATTGCTAGTGAGTATACTAAATTACAGAGTGAATTTTTTTCCCTGCATACATTTTTCCATAAAAAAAATTCCATAGTTTTTTTTTTTTACCCAGGTCCATAGACTGGGTAAGACGTAAGGGGCCAAATAATTGATTAAGAAAATTTTATCAATTAAAGGTTTTCATTAATGTTATGCAGTAACCTAACAGAAGGTTAAACGCATCTCAAGCTGCATATTTATACTATGTATGTCCAACTGTTTTTCATGAACTAAGGTTTAAAAGTCATTTAAATACATGTTTAATAATTCTAATATACTTTGGATAATATATATATATATATATATATATATATAAATAACTAGTTTTACTGTTTTGAGAAGATTGATCATATTTTGGATTTTTGTGCCAAATCGTTTATACTCCATTTTGGATTTAGTGCCAGTAATTTGAATGGTAAAACTATTTTCCTGATTTAGTGCAAGTGCCTTTAATACAATTTGGAAATTGTTAAAATTAGGTAGTGTTTTTCTAGGTATTTAAGCTGTAACTATGCATTTTTATCACAATGTTTGATCAAACAATTAAATTTTTTTTCCACAAGTGACATATTTCTTTGTATGCACAATAATTTAATGTTCTAAAATATAGGTTAATATTAAATTTCCAATGCATTATTTTATGAATAAAACTGTTGAAGCATAAATGCTTGGTTATTTGATTCTTTGGGGGTAAATGCAGTGATGGGAAAATAAGACATTTCATTTGTAATTAAAATGTTGCATTAACAATTTAGGACATTTTATACACAGTCCTTCCATTTCTACCAGCTCAAAAACAACTCATGCACCCCATGGACATCACCAAATGCTGTTTTTTAGCTCTGAGCTGCTTTGCCAGGCTTCTACTGCAGCTGTCTTCAGTTGCTCCTTGTTTGCAAGTCTGCCTTGAGTTTTGTCTTCAATAAGTAAAAAGCATGCTCAGTTTGAGAGTTGCAGCATGAAGAGCTATATAAAAAAACAATAAGCAATAACACATCAATCACCTCTATTCCTAAACCTCACACATGCAAAAAAGAGACTCAGAGCTACATGCTTAAAATTTGTAAACAAATCAGAACAATATTCTCTGGTCAGATGTTGCAAATATAATATGAAGCTGGGAGCATTATAATATAGTGTTGCTTCTTTGCCAAATGCTTGCCATCTTCCTATAGTGCATCCTGGTGCCATCACACACACACACACACACACACACACAGAGCTGTCCACATTATTTACAAAAAAAATGTGATTGATTATGCCAGACACATTCTAATACTGTCCATGGTCTACTTCTGATGCTCACAAGCATGGGCACCCTGATATCTACACATACTCAGCTGTGTATGCAGAAAGCTGTGATCCACTGTGTGTCCTGACCCCTTTCTATCATAGCCAGCATTAACATTTATCAGCAGTATGAGCTTCTGTAGGATCAGGACAGAAGGGCCAGACTTCACTCCCCGTGCACATCAGAGAACGCTTAGCGCATGTGTCTCTCTCGGTGGTTCACTGAATGTCCTTCCTTTTGGTAGGTACAAACCACTGCATACCAGGAACACCCTCCAGTCTTGGAGATCCTCTGACCCATTCATCTAATCATCACAATCTGACCCTAGTCAAGTCAAGTCAAGTAGGCTTTTATTGTCATTTCAACCATATACAGTTTAGTACACAGTGAAATGAAACAACGTTCCTCCAGGACCAAGGTGCTACATACAACATAAATTAACAAAACTAACTAAGGTTTCACTAAGAAACCTAATTAGCTGAGACAAGACAGATTGACATTTTCAAATTAACAGAAAACTATCAAAGGTCTAAAAAAAAAGTAAGAGACAACACAGTGCACATGCAAATGTGCAAACGAGTGACAGTGACAACACAACAACGTAATACGTGTCAAGACGACTTGACTTGGAGGGGAATTTATGTGCCATGTGATTATATCAGGTACCCAGTTATCACTATGTTAAAATACACTGTGGATGAAAGGATTTTGCCAAACTGGTTAATTATTGAATTCAGGTGTTCAGTCAGGTCCCTTATCCCCAATGAAGTTCAATCTCAATGCTTTAGCATATCAAGATCTTGGACAATTCTACGCTTCCAATTGTGTGGCAACAGTTTGGAAAAGGTGCACAAAGCAAGGACCTCAACCCAATAAAGCACCTCTGGGCCTGTGAGCCAGGCCTCCTCATCCATCATCAGTGCCTGACCTCATAAATGCTCTACAGAATGAATGGGCATGAATTCCCACAGAAACCAACTAAAATCTTGTAGACAGTCTTCCTAGAAGAGTGGCAGCTGTTAAAGCTGCATAAGGGAGACCAAATTCACACTGAAGTGTATATATTTACATTGCAGGTTTGGCCAAATACTTTTGTCCCTATAATGTATATTGGCAAAATTTATAAGTGTAACACAAGGATGCAACATTCCAATAAACTGTATGCCTTTATGCTTTCAGGGAACTATTTTTATTTCATGTTGTTACCATTTATCACTATTTCATTTTTCATAATACCTTAAAACAGTTTTGAAAGTTTTGAAGAAATTCATCACTCATTCATCTCTGCTTCAGTGGTTTTGCCTTCTTTTAGTGAGCCTTTAACATTCAGCTATAAGGTCACCTTCCTTGCCTGTATCTTTAGGATTAACATTGTTTATAATAAACAAAATGAGATTAATGAACAGTTTACGTGCCATTACAATGTGCAAGAGGACAAAACTACATATTATACCACACAACTTGCAGCTGTGTAAGGCACTGTAAAAGAAAGTGAGACCATAGTAATTCAGTGGTGTGCTCAGTCCATCCACAAAACACATACAACAAATCTGCAATCGCACCTATCCAAACATTAGTGCAGAAATGTTACAATAAGTTAATAAACGAAATACAAATAAAGTAAAAACTTAACAGTATGGCAGTATAAATTTTAGCTTATAAGATTTAAAAATAAAGACTTGTGGACAGTTGTGAATTTAAATTAAAGACAAACAGTTATTGACCGAAGGCTGATTTAATAAAAAACAATTATAAAAAAAATAAAATAATAATTATAATAATAATATTTACAGTGTTACCTTAGCATATGAGCACCTCGACTGTCGTCTGAGGAACTAAAATTTTGGCACACAAGCAACCGAGCTAGTCGCTCGAACTCCTGGGTTGCAAGTAGGTCTGGAAGCTGTTCAAAACTTGTTTGCATCAGTGGAAAGCCAAGTGCAGCAAGTTTCCATATTTTTTGCGAGATTTTTTTGCATTTAATTTTTTTGATTTAGTGAAGACATAGCACCATGGGTCTCAAGATTGTTATGAAGCAAGAAAAAACGGAGCCACCTGCAGTTTCGTTTTTTAAAGCAGTCGGTGACAAGAGGTAATATAAGTTAAGGTTAAGTATTATAAGTTAAGGTTGAAATTGGTAGTATTGGTAATTTTTTGTGTGTGGCAGGAACGGATTACCTGCATTTACATGCATTTGGAAAATGCGTTTCACAATAATAAATTGCGCCTTAAAACCTTACTCTTTCCAACTGATTAAATTTGTATGCTGAGGTACCACTGTATGATTATTATTATTGGGATTAAAATATTTGTTAAAGATGAAAATAATAAAACAGAAAATACAATACAATAAAATAAAGGCAATACCTTTAAAATAAATTCTAAAACCTGACCTAAGCATTATAACTGAAATGACCAAGTTGGTCTCTGCTTGTTTTTTTGTTAAGCTACTGCGAATTGTGGGGGGAAAAAGGTTTGCAGTAACATACAGTACTTCAAAAAAAAAAAAAAAAAAAAAAAGACCAATTCATGTATTTTTGTCTGGTCCTAGTGTGACGTTATTGTCTTGTAAGCCTTTATCGTTCCTATATGTGTCTAATTTACCCCAGTATCTGGTTGTGCTTTACAGACATATCGCCTGTCTATGAGATATTTACTGAAATAAAGTTACCTGAAATGACAAATGAGAAGAAGCGCAAGCTTCTTGTATTCAGTGTTTTTATGTGACTAAACCCCTGTCGGAAATTTTTCCATTTCGAAAATAAGTTCGACAGCAGCGTGGACATCCTGGACAACATGGCCCGGCTCGATTAGCGCAGGCTCAAAGCGGAAGTCGCGGTGTCCGTGGAACGCAGTCTCTTTGATGCACTGGTTGGCGTCTTTGAGCAGCTCCGTGTGGGGGTTATACACACCTGTACACACCAGGATGGACTTGCAGGATGTGGCAGAAGGAGACGCTAACTCGCTCTCCCAGTCGTTGTCCATGTCCTCATCTTGAGGGACCAACGATCCTGTGCCGGTCAGAGCTTGTTGCATGGCTTTGCCACACTTCCTGGCCAACCGTTCCTCGAGGTAGCGGTTGTAAAGATTAGCACCGTAGATGTCCGTCATGAGGTTGTCCCTAATGTGGGCAGAGGACATAAAGTCAAGTCAAGTAGGCTTTTATTGTCATTTCAAACGTATACAGTTTAGCACATGATGAAACGAAACAACGTTCCTCCAGGGTCAAGGTGCTACATACATAAGTTAACAAAACTGACTGGCTAACTACTAAGATAAAGTATAATAAATAAAGTAACAATGTTCTGTTTGGGTTATGTGAACTAGGAGTCAATCGATTATCAATGCCAATATTTAGCATTTTTAGCAATTACAGTGGAACCTTGGATTGCGAGTAACACGGTTTGTGAGTGTTCCGCAAGACGAGCAAAGATTTTTAATAAATTTTTGCTTGAAAAACGAGCAAAATAAACGACTTTTTCTGGTTTTGCCGCCAAACGTCATGTGATCACAACTGAGCCGACGCTTTTTCTCTTTCTTGAGCTCCGGAATTGTAAGTTATCATCTCCCCTGCTGGGTCTTATTGTTCGTCTCTTACTGGTATAATCTAGTATAATGACCTTGGAGGCCAATGGGGACCACTGCATTTATTGCCATTTTGTACGACCATGGTAAAACCTCTGGTTAACATTCACTCATACACTACAGGCAATTTGGGAATGCCAATTAGCCCAATCTGCAAGTCTTTGGATTGTGGGAGAAGGAAACGCACTAAGCGTGGGGAGAACATGCAAACTCCATGCACAAGAAAAGATAAGATACCGTATTCATCAGCCTCAGCCTGTGTGTCTCCATTTTGAAGTCAATGTGAAAACATGAATCAACACAACAAAAAAATTGCGTTTCATAACAAAATCGATTTTTGTCCTCTCATGTACAGACTGTGTATTTATTATTCAGTAACAATGTGTTAATAGAGCAAATTTACACATAATATTTTATGAAGAATTGAAATTTTCGGTATGTGTGTTTGCATGTGTATTCCAAACAAGCAATAATATAAATACATTTACATTTTTTCGTAAATTACTACATAATCTTTCTTTACTAAATGTGTATTTTTTATCTTATTTTACTGTTCTTTACAAGACAACAACCGTTATTTCATTATAGTCATGCAGAGCAATTTGAACACTGCAGGGTCTGCAACTCCGGGACTAAGTTTAAAGTGTGATTTCTGGCTGGGGAAAAGCTAAATCTACATAACAAAAGCTGTGAGCTGCTCTGAACAGGGAAGGCCGAGCTTTTGTGGGAAGCAGAAGGAGAGGCTGCTAGATTGGTTTGAACTCAAAATTTTCCAGTCATTTTTATTTTAAACACATATTTAAAGGCACTTCCAAAAAAAAACGTTTTTGGGTAGGAGTCTGTGTTAATCTAAATTTCTAAATTTTTTCACTAGGATTTAAATTTTTGCTGTTTGTTTAATTTTCAGACATGATTCATGTATTTAATTTTAAAATCCAGTACCTTTGACACTAATATAAACTTTTATGTTTGGATTAGTTCGCTCATTTATTATTTTAATGAGTTTACCAGAGTAACGGTAAAGAAATTCTTTTTTTTTTTTTCCACAGCAAACTCTAAGTTCAGTTCCTTGGTAACACGAGAAGTGGCATTCTTCAATGGTGAGTAAACAAGGAAAGACTATTAAGGGATTGTCTGATTGTGGCGGTTATTACATAAATATTTACAAGATCTAACTTGTTTTACAAACAGTCCAAAACCGGGTCCGGGTGTTGCTGTAGAGTTCCACATCATTATATCATTTGAATAATTATCGGCATTTACTGTCGCTTTATTCCCTGCGTACAGCCTGAAAAAATCTAAATGGCAAGGCCAGTTCTGTTTGTTTCTGCTTTATAAGACATTTTAGTGACTGAAGACAACTCATTCTTAGTTCTTCATGTAGCTCTCCTTTCAACAGACTTCTGTACCACTCATTATGTACCCTGATCTGCATTGACCTCCATTATCTCATTCTTGCACCACTCACTTTTTGCACTGTTGTCACTTTTTTGCAATGTCAGTTTTTGCACTAGTCTATCCACTGATTATACCATCCTCATTCGCCTTTACTTTGCACATATTTACCTCATTCTTTTTATTTGTTTGAATTTTTTTTATATTACAAATTATACTTAGTTTTTCCTTAAATCATTCACTTAAAGCATGGTTTGATGATCTTGCTGGCCAACTACAGGTCTATTGTATTACTGTACAGTGGAACCTTGCATTACGAGCATAATTTGTTCCGGAAGAGGGCTCGTATTCCAAAACACTTGTAAACCAAATCGAAGAATTCCCATAAGAAATAATGGAAACTCAAATTATTCATTCCACAGCCCAAACATAAAAAAAATTAACATAAAATATTAAGTAAAAATAAAACAAATTAATTTGCACTTTACCTTAAAGTAAAAAAAAGTAACAATAAATCCTGACAAATAAGTGTTTCCGTTTGTGCGTGCAGGCGCTGTGTATGTGTGTGAATCTAAAGTAAGCTCCCCTGTCCCCCTTCTCGTCTTACAGTTACCCTTCCTCCCCTCTTTTCACACACACACACACACACACACACACACACACACACACACACACACACAGCAAAAATGCTGTTTTATCGGGAAAAATAAACAAGAAATCTCTCTAATGACGCTTGACACACTAACGTAATCACCGCTGTAAAGTAAAAATAAAACAAATTAACCTGCAGTTTACCTTTGAAAAGAATCGCTACAGAGCAGTGTTTCTGTGTAGAGCAGAGAGAAAGTGTGTGTGTGTGAGTTGAAAGTAGGAGGGTTCTGTAAATGGATATTTAACCTCTCAATTTTTTATATTTTTTTGCTTTACACGCTGTTGTACATACACGCATACTGACACAAAATAAAATATGTTTTATGCGCACATACATGTTCACAGTGTTATAGAAAACCGTACATGCGTGCAGGAATGATAAGACCCAGCAGGGGAGACAACAATTAACAGTTACCCACAATTCCGCAGCACCAGAGAGAGAAAAACCATTGGTTCAGTTGTGATCACGTGACGCTCGGCATCAAAACAAGAAGCGCATGCGTGATACATGATACTCGGTACTTGTGAACCAAGACTTGTTCGTTTTCCAAGTCAAAATTTATTAAAAATCTTTGCACGTCTGGCGGAAGACTCGCAAACTGCGTTACTCGCAATCCGAGGTTTCACTGTACTTGATACTGTACATTTGTAATTTCCTTTGGGATTAATGAAGTGTCTGTCTGTCAGTTTATCTATCTAAGTTTTGTGTAAAAAGATAAATATAAGATGATTACCCCACAGCGTAGAGTGATGTGATTGGAAATCTCCAGCCTCTCTCTTCAGCCTGTGTTCTGATCAGATACTCAGCATAATGATAAGTCAGCTCGCTGGGTTTTCCCATGAGCGCCTCGTACTTTAAGTCTTGGCCTGTGATCTTCTTGTAGATGTTCTCCAGGCATACCATGAATGTGCCGTGACCAATTCTAACAACATGACATTTAAAAGACATTTAAATTTTTAATGAGCAGCAGGGAGAACCTTAGACAGGAATTGTGCTTCATGAAAAACACTTCTGCTAAAGGACTAAAACACTAAAGCTAAAAATGGTGCCTTAGGTCAGCATGAACGCTATTAAAGTATCATTTGATCCCAGAACATTCAATAACACCTGTTTATGTTAAAGAACAACAGGATCACAAAGAACATGGAGTTATTGAAACAAGCCTAGGACAGGTGTGTAAAAGTATTAGACATGATCCTGGTGTGAAAGCCACACTACAACCTTTTACTTCTAATTAATTACCAGGAAGCCTTAAAGGCCTTCGTCAACATGGTAATTAAAACATGATATTAAACCTACAAGCTAATCGGGACAAAGCAAAGGTACAGATTTGGCACAATCTACTGCTATCCATAAGATAATTTTACATTATTATCATTCAACGAGCTATTTTTACATATGTTTTATTGTTTGTGTTACTTTGTTTACCCAAATTGCTAAATGTAAGGATTACCTTGGAGCCTGGGCTTCTGCCATCCACATAAGGTCCATGTTACATGCTAAGAGAGGCAGGTGGGAGGAGTGGGATGTTTCATACAGGTTACTTAGATTGCCACCAGTCAGTAAGACATCGATAATTAGCTGTAGGTTGGTCTCCCACCTAACTGGCTCTCCAAAGAGGATCACAGCTGCAAATAAGCGGAAAAGAAGCATTAGTATTAGGCAGAAATTTCATTCATGAATAATATCTAATATCTCAATATCTTAAGCATAATTTTTTTTTGCTTGTTTTCCAAAGGCCTACAGCAAGTTACATGCCTGCAATGCTAGAGCACTGTAGTATTCTGGATTTTAATTTTATGTAGCTTGATTACCCAGTAACCTTAACACACGTTTTATCATGTCTCAGCTGAATAAATGAAGGTACTTTTTTATAAATTAAACTCAAGGAAAATCACAGGTTTATACTAATGGCTTTATTGTAATACAGTGGAACCTCGGATTACGAGCATAATTCGTTCCGGAACTGTATTCCAAAAGACTCGCAAATCAAAGCACATTTTCCCATAAGAAATAATAAAAATTGAAATTATTCGTTCCACAGCCCAAAAAAATAAATACATAAAAATAATTAACACAAAATATAATGTAAAAATAAAACAAATTATCCTGCACATTACCTTAAAAAGAAAAAATAAATCCCGACAGATGTTTCCACAGTGTTTCCATTTACACGCCAGGTGCTGTGTGCGTTTTTCTCTCTTCTGCGCTGCTGAGTGTGTGTTATGTGTGTGCGCGAGCGTAATTTGACACCGTGCCGGTTGTGTGTAAGTAAAGCACCCCCTCTCTGTTTCACACACACACACAAACACATTAAAGGCGAAAGAGAGAGAGAGAAAGAGAGAGAGAGAGAGTGAGTAAACCGGCACAGTGTCAAATTACTCGCGCGCACACACATAACACACACACTTAAACAATGACACACACTAATGAGAGTGTGTGTGCGAACCTGCGCTGTGTCAAATTACACGCACGCACACACAACACATACTCTGCAGCGCAAGAGAAAGAAAAACACACACTCATAACACACATTCAAACACTGACACACAGTAAAGGTGAGAGAGAAAGAGAGTGTGTGTGTTTGTGTATGAACCGGCGCGGTGTTAAATTAGGCGCGCACACATAGGCTAACACACACACTCTGCAGCGCAAGAGAAAGAAAAACACACATACACACGGATGTTGATTATACCAGTAAGAGACGAGCACTAAGACCCAGCAAGGGAGATGATTACCCGCAGCGCCAGAGAGAGAAAAAACGTTGGCTCAGTTGTGATGACACGACGCTCGGGGTCAAAACAAGAAGCGCATGTGTTGTACATGATACTCGGTGCTCGTAAACCACGACAACGCTCGTTTTTTCAAGTCAAAATTTATTAAAAATCTTTGCTCGTCTTGCGGAACACTCGTGAACCGCGTTACTCATAATCCGAGGTTTTTTCCTTTTATTCTTTTTTTTTTAAAATTAATTTAATTATTAAACTCAAAGGTTTCATGTGCAAAACTAACTTGTTTTATCGACATTTTGACACATTAAATGTAACTGTAAGGTGCCGTTTTTTTAAATAATTAAAAATATTTATGGTCAAATTGCTGTTGTGTATAAGAAATAAGATCCTCTGAGGGGAATGCTGTAATAGCAAAGTAAATAACATTGGAATTATGGGTGTTCATACCCATAACCCTTGTTAACTCTTGTCATCTTACATAAATTATGTTACTGTATTCTGCATTGTTTTATTGGCGTCTTCATTTTTACCGCTTTTTTTTTTGTCAAAAAAAATCCAGTGTAACAGATCCACACGATGTCGCTAGAGGGTCTAAACCAAAATGGCACCCGGTTGAAAAAATTTAAGTGTTGGCGCAGTGTCTCCATACAGCTTATGAAACAGTGAAACTTGCGGGTGACTTGGGGCACAAAATTCTTTTTTTTTTTTCCATCCTACTCCCCCTAGTGAATTCTTCCTCTTCCATCATCTGAAGAGGCCAGGCGTTTGACGACGACGAGGTGATTACTGAGGTGAAACTTTTCCTCAAAAGCCAAAAAGAAGGCTTCTTCAGAGACAGAGACAGTCTTCACCAATTCATCCATCATTTGTAGCAGTGTGTCGCCTTAGGTGGGGGATATGTAGAAAAGGACTAAGCTCACGACTGTTTGTTTTTATTAGATTATTATAATATATTATATTAGATATTATAACAAATTCATGACCACCCCTCGAATGTTACAAAAAATGGAGAGTGTATAAACCCACAACAAATATTATTTATTGCTTAAACAAGCCTATGAATATCTGTTATAATATAATAATATAAGTTATTACATTTAATCCAGAAAAAAGAGAGCGATAGATAGAGAGAGAGAGAGAGAGAGCAGAGAAATCAATTTAAAAAACAAGTGGATTTTACCTTCAACTTTAGGGAGATTCAGAATAGGAGAGGACTGCAATTACAAAAAAGAAAATCAACTTAATGGATAACCTGGTCCAAAACTGAATAGAGAGATCCTGAGCTACATAATAAAAAAATGAATGCACTGGCTCATCATCATACATTCTGTGCTATGTCTTCCTGAAGGGTTTATATGAAACTCCAAACACAGTGAAACACAAAACTATGCTCCAGTTAGCATATGCTAGCCAGTTTCAGGTTAGAACTAATGTCTGCAGAAAGGAAGATCTACTGTACATACATATATACTTATGATAATAATATATGCGTAACAATAAACCAGATTACTCTTCTTGTCCATACATTACAGACAAAAACCATCACCTAATGAATGAGAAACTGGCTGGTAAGTAACAATCTCATCTAATACCAATCTATGTCAACCCAATCTAATCATATAATTCAATATATTCTAAACTTTTAGTATATTAACTTCAAAAGACCATTATTACTAATTTGTTGGTGCAGCTGTTGTTTAGAATTACAGCTTTAAGACTTCTATGGCAAAAAGTATTTTGCAGTTCAATTTTGTGGCCCATTACCCTGCATCTTATCAAGCCAATTGTAGTGTACAGGAATGTATAAGGTCTTTACTATGACACTGTAGTATTTTCTTTGAGTGTTGAGTGAACTTTAGGAAGCTCCTTGACCTTCACTATGACTGGCATCATTTATAATGACTCCAGGTGCAATTTGTCCAAGAGTTATTTTGTTGTTGCTGTTGTTATTTGCAATTATCTTATAATTAAGGTTTAATATTATTACAAGCAATTGTTTTGCAAGACTACACAATATGACAAATGACACAAATAACTGACCGGCACTTTTGGTCGTCGGTTATGGTCCACCATGTCCAGAAGGGGGAACGATTCTCTTACCATATCAATACTGACCACTTGGGTAAAGCCCAAGCTGAGAGAACAGGTTAAAGAAAAAGTTGGAATGTGGGACTGTCACAAATAAGTTCTTAAAATATTTAGATTTAGGGGTTTGTGGTGCTGGTTTGTAGTACTGTGATAAATAGTAATGAATAAAATAATCACTTACTCATTCATCATATATGACTATACCGCTTTATCCTGTATTCAGGGTCGTGGGGGCCTGGAGTATATCCCAGGAGGCTTAGGACACAAGGCGGGGTACACCCTGGACAGGTTGCTAATCTATCGCAGGACACACACATACGCTCACACACTACAGCCAATTTGAGAACGCCAATTAGCCTAACCTGCATGTCTTTGAACTGTGGGAGGAAACCGGAGTAACCGGAGAAAACCCATTAAGAACGGGGAGAAAATGCAAACTTCATGCACACAGAGATTGGAATCTAGCCTGGCTGGGAATTAAACCCGGACCCTGGAGGTGTAAGGCGACAGTCCTAACTAAATATAATACAGTAGGTTTAAATATTAAGAAAACACTTAAAAATTATATGCTCAAATTTCCTGCTTTACTGCCTTAAATCAGTATGTATATTTACTCTTATCCACTACATTTCCATTGCCAAGGACAAGGTACTGATGCTTTATTTATTTATTTTTAATTCAGCACATCTTGTTGTAACCATAATGTTCACTTTTCATGTAACATACTGCACATATAACAGTCCACTCCACTGCTCTTCATACTATTAAAATCTGTATGCTTATATAACCAGCTCCCCAGAGGATTCATCCTGCCCATGACATTTTAGTTTAACATGCCCAATGAAATATCTCAAACAACTCCCCCTGCTCCAGATTTTATATCAGTTGCTTCTTTTCGCCTTCATAATGTTGACAATCTTCTTGAATATAAATTCTACAAGTTTGTTAATTTTAGGCCTGAGTGTGCCAATTTAAAAAATTTTCTATGGGAGTTCTGGTTGCTTTACCGGGCCAGGATAAACAGTGTTTCATCAGGGTTGTAGAACAACTAAAAGATTAGGCCCTGAGCATGGGCAGCATCGGGCCTAATCGTCCTGGAATATGGGAGTGTCAGGGTTGTGTACTGTGTAAGACTCAATTTCTGACTATTAATGGAGTATCCATTAATATTCTATTAATGACTATCCCATTTAACAGATTTATTACTCAGGTGTGGAGTAATAAATGAACAATAAGACACCAACACTGAACAATAAGACACTGGTGTATGTAACTCACAGAGAGCTTAATTCATATATAAGCACCTTTCCTGCACAGCTTGCACAAAACTAATCTAATCTATGCTCGTGTTATTTCCTAATGTTTATCAATCATGAACTCGGCCTGGGCTGTTAGATGGGCTGTCATATGTAGCAAAGGTGAGTGTTGCTGATAATCTGTACTGTAAAAGTGGATGTCAGGGATAAGTGGAATCCCTCACCACTTCAGAGCAGCAATGACTTAGTAATTCCATTCAAAAGTGTGTTGCAGTACATAACTCAAGTATAATTCAAGGTAAATGGTATCGACAAAGATGCCACAAACGACAAAAAAGATCAGATCTTCTGCTTACTGTATTAATAATTCCATATAAAGATTGGATGGACATAACTTGAGTTGCCTCTGGCTCCACTCCGATCCTGACCAGAATATAGCGGTTACTTAGAATGAATGAATAAATGATTTCCAGTTTCTGTAGATTATCTTTCAAAGACAGAGACTTGGAAGTGTGTTTCATTTTCATGATCAACCCATGCATCACCCTGCACTTAACCAGAGTGCAGTAACATGATAGATTTACTGCCTTTTTTTATCATGAGGTAATTTGAAAATATACATTATATAGATAGTTATAAACACTGTAATAACTGTGCACAATTTATATGGAACAAAATGAAAGGATACTTTTTGGCAATGTCCAGCACTGGGCCTTGTCCTGATACCAGCACACACTTGTCATGATATTTTCTGAACATTTTAAGAGGACTGTGAGACAACATGACTTGGTCTTGTGATATCTGTAAGAGAAAGACAATTTTTTAGCACTAGTACTCAACAATAATGTTACAAAAATAAAATATCTATTCACTTTGATTATACAATTAATTTAACTAAAACTAAAGACAAAATCCGTACAAAAATAGTTAAAAAAAATACCAAAGCAAGGTGTAAGTGATCATGATATGTATAATATAAAAATGCTAGAAGGAAAATGTCAGGATGGGGCTAAATCGTACAAGGGACGTGCTCTGTGAGCTGTTATAAAGGAAAAAGTAAGGATACTATTCATTACAAAATGCTTACTGTAACACTTTAAATATGTTTTCTGTAAACATTTTTAATATGTTAGTTAACATTTGTATAGATCTGTATATATTTATGTTTTTTATAAAAGAGGTGCTAAAGTCAAACAGGGACTTTTGATTGTGTACTATGACAGAATACAGCTATGAGAGTGGAAAGTCCCTTGATTTCTCTATATAATCGCCTGCTACATTAATGCAATTACTCAGCGGTTCACTAGTGCTCGGATACCATCGAGGTAGAACGTTTTCTCAGAACACCAGAGCCATGACCAAACTGCCTGCTTCATTTCTGAAACGTCAGCCCCCCAGAAACTCCTTTAATACCTGTAAAATATGTGGAAATAGCTTGAAGCGAGGTCAGGACTATAAGGGGGATATGGCAATAACTCCCAACTGAGTTTCTATAATGTACAAGTGGTGTTCGTGAATGATTGTGTCTAGAGTTTTAGATTCGTTTCTTCCACACGTTGGCAACAAGTTATCCACCAGTTTTCAAGAATCAGGCATCCCAATCGCCACCTCGTCCGAGAACATCAATTAACAATCGTATGGTCTTTTTTTTTTTTTATTTGCACCTTTCAATTGTTTTACTGAAGCCAAGAGTCTCATTACTAAAATGTGCTTGTCAATTAGATTTACGCATTCCCAAGAGATTTTATCCAGGTTTAACTTGAATGCCCCCCATAAAATTAACCAAATAGGTTTTCTCAGAAATTCTGAAATAAAAAAGAAAGAATTCAGCCGAGCATCACTATTTAGTAGCCTGCTATAATTATGCTGCTGTAATGTTCAGAGAAAAGAAAATGTCCACTATCTGTGGCTTAGCATACATTCGTTTTGTTACTCATGATAATGAAATAAACTAATATTTTAAAATGTCATGTTGACATAAAATGTAATTCTTCATTTTTGTCGTCGCAAACAATCATGGGTCAGTTCTGTTGCCATTCCTTAATAAGGGACAGTAAGGCCCCAAGTGGTCATTTAGAAAAGCGTCTGTTACCTAACAGTAGCCTGAAGCCAGACACAAAACTGGCTGGTGGAGCCAAAAAGTGGAGACACAGGCCAGTACTCTTGTCCTGTTGACACTAGTCAATCATGGACATTTGTGTACATGCACATGAAAAGCAGACAGTTTTTTCCTCTGAGTGTGTCACCCTTCCCTTTACCCTCCCTGTTCAGCAGCTTTCTGATGAAAAGGGAGAGGTAGCTGATGGGTGTGAATTGGCAGGTGACCAAATCGAGAAATTCTATCAACGCTGTGCTAAAATGACATTGTGTTATCTGTGTCTTGTTATGTAGTGTGTTTCAGTAGTACTCACAGGAACCCCCAGTATGTGAGACAGCTGATCGGCTTTCTTTTGCCGCAGACAGTTCCCGGCATTCGTGACAAAAACCACAGGAACAATGAACTGGCCATTAGAGTCCACCAGCTTGTGAAAAGCATTTTTGGCTGCCGGGATGGGCGTCCTTCCCCGTACCAAAACCCCATCGATGTCAAACAGCAAGCCGAAGCCTGGATCGTACTGTTTAAACAGAGGAAGAATATTAGACTGTAGAGGTCCCAAAGGACACTTTTATTCAGGCAAACAAATGTTAACTCGGACAAAAGACACTTATAGCTGTACTCCTGGGGTAACTATAAAAGTTACACCTAAAAAACTTTTCTTTTTTAATTGATTTAATTTAATACTGATTTCTCTTTCTACTACCTTTACTGTTAAATTATTAAACAATCTATTTCTAATGCCAATTTCCCTTCATCATTGCACATTTACTTTCATATATTATATTATATATTAATCACCATGTCTAGTAAATGTTTTTTGGTGTTCTTTAACACTAATAACAATAATAATAACAATATTAATAATAATAATTTAAAAATTAGGTATTTAAAAAATATATTTATTTTTCTTTCTCTCCTTTCTGTTTGTCTGTGTAACAAATACCCAAGTTGCATTCTTCTTTTATGCAGTTTACAACTAAATCTGGAAAAAAAATTCTTCTCATGTATATCATGAACTTTCGTCAATGTATCAGTTGTTATGATTCATTTATCACAGTTGTCCTGTCTATTCATATCTTAATATCAGTAAAATAATATTTTAGCTCTGATAATATAGCTGTTAGAACCTTAGATTACGTGCATAATATGCTTGTATATCAAAACACTCGTATAATAAAGTGAATTCCCCCATAAGAAAAATTGAAAACTCAGATGACTTGTTCCACAGCCCAAAAATATTCATATAAAAATAATTAATACAAAATAGGAATAATAGAAATAAAACAAATTAACCTGCACTTTACCTATTGAAAACTGGTGTTAGACAAGGGAAGAAGCAGGAGCATTTAATTATATTGGTTTATTATGTAATTACTAAACTGAAATTATTTGGTTCTGGATTTTATTATGTGGTCATGATTAGTCAATATAGTCCACAAGTATATGTTATAATTTGTTATATTTATCCATACACTGCTCTTTTGTGTAGTTTACATGCTTAATAACAAATATCAACCACATTTTCTTTTCAATATTATTGTTACAAATGATGACATACATATGGCTGTGTCCTCATACATTTGGTCATATAGTGTACCTTGTAGGTAGGTTGTGACAGAAGGTCATTTATGGTAAAATCTGGAAAATAATCATATATAAACTTACATTTGATATTTTTTTCTGTTTTTTTTTTTTTTTTAATGACTAAGAATTTAGGCTGGTTGTAGTTTTAGGTATGTTTTAAGGTAGTCGGAACATCCAAAATTGTACCTCTGAAAGTAGTGGAATGGCAAAGGCTAATTTTATTTATTTTTGTATTAAATAAAAACATCTAGGTCTTAGAACAAAAGATGAATACGAGACAATAGATCACAACTTCGGGTTCCACTTGTAAAAGACTGATTTTGTTAAACCAACATTTGGTTTATACATTTTAATAGAGCTGTCAATGGGACAAAAGCAAGCCATTTATAAAACTAAGAAAATATTAAAATCTATCAGAACCATTGAAGAAGCATTGGGCAAAGCCAATACAATCATTTGCAATGTTCTGACAAAACAACAGTCAGCAAATAAAAAGTTCCCAACAACCTCCAATGTCTGTCTGCTGATTTACAGAGAAATGTATTTTATCTAATTTGGGGAAACTTCATTGTGCAGCAACACAACAAAGGACTGCATCATAAGGAAAGTCAGTGAGAGGACTTGGACTGGCCAAGTCAACAGACATTTTGTTACTTCACCTACTGAAGAAAAGACTAAAAACTAAAAGATGTGGTACAAGCCTGAAAAAAGCATTAAAAAAAGAACAATGTAACAGTATGTTTATGTCAGTGGATTGTCGGATTTGTGCAGTTATTATAAGCAAAGAATGAAATTGTTTGGTGGCAAAAAGGCAAAGGATATACAACCAAGAATTAAGTGTTACCAGCTACGATACATTTTCTTGCCACCTTCTAACACATTCAGGTGTTCAATTAATTGGTTAATCTGAAACTCAGATGGCTTTAGTATACAGCAAAACAAAAAAACTGGCCTTACCAACTAAATATGTTACGACTGTATGTACACCGGTCAAGAACGTGAACCCTTGGACACAAACGGTCTAAACTACAGGATGCACAACCACTCCTGTGATGTTTTGCATAACTAGACAGCAGAAGCTTAGGCACAGCCAGAGTGTCAGTGTCGGATAAGCTGATGCTCAGAGCTCTGATTTCCCCACCTGTCAAACAAGGAACTGTAATGAGACTGAAAATGGGAAAGGGATCAGGACAACCCTTGTTATTTAGTATATACATGTTAAATAAAGACTGTATATGACCAATCCACTGTTGATGAAAATATTTTATCTCATGACAAAAGAAAAACTGTAGATTGGTGTAAATTAACTGAAAACGCTTGGTTTATGACTTGATTCTCTCATAGTCCTAAAATATACCCAATTATCTCGTCTGAAAACTATTAGGAGTGAGGTTTTACAAACAAATCGACAAACAAAAAGAATCTTTCTCTATGTTTGTCTCAATGAAATGGTTAGGCATTTTGATTTGTCATTATGAGGAATCATTTCCCCTCATGTCAGTGATGATTATGACGATGATGATGATGATCATCATCATCATCATCAACAACTGCCCCCCCACCCCCCACCCCAAAAGATTACAAGTTTATACTACAGACGATCTAGCACTCCAGCTGTGATATTAAAACTCCGAACCCATGCACAGCTCAGGCAGCTCTGAAAAACATCGCATTATGTCACCATACCCTAGCGTTAAGTGCTAATGCTAAGTTTTCAGCCGTGTTAGCCCACAGCACACAGGCGTTCAGGAATGCGTTACCTTTCTATTGGGCGATGCGGACAAGCACATCGTCCTCCGTGACTGTTGCCGGGCAACCAACCTGCTCGCAGACCTCAAAAGTGATCCGAACACCTTCATTTCGCCTCCGTTTCGCCTTATCGCCGACAACCAAGACGACCTCAGCTGTTCGTGCCCGGTCGTTTCGGTGTCTCCATGTAGCCTTTGTAGAGGAGAGAACGTGACGCCAGAGCAGGAGGAGGAGATACCCCTAAATTCATTCACCACGCTAATAAGTTACCGACTGTCACCCATAGTGGCCGCTGTAGCTGGGTCAGCTTTGCATAGCGCGCGTGTGGGTTTAAAAAAAAAAAAAAAAAAGTGCGCATGCGCATTTCAGTACAGCGAGCAGAGCAGGAAGTTGTTAGGACGGAAGGAAGTTGTTACGACATATCTTAAAACGCCAACAAAAGAAACGTTTCTCAAATGCAACTTGTTTTTAAAACCTAACGTTTTAATTCGTACTTGTTTACATATAGAATGCCCAAAACCCGAATTTTAGTTTGTTGAGAACCAAAATAGCATAAGACTACTAATGAGGTTAAACAAATTCTGACCCAAACTAACGTTAAACTAAAATTTCAAATGGACCCTGAAATATGAAGAAGTGAAGAAAATTAAACTTAGTTTGCTTAATGCCATCTGATTGGTGCAAAAAAGATTGTAAAAAACATAAAATTAGGTATTACACATTAATAACGGTAAATGTAACTTTCCCAATTTAACCTTTCCAAAGATCACAGTTCATTCATGATTTAACAAGGGGGCCAATTACTTTTTAACATAGGGCCTGGCAGATTTGGACAGCTTTTCCCCTTAATAAATTAAATTAGGCTGATGGTCATAAGAACTGAGCCACTTCAAATCCAAGCTAGTTGCTATCTCGAAATATGCCCTGAGGCATATAGACTGCTAAACTCGTGGTCGTGCTCTGTGGGTCCTCTCCCATAAAACACAAACACAAGCTGCTAACTATGGATAGTATTTAATTACAATATATCTCTATATTTTTGTGTAATATATAACCCTTTGGTGCAATACATATATAACCCTATAAGTCCAATGTACAAAGTATGCAATATAGTTTCTGAAAATGTGCAATACACTATGTATAGTTTACGTCTTAATTCTTGCATAATATATCTCTGACTGCTCTTATTTATATTTATGTATATACAAGGTGACACAAAAAACGGGAACTTTTTACAATCCAATAAAACTAGAAGTGATAAAAGAAATAAATTTTATTAATAGTAATTGAAACCTAAAACTTGCCATTTACGAAACATTGATGGAATCTATAATTTTTTTTTAAATTACATCCTTTAGATGGCGTCCTCCTGTATGAATACATTCTTGAAATTTGCTGTTGAGATTCCTCATTGACCGCTGCAACATCTCAGCTGGGATACTGTGAATTTTATCCCAACTTTTCTGTTTTAACTAATCCAGGGTTCTTGGTTGAGTTGTGTACACTTTACTCTTGAGGTAGCCCCACAAAAAAAATCACAAACTGATAAATCTGGCGATTTAGGGGGCCAGGGAATGTTATCTAATGTAATGTTTAGTAACCGAGATCACACGGTTACTAAACAATTCTCGCAGCTTCCATTAATTGCCGCGCAGTGTGTGATGTCGCTCCATTACGCATTTCAAAAATTCCTGTTATTCTGTGTCACCTTGTGCATATATACATCCTCATATTTATATTACTCTGTTATCTATGTGGCTTAAACGGAACCTAGGTCCTAATTTCATACCATAACATGGAAGTGAGCTGGTATAACAATAAAGAATCCTTGAATCCTTGATAACTAAAGTAGGACGCACTTGCATGCATCAACATGTACACACCACAAAGTATTCCTTCTACCTTAACTAACAAAACACCTCTCTGAAGAAAATACAACAACAAAAAAAATATCAACACATTTTTATAGAAAATTTTTACTGGTCCAAAACTGTGAGCATTGTATACAAAACATATTTACAAAGTACTGTTTGCTGTTGTTTATATTCAACACCATATATCCCCAAAAGTCAATATAGAGCAAATTCATCTGGACACCTGAAAGTCACAACCCATACATGGGTTTCACCAAACTGTTGCCAAAAAAATTGGAAACACCTGATCATCCATACAGGGTATCTCTGTATAGTGTAGCATTACAATTTTCTTTCACTGAAACTAAGAGGCTCAAACCTTGAACAATGCCCTTGTGAACAAAGAGCATATATTTTATATAGACTTGCTTTGCCAAGGTTTGAGTGGAAGATCATCAGTGGCCTGCACAGAGCCCCTAAGACCTCAACCCCACTGAAAGCCGATGGGATGAATTGGAACGCTGGCTACACCACAGACCTTCCAGTCTGACCTCACTAATGCTCTTCTGGCTAAATGATCATAAATCCCCCAGCCATACTCTGAAATTTTGTGGAAAACCATCTAACAGAAACAAAAATAATAATAACAGGAAAAGAAGACTAAATCAAGAATATGATCTTCAAATAGTAAATAAAGGTATGACCATCAGGTGTCCAAAGACCTTTTGCCATACTGTGTATTACAACAATTGGAAAAGTTGGTAAAATATGGTAATTATCATGTCATTAAAAACACTCCTCTTATAAAAAGAAATGTCACACGTCTTGGCATATACGAGTCACTGCAATTGCTGGTTTTGTGTAGATAGTCACTTGCACATCAAAATGAATTCTTGGATTCTACTTATTAGTGACATAGGTTGAAATTTTTGAATGGCAATATATACATTTACACTTAAATCACCTCAACTCCCACAAAATAAACCCTTGGACGCAGAAACTTTCATGTTGGAACTCCTGAGCCTGTACTCTTACGGGTAACATTAGAAACCTAGCAGCGCTTTCGCTTCTTCACTTTGTGCCATTAAGCTCTCACTGGCGTACTTCTGGAGCAGCTCCATCTTCTTTCTTCTGACCAAGGCTTCTTCAATCTATGGTAAATCAATTTAATCACAAATGGTTAGTTTTTTTTTTATTAAGCTCAAATTAGAAGAAGTGACACATAAAAAGTTAACTACATGATCACATTTTCTTACATTTAGATATTTATTTTTTAATTACAGATTAGAGTATGCAAACAACCTGAACTTTGTGACAAGCTATGCAGATTCAATGCATGATTCATTGTGATGCAGTATGCCAAAACCAAATGAAATTACTTATTAGTGACATTTTACAAATAATCCTCTAGGTCAAAGGTTTCTCACCTCTTTTTGTGATGGCACAGGTACATGAGCAATAAATGTCTGTGCACCATCCTCTCCCTCCACCTGTTCCCTCATCTCATCATCAGACTGCAAATATAAAAAGAATTCTAGTCAGAACATAGAACACTCATAAGCAATCAACACATCACCTAATAACCTATTTATTAATGAGTAATTTGAAGTACTTGATTGGATAAATGATGTCAGTAATAAGTAGTAATCAGAAGTAGTATTCTGCTTGTATCATTACCTCATCATCTTTGACAGCATATATATACTCTTCTTCTTCTTCCACCTCTTTCACCGCTTCACCCCCAGCTAAACGAGCTTCTTTTTCTGCTTTCCACTTCTCAGTGGCCTCTGCTATTGCTATAAAGAAAAATAATGACAATACATCTTTGTAACACACTGTTCTTATTGAGTATTCACCACACTTGAACATTTTTTTGACATTTACACTAAGAAAACTTGGGACTGATATAGATTTAAAAGTTAGGATTATATACCATGACTACACAAAATACTCCATAATACTAAAGTCAAAAAAATGTGGGACATTAAAATGACAACTAAGAAACCAAAAGTAACTTTTAAGATGCTGGAAAGATCAATCACTTAGATGGGAGATTGTCTTCCCTCACTCCACACACCTGAGCTTTATAGAACAGCGGAAAGAGAACAAAATCCTTAAGAGATTGCCAAAGCGCATTTCGGATACTCAGCAAACATGAAAATAGTTTCTCTTGTCTGACAAGACCAAACTTGAGCAACGTTAATGTAAACCTATCACATATCTTCCCATTTAGAACATTAAACCTATAGGGAAGCATAGTAGTGGTAGCATCATGCTGTGGTGATGCCCTTAATTCTGAGCAGTACAGAGTGCGAGTAATGCGGTTTGCAAGTGTTCTGCAAACTGAGCAAAGATTTTTAAGAAACTCTGACTTAATTTGACGCTGAGCGTCACATGATCACAACAGGGCCAATGATTTTTCTCTCTTTTGTGCTGCAGAATTGTGGGTAATCGTCTCCCCTGCTTGGTCTTAGTGCGCGTCTCTCACTTGTATAATCAATATCCGTGCGCACATGTACTGTTTACTATAACACTGTGACCACGTGTGCACGTGTAAAACATTTTATTTTGTTTATTTGTTATTATAACACATGTGCACACTTGTAAAGTTAAAGAAAGTCTCATTAGAGAGGTTAAAAATCCCCTTTCTTTCTCTCCCTGGGTCAGCATGCCATTATGTTTGTGCATACACGTAATTCTTCATATATTTTCTATATTGTGTATTTTGTTGTACAGTTATTTTATTTTTACTTTAATTTTATATTTTTTATTATATTTTATTCTTCCTAGTTAAATTTACCTGTTATTTTAGTTTTCATATTTTTTTCTTATTTATAGTCTTTTATTTTAAGGTCACGAGCAGTTGTCTAAGCATTTCACTGCATATCGTACTGTGTATGACTGTGTATGTGACAAATAAAATTTAAATTTGAATTGACACCATGTCTGTTAACACACACACACCTCCTCCTCTCGCCTTCACACACAAACACACACCCGCTCTGCTCTACACAGAAACACTGCTCTGACACGATTCTTTTCAAAGTTAAAGTGCAGGATCATTTGTTTTTTATTTTTACTTTTACAGCATTGATTCCGTTAGCATGCGTTATTAGCGATGTTTCTTGTCAATTTTTCAAAACAGTCTTTCTGTTAGTTTCTGTAACAGTCTATTCTGTTGCGTGTGTGTGTGCGCGAGTGTGCGTGTGTATGAGAGAAACTCAAATAAGAGAGGAGGAAGTGTAACTGTGTAAGACGAGAAGAAGGGAGGGTCCGATTCCTCCTCTCCTCTTACTTTAGCTTCACACACATACAAACACACATACACACACAGCCTGCGTGCATAAACGGAAACACTTACCCGTCTGGATTTATTTTTACTTTTCTTTAAAAGGTAAAGTGCAGGTTAATTTGTTTTATTCTTACTTTATATTTTTTATAGATTATTTATATGTATTTATTTTTTAAATTGTGGAATGGATAATTTGAATTTCCATTATTTCTTTTGGGGCAATTTTGATAGCTTTGATTTACGAGTGTTTTAAAATACGAGCCTACTTCCGGAACAAATTTTGCTCGTATTCCAAGGTTCCACTGTACCTGCTTATATGGTGCAAGATTTATTAATTCACTCATCAAACACTTATCACAACAAGTGATTGGTCACAACTACGACCAGTCAGTGCTCTAAGGGAAATTTACTTTGCTGAGAACTCAAACTACTTGTAAGCACAACAAGCACACCCACTCACACATTACAGGTAATCTGGAAACAGCGAGTATGACCTAAGATTGTGGAAAAAAATCTCCAAGCCTATGAAAAACATGGAAACTTCACAGACAAAGACCGAAGGAAGAAAACCCAACCCTGGAAGTGCAAAGCAGCAGTGCAAAGCCACTGCACCTAAGGACAAGATGGAAGGCACAAAATACAGTTTCAGTCTTCAAGAGACTTGAGAAGTCTTGTAAGGAATGAGCTGCATTTCATAATACTCTGCTTTAAATATTCTGCCTAATACATCTTAAATAAAATCCGTTTGCCATTTGGATGTTACGTGTCAATCAATGTCCTGAATGAAAATACTTAGGCTTGTCTATGAAGGTCACATGGTATTGCAGCATGTAGCAATAGACTTTTGTCATACCAAACCTAAATCGCTGCATGTCTGCCATTCAGATAATTATCCCAAATAGCAAACACATGGCAGGGAAAATGACCAGAAAGTCACAAGTTTCTTAATGGACACACAAAGACACCCTTTATATCGACATCATTACAAGGACTGACTGGTGTCTTTCCGTGGGAAGACAGTTTTCTTTTCTGGGGAAAATGTGCATGTGGACAATAAAGAAGTGAAATCCCATTTAGCAGTACAAGTATGAGAACTTCATGGTGGGAAGGTTTTTTCAGAGACACCAGACAGTCAAACTGGGTTTGTTGTTCATTTACCAAAATTGTGATGAAGCTTAAATGAACAAATCCTGTAGCAGTAATCCAAGATGATGCACAGAATCAAGTATTGTAATCAAATACCTTTTTGAAATGTTTACAGTAAATATAATATTTAACTATTATAGAGACAATCATTCACATTTTCATGCATATCATGAAACAGAGTGGGTCACTGTGAATTTACATATATAGGTCTAACTTGAGAGTCTACCAATTTAAAATGATCTACTTTAAATGCATTAAAATAGACCTTTTGTTTAATTACTTTTTGACAGACACAGTGAATTTTAAAATCAAATAATTTAACAATATAAAGTCCAATTATAATTCTGGTTGTACTTAAAGTAATGCAAAAGTCAAAAATAAGTTTATTAACTGACATAGGTAGTTCAAATTGAAAGTAAGTAACATAAGTAGAGAAACTTTTTCTCTAGTCAAAAGCTCTAGTCAACATAGCCTCCATCATAAGTAATGCATTTGCTCCAGCGATGAAACCAACGCTCGAATCCTGTTTGAAAATCCCTTTTGTCACAGTTGATGGTCTCCCACTGCATGGTTTGTCTTCAGTGCTGGTTTCCTATTCTTTAAATTTCTTCAATCATCATCAGTGCATGTTGTTCTTGTCAATAGTGTCACCTCTGTAAACAGGCTGCAGTGCCATGGGAGACCATTGATCAACAAGGGATTTTCAAAGAGAATTTGGGAGTCAAATGCATGGTTTTTGCTGGAGAGTATGTTGTGCTGTACCTTTGTATAGATTCAAGATTCAAAAGCAAAGTTACTCTACCAACACATTCAATTTGACCAACCTATGTGAATTAATTTAAAAAGATTATGTCCATTTTTGCCATACTTCAAGTACAGTCCACATATTTCATCTTTTAGATAAAATGACTATAAACTGATGCATATCAGTTCGAGATTTTTGACAAAATTAGATTTCTATTTTTAGCAGTGTCTAAACGCTCTACTGCTGAAACCTATGTGTGGATCTGTGTGTTTTTTTCAAACATCCAAGCTAACAGCTTTTTCTCAGTTACTAAGTGCACAGAGAACATCAGAAAACCCGAGTCCACAGCAAATTCTTCACTTCCAGAACAAACATTGCAGATTACATCACAGTACCAAATAGTTCCTGATAGCAGACTACATTTGAAAAAGGGCACTTGTATAACTTCTCATACCTTGTTTCTCATATTCTTGTTCCAAGGGCACTAACACACCATCGTCCTCATCCCGGTAGCCGTAATACTCAGCATCAATGTCTTTCATCAGCTCACCCCTCGTTTTTCTGGGTGGTGGCACAGCTATAAATGACATTATCAGGTAAAATTCACAAAAGCGAACAGATATGTTTAGGATATTCCTTATTGTTATAAAAATTTAACTCACGTTCTTTTTCAAACAGCTCTCTGACTCCAGGTAGGTCCTTTGCAGCGCCAAAATATTTGTAACCTCTGTTTCCTGGCACTTCCTTGCCCTCGTGATCCAGCATCTTTGGTCCGATTCTCTAGTGCACATACAGACAAAATTTATCAGTGAGAACCAACTCGAAGAAATTTCTACATATACACGGTTATAGCTTTAATGTACAGGAAGCATTTTAAAGTAATAACTAATTATTCTTAGTAAGTCATTCTAAGGAGCTATAGAGCAGTTTCACAAATGGTAGGCACTGCCACAAGGGGTCATTTAGAATAAATAAAGGTTTTCCAAAAAATTTTATTTTGCAATTAAGTAAAAAAAAAATTGTCAGAATTTCACTATTCTAGAAAGTCTATTTGCTTATACAGGGTGGATTTCAAAAATTTACCGCATAGTCAGGGCCTCCCAGTTCCTTGATCCGAACCTCCCAGTGGCCCTTCTCACGGAGAAGCTTGTTGATTTCATCATTCAAGTCACGAATCTTGAATTCCCCTAAACCAGCTGATTCATAAAAACATCGTCATTACATAATTTCACATTACAAGTGAGACATGCTTAGGCTCTGAATATACAATACACTTAACATTTATACTTAATTACCTAATTTCCTAGACTATAAGTCACACTTTTTTTTGTCACCTTGCTGGCCGTCTGCTTTATAATGTGAAATGACATATGAGTGAATTCACTGTCATTTTGTCACTAGATGGCACTCTTGGCACTCATGCCTTAATTGAAAATAACAGTCACACTAAAGAAGTAAAAGTTTAAAGTCAACTAGCCTGCTGTAGGGGGTAGCACAAAATTACCAATATTTAATACAAAATTCAATACAAAAATACCAGTAATTTGGTATATTACCAATATATTACCAATTCAAATTCTTAATCAAAAAGCAATTCGCTTAAGAAATCAATAAAAAGAAATAAATGAAAGTTACTAATGTTCTGGTGTGACATATAGTCTAGAAAATATGGTTGATGACTGGAAGTGCCATTTATAGCTGACTTTATTTATATAATTTATTAAACCGTCTCTTAACTTTTCGCAGTTTGAGTGTTATGAAACTATCATTTGGACTCATCAGTCCTTTACAAATCATATAAAGAGCCCAACTTAATACTGCATTTTAACAAAAAACTTTTGAAACGGTAATTATAAAATTACAAATTATGTGCGAGTGCAGACCAGCTTGTATGATGGTGGCAACACCTTTACAAGAGCAGCCAAGAGAAAAAAAAACAAAGACTTTTTTTTTTGGTCCTTTTCTGTTTTTTTCTTCTTCTCTTTTTCTTTGTAATTCTTATCATTTCTGTGCCTCTTTGCTCTTTTTGTGATGCTCAGCATAATTTACAAATAAACGTTTAGTCAATACAAGCATTTGTGGTCTTTTTAGTGTATCAGTATGATTTAATAGAAACCCTATGAACTATGCCTCCTTTTCTGTCACATGGTAAGGACCTCTGCATAGTATTGCCCTTGGCAGTGAGTTGACTGTATACTCCATTTACAGGTAATGGCAGCACACAAGCATCAGGATATGCACGCGGGCAGAGCCACAAAGCCCTCTCGTTAAATCCAAAATAAGACATTTGAGCTCTCACGCTCATCTTCTATACTGCTTTATCCTGTATTCAGGGTTGCGGGGGACCTAGAGCCTATCCCAGGAGGCGGGATACAACCTGGACAGGGTGCCAATCCATCGCAGTGGCACACACACATACACTTCGGGCAATTAGGGAACACCAATTAGCCTAATCTGCATATCTTTGGAATGTGGGAGGAAACCAGAGTACATGGAGGAAACCCACCAAGCATACGGAGAACATGCAAACTCCATGCACACAGAGACACAGAGGAAATCGAACCCGACCCTGAAGGTGCAAGGCGACAGTGCAAACCACTACACCACCATGCTGCCCAACATTTAGGCTTCTGTATTTAAAAAAAAAAAAAAAAAGGAAATAAATACCATTCTGTATTTGTGCCACCTTCTTTGAAATTTCACTGATGATCTAGAAAAAGAGAAAAGAAAAAGAAACAATTAGTGTGCACAAAATGATAAAAAAGCCTAATTAGTGAAATGTACTGATAACTCTACTTATTTTCACATCATCTTGTGATCACATCACAAGACTACATGCCAAACAACAAAGATGAAATTACATACTGAGGAAGTGAAAATATGTTTTATGAACTTTGAATTTTTGCATACATTCTGCACAAACTTGCAACACAAAGATTGATGCTTAAACAGGCATGTTTTCAAATAAAATCACGCAAAATATGAAAATATTTATTTGGTCAGGTGTTCATTAGGAACATCTGAATAACCTATTGCTAAACATCATTAACAAAAAATTGTCAATGGTTGCTGCCTTTTGCATGCACATATATTTTGTTTGGATTGCATGATTTAGAATAGTTAGAAACTTTTAGCAAATGTATGAGTTGACCATGCAAGTATAATCTGGATATTCTGAATCTGCAATCTTAATAAATAAATATGTTTTGGAAAAATTCATTATGCATAAACATGGCCACTGCTTATAGACATATAACAGTTGTAATTTAAAACATAAATAACAAACGTCTCGTACCTGCCGCCTCCACTTTTCTGCTTTCGGCAACTCATTGCATTCTGAGGCAAGATACGGTCGTCTCTCCTGCAAGAATGACACAAAGAAGGCAAACAAAGATTTAAAGGAGCCAATAGGAGTATACGGTTATAAGAGTTAACCGAAGTAACTTTATGATTTAAATGATCGCAAAAGCAGCTTTACAAAATTGTCACTAATAGGCAAGTCAGAGGTGAAAGGAAATAAGAAAGAAATGTCAAGAGGAATTAATAAAACTCAAAAGGTAAAACATTTTCTTCTGGATGACATCTGATAATACTAAGGTTACAAATCACCACAGAATAAGGATTACATGTTTATACATCACAGCACAAAGATAACTAATGATCTTACCTTCACTTTCCCTTCTTCTAGTTGGGCTTGTCGAAACCTGGCCAAGGCCGTCCTACAGAGAAGAAACAACGGTTAAACTAGTAATAAACAGGTTCTTTTGTAATATATCTACACTGAAATGGCACTCAGAATATGATATATTTTATGTAGTTCTTAAGTCAATACTTACATGGCCTTTTCTGCGTTTCGAGCCTGTTTTAAAAAACACATTGTTATGATTAACACTCCTGCAGTAGTAAGCTTATAGCATCGCATCATGTTAAGCTAACTAGCTAATTCACCAAGCAAGAGAAATAAGTTTAAAAATGTAAAAATTCTAAAGAATTACGAGCACAGAATCTTAAAACCACTCATTATCCGAGAAAATACAGCCACTATTTAATTATTCAACTTTCACCCATTTATTAGTTGTATATAAAAGAATGCTTACCATGGCTGGTTTTCAAGGCAGACACCTTACGAGCGTGACGGCACACAATTATGACGCACGACCCACCACTTCCACTGGCGCAGGAATATGACGCACGACCAAAACAAGACAAGGCTTCTTGAATTTACTCGTTTATTTTTGGTTTTTCGTTAAAATTTGTACGTTTAAAGAGACACGTTGCTGTGGGAAATTCCTATTATACAGAGTTTTAACAAATATATAGTTTTTCTTGTCTTTCGGCTGTTATAATTTCTTTTGCTTTCACGTTTTTTAAATATTCCATCGCCATCTTGTGGCACAAGGCTGACATTACATTATACGGCTACACTTTTTCCAATTTTTAAACATTAGGCCATGCTAATCTTCTCTGTATCTCTCCACTTATAGTGTATGCCCTACTGCATTCAAGACATTACATTTGATAGACAATACATTTTAAATTATTAGCTCAGTGGTTCAGGTGTTGGACCGCTAACCTGGAGATCCCCAGTTCAAGCCCCAACACCGCAAGGTTGCCAATGTTTCACCCTTGAGCAAGGTCCTTCGCCTCTAAGTGCTCAGATACATTCAGGCATAGAGCTGGCAACAAATAATTGCCACAGAAACAACAGATATATATCCGTCGCCCGAAGTGCCAGACGGGATGTAGACAAACCCAGCACCAAAAAGGTTGGCACCGTGGTTTAATGGTTGGTAGTGATCCCTGAAACTTCTGGGTCGAAGGTTTGATTCCCGCCTTGGCTCTGTACGTGTCGAGTTTGCTTGTTTTCCTTGTGCTTGGTGGGTTTCCTCCGGGTCCTCCGGTTTCTTGCAGATTAGGTTAATTGCTGTTCCCAAATTGCCCATAGTGTGTGTGTGTGTGTGGGGGTGCATTGTGATGGCTTGACATCACAGGATGTACCCCACCCTGGGCCTAGGGCCAAAATTTCTCCACAGCAATGTAAAAGCCTCATTACCATTATTGCAAGTCCTTGCAGTTGGTACTGCTATTGCTTACCAAGGGTGACACAACAAGTCACACACGCACAATTAGGTTTAAGGGGCAATTACTTTTTCACATAGGGCCAGGTAGGTTTGGACAGCTTTTTTTACTTAATAAATGAAATCATTATTTAAACACTGCATTTCATATGTCACATTTTTTTGGGTTATCTTTGTGTAATATAAAAAAATGTTATTAACTTAAGTGTGACAAATATGGAATAAAATATGCAATAAAAAAGGTGGACGTTTGAACAAGGTCCTTCACCCCCCAAGTGCTCAGATACAATTGGGAGTTTCTGTGGCAGTTACTTACAGGGTTATATATAGACGGATATATCTCCAGAGTAGGGAGTATCCGTTGCATCTGTCGTATGGCACATGGATAGACCCTATCCCCTATCTCCTATGTATGAGAGTATACTATGGTAAACTATAGTTCCATCCATAATATAGCATAGAATTACAGTGGTACTTTAAACATTACCAAAGTAGGCAACATATGACTTTATAGAATACCATCGGAGTATACTATGGCACTCCATTGGGTACCACTGTAATAGTCTGATGAGTAACCACACAGTGGCTACAAATCAGCAGGTATCTAATATGGTATGTTTGTACATACTGTACCATATTAAAAATGTTAGTAGGTACCACTGGTATAGCAAAGGGCCATAGTAGATAGCTGCTGAATGTTTTATGTAATTTTAATGTACTATGGTATTTATTTCACGTTACATGCACACAAGGATACTATTCTATATAAATATTACCATTATATTGCATAAACATGTATGACATATTTTTGATGGTACATGTTCCATAGTATCATACTATAGTACATGTACCATGGCAGAACCATGTAAAATAAGTATTATTGTAGTGTTAAAAAAAAAAAAAAAATATATATATATATATATATATATATATATATATATTGATGGAAACAAATTTTTAACAATATTTTAATAGAATTGTTTGTTGTATCTTTGGATTAAAATGGGGCAAAAATAAACCCTAAAATAATTCAAACCCCATAATGTATTTATTTACAGATTAGTATTCAAATGCATTTGTCATTCATAATTCCTGCCATGCCGGGATTGATAATTCTATAAGAGCTTAAGAGTATTCGTGCAACGTAATTGAACCAGAATAAATAATTCATGTATGCGATGCAGGGACTGAACAAAGGGCTTTCTAAAAAAGAAAAAGTGTTGACAAGGGAAAGGTCCTCTTGCAGGTGTTGAGAATGGGCCTTCACGCTCCGGGAGGGCAGACAAGACATTGACCCCCTAAAGGCTACTAATGTTCAAGCTTTTAATTTTAATGAAGGACTGCACCATCAGTTTCTGTACAGGCGAAAAGCAATGGTTTCTGGCAGAGTTTCAGTTTATCTTTGTGTAAAAGCATCAATGTATGTCACGTGACGTGTAGGCATGTTAAAGACAAAGAAAAATACTTTCAGGTATTATTTAAAAATAAAATGCAACCGCAGAACAAAACCAAGTACTTGTACATTCAGTATAACAAGCAAAAGTGTAAGGAAATAAAAATAAATACAAACTTTCCTGTTCATAAAGGAAAATAATATATGATCTAATCTAATTATAGAATTATGTTGCCACCATTGTCTATCTTTTCCTTTTCACGCTCTACATGATGGATTTGAAAATAATTGCAATTTCTGACATATTAAAACCAGCTAATCAGGAGGCAAACAGCCATGCCCTGGTAAAAGTCACTGAGATCAGTGAGATTTTCCATTTTAGTTTGCAACTGAAGCTTTTGACCTGTATAGTATTAGAAATATTTTCTGCACTGCCCTGCTGCCACCTGATTAGTTGATTGGATAACTGCAAGAACAGCATATACTGTATACAGTTCCTAATAACATGTACTGTACTACAAATGTACTGTATATATTAAGGATTTATATTTTTGTGTTTTTAAAGCAGTGTACACACTTTGGAGCTGCCATTGCATTGGTGAGCATTTGGAGCGAGCTGCCCATTGGCACTGACTGTCCTGCCAGCTGCAGCCATTTTCTTCTGCGCTTCCAGTTCAAAGTGAAGTCGGTGGAGCTCCTCTGTAACTACGGCCATTTCTGAATTCCTTGTTTGTAGAGTTTCGCTTGTCTTCTCGAGGTTGACCGTCAGATCGTGAAGCTTTTTGTCTTTAAGATGACATTCATGTTCCAGGTTAAGCACTTTCTGATGCAGCCTGGCAGCTAGAAGCCTGGTAGATTGCAACTAACAGATGGAAAGATCACATTAAAATATATTTTAAAAGTATAAGTGAAATATATGTTTTTCTCAGTTTCTTGTTTACAGTCTAACATTTTAAAGATTGATAAAAATGGGTAAATATGGAAGCTATCCAAAACAGCTATATAACCACCTATATGACGACCATCTATATTGTAAAATATCTGCCAGAAATCAGAAATATTGTATATTATAAAAAGAAATATATATAGCAAGATTCATCATAATGCCATATCACTATATATGTTTTAAACACAATGTAAAAAAAATATATCTTAGAATGTAAAAATATCTTAAAAACAGGAAAGTCTATCTAATGTTTTTAGATAACTTTTATTAATAAAAATCTTTAAATTTCTTCCTAATTTTTTTTTATTCTATCTATTTTTAGAAATAATAGTATAAAACAAGAAAAACTAATTAATGGGAGGTAAGAGAAAGGGCTATTATATCCTATTATTATAACAGTTTTTGCTGTTTACTGCTCTTATGTATATCATACTTTGGGAAACTTTAAAAGCTATTTTAGAGAACTGGTTTCCATGCTGTAAATGCACAGTGCTGTTCACTTATATTAATTTCATAGCTTGATAATTTCATCTCATGCAGAATTTCATTCTCAGTGACACCGACATGGTAGGGTATGTCTCAATGTCTAAAACAGTTGCAGTAGTGATGCCACTGTAGTGCCTTTATGCACCCAAATATATTTGCATACATAAAATCTCTTATTATTTGTTATTATGGATGTGTCATTTTTTATTTTTAACTTTAAATTTTTTAAAGTTAAATCTTAAGTTTAAGTCTTAAGTGCTTGACAAATGTACATTCATATAATAATTTAATAATAAATGAAAGATGCATTCTACAGAGATGGCTTCTTTATTATTGTTTGGTCTTTTTTTACACTTTTTCTAAAGGTAAGTTGTGGCTAAAACATTACTTTGCATGCTTAAATATGCTTGATGTTAGATTTTTGACTATGTATAATAATATTATACCTGAGCAGACATCTCAATCGATGATGATTTGAGCTCTTCAAGCTGCTCGACTCTGGCTTCACATGCTGTAAGAACCTCGATTAGGGTCTGGTTAGCCACACTACCTTCCTTTTTACAGACATAACTGTCAACCCATTCCAGGTTGGGATTAATATCTCCAGACCCATTGCTGATTGTATTAACCTTCACACGAGTTTGGGGGAGATTTGATTCCTCTTGAAGGTCTTGTAGTGGTGTGATGGTGGACTGATTGTCCAGTTGGACCTCTAAAACATTAGAATTAGTATCCTCGTATCCTGCCAACTCGTTCTGTATATCATACATGGCAGAAGAACCCCACTCCAGATGTCCAGGAATCAATGCAATATATGAGGTATCTCCTTGAGGGCATGATCCAACTGGGACATCATCTGTGGAGCTGCCCGCATCCACCGAATCAAAATGGGTGTTAGAATCTTGTCCTAAAGGAGTCCTTTCTAACGCATCAGTACATTCTTCTGATGGCAACGCTACATATCTTATAGCCGTGGAGAGGCATGTCTCTTTGCATGCGTCTTTAATTCGGACTTCTCCATCACCAGGACTTCGACTTTCACTTATCTCTTCCATTTCTACTAGTTCTCTGATTGACTCCAGAGGTGAAGAATGGTGTAGATGTGCCAAAATTCCTGGGTTGTCCAAAGGCTGGCCTGAAAGCACTTCAGACAGCTGATTGTCCTTGGTTTTGCTGTTAGTTTGAGCATCCTTGATCGGACATGGACTTCCTGAACTAATACTGAACATATCCTCCAAGTCCTGACGGAATTCTAAGGTGTTGTTTTGACATGGTTTCTGATCTTGCAGACTTTCTTCATCTAGAAAGTAACAGTTTTGTTCTAGGGATCTAGATGTCATTGTCATAGCATCTTCCAGTCGTCACATAACACAAGCCTGCAGTAAGGTCAATAAAAACCTGAAGACATTATACACTATTTTAAACTCAATACCATCTGGTAATACCTACCAGATGCATTTATTAAATTTTTTATGTATTATTTGACAATTAAATGCAAAAGACAACATGGACATTGACTTACCTTTAAATGGAGCAATGAGTATCATGAACCTAATGGCTCTTCAGCACCACTCATCTCATTCAACGTTTGGCCAAGCAAGTGACCTTGGCGTTGAAAAAATGAACACCAGGCCATCAGACTCAGGTTACACTGAGCTATGTGTCAATCCTCACCTATGACTGTTTCAAATTCACGCCATCGGTATACCATTTTAGCTGTTATACCAAAAAAATCTATAACAGACATAGAACAAGATGTATATTTTGGCTTTTATTGAGTTTGATAATATACCACTTACTTACATGATTAATTAAACCCTTTTGTAGTGCTTCTTTACTTAAGCTTGTAAATTTCAGTTAGATTTTTTTTATTTGAGACTTACATAAACATTAACATTGCATACATTGTATATGGTATGTTTCATACTACATATTAAATTATTCACTGATGAAATGAATAGCTTGAAAATAGCACTTCCTCAAATATCCCAAGCACCAACTGTTACATGGGAAGACTCCCCTATGCTTATATGCAAAATATTTTGTTAATGCATAATCATATTGCATCTTTTAAATGACTTAATCAATATTCACTTACCCTGTGTGAGATGTCCTTTCCCCACCACAGTTTAGTGCAAAAACAATTATGATGAGATAATACGAGATAGCTGGGGAAACACATATTAGACCACTTTTTTTTCATGTGCATAATCATAGTGTGAATAAGTAGTGTTGCTGTGAACATCCCAGGATCATTTTCTTCAGTAAATATCCCTATTACTATTTTCATTAAGAAAAATATAGAATATTTTATCCAGCATAAAAAATGTCACTGAACATGAGAATGTGTGTTTAGATGTTATCTAACCCATGATCATTTCACTTGCATGGTTGGTGCTGTTCATATATAATATATAAATGTCCAAATAAAAGTGACACATATAAGTGCCTCTGGTCTGTGCGCGGGTAATTTGCATATTCTCCCTGTGCTAGGTGGGATTTTTTTTGGTGTTCCCAAGTTCCCCGTTGTGTGGTGTACCCTGCTTTGTGCCTATTGTCTCCTGGGACAGACTCCAGGCTTCTGCAAATTTATACAGGATAAGTATTGTAGAAGTTGAAGGATAAAGAAGTACTGATATTTTCTATTTATTTCATATATTAAGACATTTGGTCAATTCCAATGTTATGGATGTGACATTTGACCTCATTATGAGTCAGTCACTGCCTAAACCAGTTTTAAAAAGCTGCTGAAAAAGACTTAAGAAAATTACTACTTGTATTTTGGATTTGATGCCTGCATGTTATTTTACACCTTTATATATATTAACTGTTTTATAAAACAACAGAAGAAAAAGAAAAGCAGTTCCCTTTAATTCAACATCAAACTTTAAATATCCTTAAAATATCACTTTTTGTGCACGCACACCTCATTTTTAATGGAGAAAACACATTCTGCCAATGCAGTGACATGTACATTTGACATTTGCTTTTTTCAAATCAATTCTCATAGCATTGCACAAAGCCCAGAAGCAGCTAGAGGCTTTTTATAGGTTGCCTATTTATATGAGCAAGTCATCATGAAGGCCTGCCACTGAAATTGATCCCAACTTTCAAAGGACCCTCAGGTTCAAATTTAGCACACAATCAAGTTTGCTCATGAAGGGAAGACGGGCCAAGCAGTCAAGAGCCAATCAGGAGGCACTTAGTAGAGCTTCATTTGCTACCCTGGGGAGTAGCGGAACACATAAAAATAACTGATCTATCAGTCAATGAAATGTAATTATCCAGGATGTGATGAATAGTCAGTTAGGTTTATGTGGATAATGTGGTGTTCAATGCCCTCTTTTACAGTATTACTAATAACTAAAGTGAGGCTGGATGAGTGCAGTCATTAGCTGTTTTAAGACAAGTGAATTGACTTTAGTGACAAGCCCAACTATTTTTTCCAGGCAAGTATTATTTTTTTAAATCCCCAAATTCCATACTTACCTCCCTCTTGTAGACTTTTTCATAAATAAGTACCCTGCATATACCTAGTTCAGTTTATACATTTCTTATGGTCACAAACCTGCATAAATTCCTGTTTGTCTTGGTTTTTAATGAGGCATAACATTTAAACAACCTGCATAATATTGTGTACAACCCCTGCATGATGCCAAAACAGCTCTGAAGTCTTTTGAGGCACAGACTCCACAAAACTTCTGAAGGTGTGCTGTGGTATCTGGCATCAAGATGTTAGCAGCATATTCTTTAAGTCCTCCAAGTTGCAAGGTGTGGCCTCCTTGGATTGCACTGGTTTGGAATTTGGAGGTCGAGTCAACACCTTTAACACTTGTCATGTTCCTCAAACCATTCCTGAACTATTTTTGCAGTGTGGTAGGGTGTGTAATCCGACTGAAAGCAGCTACAGCCAATAGATGATTCCTTTGCTATGATGGTGTGTACATAGTCAGATGCAACGTTTAGGTGGGTGGCAGAGGCAGTCTGATGCCAGAGCATCACACTGCCTCTGCCAGCTTGCTTTCTTCCCATAGTACATTCTGGTGCCTGGTATTTTCCCAGGTCAGTCATTAGGATTTAAAAGAAAACATAATTCATCAGACCATCTTCTTTAATTGCTCGATGATCTAGTTCTGATGCTCATGTGCTAATTTTAAATGCTTTGAGCAGTAGGCAGGGGGCAGTATGAGAATTCTTGACTGGTCTGTAGCTACACAGATCCATATGCGGCAACATCCTTTCTGTTATAATGGGCATGATTTTTTTTTTCAGCAATTCGTGCTACAGATAGCACTTCTGTGGAGTTTAACCAAACAAACTAGCTATCATCAGTGTGTTTTGAGCACCCATGACTATGGTGCCTGCTCTGCATGTCTGTCTACAGACCACTTTTGGTAGCTATTATCTCCTGCATATTGGGAACACACTTCAAGACTTGTCTTTTTTGAGAATCTCTGAGTTTTCTAGCTCTCACAATTAGGACCATTTCAAATTGCTGTATCAACTTAATATCAACTTTGAGACCTAACTGGTTATTTGGTATCGTATATATTCCTCCAGTAATTATTGCTGATCTGTGTAAACTTGATGTCACTAGCATACTATCCATCATACATAGTTTAAGACACAAAAAAGTGTTCTGAAACCCATAATTAACCAATACTACATTTTGTGAGGTGACAGTTTTACAAAAAAAAAGTGTCTAAGCTTTAATCTTAATTAAGACAAATAAGATATTATTAATTTTCTACAATCTGACGACCCCACAAAACTACCCAAACCACCCATCTTCTTGGTAGCCCACTGTTGTGTGTCACCTTGACCATCAAGTATTAAAGTAAATTGGAAAGTCCACTCAGGGAAAAAAACAAAAAAAAAAAAAACACTTCAGTCTCACTCCCCTTCCTCCTCCAGCTTTATTGATAGTTAAAATTTCATTTCTATGTTCTAGGACTTCAGTTGCTTTTACCTTCCGACTTAAAAACTGAGTACAAGCGAATGATAAGTTTTTTTGTTTTTTTTTTACTTTTACAGTAGTCTAAGTGATATTGTACAAAAATAACATTTGATTTCTGTGAAAACATTCACCTTTCTCCACACTCCAAATCATATTGTTTCCCCTCCCACTACTATTTCACTGAAGTTTTTTTTCCCCATCTTGGGTAAAATGACCTGCAACTGTGGGATTCCACACTTAACATTTTGATTTCGTAGCTGCTCCCCTCAACCAAACTTGCACCTTACAAAGATATTGTTCTCCTCAATTACCTCATGTTCTTTCATGATTTGAATGTGCTGTAAACTTGCTTGTCAATGATGCATTTAATAACCTTTTTCTCCACTTAGCTGCGTGCTGCTGGTTGGGCCTGGGCAGATCTGACTGCATAAGTCCTGTACTGCTTTCCCAGGTTTATCACTCTTAGCACAACTCACTACCACTGTTTAAAAAATAAAGACAAACGGAAAAAAAAAGGCAAATCATACCCGGAAGTTCACATTTCCATGATTTTTTTTCCCTACTGATCTCTCGCTAAGGCCTTGTTCGATGAGGCCCAGAGAGGCTGACTCGACAACATTTCTTAGCTGCGTACTCCCACTCAACTCACTCACATCCCTGTTCACCAGTGGCATGGAAAGGGGGTTCTTTAACAAAGCATTATACATAACACCTCTACCAAACTAAACATAAACTTTTTTGTATCAAATGCAGAAAGTGGAAAACAATTTTCCACCCCTTTCCTTCTTTTAACGCGTCAAGAGCTCACTGGCCTGGGACTAGCCTCTATCTGCCAACCTTTGGCCAGTGAAGAGGATTCAGAGAAAATAATACAACCATCAATCAGAAAAAGAAGGGGCGACCAGGAAACCAGGACTAAGCAGTGGCCTCGATGGTGCATTCCTTTGCCAGGTGCCCGGATTTGCCACAGTTGTAGCAGTTGACTTCGCTCGCCTTGCTGCACTGGACAGCGACGTGGCCAATTTCACCACACCTACACACAAAAAGATATGAGCGGGGCAAGATGCCAAGAAGAAGAAAAAGAAAGAAAAAAAAACACTTAACGTTAAGACAAGCAAAATGACAATGTCCAATGTAGGATATTAAAAAGTTTTTTTCTCAGAACAATTAAGCACAATTAACTTTAACACCTACCTGTAGCACTTGACCTTCTCACAGCCTTTCTGTATGTGCCCAAACCCGCCACAGGAGTAGCACTTCTGTTCGTTGGCGTGGTCGCAGTCTCGAGCCACATGTCCAGCTTTGCCACAGTTGTAGCAGACCTGCTCTCTCTCCTTCTTGGGCTCCTTGCAGTCCCTGGAGATGTGGCCACTCCTTCCGCAGTTGTAGCAGGCTGCAGAAGATTTGGTGCAAGGTAGAGGGGGAAAAAAAGGGATCAATAAAATGTGGAAACTGCTAGAAAGCTTAAGGCTGCAATGAGACCAAATTTTTCAACCACCGCTTGCATTATGTGGCAGTGCATTTAAGCAAGTATAATGGTTTATCATATAAACCACCTGGCCGAAATTAACCAATAAATAAATAAAAACAAACAAAGGCAAACTAAGATTGTGTAATTAATCACGGCCACTGGTATGAGGTCATTAAGCTAAGACATATTTATTGGCTAATAATAATTTTCTTAATTAATTAACATGCATTAATGCTTTAATATATTTTAACTGGCTGCATTCACTTTGCTCTATTTATGCAAAGTCTGATTTAATAATATATTATAATTTGGAGGGAAAAAAAATTCTGCCATGGTCACTTAAAAGTAAAGCATGATAAAACAATTCTATTCTTGGAGCAGTATAATCACTTTAACCACTGTGATGTCATTAGTCATTGCAGTGTCATTTTTCATTCTGAACACTAATTAGTGTTAAATAATCCAAACTTGGTCCAGATTTAGGGAAACTGAACTGTAAAAAGCTAAATTAAAATGCTAAGATTTTCCTCTTTAACTGTGTAAGCTCCACTGTCCCAGTGTAAATGCAGAATCATGTTATATGCAGCACAGACATACACATACCATCTTCAGTTCTTTCACAGTCTCTTGCAACATGGCCTGGCTCCCCACAGCGATAACAAAACAGATCTGCATGAGAGACAGGACAAGGTGGTGTTTGAATGGTTTCTAAAAATCAACACAAGACTTCACAGCTGCAACCCCGGCAAGCTCTCACCTTTCCCCCTTCCACGACCTTTACCACGGCCGCGGCCAGCGTTCGGGCAGTTCTTGATCCAGTGGCCGGTCCGGCCGCAGCCAAAGCACTCATTGCTGCTCATCTTCGTCTCAAACTAAAGCTGGTGAAGAAAAAGACAAATGCTGTTCTAAAAATAAGGACGTCCTACAAGCTGGAAAATAAACACAACAGACAGACAGGCCTGATTAGTAGTGCTTTCAGTTAATTCATTTTGACAAACTAAAGACATTGCTGAATCGACAGAGCCAGTGTAATTGACTAATAACTGAAATATAAAAACGTTTTATTTTAAACATATAAATTAGTTACTTCAGTACTGCTAAAAAACTATAAAGTCACTTCTCAACCTGCCAAAGCTAACATGCAAATGTCTCTGAGCTCCTGACTCGCTAGAGGGAGAAAGTTTTCTGTTTCAGAGCAGCCATAAAACACACACTGATCAACTTACAGCAGCAACACACTTCTCTACTCTAAGAAATGACATGTCTACATATAGACTCTACATTTGGTAAGTGTGTGTCTGTGTGGAAGTCACTGACCAGCATGCCTAGCTCAACTCGGGGGCTAGCACATATACATACACACACACACACACACACACTATGGTGCTAGAGCCCCAACATGCCAGTTTGTTTAGGTCACCACTTAGATACATGTTCATAAAACAAATTAAAAAACATCACACACTGATACAAAAATTAACTTTGATGGTTGAGTTGTTTGGGGGTTAATTTCGTCCTTTGACGACTCAATGGAGCTGCGCCACACACACACTCATACACTCTCTCTCTCGCACACACACACACACACACACACAGGGAGTCCCACGACGACGTTCTAAAGCTAGTCCTTACCTCCCCCCCCGGACATTTAGCTCAGTGTCACACTTAAAACAATCACACGTTTCCCCACACGGAAATCCTCACACTAACGCCTGACTACACGCGCAGCGAGTTTTCCCGCGCGCGCATGGCGCAGTAGGCCAATCGAAAAAAAACAACATGGCAACTCGTTTACCTTCAACACCACAACAGATTCGCGTCGGAGTTTTATCCAATTTGGGCTGTTTCTAAAAATAAAACCAGTCCTCCCAAACACCGAGACGGTTTCGCACTCAACATTAATAGTAATATATCTTGTTTTCCTGCAGACATATTTTGGAAAACACGCACTCACCTCGGTTAAGCGCTCCGTTGCTTGGTTTCTGTTTTTCAGGTCTCCTCCCTCTCCCTCTCTCTCTCTCTGCGCTGCTGCGCCACGCGCCGTTTGCGCACGGCACGCAAAAACCCCAGGGTAGCCAGATTGGTAAAAATATCATCATTCAGGTTGCCAGATATTATTAAGTACAAAAAAATTAAACCACTTGACCCCTGACCGGATTAAAGATGAAACATCTTTACTAAATGTGCTACCAATCTGTTCTGTGCATGTGTCGAAACTAAGACATTGCACGATAACATTTTCACGACATTTTAACCATTTTTAGCCATTTTTTTGTTTTGCTGTTTTTTAAATAAAGATATACTGTATGTAGGCCTCAGGCAGCATGGTGGCTTAGTGGTTAACGCTGTTGTTTTTCCACCTCCAGGGTCCGGGTCCGGTTCCTGTATCGGGGTCTGTGTGCACAGCGCTTGCATGTTGGCTGGTTTTCTCCTGGTACTCCGGTTTCCTCCCACAGTCCAAAACGCAGATTAAGCTAACTGGCTTTCCCAAATTGGTTGTAATGTTTGAACGAGCATGTGTATATGCCCTGCGATGTAAAGCAAACTTGTCCAGGCCTTGTGCCCTAAGTCTCCTGGGATAGGCTCCAGTCCCCCGTGACGATGTGAGTGAGTGAGTATAGGGATCATGCTCGTGCAGTATAGAGTGACATATCCTCTTTTTCAGCACAACCTAGGCGATATAATAAACTGAATTGTATTTAATTTTAACCAACTATACCAGGGGTCAGCGAACTTAAACACTCAAAGAGCCATTTGGAGCCGTGAATCACAAAACCTTTTTGACATCTAAAATGACGATAACACTGCATATATAATTTTTTACCTTTATGCAACTGTGTGTTGCATTTATGAAAATCAATGAACTGCTACAGAGAAAGCAAAATTTTATTTTTGCCTGCAACAAAAACATTTTGAAAAAAAAGGACCCCGGGTTGAAGCTTTTTTTCAAATAAAATACTAAATGTTTATTTCCTCCTTGAATTCATAAAAAACAAAAAAGCGAACTTAAATTATACACCTGCAGCAAACCAAAGAATGCCATCTGCTTATGTGTGCCTTTATCCTTTTATCGTGTGCACTGGAGCGTGCAGTCAGCGGTCAACTTGAATAAAAGCTTAATAAAAAAAAAAACATGTTTTATTTTAATGTTGGAAGATTACTCTAATCTTATAAATTACAATTACATTTAAAAACTAATGAAATAAATTAAATACAATTAAATTAAATAATTAAAGGAAAAGCATAGGGATAAAAGAGCCATATGCGGCTTCAGAGTCGCAGGGTGCTGACCCCTGAACTAAATAAACAAAACTGAGGAAAAAAATTATGAGCCACACAGGCAAAAAAATAGCACAGATACACATAATCACACATTTTTCTGGTTGTTTTCAGTGTTGTTTTTGGGTTTTTATGACCCATTTTGGGAGTTCCCATATTTCTATACTGGATCAATTTACTTTTTATAAAAGTAAAGATAACTATCGTTCTACCTGACATATCCGAATACCTAAATGCACAGTTTAATGTCTGAAGCCTTCTCATTAATATATATATATATATATATATATATATATATATATTTTTTTTTTTTTTTTTTTTTACCCCACATTGACCCATGCTGTGTTGCTGACATAGATCTGTGCCACTTGGGTTTCAATGGTTTAACCATGAATATTTGCATGCACACACTAGTTTTGATGCACAACACAGCTGATGGCTGATAATGCCATGCTTGTGTAATCGTGTACAAATCTTATTTGCATTGCAACTTTTTGACTTAAAAGTATTGGTAAAATATTTGCATATACAAATAACTTTTAGGGCACACTTCTGAAGTTAGCTGTTAATTACATGCTGGGAAACGTTATAGTTTTTTTGTATTTTTATCACATAATGTTGTAGGTTTGCGCTACAGTAGCATAGGTTCAGGACAATATATATTTAAACAAGTACACAATTTTAGAAATATTTTTGTTTCTATACACCACCACAATTGGTTTGAAAATACACAATCAAGATGTGATTGAAGTGTAAACTTTTAGATTTAATTTTCAATTCAAAATTAAATGTTAATGAAAACGTTGCATTAACTGTAGGAATTACAGTCATTTTTTTACAAAGCTGTTTCATTTTTACAAGCTTAAATATATTGGTGTTTGTGAGGTAAGAGGTCTGGAGCTTATACAGAGGTATTGATACAAGTGAAAGAGGTCAGCCTTTAATTTTATAGATAGATAGATCGATAGATAGATACCAAAATGATTGTAAGAGAAGAAAATGGAGGGAGAAAGGGTTCATGATCCAAAGCAAACCATAGCATAATCAAATTTGGTGGCCAAAGGAATTGGGTCACTGGTGTTTATCAATGATGTGACTGTAAATAAAAGTACCAGAATGAATTCTGAAGCGCGTAGAGTTCTACAGTCTATACAGATTCAGTCAAATGCTGCAAAATTCAGGAAACAAGGGCTGAGTAAGTCATATGACCTGAATCCAACTGCACATGATTTTAACTTACAAATCTAAACAAAGGAAGATAAACCTAAATTAGACCTACAAACAAGCAGCAACTGAAACCAGCTGCAGTAAAGGCTTGGCAAAGCATATTGCTGTTGCCTGCTGTTTACCTTTGCTGCTTTTGACTGTGCTGCAACGTACTGTTTAAATCACATCATCAAATTTGCTGATCACGCTAAAGTTGTAGACCTCATTAGCAACAATGAGGAATCAGCATACAAAGTGGAGGTGAGCCAGCACAGAATGATGCTCACTTAGGCTAGGCAAACACCAGTGTGGCTCAATACCACTGCATACTTTGTTTGAGAAAACTGAATTCGATAATAATAGATAATTAAAGTTACATTTTTTTCACTATTATCCTACCAACATTTTACAGTTTACAGCCAATGTTCTGTGTATATATGGTCCTGGATATTTATGAATGTTCCGTTCCATATACTTATTGTCCTGGACTCATCTTACTGCTATATAATTGCATTTCATACCACTGTATGTAATCTCTGAAACGGAGGATGAGGATATAAGGTCAGTGCCAATCTGAAAATGAGGATGGCAGCTTTATACAGTATATGTCTGGAATGTCTCTTCGAGCCATTTGTACACAATTGCAGATGCCAAGATTCAAGTTTAAATTATTATACTAAAATACAAGTTATTGGAAGGAGTTGCCACTTTGTCAAGGTAGGGAAGAAGACACAAACAACTCAACTTAAAGGAACCTGGATTGGATGACCAAAAACAACCCAGGAGCTACTGAGGCACAGGCCTGCTATAAACTGGAAGCTGGTGGAACACCGATGTGACTGTCTATAGTCAAATGATTTTTACATCACCATGAACTGAAAGGCTGCCATCCAAGAAAGAAGCACCAAAATGATGGGTCTGTCTGTGCCATCCTGTCCAAGGTGCCCTTCTTCACATCACTTCTTCACCTTCACATCACCCCATGCTCAGTACTCCACCAAAATTGGTACTATTGTACTTATTAATTAATAAGTGTAAGTGTGCCCTCTGGTGATGATTCCAAGTACAGGCAGGATTCTGGATATGGATCCACACTAAATGATATAGTCTGTATAAATAATATAATGATTAGGTTGTTTAAGGGTTAAGATAGTTGTTTTTGGTTATGTTATATAGTAAAATAAGTGCCCCTATATGAATCAGGTACTTTTTCCTCATGCCAGAGTGCAAACAGATTATATCACAGTTAACTAGGATTGTTAAGAGGCCACAAGCATATCTTTTATCAAGACCAATGCTTCTTCCTTTGAAAAAGAATAATTTATAAAAAAAAAGAATAATAACAGATCACCACGAAAAAAAAAAACACAAATTGTAGAGCTTATTGTAGAGCTTATTTTAGATTGTAATTGTTCTTTCCCCCAGCTCAAGTGTCAGTTCAAAACAGAACGGCACATCATCCATTAATTGCACCAAATATATCATAGACAACAGGGACAAAAGTAAAATAGACTCATTTAGCTGAGTGACCTTAAAATAATTAACAGAAGTGGCGCAGTGGTAAAGTGCTCGCCGTATTAGCAGAAGATCACTTGTTTGATTCCCAGGTGTTGCTGTAGCCTCTCGCCGGGGGCCTACAAAGAGCTGATTGGCCGAGCTCTCTTTTAGCATGGTGGGATAAAAGGCATAGCAATCCTGGGTGTCTATAAGCTCATGGATAGCGCTATCATCTGTGTTATGCTGCCCCCAGGGTTGCAGAGCGAGCAGCGTCACGTGGTTCTAAGGAAACCATTCGGCCCTCCGCCCTGTTGTTGGCCATGGTGTGTGGGAGCCAACCTGGTGACAGGTGGAATTGGATACGACTAAATTAGGGAGAAAAAGATGGAAAAAAGAGAAGATAATAAAATTTGTTAAACGCCAATCATATCATATAGTATGATGTGGTTGATTACATTCTGCTTGAATATCGGTCAAGGTTTTCCAGTAAAATATTCTTTGTGAACTTGTCCTTTCTAAGGATCTCTGCACTCTGTATGACCTCCCTTTACGGGGATTTCAATAACACCAAGAATATCAATACATATTTTTTGTGCTTTTAGTTATAAGTATCGTACTGAGTAGTTATGCACTTCTTTATGTACACCGGTACAACTGCTTGTTAAAGCAAATATCTAATCAGTCAATCACATGGCAGTACATAAAGTAGATCTCTGATAACCTACTCTCACTTTTTCCATTGTCACCTAATGAGCCTCTTCATGCAGGGGAGGATCCTTGAGCCTGGAAGATACAAATATGTAGAATATTACCAACTCCTTACAGACTAAAATCTGCTTGGATGAGTAGTGAAATGTTTGACCTAACATAAAAAAAAGTCTAGCTGACATGACTCCCACCCCAAACCCCAGCCTCTGTGTGCAGTGCCGGTCCCAAGCTGTGAGGGAAGGGCACCTGATGTAAAACCTGTGCCAAGTTGTGTGTGGATAAAAGTGGTCTTTTGTGGTGGCCCTTTGATAAGAGCAGCCAAAAAACAGACCAAAAAAGAAAATTACATTATCCAAAAACTAGAGTTCTGGTTTTATTAAGTATGCAGAATTAAGCATGTTTAATATATTCATCATGAAATGAATGTACAGTTTTAATATACAAATATTTCTAGGAATGTAAAAAAAAAAAAATAGTGAAGAGTAATTGTGATATCTATTTGTATTTTAAATCACCTCTAGAGTCTCACTTTTAAGGCACTGTGGAAGAAAAACATCTTACTCTAGCTATTACTGACCAACAGAGATGAATGCACATTAATTCATCTCCATTAATCATTTGCACTCATTGTCACACCTTGCTGAAAGGGTAAGTTTTAGTCATGATTAAATCATGGTTTATTTTTCTGAGTAAAGAGATTAGGTTTAGATTGGATAAAATTTAATTTAGCCATTTAATTATAATAAACTTTGCAGCATATTGCCTGCAGATATTATATTTCTATATGTATTTTACATGAATTTTGGATCAACATTAAATTTAATAATCCCAATTGTTATTTTTTTAGCCTGGTAAATCAGAACTGACCCAAGATAGATTTAGTAATGGTAATTAAATGTTAAAGTTTCAGATTTAGTTGCTGGAAAATCCAGTTTGTTCAGACCAGGAAACAGCTGCAAAAAACAGACGCTGATCTGGTCAGACTGGTAGATCATCTTCATCAACTAATAAGGGCTGATTAAAAAAAAAAAAGGTTTCTGAAAATCTAATGATAATGCTACATCCTTTTATTTTTCATTTTAAACAATCCCTAAAATGACACACAATCTCTAAAATATGAATACTTTAAACCAGTGTTGGGTTTTAAATCTGAGGTAAGAACCACTTGATGGACCACTTGTCTAAGGCAATTGTCAGCTGGCTCTGACATGTTTGCTGACAGGGTGAAAAACATACGTACACATGCACATAATAGAGGGTTGCATGTTCTCTTGTTTATCCATAGAAAAAGAGACTTTTAGGTCCTGTGTCAGATGCTCTCATCACATACATCTACTAATACATCAGAGATCATGAGGGTATGGTAAGTCAGCCTTTAGCAATGTTGCCTTGCACCTCCAGGTTGCTCCCTGTGTTCTCCCTACCTACTTTGTCGGTTTCCTCCGGGTACTGTGGTTTCTCCTACAGTCCAATTGGAAGAGGCTGATTTCTGCCAGTGTTTCCAGATCATCCGTAGTGTTCGAGTGTGTGAGTAGTTGTGTGTGTGTGTGTGTGTGTGTGTGCGTGTGTGCCTGCTCTGGGATTGGCTTTAGGCCCGATTTAACCGCACACTAGATAAGCATTATGGAAAAGAATGAATGGATGAATGAATAAATGAATGAATGAAAGAGAAGACAAGCAATAAGGTAAATGGACAATAAGCAAATGATGACCAGTTTGACCAGGTCAGCCTATAGTTGGGCAGCTTGTTGTTATAGTAATATGACACAATTCAAGTATAACAATTTCTAAAGCTTAGGTGCAGTATGCAACAAGTTGAATTAAGATGTAGCTACATTTTAAGTAGACTTGGTGCATACTGCACCTAAGCTTTAGAAATACAGCCAAGTTGGAGGGAAGACACTTAATCTGGCAACACTGCAGTGTGTGGCTTTAAAGAAATGTCTATTGCATCTGGATGTGAACAAAACTAGCATCTAGTGTAGCGATTATGTCTGTTTCTCCATCCATGCTAGTGTATTCAGCATGCCTTTACATTACCAACAGTCACATTCTGCCAGAGCTAGTGTACCAGATAGTGAGGTAGCATAGTCCTATCTATTTTTAACTCATATTATTCAAGTTTAAGTTCAAGTAGGCTTTATTGTCACTTCAACCATATACCTGTACAGTTAGTACACAGTGAAACGAAACAACGTTCCCCCAGGACCAAGGTGCTACATGCAAAATAAATTTACAACATAAATTAACAGAAGAGCTAAACCTAGCTAACTAAGAGGCCGAGTTAGCTGGCTAGCGGAGACAAGACAGATTGACCTGACAACATAAATTTGAACAACATAAATTAACAACATAAATTAACAAAAACAAAAACTGCGAGAATACAGTATTTATAATAATAAATAAATAAGCCAAACAAATCTATCTATTTATCTAGCTAGCTAGCTAGCTACATGTTTATTTAATTATATGCCCAAATATCTATAGAATCTTCTTCTTTGTCTTTCTGTTGTTCGCTCTAAATAAACTAAATTAAAGGTCTTGGTGGAAACACTTCACACGTTGGCACGGCAGTGTTCACTTCTGCTCTAAGACCTACCTCAGTTTCTTTGTGGTTTTTCCCACTAACTAAATTATTCATACAAAATAATGGTGCAGCTACTATCCCAAGCATAATAGTCTATAAATAAATTATGAAGGTGTTATAGTTTTGTCTTTCTGAACATATTTTTGAGATAAACAAGGAAAATATGCCCTTATTGATAACCAGTAGAAGAGGGATTTTATTCATGCTGTTATGCACATTTCAGATCAAATTATACTCCTTTAGAGTGGAGAGAGAGAGAGAGAGCGAGAGAGCGCGCGCGAGAGAGAGATCTATTCTAGTGGGGACAAAGAGCAGAAATATCAGACAGTTTTGATCTTAAGGGGGCATTTATTTAAAAGGCATTTAAATTTTAAAAGGCATATTTCTTTAGTTAACTGATATAAAGGTTGGATTAAGCTTTAGGTGTAGGTACGGCATTAGGCAGCTGCATTAATAATGGTCAATGAAAAAGTCCTCACAAGGATAGTAGGATGAAAATGTGTGTGAGTGACTAAGTGAGAGAGAGAGAGAGAGAGAGAAAGAGAGAGAGAGAGGAATCATCTTACTGATGTGATGTTTGTGCATCTCCCTCCCAGAACACTAAATCAATACATTTGGAGCTGTAGTTGTCTCTTCATCTTTGTTAAGGTGGTTTTGTGCATCGTGGCTTTCTCCTAACAGTCTGCTGAATGTACTAAAACAAATTAACTATCTTTCATGCAAATTTATGAAAAGAACTGTATCCCAAATAATGTAATGTTCCAAAACAATTACATCCATCTGGATAATAAAATCATGACTAATACATATACAAAACATGTCCAAATTCATTAGTATCCACCGCTAATATCTATTTTGCAAGGCCTCTGAAGCCTCTGCTTCACAAAACCTAAAGTATCCACTTTGTTTTCCTCAAAGATGAGTGTTTGCTCGTCTGCTTTTCAGATGATGCCAACTCGAGGGAATACCTTAAATCTCGCTGGTGTGGATTTGGTTGCTCCTCCTCAGTCTCCGTGGCCTGGCCATGTGAGCTGAGTGCATTAGTGATGTCCTGGGATTTGAAGGGAGAGAGCTTGCACTGCCTGGAGAAGGCAATTTGCGGAACTCTGTGTGAAGACTTTGCAGATCCAAGTAGCCATGTTTCATTTATTTCTACAAGAATGATGTTGGGAAATGTTCACCCAGGCTCTAGCTTATTTAGTCAGTAGTTTTCGAATGGATTTAATAAAGAAGATAAGGTCTGTACTTGTTCTTTTTTGTGATTAAAGTGGAAGTCTGTCATGGACTGATGCCTTTGGCTTATTCTGTTTCTGGTAAGTGGCATTTACTTTATATTAAGCAGGCACATGTTAAGCAAGAAATTATATTGTTCTCCATGTCTTTCATTGTGAACGTAAGTAATCCTTCTATCTAAACCTATGAAATCCTTCTGAGCCATGAAGTGCTCAGTGAAGCATAGCCAATGGGTATGCTATTAAAAATAGAACTTTTATTATTTGATGTTGATTTGATAATTACCTCAATAACAGGTAAAATAAATATTGTCAAACTTAAAAACATAAAAAAATATTATAAAACACATGTTCTGTGAATTATTGTAAATAATGAACCTTATATTTGAATAGCTAATTAATAAATATACCTATAATTAAAGGTCTCCCTATTTGCTAAAAGTCTGAGAGGCCTTTTGTAGAAATACCAATCATAAAGAGACACATAATATGATGGGTAACGAGAAAGTCAACATGGTTATTCTTACAAATAAATTTAACAGTTGGTCTAAAAAGATGATACAGTATGTAGATAAATTAACGTGATCTCGAAGATGAATGTATTTCTTATACTATATGTTATATGCATTGCATGACGTTCATTTGTTTTATCCAGTTCATTTCCTCAGTTTAATTTCAGTCAGCTTTATTACATTTTTTAACTCAATTTAATTCAATTTAAAATAATATTAACATGTTAGAGACAGGCGCTGGTACTTTTAACGTCCCTAAACATCTAATTAGTAGTTTGAATCTGTTAATACATTAAGTATGTGGAATAAGGTCTACAGTAGGCATGTGGGATTAGTTACTTTAAGACATTTTTGAAAGCATTTAAATTATAATACAAGTAAATTTCCATAAATCCCACACACTTAAGTCCATAATCCACACTAATCCCACACACTTAAAATACATACTATTTGATAAACCAAGTCTAAGTTTCAAGGCCCTTCATTCACTATATGTTATAGTATGTAACATATACTGTATATATTGAATATGTTTATTCCCTATGAATGCATATTCTGTATATATATTGCATATTTTGTATATACTGTAGTATATTAGTATATGTACAGTATACGTATATATGCATTTATAGGGAATGCGACATGTGACTTTGCAGGGTTAGACAATGTACAGCTGTTATCATGTAGGGTGTAATCACTTTTGTTGCCAGCTATTTTGACAGTAATAGCTGTATGTATGGGTTATTTTCAAAGGACTGTACTGTTATACAAGCTGCACATTGACTACTCCAAAATATATCCAAGTTTCATTTTTATAGTATTGTCCTTTGAGAAGATATACTAAAATGCCTGCTAAAATTAAAAGGGTGTACTCACTTTTGTGACATACTACTGTATGCATTTATAGGGAATAAACATATTGATAGATGAATAGGTACATTTTACAAGTACAGTACTGTAAATATAGAAATATAATTTCCCAAAAGACTATTTTATAGTAGAACATTTCATGACTTACAATATAATCTTAGAAACATTTTATGATAATATTATCTTACCTATACAGTATTATCTTAGGAATGCTTAAACTGTGAAACCATGATGGTATGACAGGGGAAAAGAAAGAAAGAAAGAAAGAAAGAAAGAAAGAAAAACATTGGCAGGGATTAAAATTTATCTTCAAAGAAAACATTCTCTATACACTTTTATGCAGCCTACTGTACATATATCTCATAAAAAAAAAATTCAGAGAGCTAGAGAAAAATGCAAATTTTTAGCTTGAGATGAATTTTGCATCATTCGAAGTAAAAGCCTCTACTAAATAAAAAAACAAAACTGTAAGTGACAGGAAAACACAATATTCTGGAAAAAGTATGTGAGGCAAATTAAATTACAGAAACTTAAATATTTATGAATACTGTATGACTAACCAAATGCAATAGAGAAATCTTTATGGCTCACAAAATGTACATACACAATTACAATCGTTCCTTCCCATCTTATGAGTCATAAGCCCATTAATGCTTGTCTAGCAGTTCTCCCATTAAGATAAATGCGGTTGCAAATGGAAACTGGGAGCCATTCAGTTATTATAGTTGTAACTTTACGATTTATATTATTTGATTAATATTTATAATGCACTTTTACAAAATATATATTTGTTTTGCCAGTAATGCTTTCTGAACTGAAATACTTAGGTCAAAAACTCCTGTATGTATGATCTTATTACACACTATCATTTCAAGTTGCCTCAGAAAATGTAATAAAAAATGTTTTTTTTTTTTCATCAACCAAGTTGCAAAATAAATAGAGAAATACAGTTAAGACATTACTGTGATTAGAAATAATGATTTTTCCTTGGAAGAACAGATTATTGTTCCAGTTTTTTTTTTTTTTTACCTTTGTAGACATGTGGTATTTTGGTTGCCAGTTTGATGCTTCCTGAAACACTTCCTACAAATTGGATTGGCTTAATGGCCACATTTGTTTGTACAATGTGCCCAAGCTGCTCTCACAACACCTTAATAGATGAGATCTGGTGACTGTGCAGACTACTCATTAACAGACAAAATTCCAGATAAATTCTTCTTTCCTAAATAGGTTTTACATAATTTGATACAGTGTTTTGGATCGTTGTCTTATTGAAATAGCATGAAATTCGCTCCAATCGAGTGCTCTCCACAGGGCATGGCATGGTAATAAATTTCCTTGTTAACAATTCATCATGTCTCTTTTTAGCAGCAACAAAGCACGCTATATCATTATCTTTCCTCCACAATGCTTAAAATGTTCATTTTTGTGATCCAAACACCTCGAACTCCATGTGATGCATTTTTTCAATCATTCTGTCACCAGTGTCGGTGCCCATTTTACCCATTTTCATTTACAGGCCAGTCACAGATTTAGCCTTTTCTTTGCAACTCAGCTTAAAAAGCCCACTCACTTTACTGTTAAAAATGGGTATTTTGTGGGTCCTATTTAAACCAGTGTGATGTTTGATTCTTGAACCAAAGCCTATAATTTCTTTAACCTCCTGCAGAGTTGTTTGCTGGCGTCTCCCACTTTTTTTTTTTTTTATCCTGGTGATTGCAGGAATAGTAAAAACCATTTCTTGGCAATTGGTCACATGAAATTGGCTAAATTTTCCAAAGCAATAGATGTCTGACAAGTATTTGAGAAAGCTCTTTATTTCAGACTATTTTGAGACCATAAACAAACCTACAAATGCTGACGTTCCAGATACTCCAGTAGCCCAAAGAACCCTAGCAGGGCTGTGCAGAGACATTTTGAGGGGCAGGTGCTCAAAGAAAAAAAAAAAAAAAAGGCCATGTCCCTCTCTCTGGCCCCTGTCCACTTTTCCTTGTCTGACCTAACGCTCAGTTTCAATAATGCAAAATTTTGTAAGTTAATATATTCTTTAATTACCTATAATTAACATCTCTTACACCTAATAAATAATAAACTCACTGCACTGCAAGTTATGTTAAAAAGTAATAGACAGCAAACCTAAAAAAATAATCAATTTTTAATAATCAATAAAAATTATTGCTACTGTCTATGACTTAATATATTTACCATGTAAACAACTGGTACATGTGTTAACTTTGTTTTGTAAAATGCACCAAACAAGGGGCAAATACTCACTCACTCAATCACTCATTGTCTATACCACTTTATCCTGTATTCAGGGTCACAAAGGCTTGAAGCCTATCCCAGGGGACTTGGGGCACAAAGCAGGGTACACCCTGGACAGAGTGCCAATCCATAGCAGGGCACACACATACACACACTCACACAATCATTCACACACTGCTGGGAATTTGTGGAATGATAATTAGCCTAATCTGCATGTCTTTGGACTGTGGGAGGAAACCAAAGTACCTGGAGGAAACTCACCAAGCACGGGGAGAACATGTGGCAGGGATCAAACCTGTCCAGGACTTGAACCTGAAATACCAGGGGTAGCTCAGTGGTTAAGGCAGTGGACTATGGTTCGGAAGATCCCAGGTTCAAACCCTACAACCACCAAGTTGCCGCTGTTGGGCCCTTGAGCAAGGCCCTTAACCCTTAACTGCTTTGATGTGTAATGAGATTTAAAGTAAATAAATTGTAAGTCGCTCTGGATGAGAGCATCTGCCAAATGCCTAAATGTAAATGTAAATACACAGACACAAACACACAGATAAGCAAACCACTCATCAGCAGTAGAAATAGGAGGGCCAGAGTCAAGATTTGCACAGAAATATGCACATGAACCATAAAAGCCCTGAAACTAAGATTAACTTCTACCAAAGTAAAGGAAAGGGCGAAGTTTGGAGAAAGAATATACATGTATCTGCTCAAGATGTAAAACATACAAGCTTATAAGTCAGGCACGCTGGAGGTAGTGCTGTGACTGTGCTTTCATTGCTGCGTTTGGAACGGGCTCTTAAATTTTTATTGATGATGTAACTTGTGATGGTATCAGCAGAATGAACTGAGAAATCTACAGAAACATTATGTCTGCCAATTTATAGAGAAATCTATCCCATCTAATTAGGAGGTACTTCATTATACAGCAGGGCAATGACCCAAAATACACTGGCAATAGGACAAAATACTTCATTAGGCTTTTAAGGACTGATTGGCACAAAGTATACAGTATAAGATAAGATAAGATAATATATACAGAGTCATCCAAAGAAAATATACACATTGGCATTCATTTGGATGTTAATTTGGCATGTAGCGCCTATCAAATTCTTGTATTCCCTGATGACACTGTAAAATTATTCAGGAATTGTTTGAAGATCATGGTAAAAAGTTCAAGGTGTTGACTTGGCCTTAAACTAATTTCCCCAGATTTTAGTCAGATAGAGCATGAGATTCAGATTGAGATGTGCTGGACTAACAAATCCAATCCAGAAATGCACCATGTTGCAACTTTCAGGACTTAAAGTATCTGCTGCTAACACCTTGGTGCCACATACCACAGCACACCATCAGAGGTCTTGTGGAGTCCATGTATCCCGTCTTGGCCTTCATTCATTAATTTATTCGATTATCCTCCATAGTGCTTATCCTGTGCAGGGTGGTTGGGGCTTGGTGGCTATCACAGGAGACTTAGGGCACGGCATGAACAGGGTGCAAATCTGCCAATATACAATTTATGAACACAAATTAATCGAATCTGCATGTTTTTGGACTGTGGGAGAAAACCTGGAGGAAACCCATCAAGCACGAGGAGATCAACGTACTGTACACAGACCCAAAACGGGAATCGAACCCTTGACTCTGGTGGCGTGAGACCACAGTTCTTACCACTACACCACTATGCTGTCTCATCTTGGCCTTCATGTGAATAATTACTTTTTAGGTTCTTGTTTTATTTTATAAACACATTACTTTCAAGTCCCTTATTGTATTTTTTTATAGTAATCTACAGATCTGCTGTCAGTCCATGCAAAATCATTATATCACTGCTTGGTCAGAAATTTTTTAAACACTCTTTCAACACACTCTCTTTACTCTTTAAAAGTCGATTAAAATTTCGGTATATATATATATATATATATAATTTTATTTTTAATCGACTTTTAAACTTCACGTACACATATACGTGGATGGAGATAGATATATATATATATATATATATATATATATATATATATATATGCATGCTTGTGGCATCTGTGGCATTTTGCTGTGAGACAAAACTGCACATTCCAGGGTGGCCTTTTATTGTGGGCAGTATAAGGTACACCTGTGCACTACTCATGATGTCAGATCAGCATCTTGATGTGGCACACCTGTGAGGTGGGATGGATTACCTCAGCAAAGCAGAAGTGCTCACTATCACACATTTAGACTGATTTGTGAACAATGTTTGAGAGAAATAGTAATATTGTGTATCTGGAATGAATTTTAGATCTTTAAGTCCATCTCATGAAAAATCAGAGCAGAAACAAAGGTGTTGCGTTTATATTTTTGTTGAGTGTATATTGTTGAGACAATACAAATAGAATACAAAACACATTAAACACATTTAACAATAACAAAAAAAAAATAATTACAACAAATCAAACACAAAGGAAAAAAAACTATAAAATTGACAGTCCAAAAAAAGGGTAAAAGACACGAGAGAATCGATATGATGTATAAACCGTGAAAAAGATGTAGCAAGAAACACTTTACTTCAATTAAAAATAATTTCATAATAATAAAAAGTCTATTTTTAAGGTCACTGGCGGTCGTATAAGTATTTCACTACATTTCGTACTGTGTATGACTGTGTATGTGACAAATAAAATTTTAATTTGATTATTCTTCTTATTAAGTTGAATTAGTTTAGGAGAATTAAAAAGTGAGGTCATTACTAAAAGGAAAAGAGGGACATACAATTGTTCCTTGATTCTCTGTTTTTAAATTTCGGTATTATTTCACCAAAACACTATAAATGACGATGTATCAGGAAAGCCCTACCTCTCAGACGTCACTACGCTTCGAAAAGACGCTGTCATGGAGCAGCAAAAAAACCCGCCCCCTGTACCAGGGATTGGTCCCTGGCCTCCAACCACGTGCAAAGCTCAGAGCAGACAGCCAATCCCTGCGCAGGAGGGCGGAGGCGAAGTTTAGTTGAATACGGGTGGAAAGAAATAACGTAGGGACAGTTCTCCGAGTTTTTCCTGGTGAGTAAGCTAGTTCTCTTCTTTCTTCTGACACGGTGATTTCACTAACAAGCAGACTTAACGTGGCTTTATTTGTATTTCATTGCGGTAATTGAGACATTTCGGATAACTGTTAACGAATATATTAAAGCATGTAAAAGCTGCAGTGGATTAGAGATTATGGATGGAACGCAGTTGTTTTTAATTTGCCTAGTGTTGAGCGGGTTTGATAAATTTGGCATAGATAGAAATCCTGCACTTTTTGGTTTTTGTTAAAGCGGAACTGACGTTTGGAAGCGCAATTGAAAACACCAGGCGTCGTTAAAGTGTTCCTGGTGCGTTTCCTAGTGATGTTCGGTTGGTGTCATTTTACTGATTCGGTTCTTACTGAGACCACCGCTTTAAAGTGAATCGAGCAGCTGATTCGATTCATTTGATTCACTGGCGCATTTACTGCATGGAATCAGAGTAACTGTAAAGGTAAACTATAAAAAAAAATTCTGTATGCTTGAGTAATTATTAGTATGCTATTCTTAATGAATACTATTGTGTATTCGCACAAAAAAACAAGAACACAAACAAACAAACAAACATTAGGATTAGGGTATATTCCAGTATATGAAGAGAGTAACAAAGGAAGGTGCATTACACCTCCTGAGCTGCCAGTGATCCAGACTCCTTCTGCCCCCCGGACCTGCCTCACTCATCCTGGAGTCTTGCTTCTGGTTGCAGATCTTGTTGGATGGATGCATGTGGTGGTGACTGGCGACGGTTCCACTTGACCATGAGGATGGTGTTGGACTTAGCTGATGCAAACTGATGTCCTTTGATTATTCTTTGTCATCTCAGTAGTTCAAGAATATTCACACACACAAACAATTGTACCTGAGCGTCCAATAACAAAAGCGGATTCCATATTTACTTGAACACTCACTCACCTCACTCATCATATACAGTGTACCACTTTATCTCTATACAGGTCGTGCAGGGGTTAGAGCCTATCCAGGAGACTTGGGGCATGAGGCAGTGTACACCCTGCAAGGCACACACGTACACACACTCACATGCTTAATTACACACTATGTGTTTGGGAACACCAGGAAACCCACCAAGCATGGGGAGAACATGCAAACTCCATGCACACACACCGAAGCGGCAATCAAGCACGGACTCTTGAGGTTCAAAGCAACAATGCTAAACAGTATGTCACCGTGCATTCCCAAATTGGTATTAATGTGAATAAATATTTTTCAGTTTCTTGTTTTATTTTATAAAACATTAATTTTTTTATTTATAGCAAATTAGCAGTCTGATTTGCTGTCAGTTCATGCAATCTCATTATAATATGACTGCTCAGTATGTATGTCCTGCTATCTAATATCACCCAAATGAGGATGGGTTCCCTCTCGAGTCTGGTTCCTCTCAATGTCTTTTACTATTGCCTTCTCCGGGAGTTTTTCCTTACCACCATTTTCTTGCTCATCAAGGACAGTCTGTTAATTATGATTTATACATTTTTCCTTACACTTTTCAAAATCATTTCCACTTTTTTTTTTATTCTGTAAAGCTGCTTTGTGACAATGACTATTGTTAAAAGCACTATATAAATTGAATTATATTAGGTCTTACACTTAGAAGGAGGAATCATGTGGTCTCTGTCCTTTTAAGTGTAGAAAAAGTGCAATTTGAGATTTAACTCATCTCAACTATATACTATGAAAGACCTTCTAGTGTTTGTTGTCATAGATATGAGTCTTTTTTTTTTCTGCGTCTGAGGCATTTAGCTATATTTGGAGAAACCTCTCCAAGCTGGAATATTAGCGTCACCATAATTTAGACACTAATAAAACTTGCTTGTGTTTTAATATGCAATAATGCATTATGATTTCCTTCTCTTTACTAAGATATTACTGCACTTAGAGTGGCAGAGTGGTGCTTACAGCTTTAGGGTTCAGAGCTCAGGTTACTGTCTGTCTGCAGAGTTAACTCTGTGTGGTCTGTGTAAAATTCCTCAAAAACTGAGAAACCTACACAATGTCCTGCATCAGATTGGTGTCCCTCATCTAGGGTGCGTTCCTTGGATAGACTCTTAATTTACTATGTTGTGACCAGCATCATAAGGTTACTAGTAATGAAACGATGAATGGATAAACTGTATTTAGGTGAGGAAATTGTCACTACGTCACTAACTGTGATATACCTAAAAATAATATTAGGAGATCGGGTTCATGACATGTCAGGCAAACATCATTGCATTATAAGAGTCAGTCATTTATTATTGCGGTTTTATTCCATGCAACATTTATTTTAAGTGTCAGGAGCAGGACATTCTACTGTTAGAAACTAATGTTCTTTAATAGACTCATTTGCCTTAGACTGGTCTGCACGTTAATTTAGTTTGCTGTAGCCATTCCTGCAGCCGTACACGGTTGTGCAAGGTCCCGGAGTTTCATACTGTCACTTTGTTTTTTTTCTATGGCTTAGAATCTACTAAGACTTAGGCTATCCTAACCTCCATTACATACTGTTTGACCGCACCTGTGACAGCCATCACGCTACAAGTCAGACATGGCATCAGTTTAGGGAAAACAAAAAACCCTAACTTGACCAAAACATTGATTTGTTTGCGCTTTTGATTCGGTTCACTCAATTGAATCAAAAAAGAACGATTTGTTTGTGATGCATTTCTAAGAAGAACTGTAAGACTTGAAAAAAATGTAGTTGCGCTTTTTCCTGTTGCAAAATTTCTAAATGTCTGTGGTGTTGCCAGTCATGCAACTGTTTTGTGTAAAATGGTTTTAAAAACAACAAACTTTGAAAAAGGCTGTTTTTTGCCTTTTTTTTGTGGAGCCTCTGAGATTTGTGCATTTACATAAAAAAAGACACATTTTGTCGGATTGCATTTTGTCAAAGTTATGCAATAAATATAATGCAGACATATAAAAGTTAGATTATGTGCATGACTTGCTGAAAGTTCCTGCTTAAAAAGTAAACTGATAAAAAAAAAACAGTATCGGGACATTATATTAGTGTATGCATTGTTGGCAAAGTACAGTCATGGTGAGTGTGAAGTGGCTTCCAAAGACCAGTGTTAAAACCTCCATCTTGCAGGTGGTTCGATAATATGTAGGTGAAAAGCAGGTAAGGGTGCAATCTAAACCACAATACTCATCAGCATTGCGACAAATGACAAATGTTAGTATTTTGTGGTTTCCAAATAATTTTCATTGATCACTTAATTTCCCTCACTGTATAGCATATAAGATAACAAAAGACCATTTAAGATTGTTCAAAATAAGTGTATGCTATTTCCAGGAAAAAGGAAATTTGTACGTAATACCTTGGCATCATGGAGACCTATAACCAGATCCATGGTGTAAACTGACTCTTCATGGTTTCTCTACGTAGATATTCTATTTGCAACCAGAGCTGATAGAAAGGAAAAACTTTTCCTAATCATATTTTTCTTTCCATGTTAAACCGGGACTTTTGATTGTGTAGAATATCAGAACACAGTTATGAGAGTGAAAACTCCCTTTATTTCTCTATATTCTCTATATTCTTAGATACCAAAAAAATTAGAAAAAGTATTTTTTCTCAGTACGCTGCCAAGTTCAGACTGCCTGCTTCATGTCTGAAAGGCCCCCAAGGAACTCCTATAATGGCTCAAACTTGTTCCTGAATTTGTATAAACATAGAATCTGGCTTTCCTGGTGAAGGTTTAGGGCCCCATCTATGCTTTTTGTATTTTAGTCAATGTATAAATATTAATATAATTAAGATCAAATTATTGGTGACATAAACCTTATAGCACAGTGAAAGGATTTTTTTTCGCATATCCCAATTAGGAAGCTGGGGTCAGAGAATAGGGTCCGCCAGATTACAGCGCTCCTGGAGCAAATCAGGTTAAGGGCCCTCCTCAAGGGCTTAACAGCAGTAACTTGGTGGTGTTTGGGCTCGAACTGCATCAGTCACAAAGAGTCTTAAACAAAATATTATGGTTTTAATTACAGTTTCAGGTCTTGAATTGTAAAAAAAAAAAAAAAAAGCCAAGCAGCAAGCCTTGAGTAACTTCAATCTGTATAAGGTTTTGATGGGCCAAAAAATGCGATCATTTTAACCACTGACCCATTTGTGTGACAATTTTGGCTGGTGTTGGAGAAACGAGCTGCCAGAAAGCTCAATAATGTGATTTCTTTTTGAAGTGCACAGACCAGCTGGACAAGTTTGTAATGTAGAAGAGATACACCTGTGTAGCTTTGCAAGCTTGATAGAGACAAGCAGTATCAGAAATCAGCTGTTCGTTTGAAGTGAAATATTTATGATGTCTAACGTTACGGATAAAAGGTCTTCACATGAACGGAATGAATGAGTTTTGTTTTAGTTGTAGTAAGAGTCAGCTTGTAAGGCTGGTGCCATGTGTGAGCTTAGGCTCTGTGTTTGCACTTCTCTTGTGGCTTCTCTGGCACTGCAGTGTCGATTGAAGCAAACTTTTATTTGTCCCATATCCTGTATAGAGGACAGGTATCAGACAAATATTGGCTTGAGATTGGATCAGATGTATTTCTGCTGACATCCAAATTTATTTTGATCATGCAAACACACATTTGACGAATATGAATACGTCATTGTACCATCGACAAAAACAACAGCAGCAGCAGCAACGAGGAAACAAAAGGTTGCTTATGTACTAGGTTTTATTTATAACTTTTCTGTGGTACAGATATAGAGCAAGGGCTATTCTTAAAAAAAATAATAATAATCATTATGCTTAAGCCACACCCACTTAAGGACAGAAATACTCACTGGCCACTTCATTAGGTACAACTTGTTGGGTTTGACCCACTTTTGCCCTCAAAATTGTTCATGGCATAGATTTAGAAAAGTTCTGGAAACGTTGCTTTTGAGATTTTGGTCGATATTGACCTCACAGCACCACGCAGTTACAGATTTGTCGGCTACACATCAGTGATGCAACTCCTGTTCCACCACCTCCCAAAAGTGCTTTATTAGATTGAGATCTAGTGACCGTGTCGACCATTTGAGTACAGTTGAAGTTGTTGTCATGGTGTGTTATCCTCTGGTCATAAAGTGATGGACATGGTCACCAACAGTACTCACATTGACTGTCATTTAAACAATGCTCAGTTGGTGCTAAGGTGGTGCCCAAAATAGTATGGTAGCCTCGAACGGAAAGCGCTGATCGCTGATAAGACCACATGGCCAACAGAAGCTTTAATATAACACTGCACACTTTAACTACACAGAATGACTGGGGCATCATAATGAGGAAACAGGAAGTAGCATTTTATAAGGGTGGGATGGTCAGGTGGGGGATGAGTTGGAGGTGTGCGACATCCTGCTTGATGAAGCAAAACCATGAATGTGAGAAATGATGAGAGAGTTTTCATGCCTCCTAAGCAGTGATTTGAAAATAGTTGAGAAGTTAGCTTATCGGATGCAGCCTTGCTGCAGCCTTGTGATAACAATCTGCCTACCAACATTTCGAGGCCAGGCACTTGATGATTAAGTACTCACATACCTTAGCAGCTGGCACATTTTCAAATTGATCACAAGGTAACAAGACTGTGTGCACATAGTTAAAATATCAATGCTGTACAAAGATAATAAACCCCAAAATTGTTTCCGTTAATAGCTTTTGATATGTTCGATTGGTACAGGTTGCTTTATAAGCAATGCTGCAATATTGTTGTGTAAATAGTATTTTAGCAATGTGTTGTGTACCACATTCTACTTATCAGGCAGATGATCATCTGTTAGTATTTCATTTGCAAGTAAAGTCATTGTGTAACCATTTTTCTCATCAGATTAACTTTTATTTTCTCAGTTTTTATTCTTTTTTTAACCCAGTTGCATGATCTGGAGTCTACAGGTTACAGACAAACTTCTGCTGTTCTCTCATTTGCATTATTCTGAATATTCATTGTTCTGTAAATTTTATATGGTCCTGTTAATTGTATATTTTCACGCTTGTCTTTTACTGTTGTGTATTCGCACGTTATGAACCTTGCCTTATTTTTTACATCATTGTCCTGGTGAAATTACATTTTGTTTTCAATAAACACAAGTTATACTGTAAGGAGGAATGAAAATTAAAACCCACTTCACATGGATTTTTTTTGGGTGGTGAGGTAAATTGCCTGTGTTCTGCTCAAGGTCTTTAAATTTTATTATAAGTTATGGATTAATTCTCCTTCAGTTTATTTCTTAATTTAGACAAATTATAGGTTGGTGCTGGAATTTGTGTATATTACTGACTCTTAGTCTTGCTTGTCGTTTCTCAGGGGTAGACTGTTGAGATCATTGCCATCCAGCATGATGGAGCACGTCCAAGAGACCTGGAAGACCTTGAGTAATGGGTTTGGTCACAGAGACTCCGTGTTTGAAGATTCCTGCATGTCTCCAACTATGACCAAAAGCTTTCCTTATCGCAGACGATCATCGGATGATGAAAAAATTACAAACCCCTCCAAAGCTAACACGATTCGAGTTTATCTGCCAAATCAGCAGCGCACTGTGGTTAGTTGGAATATAACCTACCTGGCACTAAAATCAAAAAAACATTAGCATTTTACAATAGTTTTTAATGGTTGTTGACATAAAAAAAAAAAAATTAAATTAAAAAAAAAAAAAAAAAAAAAATATATATATATATATATATATATATATATATATATATATATATATATATATACAGTGGTGTGAAAAACTATTTGCCCCTTCCTGATTTCTTATTATTTTGCATGTTTGTCACACAAAATGTTTCTGATCATAAAATACATTTAACTATTAGTCAAAGATAACACAAGTAAACACAAAATGCATTTTTTAAATGATGGTTTTTATTATTTAGGGAGGAAAAAAATCCAAACCTACATGGCCCTGTGTGAAAAAGTGATTGCCCCCCTTGTTAAAAAAATAACTTAACTGTGGTTTATCACACCTGAGTTCAATTTCTGTAGTCACCCCCAGGCCTGATTACTGCCACACCTGTTTCAATCAAGAAATCACTTAAATAGGAGCTACCTGACACAGAGAAGTAGACCAAAAGCACCTCAAAAGCTAGACATCATGCCAAGATCCAAAGAAATTCAGGAACAAATGAGAACAAAAGTAATTGAGATCTATCAGTCTGGTAAAGGTTATAAAGCCATTTCTAAAGCTTTGGGACTCCTGCGAACCACAGTGAGAGCCATTATCCACAAATGGCAAAAACATGGAACAGTGGTGAACCTTCCCAGGAGTGGCCGGCCGACCAAAATTACCCCAAGAGCGCAGAGACAACTCATCCGAGAGGCCACAAAAGACCTCAGGACAACATCTAAACAACTGCAGGCCTCACTTGCCCAAATTAAGGTCAGTGTTCACGACTCCACCATAAGAAAAAGACTGCCCAAAAATTTCCAAGGCGCAAACCACTTTTAAGCAAAACAAACATTAAGGCTCGTCTCAATTTTGCTAAAAAACATCTCAATGATTGCCAAGACTTTTGGGAAAATACCTTGTGGACAGACGAGACAAAAGTTGAACTTTTTGGAAGGTGCGTGTCCCGTTACATCTGGCGTAAAAGTAACACAGCATTTCAGAAAAAGAACATCATACCAACAGTAAAATATGGTGGTGGTAGTGTGATGGTCTGGGGTTGTTTTGCTGCTTCAGGACCTGGAAGGCTTGCTGTGATAGATGAAACCATGAATTCTACTGTCTACCAAAAAATCCTGAAGAAGAGTGTCCGGCCATCTGTTCGTCAACTCAAGCTGAAGCGATCTTGGGTGCTGCAGCAGGACAATGACCCAAAACACACCAGCAAATCCACCTCTGAATGGCTGAAGAAAAACGAAATGAAGACTTTGGAGTGGCCTAGTCAAAGTCCTGACCTGAATCCTATTGAGATGTTGTGGCATGACCTTAAAAAGGCGGTTCATGCTAGAAAACCCTCAAATAAAGCTGAATTACAACAATTCTGCAAAGATGAGTGGGCCAAAATTCCTCCAGAGCGCTGTAAAAGACTCGTTGCAAGTTATCGCAAACGCTTGATTGCAGTTATTGCTGCTAAGGGTGGCCCAACCAGTTATTAGGTTCAGGGGGCAATTACTTTTTCACACAGGGCCATGTAGGTTTGGATTTTTTTTCTCTCTAAATAATTAAAACCATCATTTAAAAACTGCATTTTGTGTTTACTTGTGTTATCTTTGACTAATAGTTAAATGTGTTTGATGATCAGAAACATTTTGTATGACAAACATGCAAAAGAATAAGAAATCAGGAAGGGGGCAAATAGTTTTTCACACCACTGTATATATATATAATTGTATGTATGTATTTATATATCAAGTTTCTCTCTCTGTCCAGCCGTCATGACAGCCTAATGTTGAGTAGGTCTCTCTCTTTTGCCACATCAAAACAGTTGACACCTTTCTATTGGAACCAGCATTAATCTTTTTTGAGCCTTTTAGACCAGTAGCTCTTCAGTCCATAACCCTGTTGCCATTTTACCAACGGTTTTTCTTCCTTGGATTACTTTTGGTATGTCCTGACCACCGCATCCTGGGAACGTATTACAAGAGCTGCAGTTTTGGAGTTGCTCTGACTTTTTTTTTTACAATGGCAGTTAGAAGTGGGTCAGGCAGCAAGTGGAGTTTTTTTTTCTGACATTGATGTGTTGGAAGCAAAAAAATGAACCTTTTCAAATAAAAAAAATCAAATCCTTACGGGGCAAGCGTAAGGATTTGAGTGACTTTGATAAGGGCTGATTGTGATTGCTAAAGACCAACTTCATATCTGCAGATTTTGTGGGATGTTCCCGGTCTGCATTGGTCAGGACCTACCGAAAGTAATCCAAGGAAGGAAAACCGGTGAACTGCCGACAGTCGTGGGTGGTCATGGCTCAGTGATGCACATGGGGAGTAAAGGGTTGGCCTGTGTAGACCAATCCAATAGAAGAGCTACTAGTGGAGCTTAAATTGAAATGCTGGTTGTGTTAGAAAGGTATCAGAACACGCAGTTCTTCACTGTTACTTTGGCAAAAGGTGAGATCTACTCAATATTATGCAGGTGGTCATAATATTATGGCTGATTGGTGTGTAAATACACACACATATAATGGCTTGGTTTGCTTTGGATTTCTTCAGGTGAATGTACGACCAGGCATGACCCTGCACAGCTGTCTTATTAAGGCCCTTAAAGTTCGAGGCCTTCAGCCCGAGTGTTGTGCTGTGTTCAGGCTTCATCCAGAACATCCTAGAAGGTAAAGACATTTTAACACCCAATTTGGAACCATATTACTATTTCATCATATAATATTCATAATAGATACTGTAGAAATATCAAAGAAATCCTGTACTGTAGCAGAAATGCTTTTACTTTTACTATTAAGCATGGCTGCAATTTCTGTTGCAAATTCAAAAAGGGTTAATTCTGTTAGTTTTTTTTCCCCTAATTGCAGTTTTTTTGGGAAGTTGTTGGTTCAGCACTGTTGGACGGTTCTTAACCGAATTCCATTAATTTCAGTAATTACTTAGTTGCCTTCTTGGTGTGATGCAGACCAATAATTTGACTCTACTCTTTTTTTTCTATGACACACACTAATGTCCTACATAGGGTGCAAAGTTGCAATACCCCACTTGTGTCATTACTGTTAATACACGTATACAGTGTATGTGCAGTGGAAAAAGATGCACAGCCCACATTATGAAAAAATCTATCAGTAATGTAGCGGTGAAAACCTATAACAAAAGGCAACACCTATGCATATAATAACAAAAGGTCGGTGAAGTTCCCTATAATTCCTTGTCACCTGGAGAAGTTTATAGGGCAAAATAAGGAGAGTGGGCACCAAACTTGCCCTGACTGACTTTATTCTTTTGATAGTAAGAAGAGGATCATGTCATTTTTTTCATGAATTATTCCTTTTAGTGTAGGATTTTTATAAAATAAATGTGGAAATAGCAGTTGCATGCCAATAATAGTGGTAATCCAGGATGGCCTTATTTGGGTCATTTTTCTGTTTGCTCAGTAAATCAAACACAATTTTGCTCCTGATTTTCAGCAAAAAATCTCGTATGGACTGGAACACTGATTCCTCCTCACTCATCGGGGAAGAGCTGGTGGTCGAAGTCTTGGATCATGTACCGCTAACAACGCACAATTTCGTAAGTTGTCTTAAACTACACTTCTTAAGGAATGACCCTGCTGAGGTAGCATTGACTAACCATATTTTTTTTCTCCAATATTAACAGGTACGAAAGACCTTCTTGAAGCTGGCCTTCTGTGACATTTGCCAGAAGTTTCTTTTACATGGCTTCCGATGTCAGACATGCGGATACAAGTTCCATGAGCACTGCAGCACCAAAGTCCCCACCATGTGCGTTGACTGGAGCAACATTCGACAACTGCTGTAAGTTTAAGGACAGGATTTGCTTTACATCGGTAGATGGCGTGTAGAATCTTTTTTATTTTGCTGGCTAAATTGTTGGAAGTGAATTTATTTATTTATTTATTTATTTATTATTATATTTTTTTATTCTTCTTTTTTAAACTTCAGTGATTGTTTTGGCCACTTTAAGCAGTAATGAAATAATGGAAGATTAAGGGAAAAAAGCAGGGAAACTCTTGTACTTGTATATTCCATTGTTGTTTGTGATAAATATTTTTATTTAAGAATATTAAATTATTTATACCTATTAAAGGATATAATGTTATCACACAAATATTATGTACATCCTATGCTTCACCTATAGTAGCGTGTCATAATGTTGCCAAGTTGAACATTTGTGCCATGGACAATTTGTAAAATGAGGGTTGAGGATTTGATTCCTGCATCATGTACATGGAGTTTGCATATTCGTCCCGTACTTGGTGGGTTTCCTCTGGGTACTCCCACAGTCCAAAGACATGCATGCATATTAGGCTAATTAACGTTCCCAAATTGCCCGTAGTGTGTGTGTGTGGATTGGTACCCCATCAAGGGTGTACCCCACTTCTTGCCCTAAGTCTCCTGGGGTAGGCTCCAGGCCCCTGGGACCCTGTAGAGGATAAGTGGAATGAACAATGAGCAAACAAATGTGTAAATACAGTACTTAAAAAAAACAACAACAACTGTAACTCAAAAATGATTTGTCCCAAAGCCAACTGACCAGCATTATGTGATGTAATTTTTCTCTATGGAATACATTATAAACACACTGAAATATTGTATTTATAATAGCTTATTGTCATTGAATATATGAACTATGTCACGAGCACAGCACATATTATTTATATGGGTTCACTTTCTCCAACACATTTCTAAAATCATTTTGTAAATAGATGAAAAGTGGAGTTACAGGGCTCATCCTGCAAGGAGGGAAGTGTATTTGGAATAGGAGGGAGAAGCACAGCACAAGTGTGATCAAAATGTATGTCACAGGACAAAATGACTTCATTTGAAGCTGATTACTTGGCATTGGGACAAATCATTTTTGAGTTGCAAGATTTCTGTTTGGAATTTTTTTTACTTACATGAAATGTACCTTACATTACAGAATGACACACACATGAATGTTTATTTTTTTTTATTGGATTCATCTGTTGGTCTGACCTCCTGTTCAGTTCTCAGACTAGAACTAGAACAAAAACACACACAGATGCTATGCAGTATTTACCAGTTACTCAGATAATAACAAAGTATACTTCTTTTTTTTTTTTTATCAGTTACTGTGACTACATGAGGTTTTGAGTAAAAACATGGTAGTCAGAGTACTACAGTTTCAAGCACACTGTTTGTCTGACTGGCGCCAACATGTATAAATTTTAGATCTCTATCAAGTTCATTAGTGTTTCAGTGACACAATGTGTGGCAGTTGGTTACAAGGTTTTGCCTTGTTTGAACTGTCAGACAAACATTATATATTTTTATTTATGCAAAACGCATATGTTTACATTCCAAATAACTTCCATAAATGCATGGCTTCTGAGTCACAAAATGACATATCACAAGCCCGCCGTGCCAGAATTTAAAATTTCCTTCCATTAATACACAATGTATGTGACTCTTTTAAAGAAACCCATATAAGCCAGGCTTCACCAGGTTTCTATTGGTGCTGTTTCTAAGGCTTTCTAAGGAGATTTGGAGGTTGCCATGTCCATTGAAAAACGTTTATGTTAAAGTAACATAAATAGTGCGATATTTCAGTAAGCTATTGAAGTAAGAGAGAGAAATAACATAGATAACTATTTAATTTTTAATGGAATTTTAGTCGAGGCCATGCTTCCCATGTAGTTTAAGAGCAGTTGTCTCTGTTTTAGCATGTGTTACACCTCAGTTTTTTTTTACGTTTGCGACAATAACAAAAACATCATGTTAATAGGACTTCTTAGAAACCTGCACGTCTGATTTCAATTTATTGCTGTCTACATACAATGGAGGAGATAAATATTTTATTACGCACATCAGCATAAAAAACAAAACGCTGTTTGAATTACAGCTCTGCCATACTCAAAAGAATTATACTGGTCTATTATATTGGTATGCTTTTATGTGCATATTCCATATTTTATGATGTGAAAATGTTTTAGAAGAGATATTTGAAAGGAAAGGAAATACACCCATTGAACTTGGTCGTTTTTTTGTTGACTTTTGCACACTATGTTGCCAACTCATTCGATAATCAAAATATTCAATAATCAAAATAGTGCAAGACCTGTAGCAATGGACTCTTGTTTGGTGCTTACACGGATAAACTCTCACCTGTAATTTCTGTATTTTTCTAATGTAGGAAGCAAGTGCTTTGTTCATTGTTTGCCTGCTTCTTATACATTGATGGCCAAAAGAATTAAATAAAAAATGAATGATATTCTTATATTTTTGTTAAATAATGACAATCACGATAATAAAAATAGTTATTACTTGATACAATGAAATGGCTATGCAACAATTAGTATTTTGTATGAAGTCCTTTATTCTCCAAAACCTGCTGGATCTGTCTTAGGCACAGTCTCAAAAAGAAGTCTGCAGTACTTTAGGGTCACTGGCTCAATCCATGTCTGCTTGATTGCTATCTGAAGATCATGTCCTGAAGACGGTTTCTTGACCTCTACTCCATACACCATTGTCCAACAGTTTCTTATGGGTTTAGGTCTGGAGACGTCCCGGGCCATGGCTAGAGACACTGAATACCTTTATCTCATAGTTACTATTTTTTTTCAATTAATTAGCACAACTCTTCAGATAAAAACTAATTAGACAAATCACCTGTTTTGTGCACAGGGAGAACTATAATACATGGCATATATTGTCTTAATACGTTTGGCCATCACTGTACAGATAACTTCTGGCCTTCAGTAGAAGTTGCACAGTAATGCGGTTCTGCTAGTGAGATAAATAGCAGTAAAGTCAATAAGTTTATATCAGTGGTAGTTGTTTAGTCATTAAAGATGGCTTTATTGGGTTCAAGTGTTAAATATTAACCAAAAAGTTCAAATGGCAGCCCACAACAATCTGATGGAAACCATTAAGCTAGTTCTCATTTACTTGCATTACATGATAGAACATCTTAATGATGGATTTCCTAATGAAAATAATAATAGAAATAATATTATCAATCATTTCCCACATGGGCTCAATAAAGTCTACCTGTCTATTTATTTGCCTGTCTGTTTGTGGTTGGATACATTTTTGTCCTCCAACAGACATGGGTGTAATTATTATGATATAAAAAAATTATAATGTGCATAAATGGCATACATTAATGCTCTTTTTTTTTTTCTCTTAGTTTGTTTCCCACACCCGGAGAAAGCGGGACATCGCTACCACCTCTTTCATCTCGAAGGATGCGAGACTCTTTTTACCGACTTCCCACCAGGTCAGTACTCTGAGGCTGATTAAAGGAGGGAAATAATTAAAGTCTACATTAAACATTTGTTGTAAACTTTCAAGATGTCTTAACTGACATTTAGCCTGCAAAAGACAAGTGTTTTCTTTTAAATTTCAGCCAGTGTTACAGTCGCACAGTCTAACGCCCATTTAGACAAAAGAGAGCAAGTTTGGACAAAAGCTCACTGAAGCTAAATTTCCCTGGAATAAAATGTCATGTGGCTTTAGATATGGAAATATGAGCCACAACAAGCAGTGTTCCTATGAAACGAATACTAATTCCAAACACTAACAAATGACTAACATGGCAAAATGTCCCTTTTGGAATCAGCGGGTACTTCTGGATAAAAATCCATCCAACAGAGCCTTCTCTTAACAATGAGTTTGGAATCAACAGGTCAGTTTGTTGAGGTTAGTGTGGAGCTGGTTGAAAAAGGACCAACATTTATACTAGAGATGTTCAAGTCAAACCAGGACTTTTCTTAAATAAAGGCATAAAACAATTGACAGTTACAGAAAAAAGACAGCATAGTGGCTTAGTGGTTAGCGCTGTCTCCTTGCACCTCCTGGGTCTGTGTACTCGGCTAGGTTCGATTCCCGCCACTGTGTGCAAGGAGTTTGAATGTTCTCCCCGTGCGTGGGGAATAAAGTAAAATGTAGATAATTTGTTCAAGCCACCCAAAAATATTACCAATATTTTCTATTTTTATAACCATAATCATATCTTTGCATCTAAAAACAATCAAAATCTTTAGAAAAGACATGTGAATGAAGTAAAATATGAAATAAATAAACATTAACCCTTACTTAACCTTAATTATGATACCTCTTGATATCGCCTGATTTAAAAATGAAACTGAAAGTGACTGCCTGGTGCCTTCACTAAATCTTGTACAAAATGCCAAAAAAAAAAAAAAAAACACACAAGAAAATATGTAAACTTGCTTCCCTTGGCTTTTAACTGACGTAAACAAGTCAACGGGCCGTTGACGTGTGCGCAACTTAGCCGGGGTTTGGTTCGACTCTGTTTGGGCACTCGTATGCCAGAAATGCTTCGTGTGCCACAGCAATTTTCTGGCGACATTTCAGTTCTTAAGGCGAAATGTTTTAGGCGAGGTGTTAGTAAGTAATAGAAGATGCACAAAAAGCATCTTAAGACGCTTACACTCTGCTAATGGTAAAGCTGGTTTGTAAGTAGCAGAAATAATGCGGGATTTACGTTCTTATTACAAACAAATTCCAGTTTTCCCCTTTTGCCGAAGTTTATTTAGTCAGCTGAGATATATTGAGTATCTGCCATGCACTGTATGTGTGTGCTCAACTGCCCGGGCCATCCATTACTATAGACAGTAAGCTATTGCATTAGATTTATTACTAAGGCATTAGCAATAATCAGAGTGATCTAATCAGACTTTAGATCAGGAATTTACCTTCACAAAGCCTTGGTCATTGCTAGGATTTTCCACCACAGTGCTTTAAAGCTCATGATTATATTAAAGCTGTCTCAGCACTATGAAACACAGATAGCTGTGTAGTCTTATAGTATTTGTGTCAACAATAAGCATGGAGTATATTTACAGTGCTGTTGCTGTATTTTTTTTCTGTAGCTGTTGTATTTGAATAAAGACCTAAAATGCAGTTTTTTTCCTTATTTCCTTTTTTTAGTGCTTATCATAGACACTCCACACCTCACGCATTTAACTACATTGCACCCTTGCCACCTTCCAGCGGTTCGCTTTCACAGAAACAGCGCTCCACGTCCACACCCAACGTTCACATGGTCAGCTGCAGCCTGCCTGTGGGCGGGGCTTTGTCTGAGGTGAGGAGTCCACACCCAAGTGACATCACAAAAGTTGGCTTTTTTTTTTCTCTTCATTTTGCTCTTATACTTGCATGAGGGCTTTATTTATATCAATCTTGGGTGGGAACATCAAGTTGTTGAAACGTATTTTAATATACTATATATATATATATATATATATATATATATATATATATATATATATATATATATATATATATATATATATATATATATATATAAATGAACATAATTTAACTAACTACACTTGGGTAGATTGAAAACAAGTCTGCTCTATTCCTTATGTGTCAGTTTTGGCATTAAAATATATCAATCTTTTCTGAGACAGGGCTTGTTTAGACTGCTGACAAATCTGATGTTTTAAAAGTCAAGGGCAAAGGCAATGACCAACACTTTTTGTTTCTGCCTTGTTTCCCCCCAAATGCAGGCAAAAGTGGAAAAAGACCACCTGCAACCTCCTGAAGTGTAAAAAAAAAAAGAACATTTTAACTGTAGAATTTTACTGCAAGTACTCTTCAAATGCTTTGCGAGTCACACAAGTGACGTAATGGACAGTTAGAAATTTGAGCAGCAGAGCTTCCAGACTGAGACAAATCTAATTTGAATCTAATTTCAAACCAAAATTGTATTTGTGGGTTTTATTTATTTATTTATTTTGAACTTACACATTTTTTTGCATGCAGGGTAACCACTAAACTACACTATGCTAGTTGGGTATTAACAGACTAGATTTGAGTATTTCAGGGACAGGAAAAAATTTATACAATAACTGAGTGCATTCTTTAATAAAAAGACAGAATTGCTTGTGACAGAGACTTAGATTTTCCATGTTGCATTTTTTAGAATTTAAAATCAACTTAACTTCTTAACTAAACACCATTGTGTATTTCTTTATGCCTACAGGATGCCCTAAAAAGTCAGGACTCGGGTGAGATTATTATAAAAACATTTCATTTAAATTTAGAAAGCAGTTGGTACATCAGATTTGTCTAATTTTCTTTGTATTCTTGCCGCACAGGAAGACCTCCTAATCTCAGTCCCACAGGGTGGTCTCAGGCCAAACCTCCAGGCCCTGTTCATAGAGAAAAGGCTTTATCTAATAGTCAGGACAAAAACAGAATAGTAAGTTCGACTGTCTATTTTTGTATAACTTGCAGTTATAAAAGAAATTATTTAATCCTCCATAGTTGATCAATGATTTAATCAAGCGTGAACATGTGCAATATATCATAATGTTGAACAGACAGGGTTATCATGGACAAAATTTATTGACACTTATCAGCCATAACATTACAATGCAAAGTTTGACTAGTTTGTCCGGCGCGTCCTGTTTCGGGTAGGGAGCTTGGAGCCCAGATTGGTGACTTTGGGCTCTTTGCCTACTGGCCCCTGTCTGTGATGGGCTGTGGTACACTAAGCGTTCTGGTGTCCTTTTATTGTGTCCAACATTGGCCTTTTTTAGCTGTTGCATTGGCTTTTCTGTGGGATTGGACTAGAAGGGCTGGCCTTTGGTCCCACAGATGTGGGTGAGGGGGAGGAACACCGCTACATGATGTCTACTGCGTGCTTGAACGAATGCCATTTTTTCTCGAAGCTGAATTACACTGTGAACTCTTGTCTTGTTGATGATTTTCTGAAATTACGATTATTTACCATCGGGACAGCTTTACAGCAGAGCTATTTTATATCATCATGCTCCAGGACTGATTTATTGAAACCAGTGAGGCTGACTCCTGATTTGAATGTTCATAAGTCGGGGGCTTACTGCATATAATTGATAACCAGTGTTTTGTGCAGTTATTGTTATGGCTGATCAGTGCATGTTCATTGTCTGAAGTGCAAGCTTTGCTTAATCCTGTGATACCAAGCTCTGCTTGTGAACATTTACGAAATTAAATAAAATGGTTTTACAGTCTTAATATTTTAACATTAAAAAAAAAAAAGATAAAAGTGTACACTTTTTAACAGAAGTGAAAATGTCTTAAACTTAGTCTTGTTATCATCCTAAATAAATAGAATTTAATATATTTGACTAAATTCATGTGTAAAATATTAAGCATTTTTTAGCATAACCTATAATACTTCCCCCTCAGCGGTCCAGGGACAAGCGAGACTCTTGCTACTACTGGGAGATCGACGCTAGCGAGGTGGTTCTGCACTCATGCATTGGATCAGGATCGTTTGGGACAGTATACAAAGGGAAATGGCATGGTAAGCATTGCAAATCTTTAACATGGTGATCTGGATTTAGTGATACTTCTTCAGTTTTTACACATTTCATCTGCATTTTTAAGCGAAATGAATGTGACTAAAAGCAAAGCAATGTGCCTTGTTGCTTTCAAACTAAGCATACAGTAGAAGAGAAGAAAGCCTCTTGTGAGTTGGGCGAGTCTGTTTCACGGTTTCAATGGCAATTGCACCATGTTTTGTAAAGAATTAAGGGACATACTCTTTGGTTGCATAAAGAATACATAGTGTATACATTGGCTGCATGCCAGCTAGAAAACCTATAGACTACAGGGGCCTCTCGTTGTTACTGTGATTAGTGCATGTTTGAGATATGATATCTCCCCTCTCTTTGTCCACCCAGGGGCACCGTACACCTGCTCGATACCTGGGTCAGTGGTTTATATGATAGAATTGAGTATTTTAAGATTAGTGTAAGTAAATGGTCTTGCATAAAAGTAAAGTAAGTGCACAGACTCACGATTATGTGCTAATGGAGCCAGATAAGAGCAAATGGTGAGAATTTAGTCTGTGTTTCTGTATGTTTAGTCTGTGCATTATGTGTGTTTGTTCAAAGTGGGACCTGGTCGTTCATATAGCCTTATTTTTTGACTGCCTTGCTGACATCCCACCTTTTTTTGCCTGCTGCTGGTGTCCATTTTTTATGACATTTCTAGGGTTGGGTTACAGGACCAGCCATAATATGACACTTCCATTACGGATACGTTTCGGCCTTTTCTTAAGGATCCTGATTGTGGTTGACAAATGTCCCTGTGTTATCTATAATTTCTAGGAAATTATTTCAGGTAAATAATATTAATATTAACCCATATTAAACATGTCTTTGGGGAAGTGAAAAAAATCATTATCTGTTTGTTCTTTTCTGTATTTATAAATTACAAATAAACCTGAGGAAGTATAATAGGAAGTGCATCACATGCGTCTGCTATGACAATCATATTATAATTTTAAAAAATGGCCATTGTGTAATATTAAGACTAGCTGTGGTATGTTTAGAAACTTTTTTTTTTTTTTTTTTTTTTTTTTTTTTTTTGGTAGTGAAGGACACCTCCTTGGCAGAATGTGATTTTAGTTGGAACACAGTTGCAGAGATCCCTGATTTATCGCCCCATTTACCAAAGTTGCAAAGAAGGCGGTGGTAGTGGCTTGCCCAACCCACCCCAAAAAAAGCTCTGTGAGCTTTAACACTGTTCACACAAAAACACTGTTCACACAAAAACACTGTTCACACAAAAAGGGTTCTCACAACATTAAAGAGCGGTATTATATGATATTGCTCATTAACAGGTGAAAACTTGTCTTTCCATTTCCCCCACTTGTACAGTGCAACGCTAAAACAGTACAAATGTTTCTTCTTTGTTTTCATCTAATAAAATCTTTGCTTTAGTAAAAATATTTAAAATGTTACAGCAACCTAATTGCTATGAGGGTTCTATTTACATGTTAAAAAAAATATTTAAAGCAATTTGTATGAAGACTTGGTTGAATTCTTTTGAAACTATAATTTGCCCTACTTTTTGTTGCCTAGCTGTTCCCATGAAATTAGACCTAAGCCTAGGCAACCTACATAGACCACTGGAATCGTTACATTTAAATTTAAACATAAACACAAACCCAGACAGCCTAGAGATTGCCAAAGCTCCTGAAATATGTTGTTTTTATCTGGGGTGTGTGCGTGTGAGAGTAAACAACCGGCATTTGTGATTGTTGTACAATGAGTTCTGAACTTAAGTGCATTAGACCACAAGTAGGCTTAAAATCCTGAAGCAAAAACAAACATTGAGAAATGGCTTTTCAACTTGTTGCATACTTTTATACGACTGCTAAGATATATATATATAATTTTTTTTTAACCCCTTGCCCATTTTGGTTTACCCACAAACACTCTTGTTTACCCACGCCCATCCGGTGTACAATTTTTGGTCACGCTGCCGGTTTATATGTGAAAAACTATTTAGCATGCTTTTTCACATTTTGCTGCATGTTAACTGTATGCACAAGCGACTTATTCTGTGCACCTCGTTCAGGTGATGTTGCTGTGAAGATTTTAAAGGTCAAAGATCCAACGCCGGAGCAGTTTCAGGCCTTTCGCAATGAGGTGGCGGTTCTCAGGTGAGAGAGATGGGAGAAATAATGCATATTAAAAAAGGGATTTAGGCAATCCAGAAATTGTATATAAGAAACGGAAATGTGAGCTTATCCTGTATTCTGAAACAAAATGATCTTACCATAGCTATTTATGTCTAATATGCAAATTTAGCCATTTGATCAGTTTAAGCACCTGCCTGTTGCATGTACTTCTTTGCTCAGAGCATAGCTCTGGAATAAAACATGCAGTTCACACCTGACCTTATCCGTCTCTCATCAAACTACTGCAGAAAGACCCGGCATGTCAATATCTTACTGTTCATGGGTTACATGACCAAAGATAACCTGGCCATCGTGACACAGTGGTGTGAAGGAAGCAGCCTCTATAAACATCTGCACGTCCAGGAGACCAAACTGCAGTTGTTCCAGCTGATCGACATCGCCAGGCAGACCGCTCAAGGCATGGAGTGAGTTAACACGCAAGGTTTTGAGCTGCAACAGTCGACAGCTCTACACTCTAAGTGGTAGCAAACACTGATACGTTACTATGCATGGCAATACAGTAATAAAGCACGAGCAATAATACGAAGTTAGACGGTTAGGCTTGAATATTCATTGCAGTATGTGGAGCAGAGAGTTGGTGAGGTGAGTGCCGTGTTTAATGAGGCAGAGAGTCATTTTCGAACAGTCTGCAGCATTTGTTTTCCATAGCAGATTAAGTTTGGACTTTTTCCACCAAGTCAAGTGAATTCGTCTGTTTTTAGAAAAGGGTTAAGAGTTCACTAAGTGTAGGGGTGTTTTATATGTAAACATAGAGGCATTTTTTATGCTTGAGAGAGAAAAGGGAAACAAATAAATGTTGTTTTTTCTTGTGTCTCATGGTTGACGTCAGTTTTTTTTTTCTTTTTTATATTCCATCTAGTTATTTGCATGCAAAGAATATAATCCACCGGGATATGAAGTCAAACAGTATCCTTTAAATATAAACTCTTGCTAAACACAGAACGTCAAAATCAACAGAGGAAACACTTGGTGTGAAGCCTGTTTTTGTCATGCCAAACATTTTATGTACCTTATAATAAGGAGTAATAAAGTTATATCATTAAAGGGATACAAAAATGTACAGTACTGTTAAATTCTTCTTTGTTTTTCGGCTGTTCCCTTTCAGGGGTCGCCACAGTGAATCATCTGCTCCCATCTAACCCTATCCTCTACATCCTCTTCTCTCCCCCTAACTAACTTCATGTCCTCTCTCATTACATCCATAAATCTTCTCTTTGGTCTTCCTTTGAACCTCCTGCCTGGCAGTTCCAACCTCAGCATCCTTCCACCGATATATTCACAATCTCTCTTCTGAACATGTCCAAACCACCTAAATCTGACCTCTCTGACTTTATCTCCAAAACATTATCATTCTTGATCCTATTTATCCTTGTCACTCCCAAAGAGAACCTCAACCTCTTCATCTCTGCTACCTCCATCTCTGCCTCCTGTCTTTTCTTCAGTGCCACTGTCTCTAAGCCGTAGAGCATCTCTGGTCTCACCACTGTCTTGAACACCTTTTCTTTTATTCTTGCTGATTTTGTGTCTTTTGTCACATAACACACCTGACACTTTTCTCCATCCATTTCAACCTGCTTGTACCCGCATCTTCACCTCCTTTCCACACGCTCTGTTGCTCTAAACCGTTGACCCCAAGTACTGAAAATCCTGCACCTTCTTTACCTCTGCTTTCTGTAGGCTTACCGTTCCACTTGGGTCCCTCTCATTCACACACATGTATTCTGACTAATTATGCAGGTTAAATTAAAGAAATAGAAACAAATGTTTTACTGTGCCAGGCTGCAAAGTGCCTAAAGATTTGTGGTTGCTGGAGATGGTTGTTTATGTAACCATCTGCAGCAACCTCATTTCCCCTCTCCTCTGTTCCAACCACTCAGCATCGCCAGTATATTAATCACTCGCCCAAACAACTGTTATCACCTGTTTCTCATTGGTTCAGGCCTTAAGTTAGATGCTTTTTAATGCTTGAACGATTCTTACGTCACTGTGCAGCTTAACGAACAAAAAACTAAAGCTGAGAATTGGGGCCAAAAATTTGCCAAACATGAGAGCCAAAAAAAGTTCTTTAGGAAGCCTGGATAACTCTTGTATTTTTAACGTAGCATGAGAAATAAAGTCTGAATCTTTGAAAGCAAAATATTTTTAAAAAATGGGGAATGGTTTAAGATTTTTGCACAATATTGTACAATTAAATACATGTATTTACTTGATCAGACGACTCAGGTTTGTTTTTTGCACTGTTGGCATTACTGCAAAGTAGCTTACCAGTAGCTTAACTTGTAGCTTAGCATACTTTGTGTGACATTGTTACACAGGTGTAATCTGATTTTTAGACAAATAATTTTGTAGAATAGCAAGAGAGTCAGAATTTGATTCGCTAACCCATTAGGGCAGTTGGTCAACAGCAGACATCAGGTGGTAGCGGTGGTGTTTTTACAGTTGTCAGAGTTTATAGCTTAGAATGTGAAGTATACTAGTTGGTCCCATGTCAGAAGTCAAACTATAATAGGCAGGGGCATCTATTTGCCACAGGCGGTTATTTCAGAGTTCTCTTGATTCTGTGAGGTATCTCGTCCCTTAAATCACATTTCTAGACATCTTCCTCCATGAAGGCTTAACAGTGAAGATTGGAGACTTTGGTTTGGCCACGGTTAAGACGAGGTGGACCGGCTCGCATCAGGTTGAGCAGCCTTCAGGATCCATTCTTTGGATGGTAGGTTAAAAAAATAAAAATATTGATTTCATAAAAACAAAAAAAAAAAGATTTGATTTGATCTGAATATAGTATGTATCCAACAGAAAAGAGAAGTGAAGCATGCCTTTAAGAACAAATGAATGGGAAACGTTAATTTAAGCAAACGGCATTTCTGTGCTTTAGGCCCCCGAGGTAATCAGGATGCAGGATAGTAATCCGTACAGTTTCCAGTCAGACGTCTACTCCTTCGGTATCGTGCTGTACGAGTTGATGACCGGAGAGCTCCCGTATTGTATGGTCGCGAACAGAGACCAGGTAATTACATAAATCACAGGCAAGTTCAAGGACAAATTGGAGGCTCTGATATGCTGTATATAACATTTTACTGTCATGGTCAGGGAACATGAATCTTTTTAGAGGGTGAATCAAGGCTAATTTAATATATTTTCCCTGACTGATCACTTTTAACCTACAGTGAAGCATTTCTTTCCTGTTGAAAGTAGTTTCTTCCTCGAAGCTCCTTTTGCAGCTTACTGAACTCTGGTTTCCTCCAACATCAAAACACCTACTGAAAGAATATTTTCTAATATAATGTTCATCTCTCCAGTACAATTTCATGGCTGTGGAGCATTGATTCTGTTTCTGTAGTTTGTGGTGCCTAAACACATCACAAACATTTTGGTTATTTCCTAAGTATTGGAATGGCAGAATAGCATGTAATTAAAAAAAAACCTCAAAGACCTGTTATTTTGCTTTTAAATAGTCCAGCTACACTCTGCCCATGATTTTAAATCAGTAGCACCTATTTGAGGTCTTTAGCTGTCATAAAGACACCTGTGCACCTCACAATCAGCTAAAGTCTAAAAAGCAACATGGGCTAAACCAAAGAGCTGTCAAAAGAAACAAGAGACAAAATTGTAGACCTTCACAAAGCTGGAAAAGGCTACGGGGCAATTGCCAAGCAGCTTGGTGAAAAAAGAACAACTGTTGGAGCAATTGCCAGAAAATGGAAGAGGCTAATGATAAGTGTCCCTCGGACAGGGGCCCCACGGAAGATATCTCCTCGTGGGGTATCAATGATGCTAAGAATGGTGAAGAATCAGCCCAGAACTACACCAGAGGAGCTGGTTAATGCCATGAAGAGAGCTGGGACCATTGTTTCCAAGGCTACTATCAGTAATACACTAAGACGTCATGGTTTAAAATCTTGCATTGCACGGAAGGTTCCCCTGCTTAAGTCAGCCCATGTCCAGGCATGTGTAAAGTTTGCCAGGGATGATCCAGAGGAGTCATGGGAGAAAGTCCTGTGGTCACATGAGACCAAAGTAGAACTTTTTGGTCTTAACTCCATTCGCCGTGTTTGGAGGAAGAAGAATAATGAGTATCATCCCAATAATACCATACCTACAGTGAGGCATGGGTCTGGAAGCATTATGCTCTGGGGGTGTTTTTCTGCACAGGGGGCAGGATGACTGCACTGTATTAAGGAGATAATGAACAGGGCCATGTATTGTGACATATTGGGCAAAAACCTCCTTCCCTCAGTCAGAGCATTAAAGATGGGTCGTGGCTGGGTCTTCCAACATGACAAAGACCCAAAGCACACAGCCAGGAAAACCAAGGAGTGGATTCGTAAGAAGCATATCAAGGTTCTGGAGTGGCCTAGCCTCTTGGAGGGAGCTGAAACTCCGTGTTGCTCAGCGACAGCCCCGAAACCTGACAGATCTAGAGAAGATCTGCATGGAGGAGTGGGCCAAAATCCTTCCTGCAGTGTGCGCAAACCTGGTGAAGAACTACAGGAAACTGTTTGACCTCTGTAATTGTTAACAAAGGCTTCGGTACCAAATATTTACATTTTTTGACTCAAGTGATAAAATATTAATTTGACACAGTATACACAAATCAATTGTTAAAAAAATCATACAATGTGATTGCTTTTGCTGTACATTTAAGACATTTTAAAAAATAAGAGAGATGATCAGTTCCTGATATTTACATTATGATGTTTTAAACAATCTGAGCTTTTCTTTAGTAAAAAAGTATAGGTAGATGTATTCTTTAAGTAAACACTTAATACTTGCTTGCAAAAACTGCATCAAGCTTGTAACCTGCTGACATTATCAAGTTGTTGCACTCTTTTTTTTTTTTTTTTTTTTTTTTTTTGTGAAAGACGCTTGTTTTTTCCGCTCGTTTTTTAAAATATATTTATTCATTTATTTTTTAGTTTTTATCTGTCTCTTCAGTCTCCTGTTTACTAGGCGCATGACTGGGGCCAGTCAAAAGACCTTCCACGTCCCCCACCCAGTGAAGTCCTTTGTTGTGTTGGCAGTGTGTCATAGTCTTTGCTTTATGCTTTTTAACTCTTCAAAAAAATTAGACAAACCCTAGCCTGCAGCAGTATAATTATCTGTACCAGTGCAGCACAATCACAATGTAAGTCACAGTTGTATTCAGCCCTGTAGTTCATCACTGATTGTTTTGCCATTGAATTAGAATTGCTGGAATTGGTTTAAGAACAGTCTAATGCATAAAACCTGAAAGAAGTGCTGAACTGTTAACTTTTAGTTAAAAAATTAACAGTGCAATAATAATCAATGGGATTACAAATAAACAGCTATGTTGCCATAAGAAAATAACTTATAAGTCAGGCTAATAAAATCTTCAGTTTGCTAGGGAGCATAAAGATTGGACTTTGAAGCAATAGAAAAAGGTCACATGGTTTAAAGACTCCAGATTATTCCAGGGTGTAAAAAGGGACACACATTAAGTGATGCACCCATTATAGTATGTATAATGGCCACTGTACAAGCCTCTGGAAGCAGTCTTTTAATTTGGCATATTCCAGTTCAACTCGAATTATAAACGAGTGGTTCTTGAAACATGGGGAATGATTTATGAATTGGACATTGGACAAGAGGGTGCCCTGTAATCAAAGCTAAGGGTGGTTGCACAAAATATTGATGCGTGGTAAAAAAAATTTCGCCAGAATACTGATTATATGTTGAAGCTTTTTCCGCATTATACATGTGTAATGCATGCTGGAATAATCATTATTATCTCTTTTTTATAGATCATCTTCATGGTGGGAAGAGGTTACTTGTCTCCAGACTTAAGCAAGCTTTATAAGAGCTGCCCTAAAGCTATGAAGAGACTTGTCGCTGACTGCATTAAAAAGTCCAAAGACGACAGGCCGCTCTTCCCTCAAGTAATCACTGTTATTATGTTGTTTTTAGTTTAGTCATGAAATACAATAATCAGCACATTTTACTTAGAAGCCCTTTTACCACAGTCCTTTAAAATGTCAAGTCTAGTTTGTCAGCAGTGCCAACTGTAATTTAAATGATAGGTTTATGTTAATGCACTCATTCTAATACTTTATTGTACCTATAGCAACAATTCATTCATTGGGGACTATAAAATGAATACTGTACATAATGTAATAAAAAATGGTAATATAACAATATGCAATTTTGTCTTATTAAATAATTAAGAAAATATATATTAATTATAAATTTAGTTAGAAATTATGACATATTACCACCCTGATGTTAATTTTCCAATAATAGCATGCCCTATCATGTTTTATTCATTAACTATTGTTTGTTCTGTTCCAAATTAAACACATTGTCATTAAGCCAGACAATCTTTTTACATATTATGAAATTTAATTGCAATTACTTGCAAATGATCTTATGTAGATCTTACATGTAACAGTAATTAAACGGTAGTAGTAATAATAATAAAAAAACATCTAGAAACGTTTTAACCACACTCTTCTAGGTGTAGATCAAAGTAAACACACTTCCTTTATTAGGTAAATAGACAAAAAAAAAAAAATCTGTCTAAGCCACAACATCTGACAATGAACTGATTAGGAATGTTTTAGGTGCTCTGACACCACCACCTTCACTGTGGGATAAATAAAGCATAATGTTTCTGAATTAAAACTGAATAATAAAGGCAGAATAACCTGAATTTATAGATTACATATTGATATTTGTTCCTTTGCTCTTTAGATTCTGGCCTCTCTAGAACTGCTGCAACACTCGCTGCCCAAAATCAACCGTAGCGCATCGGAGCCGTCGCTTCACAGAGCTGCTCACACGGACGACATCAGCATTTGCACTCTGACCTCCACCAGGCTGCCTGTCTTCTAATATTCTAATATGGCTGCTTCCCCAACCCAAGAAATTCCCTCTACTAGACGTACAGGAATAGAAAGTGCAAAGCAGGTGCTCTTACTGTTTAGCTGAAGATAAGAAAAGTCTATAAAGAAAGTTGGCCTTTTGTAGCTTTCTTGTTATTTTTTTTTTTTGTTGTTGATGTTTTTTTAGTAGTAATTCAGTCATGTTCGACTGTGTTTCTTTCACTGTAGCCAAAGATCAGTTGATTACAGACATCTGCAGAGAGCACTTTTTATTATTACTTTTAATTTATTTCACCTTGTTTGGTTTGATGAGGAATGCAGAATTAATTACACTATTAATAACCTCTAATTGGGATTTAGCTATGAAACCTGGCACTTGGTCCATCAAAAATATTGGATCAAACAGTTATTTCTGGCATATTGACTTTAAAAAGCTGTTATCAGTCACAATACACATTTAGGTCAGTGTTTTTACATTTGTGTCTGGAATGATTGACAGTTGTGTAGGTATTTTGAGGTCTGATATTAGCTCTGCCTTTTCCCCGTTCTCACATTAGCAAGCTTTTGGCTGACCCCCTTATCTTGAATTAGTTTTTTCATTGAAAGATCCACCACTTACACGTTCAGTCCAGGATGTTTTGGGTTTGTTCATGAGAAATAAACTCAAAAGTACAGTACTGGTCAAATGTTTTGAGACGCCCTTATTTCATCACATTATGCTTTCAAAGGGCCAGAGTTTCATGTAGTCCAGAGAAATAGTTCTCCAGGCTGCCTGAAGGATTTTTTGGTCCTCATTTTTAGTCGAGTTCCTGTAACTGACCAGGCTCAGAGAAATGTTTTATGTTTGTTAAGCCACACAGCGGCATATCAATTATAAAACAAAAAAAAAAACACATTTAACTTAAGGCACGAACCAGTAAGAAACAGATGATTAGCATAAATATACTATTGACGCTGAATGCTGAGTGGTTGGAACAGACGAGAGGGGAAATGTTGCATAAAGAGGCACTTTGTAGCCTGTTGCAGTAAAATATTTGTTTCCATTAATGTATTTGGATTCAATATAAAAAATTGAGGGGTGGCTTAAGACTTTTGCACGGTATCTGACTCTTTGTAGAAATAATATTAATGGTTATGATACAGTAGTTAAAAAATTGCCAGCCAGTGCAGATGTGTCAAACAGTGTAGCTTAAACTACATTATCATGCTAAAAACGGTAGTGTGCATATATACCTCTATATACACGGTTTAACAGTAAATAACAAGCTCGGAGGATAAAAAGGCCGCAGCCCTTCTGTAGACACTGGGAAAATTAACATGCGCACTTTGGTTACTAACTGCTGCACGTCTCATCTTTTTCTTTTCAAAAAAGATTGTGTACATGTAAAAATGCAGGACTGCACTTTACTCTACTTACTGCTTAGCTCAAAACTCAACACTGATCCAATACTGAGAACTGGGGGTAAAATTCAAGACGCGTCCTGTATCCTTACATGTATGACCAGTGTTCCGTAATCCAACATACTACACCTACATGGCATGAAACACATCAACCAGTTACCAGTCTAGTGTTTCGGGCCAATATTGGACCAGATTCAGATTCGGTATGGGATCAGTGTAAAGGGATTAGTGTAAAAGTCAATCAGTTATCCATCCTTCCTGGTTCTAGATTCTCATCTCCATTTAATTGTTTTTTTTTTTAAGAGCATTTAAAAAAAACGGTAGGAGGCATTGTGGTTAGCACTGTGGTCGAGGGTTTAAATCCCGTCTCGGATCTCTGTTCTGTTCAGTTTGCCAGCCGTGAGCCTGTACAGGATGAGCAGTTTAGAGAATGAGTGGTTGTCTGCATGAGCTCAGCTCTTGATACAACTTGTACCCAAGCACTTACTGATATTTAACTGATAATATAACAGTGAAATCCAGCTCACAAAATTTCCAAACAAGCTACAGTATGAGTATCTCCCCCTAATCATGCTCATTTGTACCCATGCTGCTTTTAACATTCAACTTAAATAGTATATTTCCCAAGTGCCAAACCTACCAGTGGCGTTCATCATATGAAGGCATAGACTGATTGTTAAAGAAGCCAAGTTAGATGTATAATTTAAATGCATTGTTTATATCTCTCCCGTTTTAATTTAGTTGTTCTAGAGCTGTATATGATTACAGAATAAAAAAATGACAGCATATGAATGATTAATTTTGACATTTTAAGTCATTTTTCTTTTTATTTTGTCTGTTTTCCTTTAGCAAGGTCCAACTTGTGCACTTGAAAGACTGTTATTGCTTTGTATTTTAATAAAAGTAAATTAAATTCACAGTTCTGTGTGAATTACTATATAACCTGGGCAAAGATGGGGTTGTGTCTTGTATTACTTAACTGTCTGCTATTTTTAAAAGGGACTTTGTTCTGTATTTTTAATGGATGCCGTTTTAACTACTTTACTATATCTGCGGATGTGTGTTTGCGGAAACTCCTTCCTGCTGATGTGACTTGAAAGGTTCTTCCTATTTAACTTGGCATTAAACTTGCCCCAATCATGATATTGTATTTACAAAGCTTTGTGTGTAGCATACACTTAACAACCACTTCATTAGGTATCTACTTTTGGCTTCAGAACTGCATTAATCCTTCATGGCATAAATTCAACAAAGTGCTGAAAACATTTGTTAAGAGATCCTGGTCCATATTGACGTGATGGCATAACAGAGTTGCTGGAGATTTGTCTGCAGCACATCCATTTCCCGAAAGTTCTCTATTGAATCGAGATCTGGTGCCTGTAGAGGCCATTTCAGTTCAGTGACCTCATTAGCTTTGTGTGGTGACTCGATGATATCCTGTGGTCATAAAGTGATTGAGATCGTCAGCAACAAGGCTGTGGCATTTAAATAATGCTCAATTGGTACTAAGGGGCCCAAAGAATATCCTGAACCATTGATACAAGGCAGGATAGATCCATACTTTCATGTTTACTACAAATTCTGATCCTACCATCTGAATGTCACAGCAGAAAGTGAGACGTTTTTCCAATCTTTTATGGCCTGATTTTGGTGAACCCATTCAAATTGTGGCCTCAGAATTCTGTTCTGTGTGCGCAGAAGTGTGTGAATGTGCATCGTCATGAAAGGTCACAACACCCTTGGACAGCAGTCTTCTGTGGTTAATCTGAAGTTTAGGCTTCAGCTTCTAAATAAGCATCTCACTGTAACGAGCACTGTTGAACCTTTTTCTTCCTGATAATGCTCAAATACTGGCCCTTGAGAGAGAATTTTTTTACAGAAAACTGTTAGCATCAATTTTCCAGCTGATGGTTGACTTATGAACTTTTTTTCATGGTTGGCAACTAAGGATGTTTCATACTCTGCCACTTTACTCTCAGACTCGTAGTGATGAATCCACATCGTCTCACCAGTGATAATTCTCTTTAAAAAAGTTTCACCTCTCAGAGTATCGGTCCAAATTTTGTTTGCAGATATCCAAATGCTTATGTTTACATTCTTCTGAGAGTTGTTTCGGTACACATCTCACCGAAAGTGAGTTTGTGTATTACACAAACTCACTGCACGCTGCTCTGCTTTCATGCAAATCACAAGTGAGGTGTCCATTTTTTGCTCGCACTGCAGTTACAAATGAACGGATGTAACACGTTCACACCTGAGCAGTGACTGGGGAGACAGTAGCCTTGAACGGAAAGCACTTATTAGCGCTCTTATATTAAACAAGTCACTGGGAACATGTATAGCATTTCCCAAGACACCTAATGCCCAGTTTCTTTACATGGCCGATCTTATACAACTACATGTTATACATCTATATTACATAAGTATTATACAAGCTATACAAAACTGGTTGCCTTGACAATAATAAACAGCAAATCACAACACATTTCTAAATTCTCAAAAAAAGAAAAACTGTATAATACGTATGCTGTCACAACATTTAAAAACCAAGCATACAGGAAATTGAGGTATTTTTTTTTTTATTTCATTTTACGACCTCAAACAACTAAGAGAACATTGTCTCACCTTTAAATAAATAACTCAAATCACATGGATAAATGGAGAAAACTACTGTTACGGCTTTCGTGAAACACTAATTTGTAATAGAGGGACGTTTCTTCCTGACTATACCTGCGATCCATGTGAGCACATGAAGGGATAAACTTAACCCTTTCTCGTCCTGTGACAGGACGTAATCCAGTCTAAACTGTCCTGAAAACTGCCAATATGTTTCTTAAAAATAGCAGAGCTGTGTCTGTTTAAATGGATCTAAGTGCAACAATTACAGTATATATAGATATATATATAGTTTTTTTTAAATAATACACAATACTTGTTAAACTCACATACTGCTTGAGTGTCTTCGTGGTGTGCCAGCAGGTTTAGAAGTCCTTTTTTTCTTTTCTTTTTTTCAAATAATTAGCTATTTTCTTTGGACATATTAAAAATTGTTTCAATCCTGCAAAATTCTAACACATGAGGAAAATATAGCAGCTTACAGAAACAATACATGTGCCTTTAAATATGTTCATGATAAACATAGTGTAATAGTTCACAAAAATGTACCACAGGTAAAAAGTTTTTTCTTTTTTTTCTTAAGAAAACCATGTCAAGCCATAAACAGGGAAAAGTTTACCAGTGAGTACATTTTTATTGCCCAGCCTACATACACAGTTACCGAAGTTATGAAACCATGGCTTGCCATGATCAGCCTACAGGTCTGCAAATGTGTGTGTAAGATAAAGAGACAGATCAGTGTGATGCTGCAGTTCCGCTTTCTTCCCCAGCACCGGAGAGCTGCATGAAGAGTTCGCCCAGGTCGTTGACGTCGTCTTCGTACTGGGGAACCCCGCGGTGCTCTCGTTCCTCGATGAAGTCCCACAGTCGGACAGAGTTCAAGAACTTAACAGAAACAGCAAACAAGAAAATAAAAACTCAATTATTTATCTCTTAAACATGCATCAAAATATAACAAGAACAGAACACTTACAAATGAGAGTTTAAATTTACCTCCTTTGTGGAGACATTCAGCTTGCTACTATTCATCTAGATGAGCAATGTTTATTTTTTCCCTGATCCTCGCTTTATTAAAAGCAGACATAATAACTGCATAAGCAATTAGAGCAATTATTATAATGGTTCTGTTTGCACACCAAAAGACACATTAGCAACTCAGGTTAGTGATGTAGCGAGCTGGATCCTTTCAGGCGCAATCAGGAAAAGGATTGAAATTTATGGATTTAAAAATTGGTTCTCATCACCACAGTGTCAAAGTGTGGAATGTATTTATACATCCACGCAGTGAGCATGGGGCAGCAAGGTTCTTGTCTTGTTCCCCTGTTTTTAACCGTTAAGTGCAGTAAAAAGTCACTGCTTCAAAAGGGCCAAATTATTTACCTGCATCAAACATGAAATATATACTATTAAACCTTGTAAGGACTTTGCTGAACTTTTAACTTTGTGGAAGAAATGTGGTCAGAAAAAAAAATTAAATAATGAACTGAGCTCACTTAAAAGCTTAGTTAAAATGCATGGTAAAATATCTGACAATAGAAATCACATATATAGTGAAATTAAAACCCAATTTGCTAAGAAGTCACAAGATTGGGACTAAACATTTATGTGGGAATAAGAAAAAACAAGAACTGATGTCCTGATCAATCAGAACTGAGCTCCAAGCAGCTTTAACTTGTATAAAAAAAACATCATTTTTTGGGTGGGAGTCATGCACAGCACTAGGAGGTGCTTATTACTTTCAGAATTCGATTCATGTGTGAAAAGCGCAAATAATCGCTCCTGGCCGAGTCATTCACACTGAACTTTAGAATTTCAGAATTATGTACTTGTTTTAATGTCGCGCGTGCATAAATATGATTCTTATCTTTATTCTTTTTAACTACTGCTAAAAGAATTTTATACAAAATGCTGCACCCTAGAGGTCCCTTGCATTACTGCTACTAAAAAGGCATACTGTGTACTCATCAGTACTGTCCTTATATATGAACCTCGTTTTGAATTATTAGTGATTGTACTGTTTCGCACCGCCTGCACGCGTTTGCAAACATGCACTTTATGTAATCCTGTGTTAATATCCATTGTAATTATATGTAGACTTGTGTAGTTTTTGTCTTGTTCTATCTAGCACGTTGCTCCTGGCGGAATGTTGTTTAATTTCACTGTACACTCTACAAGCTGTTTATGGTCGGAACAACAATAAAAGCCATTTCTGCTGTTTGAGTAATCCCCTGTTTGTCAGTTGTTTTATTAATGCTACTGTTAATAATCAACAATATACAGCAGTTAATATACTGTTTAATGTAAAGTGTTACCCGAACGTTTCCTTCTGAGCTGAGCTGCTTCCGGGGTTTGTCCGGTTCAGCCCGCGTTCCATCAGGGTAGGCATGCATGTAGAAACATTTCCCTCCGAACGGACATGTTCCTCTTCCCTGGTCAAAATACTTGCAGGGTTTTTTACTGCAAAACATATTAAGCATTTTCCAGCGGGAGAAATTATTAGTTAAAGGAACGTGTTATGATGTATGAAGCATGACAGGAGAGAACATTAAATGATGGTATAACCCAGACTCTGCTAACCATAGCTTCTTCAGCAAAGGATGGTTTCAATTATTTAGTGCATCTGCAAGATCAAAAGCAGTTTATATACTCTGCACTGTAGGGTAGCAGACTTCTAAAGACTAGCCTGTTAACCTTTCACATATCGGCATAAGCTTTGGAATAATCTTACCCTGCATTGTGACTAGTCTGGGCAAATGTGATAAAATAAATAAATAATAATAAAAGAAAATACTGATGATGTGATACATGCAGCTACTTTACTAGGTAATAATATGTATTCTTACATATTTGAGAATTCTTTTGAATAATAATTACACAGTGATCTTAAAAACAGATAAACAGAATCTGTAAAATATTTTATGCTTAATTACTTTTGTCTAAATTACGCCCAAGTATGGGACATTTTTCACAGATCTTTTTAATTCAATATTACTGATTTGCTGGTAGTTTGTTAACAATTTCATACAATGCCACATCTACTGTGTTTCTTAAAATATACAATAGGCACAATTATCTCCAGGTATTAAGTCATGTTTGTAATATTCCTTATTACTTATTGTGGTTTCAGTTCGAAAAAGAAGAAATTTTAAATGAACGACCTTTCCTTCCCGTTTTCATAACATAAAAGTAGGAAACGTGGTAATTATTGTTGTACCTCATGTAAAAAAATAAAAGTAAGTAAAAATTGCTCACACTATGGCATTATTATTGCATCGCAGATTTATTACCTTATTGTACTGCACTGTGAAGTGCAGTGAAAAGTCACAGGTGTAGTCATGTAACAGGTAAGGATCATTCGTTCAGCTTCTCACCTGACTCCACATTTGAACTCCTCAATGAGACGATTCTTTTCCTCCTGATCTTCCACCCAGTACATGCTGGGAATAACAAACTCGGACACCACCCGGCATTCTGGACAAGACCTGCGCATCACACAAAGCTTGGGTTTTACACTATATAAAAAACGACAAAATTATGCTTTGAAATATGAGGGGTGTTTAAGTCAAACCTGGACTTTTTATTGTGCAAAATAACAGAATACAGTAATGAGAGTAAAATCCTGGATACAACCAATAAAGAATGTTCTCTCACACCAGATGTTTTTCTACACCAGAGCCATGATTGGACTGCCTGCTTCATGTCTCAAAACATGGAAATGTCTTGGAGCAAGATCAGGACTCTAGGGTGGATGCAGCAATTACTCCCAGCTGGGTTTCTGTGATGTGCAAGTGGTGTGTGTGCAAGTTATCCATCGGTTTTCAAGGATTAGTCGTTCCACTGGCTAAACGTTCAGAGGAACGACTGTAGTGTGCTCAGAACCACATTGGTCAAGATTGTCAATTGCGGCAATACATACAGCCTACTGAACTTTTGCACCGTTCAAATATTTTACTGCAACTAAGAATCTCATTACTGTGGTGTGCTTGAAGTCCTCTGTAAATGTCAATCAGTCTTAAGCCCTTATTCACACGACATTTCACTACAACTTCCAGTTTCTCTTAAACACCCCTTGTAGTTTACCATGCTTACTTATTACTTATTGTGCATCATTAGCATTTACAGCCACAACAACAACGATAACAATAATAATTACAAAAAAAAATAACATCAACTCAAAACATTTCCTCCAAATAAATGATCCTTAAAATCCTAAAAATAGGTCAATTAGTGTTAATTAATTCTAGGGATGTGTATTTCCACATGTAAATCCCACAATTTTACTGGTACATTTTATATATTTTACATAAATGGTTATAGTACTAACAAAATCAAGAATGCATTTTTAAAAATTATTATTATAGGCATTCCTCTTGAAAGCTTTTTTGCCCACTTGCCTCACTGCTCTACGTTTACTTAGACCTTTGTGTGAACACAGTTGACAACATAGTGTGCTTATTTTTTTTACAACCATGCATACTGCTACTGCTTTCTATTAAACACTAGGCCCTCTCTATTAAACAGACTTTAAATATTTCTATATAAACTGGTACAAGTTGTGTGTGGACATGGGGGTAACTATGTACGTATAAGCAAGCTGTAACAAATTTGGTGTATTCCCATGAATTAAAATGAATTTAAAAAAATTATAAAAATGATGCTGATGGCACTCAGATCTTGTGTCTTCAGATTATAGGAATTGTAATACTGTTCCACAATATTATTCAATTACAATGTATATTCCTAAAATACAAGTTTACATTATTGTTTACGCTGTTTAAAAAAGTTTTATTAATCTCAAAATAACTCCATGCTAAAAATCAGATCATCGGTTTCCTGCCTTGCTCTGATGATGTTCCACACATGGGGTTACTTACTTAATGATCTTGTTGTCGAACTGCTTGGCGCAGCGCCACTGGCGGATGCAGCCGAGGCAGTAGGTGTGGCAGCAGCTGGACAGGATCCCGAAGCGCCGCTCGGACGGAGACGCCTTCTCGTACACTACCTCCATGCAGATACTGCACACTTTCTCCTGACTGTGCTGCACCGCGAATGCCTGCTCCATGTCCTTCTCAAACGCAGTCATACACACCTGCAGAGGAGGAGGAGTATCATCGCTCAAAGGATCTTACTTATTCAACAACTACGCACTCTCCTCTCCTACCTTGATACTTGAAATCGAAGTGAACAAGTTATACAGGATAAATTACAGCTGGGTGCATTTAGTTCTGATTAGTGTGAAAAATGAGCAATGTCCAAACACAAGCAGAACCATGTGAACCAAGTCCCAGAAGTGTGCAAGATTCAAATGGTCACTGTTCCCTCACACTGTGATCCTCATCCATGTGGCTTTGCCTCATTTGAAAGCTAAAATTTACAAGTTTCTCAAACAGTCAGACACATAGAAGGATTTACTGTCACAGAGTAACAGAGACTAGAATGAAGCATTTTATTTCCTCCTGCTTTATACACCTCTGAACAGAGCAGTGCCTATTGCTTCTGTTCAGCCGGTTGACTTCAGAAAGTCTAACAGGTCACCGCCACAAGCTTTATACAGCTCTACCAACAAACTAACCTGAAACTAAAATCATCCAAAAGCTATAAGAAATTAATTATTAACATTTTTTTGTAAAGGTGAATGTATGGTCCATGTGCTTTGCTCTGTGGGTCAACAAGGAGAATCCACAAATGACCTTTGATTACCAAAACAGCGTACTGAAGATAAAAGCCTAATGCTAAAGAGGTTGGTGGTGTGTATCATACGTCCCTTTAACTGGCATGAACGCGTGTGATTAAATCCTGAGATTCTGCAAAAAGAAGCAATGACTTCCACCAGTTCGGTCAGGACGAATGGGCAAATATTGCCAGTAAATTTTGTAAGAAGCTGTTGGAACGCATTTGCTTAAAGCTCAGACAAATTAGAAGGAAAATTAAATACAAAGTGTATGTAAACTACCGATCCACAGAAAATGTGATACATTAAAGAACGTGTAAATAAATTCACGGCATCCCTCACCTTCTCATGTGCTGCTCTCTGCACTGGGTCATGCGGGTGCAAAACTTGCAACCTGCAAATTTCACACATGTCGCCATGGAGATACGGGCATGTGTCGCCATAGTGACACTGACCAGCGGCTGCGTAAGGGCAAAGCAGGGCCTGATGGGAAATATCTGGGAACGCTGGTACGCTGGCTGCGGCTGAACTCTCCAGCCCTGAGCGGATGGCATCCAGGTAGCTATGAGGTTTGACCTGAGAGACGTCTCTGTAATCCCAGCAATCCAAAAGCTCTGCACTTTCTCCGCTGTACGGCTGCCCTCGACTGTCACCTCCCAAAGCTATGAAAAGAAAGGGGGAAGGATTTTAAGATTATTCAGAATAAACTATCAAAACAGAACGTCAGTGACAAAACTTAATAATATATACTGTAGACATGCTGGTTTGAAAAAATGATCAAAATAACAGCACATTATCTCAAATGCTATCCGGCTACTACTGCCACTTCAATAGGTACACCTTATCATGTTTTGGTAAATGTCTAATTAGCCATGTAGAAATGGTCAAGATGACCTTCTGAAGTTCTGAAAAAGACCTGACGGAGTATTAGAATAGGGAAGAAAGGTGATTTAAGTGAATTTGAACGTGGCATTGTTATTGGTACCGTACAGACTTTTCTGAGAATTTCCAAAGCTGCTGATCTACTGGGATTTTCCTACACAACCATCTCTAGGGTTTACAGAGAATGGTCTGAAAAAGAGAGGTGGTCCAGTAAGAGGTGGTTTTCTGGGCAAAAATGGCTTGTTGATGCCAAAGGTCAGAGGAGAATGGCAACACTGGATCGAGCTGATAGAAATGCAACATACATCAAATCAAATAACATCTTGTTACAACTGACTATCCGTTCAGAGATGTTCATCATAACCCTTCAAACCTTAAATCAAGGGCTCCAGCAGCAGCAGACCACACCGGGAGCCACTCCTGTCATCTATGAACACAAAACTGAGTCTACAATTTACATGGGCTCACCAAAATCTTTCAATAAAAGATTGGATGTATAAGAAGTCCTGATTTCTGCAATGTAATGATGTGGGGGGTAAATTTTCTTGGCACACTTTAAAATCCTTACGAAACATTTAGCATTATGTAAATGGTACAGCCTACCTAAGTATTGCTGCTGACCAGGTCCGTCCATATATGATAACAGTATAATACGCCATGTCACGAAGCTAAAATGATTTCAAACTAGTTTCTTGAAGATGACAAGGAATTTACTGTACTTAAATGGTCTGCACAGTCACCAGATCTCAATCCAATTGAGTGTCTCTGGGACATGGTGGAAAAGAAGAGTCGCATTACGGATGTACAGCCAACATATCTGCAGCAATTGCGTGATGTTATCATGTCAGAAAGAACCAAAATCTCGAGGAAATGTTTCCAGCACCTTATCGAACTCATGCAATGAAAAATGCAGGCAGCTCTGAACCCAAAAGCATGTCCAACTCAGGACTAAAAAGATGTACCAAATGAAGTGGCAGGCGAGTGTACAAATCGATCCAAAAAAAAAAAAAAAAAATCAGACCGACTTCAGTTAGAGATACCATAAAAATTAACAGTGGAGGAGAAAAAAAAACAAGCCTAATTAACTGGTAGGAAGGTAAGAGGTAACTGGGTTTACCTCTGTCTCTCAGCACGAGTGGTTTCTTAGTGATTCTCGTAGTGCTTGGTGGAGGTGGAGGTCCAGGTCCAGTGGAGGGCAGAACAGATGCTCCTGCATTACCGGCTCTGTTTGTGTGATCCACAGGGGGTCCACCTCCACGGCCACCCGGCTTGATGTGGTCATATCTGAAACAAAAAACAACACTTGCTTAGAGAAAATAACCACACAAATCACGCCTATGAATTCTCAATCTGTAGCAACTACAAATGTGCCATTCTTGAACATCTTACCTGCATCGTTCTCCATAAGCACATACACCTTTCTGATAAAATTTACATATTGTTGAAGGCTTGCTGGTTGCCAGATCATGTGAAAACATGCACCTGCTCCCCTCTCGACAAACGCCATGAAGGAAATATCTACAAAGAGTCAGTAGGAAACGTGATCCAGTTGTAATGCAATGAAAGACATAATTTACATGTAAGAAGTTTCGCAAGTAGGTAATCATAGAGCATAACTTATCCCAAACTGCCCCCTATGGGATACACGGGGCACTACAGTGGCCGAACAAACCACCCTAAGTAGTGCACACATATAGGGAACACGGAGCAATTTGACATTCATTTGAACCGCTCTAACGAACAAATACATCATAAACCGTGATTGATTTATTTTACATTGTGTTACGCTGCTAATGACAGATATTCCGTGTGTTTTTTGCTAACTATTTAAAAAACAATCAAAACTAACATAGAAAACGCCGCTAGTCCGCAAGCTAACAGTAACACTGCACCATTTTTGTTTAACGTCAAAGTCAAACGAGACTATCCCCGTCGTATCCGACTCATATTTCGTTTACGTTGTTCTACGGTTAAAGCTCTAGAATATCTACAGCGTTTTACCTGCACGTGACTTGCTTTGTTGACATGTTTTATTTCATATATACGCAGTTTATATTTTGCTTCCTGTTCTCATACGGTTATTTGTGCGACCTCAAATTACTGCCGACGACAACAGCGAATTCGATTCCTGGTTCCGCACTGTTAAACGCATAGCTTAAGGGCTTGTTATTATTATTATTTTAATTATTATTTAATTATGATTTTTTTCAAGCGTGTCATTTAAAACTCCGATTAGTGCCACTACATGTACAGCCCCAAATTAACACTTGGGTTCTTAGCACCCTCGAGTTCACATGTAAAATATGACGTCATCGAAGAGCAGCCCTGGGAAAGGACGGCAGGGTTTTTACGAGTGTTTATGGTGTACTTACGGTTTATGTATGGAAAAGCGAAATTCAATTTATTTGACATATATCGACAATAATGGTAATATGTTTGAAATAAATATGAACAATTGATTTGAAATAATTGTTCGTTTCATGTAGTACCTATACGTGGCCAGTAGGAGGAGTCGGGGCACGCGGCGGGATCACCTGTGCGCTTTAAAATGGAGAGAACAGTGATCAAGTTTAGGCACTGTGGGAAGAATATTTATATTTTTTCAAAACAAGATGTCACGTTAAATCAAGAAACTACATGTCGGTCTGAGGGAGATGTGTGCCCTGTTTGCCGTAATCCTCTCGTCTTTGGGCTTTTAGACGCCCCGGTGGCGCTTCCTTCACCTTTCACAAATGGTCATGAAACTCAGTGCGCGTTTCTTTTGGGAGCAAACGAAGGCCCATGGTGTTTAGGGTAGGTAGAAAAAAACATGCATTTATTCATGAAATATGGGCGAAATTACACACTCTTTACAGACACTTGTATTTTTCTTCCGGTTAAGAGAATGGCGCGAGACGGAGTTACACGTTGGACTCTCCGACTCAAAAGGTAAAGCGCGCGTGCTTCTCTGCCTCAAGTGTTGCCAATTATTTTAAGGTAAATCTGCCGGTACATTCTCAAACCTCCGCTAGAGGTCGCCAGATGATCTCATATACCTAGTAATTTGCAGATTCATGGCATCGTCAATATCATTTGCCTATCAAAACGTGTTATGTGTAATAAAAAGTTTTGAAGACCTAAACACACGTAACAGGACAGAGAAGAGTTGTAGCAAATGAGAAAATAATACTTGGCGTAGTCGTGTTAGCACTGTGGCCTTGCACACGGGGTCGAGGGCTCGATTCCCACCTTGTGTGTGTGTGTGGAGTTTGCATGTTCTCCCTCTGCTTGGTGGGTTTCTTCGAGGTACTTGAGTTTCCTCCCACAGTCCAAAGACATGCAGATTAGGTTAATTAGTGTTTGTGTGTCCGGCAGTGGATTGGTACCTTGTCCACCTTGTGCCTGAAGTTCCCGGGGATGAGCTCCAGGCTTCCTGCGACAGTGTATAGGATAAGCAGCATAGGAGATGAAATAATTGAATAATAATAATTTAAAAAAGAGTACAAAATAAAGAACCAATGATAGGAGAAGTCTTGAAATAAACACAAGGAAATTCCTACTGACTAAATTGTTTGCTTTATTACTTGTAAATTCAGGCAAGAAAAGAGTTTAACAATTAGGAATAAAGAAGAATGTAGGTGGAAAAATATAATTCTTTTAAATTATATTATTGTTATGGGAAATTATGGTGATCGGTGATTGTTTTTTGAGGAAACAATTGATTAGTAATGGCTGGTTGAAAAAAAGTGACCAACTGATTGTTGAGAAATAATAATGATTAGTGCTTAATTGTTTTGAGATAGTGATCTTGACTGGTTCCTTTCAATGTTTTTTACTATTGTCATCTCAGGTAGTTTTTCCTTGCCATCACTTCCCTTGGCTTGCTAATCCGGGAGAATCGAATAATTATAATTTATATATTTCCTCACACTTTTCAAACTCAATTCCATAATTTTTTGATTCTGTTAAGCTGCTTTGCACAATGACTGACTGTTGTTAAAAGCACTATAACTGTATTTTATTGAATTGGATTGAATAAAGGATTTATTACAAGGAACATCACTCATTCAGTTGTAGGCCTTACACACTGGTGCTGAGTCGAGCTTGGGCACAACCTGATGTCTCAAATTTTAGACCTACTCAGATTTCACTAGGTTTGACTGGGTCTTTAAAAGGCTGCTAAATCCAGTGACAACAAGTTGGCAACATTAAAACAGCTTTTATTGCTATTTATTGTAGTTATGCAGTATATCACTATAGATTTTTCCTTTAGGTTTGGTGTATAACTACACTCTATCAGGAGTGAAGAGGGATGAACAGGGATGGGAGCAGTGTGTGTCCATCCAACTGGTTCCACCATATCGACAAGACTTAAAACAGTTATGGGATAAGGAATTGGAAATCTTTTCATCACTCTCAGCATGGACTTCAGAACGGTTAGTTTATCCACGTTTCACTTAAAAATGTCTGTGAATTAAATATATTACGAGCATACACTTTTTATACTGTTTGCCAAATACAGTATATGGCAATTTGTAATGATTAATGTAATTTCCCAAGGTGTAGTTTGATCAATAAACCATACATAAGGCAATTAAAGTTTGTTGTATAGTGCTTTTAATAGACAATGGAATTCATCACAAAGCAGATTTATAGAAATCCAGATGTATATTCAGATCTTAATTTTTTTTTGTACTTGTGTATTTTTTGTATGTATTTTAACATATATTTTCTGACCCCTGATAATCTTTAGTGAAATAAATAAATAATAATATAACGTGTAGAGGAAAAAAAAAAATCAACTATTAGTTTTTTGAACATGAAGTGGATTATTTTCTAATTTTCATGCTTTTTGATTACCCCCCTTTTTTATACACAGAAAGGGACTAATACTGTATGTTTTATTTCATGTGTATGTTTTACCATTTACACTTACTTGTAAAGTTTATCCATGAAACAAGTTAGCTCCTGCTTTTACCAATTTTATAAGAGCCATAAACAGCTATTATTTTAATTATCAAATTTCCCCTTTTTTTCTTTTCTGTAAAAAAATGAGGAACACTTACATGTCTCAGTATCTGATTGTTTTCCTGTAAGTAGCTGCCATACAATTAAGTTATGGTATCAAAATGATAAAATATTAGAATGACTGAAATAATCATTCTTTTGCTGCATTTTTATTAACACATTTAAATAAATTAATAGTCAATTTTTATATTTAGAATATTAGCAAGAATTGTGTACACTTCATAACATACAGTCAAACAGAACCATTTGTTGGTTTGTGTTTTTTTTTTAATTTTGAAGATTCCATGAGCAGAGGGAGTTTGGCTCGTGTTGCTATGGTTTCGCCCTGACGTTTATAAACCATGTGAGATCTCTGGACAGTAAAGCTCCTCTGAGCAGAAACGAGTTCACCAGTGCCCACGTTTTGTCCCCAGTGAAGCATGCCTCCATGTACATCAGGGTGTATGAAGAAATCTTGCAACATGGCTTTTACATTGTTGATAAATAAGTGCAGTTAATTAGCGTTTTCACGTGAAACCCATAAACCGAGTGTACGTTTACAATTTTAAAATGTACTATGTAATAAATTACAGTTTTGTGTTTAATTTTTTATGCTTCCTAGTAACAAACAAATAATAATGAACTTATTACAATTTGCTTTTTGCTACATGCTACAAGTCAAACGTTTGGACACAGCTTCTTATTCCTGATTTTTATTTCTCTATACATTGCGAAACAATGTTGAAGACATCCAATAATATGTAATAATCTCATTTAAACAATTGATATTAAGATGTGTCTGCTACATGTGCTCTGTAAAACTGTCATGACGTCTCTAACTTGAGGTGTTAAATATTAATTTGTGATTTCTTTGGCTTGTAACGATAAGTTAACTTCTTCTTGCAGCATAGGTAAGTTTTGGTTTTGCTTTCCTGGTATGGTCTTCATGAAGTCTGTTTTATCATGGTGCTTGATGGGTTTTGCAAATACACTTGACAATACTGTTCTTGTAAGATGTTTTCCAGAACAATTAAAATTCTTCTCTTTAAATAACAACTGATTTGTTGCTTTTACTTAATTACAAAATAAATTACATTAATAAAAAGTGTTTATTAAAACTTTTGATTGGTACTGTATTTATGTCATATATACATATACAGTATATGTGCTTTTCGTTATCCTATGTGTGGTAGTATTTGCATAATAAAAATATATTTTTTACAATAGATAAATTAACTAAGGGAGGGGCAGTGGTGGCTCAGAGGGCTAATGTACTGAGTTACTGATTGGAAGGTAAGCGGAGTCCCAGCTCCACCAGGTTGCAATTGTTGGGCCCTTGAGTAAGGCCCTTAACTCTGGGATATGTGAAGAAAGAATTTCACTGTGCAGTAATGTATATGTGACAAATAAATGCCTATCTTAACTTAATTAACTTTAGTAAATGTATATTTGAACACATTCTGAAGGACTTTATTGTAATTATGGTTTCATGCCTAATAAATAGTTTCCTGGAATCACATGGTGTGTGTAAGACGTTCTTTGGTATCATGCAGACACCTTTCACAATGTGATGTACTGTGTGTGTACTGCGCATTAGGAAATGACTTCTATTGTATGTGCTTTGTAAGATGAAACTAGCTTGTAAAAGGATGCCAGGTCCTCCATGTTCACAACAATATCGACCTACAATTACTGTGAATTGACCAGATAAAAACACCGGTACTTCTCAGAAAACGTGATTTAGGTTTTACCAGTTTCAGGCCAAGACAATCTATGTTTAAATAAATAAATAAATAGTAAGCAGAAACAGTTACCGTAATACAGTATAAACCTGCATTTTTCATTTTAATTAAATGTAAACAATAAGGGCAGTCTCTAACCACTGATTCAAAGGAGAACATGATTTTAATTGGGTTTTGAGAATGTGATTCTTCCGGAAGGTTCTGAGTCTTCCTGAAGGTTTATAGACAGATTTGTTGGCAGTTGTAATAATATTGTTACAAAAATATGTTTTGGCATCCTTGAATCAATGTTTTGATACCTACACCTCACACTCAGGCTGCATGATCTCTCTCTCTCTCTCTCTATATATATATATATAATTGTAATATATTCAAATTATGTGAATCAGATGCTTCGTTATTATTTCTTTATGATTGCCTTTGTTTCTGTCAGTTATCAGTTATGAGGATGATCATACAGTATGACACTATAATCTATTTAACTAACTGGTTAGATAAATGTTAGAGAGGTTTTTGTTAACAATTAAATGCTTAAAATGGTTTACATGATTAGGAGGTTAGGAGCCTTGAGAATAAATGCTTAGAAATAAGGGGCCAGCTCAGTGGTTAAGGCATTGGACTACGGTTCAGAAGATCCCAGGTTCAAACCCCACAACCACCAAGTTATTACTGTTGGGCCCTTGAGCAAGGCCCTTAATCTTTAACTGCTCATATGTGTAATGAGATAAAAAATGTAAGTCGCTCTGGATAAGAGCGTCTGCCAAATGCCTAAATGAAATTACACACACATATACACATGGTTTCAATTTTAAAGAAATCTGCCAACCATAAATAAATGAATATTAAAAAAGTCACATCCTGATAAATTGCTTGTTTCCTGCTTTTATGTGCAAACGTGTTTGACATTTATCTTTTGTCTATCTGTCACTTTTATTTATTTATTTATTTATTTATTTATTTATTAAACCACTCAGTAGGTTAGAAGTGCCTGGTTGAGTGAATTTTTTAAATATCTAAATATGCAATATCTGACCAACATTTATGAAAATACGGAAGGTTTTTTTCATTTAAATTTAAGTATAATGTAGACTATATTTTATATTGAAAAATTACACTAACAAACTTTCTTTCCTAAACAATAAGCATAACTTTTCAAAACTGTCTATGAAAAATGTCTTTACATCTAAATAAACATTTAATTGTAACATCATCTAATGACTACATCTGTGATTATTTAAATATGTAATTTTATGCAGATTAGATTAGATGAAACCATTAGATGAAGACATCAAAATATTATAACCAAAAACTGTCTCTCTTCTACATGTTCTTTTTTGTCCTTCAATCCATCCATCATTTTCCTTCTTTCTTTCATCAATCCCTTCCTTCCATCTATCCATTCATCCTTCCTTCTCTTTTCCACCCATCCATCTTTTTCTTCGTTTCTTGTTCCCTTTTGCTTTTTATCCATCCACTCCTTTTTTCCTTATTTAACTGGTTTCTTCCTCCCTTTTTTCTGTCCCCTTTTACTTCCATCCATATAATCTTCCTGCTATTCCTCAGGCCTCAGGTCTGTTATTTCATCCATTTATCCTCCATTCCATCCTTTTTCTCTTTCATCCTTCCTTCTCATTTTCCTTCCTGCCATCTATTCATCTACCTCTTTCCCCCCTTTATTTAATAATTTCATCCATTCATCAGTCATTGATTCCATTCGTCCATCCCTTTCCTTGCTTCTCTTTTCCTTGTATTCTTTTTATTTCTTTCTGTTATTTGTAGAAACACACCTCTCCTTCTTTCCATTTAAAATATGTCTAACAATGAAATCAAAGACGTAATTTTAAATGCTAATCCAAACATTATATTCTACAAAACGAACAGAGAAGTATTTTGATAAAAGTAATGTAGGAGGTCCTGCTCGTGTTCATCTGAGCATTAACTGTCCATTACACGTTGCTGTGCAGACAGCACTGCTCCACAGGTGTAAGGCCGGGCGCAACCTGATAGGTGCGTTACAAATGATCAGTAGACGTCAGACTGCTGAAACACACCTGTTGGCCTCCATTTCTGCCGCAGACAAGCTGCCAGAATGAAGCGGAAGGTGCGGGAGAGCAGAGTGAGCAGTTAGACGCTCCCAATGCTCATCTTCAATGGATAAGAGCATTATCAAATTCAGTCACTGTGGCAAAGATATTTTTTGTTTTTTTGTGCCAGAGGAATGCCCCGAGTGTGGCACGAGCTTCAGCGGGAGAAGGCTGGAGGAGGCGCCCATCAGCATCCCCAACCCCTTCACCAACGGGCACAAAACACCCTGCGCTTTCTTGATCGCCCCAGCAGAGGAGAACAAGCTCAGGTAAAGGTCTGACCTTTTATCACAAAGGTTTTAATTTGCTTATTTATAAAAAAATTTTAATGTGAAATAATTTGCAGAGAATATGATGGCGGATCAGATCTGCATACTGGAATTACTGACACGACTGGTGAGTCAGTCATGATTTTCTATATCATCTAAACCAACATAAAATCCAGAGGTTAAATTTAAAGAAAGTACTCTGAATGGTAACTACACATTTATGGAATTATTATGAAAATATCAGTTTGTGTGTTTTAAATAATCTTTGTTTCCAATAAAAAGGACACTAAACTGTATCTTTCCTTGTCTGTAGACACTGTGCTTTTACTGTCTAATCTTTACTTTTCTAAACTTTGAATGTGAAAATGTGCACATGATGTCCATAATTGCACCTTAAAGCTATATATGTACTCTTCATTCATATTTGTAAGTAAAATGTACAAAAGTATGCCTAAGTGTACCACCACCGCCACAGATTAAGAAAGTTTCTGTGTTAATTAATTAAATAATAGGGGTCATGGGCACCAAAGACTCATTTATGCCTGTGAAGACCAAAGTTCAGTCTGTCCGGTCCGAATTCACAGAAAAGCCAATGTAGCACAAATTGCTGAAAAAAAGCATTTGGTATCCAATCAAAACTCTCACAGTGCATCAGCTTGCTACTGTATATATATATATATATATATATATATATATATATATATATATATATATATATACGGGACTTAGCAGGCAAAGAGTTCAAGGTTGTTGATTCGGTCTTCAAGTTCCCTAGAACGCAATCTGATTAAACATCCGTGGATGCCTCACTTTGCAAGTTACAGCACTTGAAGGATCGTCTGGTAACATCCCGGTGCCACACACAACAGCAAACCTTCTAAGGTTTTGTGAAGTCAGAGTAGGTCAGTGCTCTGTTAGGGGCACAAGGGGAACCTAAATCCTAGGTGGTTTTAAGGGTTTAGTGTTATGGCTGATCAATGTATCTACATGTTAATAGATATGTACAGTGGAACCTCGGATTGCGAGTAACACGTTTTTGTTGTGTTCCACAAGGCGAGCAAAGATTAATTTTTTTTGTTACTTGAAAAACGAGCAAGTCTTGGTTTACAAGCACCGAGTATCATGCATCACGCATGGTGGGTAATCGTCTCCCCTGCTGGGTTTGTTGCGTGACTCTCACTGATATAATTAACATTCATACACATGTGTACTGTTTACTATAACACTGTGACCTCGTGTGTGTGCTAAACATTTTATTTTGTGTTCGTTTCTTATAAAACACGTGTGTGTGCGTGTACAGCAAAAGAGAGTCTTATTTGAGAGGTTAAAGATTCATTTTCTCCCTCTCTGTATCAGCCTGTCGTTATGTGTGCGCATGTAATTTGACACCGTGCCCCTTCACACACACTCGCCTTTACAAGTAAAAATAAATCCTGACAGAAAATTGTTTCGGGAGTCTGCACATTTTCCTCTGAATACTCTGGGTTCCTCCCACAGTCCGATGACATGCAGATTAGTCTAGTTCTGTGTGTTTGTGCATGTGATGGATTGGCACCCCTTCCGGGGTGTTACAGTGAAGATTGTAATGTGATAAGCTGTAGTGCCGAAGGAGTTATTGCATCATAATCTTTATAGTAATCACAGACTTAGCCACTATGGAGTCAAGTTGTTAATGTTTTGTTAGTGTTTTTGTGACTTAAAAAAAAATTAAGTTTAAAATTTTTTTTTGCTGAAAAAGTGTTTACTGACAGGTACATGGTGTAAAGTGGAATTCTATAATTATATTATAGAATTATAAGTATTATATTATTTTTAATTTAATTTGCATTTAAGGAATATAACAGAACAAGGCATGATGTTTTAAGAAAATGGTCAGTGCTATATTGTAGTGTTGTAATGCATTGTGTTGTCATGGGGAGTTACTGTTAACACCAAGAGAGGGTTAGTTTTCAATAACAGCATTCGCAATCTATTTATTTATGGTTTATTTATTTACAGCAATTTTTATTTATTATAGTAGCTATATTTTATCTTTTATTCAAACTCCACTTTTCTAAAGACTTTCCTCATAGTAGATACTGGAAAGTCTACTTTAACTGTTCAATAAACTTCTCCTTACAGAAACCTTAATCATATCAAAGATTTTAAATTCTTTATCAAATATCAACATATTTTTATTTCTTATTAGAAAATTTACATGCCGTCTGTTGCCAGAAACAACTCTGAAAACAATGTTACTATAGAAACAATAACTATTAGATCTGATGATATATGAAATAAATCAAACCAATTTCAGACCAATCACTATCTACCTCGTATCTGCAGTGCAAACCAAATGAAGCAAATCTCACATACTGTACCAGAAATGTTCTTGCTCATAGATTGCATTTTTAATTTTGTCTGAAAAAATTGAGTGCAACACTCTTTCTCTTTCTCTTTCTTTTCTTTTTGTTGTGAAGGCGTTGTGTATAACTACATCAAGTCTGGCGTGCGGAGAGACCGTGAGGGCTGGGAACATTGCATTAGCATCATGTTAGTCCAGCCTGACATGTATAATCTCATCAATCAGTGGGATCAGTACCTGGAAAAATTCTCCTCAGCCGAGATATGGGATCCACTCTGGCAAAGGTTATTATTTAATTTTAATATCTAGATACATGTGATATAATCCAGAAAGATTCTTAGAGCCTGAACTTCTCGTGTATCAAAATACTAGATATTTTTCCCTATGCCCCTCTGCTCTGGTTTATTGCTGATTATTTTTCTTCCCCAGCTTCAATGAGGAGAACCACAACTGCTACAGCTACACGCTGATGTTTATAAACTGTGTGCTGGCCATGCAGTCCAAGCGAGCGCTCAGCAAAGACGAGTTCACTCAGACTTTTGTTCTGCCACGGGTCAAACGAGCATCCAAGTACACCATGCTGTGTCAGGAGATTTCCAAAAACCATTTCTACATTGTGGACAGTCCAAAGAGAAATGCACAGGAAGGAAAGAATGATGAAGATAAAGAGGGTTAAAGTCTTCAGGTTTATGACATTGAGCTTTAAAATAAAACAATTATGTAACTTGATGCTAGTCAAAACTATGAATCGGTGAAATGATGCTATTGAATCTGACTTGAATCTTTTAATAAACTACTAACAATATATGTAAGTATGTATAAAGATTCACGTCAGAAACCTACTCTTGGATCTTGCATTAAACTTGGGCTATAATAAACAGTTATTCCTTCCTGTGTACCTTCTTGTCTGAATATACAGCAAGCTGCAATGCACTGGATGTTCTAAAATCTTCTATTATAGCCAGCATTAACCTTTTTCAGCATTGGGTTTACAGTAGGATTGGTCCAGACAAGTCCCCCCACACTGCTATCATGTGGCCAAAAAACAAAATTGTGCCTAAAGAAACGAATCTCACGTGAAATACAAGTTTTTTTTCTCTGTGGTTTTAAATTGCGAGGGGAATCCCGGAATGCAACTTTTTCTTAGAGTTTTCCACTGTATTGGACCATGTACTTCGTTTTGTTGAAGATTTTCCAAATTTAGGATTATTCACCATCAGGACAGCTTTAAAAGACAGTCATTTTGTATCAGCGTGCTTCCAGACTGATTCATTCAAACGGACGAGGCTGACTCATTTCTCCCGCACTCGCACACACATACCGGACTTTAGACATTTTATACATTTACTTACACAGTGAAAATATTGTACAGTATACAACACTGCAGTGTTTATTTTTTGTACAACACATGAGATACTTCCGCGATTGTGTTCCGTTTGTATCTGCGGAAATTTGTAATTTAAATGTTTGTAAGTTGGGGACTATTTGTACACATATTAAAACTGACAAAATTACCTACTGGATGTTGGATGTGTTTGTAGGTGCAGACTCATGTAGTGTAAGAGCAGGGCCACCAATGTAAAAATTTTGCCCCATTTCTCTTTTTACTGTCTTTGCATGATAAGATATGCCTACCAGTTGCATGCTTCATGCAAAGAAATAAACACACACAAAATCAGCATTACAGAAAGTGCAAAGAATTTTTATTAGTCCCATTATTACCGAATGTTACTCAAGAGCACAATCATTTCTAGATTTCCTCCTGATCTGCTCGTTCTCGTGATGATATCCATCGGCTCACAATAATCTCCTGAAATAAAAAGCCCCACAGAGTCAAACATGGCTAAAATAATGCAATTAAACAAAAATTTAATTAAGACAGCCTGAGACAAATGTTTGACCTGAACTTTCAGCCTTCTCAGGCACTCGGGTGAGAAGATGTCCTGCTTGGTCAGATCCGACGGCACGATGACGTAGCAAAACATCAGCTCCTACACATGGAACACGGACATGACAATGTGCAAACCTAATATACTAATGAATACTAATGAGAAGCGTAGGAAGGGAAAAGGTTTACTTTTGAGACGTTAGCAGTGGTTCGGCAGAGAGCAGCTAAAGCTCTCCAGGTAAAAGGCCTCAGAGCAGGACCTTGGAGCAACTCGTTTTCTCTTTCCACCACCACGGAGTAGCTGTACACCAAGAGCAGGAGGGAATTTACAACCGTATGTACTACAAACATTCAAATACAGACCTCAACATAAGCAGAAAAATAAATACATGCAACAAAATGGGGCATTAATTAATTTATTAATTAATAAGGGCATTAATAAGGTAGGTTGCTTTATTTTTTATAAGAATTATTCTTAATTGCCTTAATCTTAGTGCAGATTCTATGAGTCTCTTTTGCTGTATTGACTGGTATATGCATTCACTCCAGAGGTTTTATGCAAAGCAGGTTTAGTAATATATTGTAGTAATATATTGTAACTGGAGTAAAATCATTAAAAGTCATATGGTAGTGTAATATTGGGTAGAGACAACCAAACTGTTGTCAATATTATGGGGTAAAAATATCTGTTTACGAAGACAACACTGGCAGGTTTTCCCCTTTTAATAAAAACCTTTCAACAGATATTATGATTATTGCCATTTTAATAAACGCTTGAACTGCATGGGAAATTTAAAAGTTTAACTTTTTTAAATGGACTGTTGTTTGGTGTCTACACTTAATATGATAATACTTAGTTTTATTATTATGCAAACAAAGAATTTGACATTACATATGACATACGATGACCTGAAATAATAAAAAAAAAAGAAAAAAAAAAAAATTGTATGGCAAGATTGCATTTTTCTTTCCCCATCATGGATGTTAATGATTATTAATCAATAATCAATTAATCGCTGTTAAGAATTTAACCGATTAAAAGTTTATTAAACAATGTTTGTTTTGCTTCACATTTTGCCACAGACTGCCCACTATTAACTTGCACACCACAAGAGGGCGCACTTGCAGTTCAGGCGATGCTGCGTGGTATTTCAATGAAGATAGAAAGAAACTAAACCTGATAGATTTATTTTTTATTGTTTTTTTTTACATAAAGTGTAAAAAAGTGTAAAGTGCTTTTAGTTAACCCTAAGCGACCTAAGTAAGTTCGCATTGTTTAATCATTATTTTACTGGGATTCTAAAAGAAATATATTTTCTGATGCCGTCATAATTCTCAAATTTTTTTTGACCTCTGTTTTGCTAATTCCTGCAGTTCAGTCTGTATGTGCTTCCTCAGCCTTGTAAAAAATAATTATTAATCTAAATTATTAATTATTAATTATTAAGATTTTTTAATATTCATCTGGATTGACGGAGCAAACATTTATTTCCAGGCAGTTGATATTGACTATCAGCTACAAACACTGCACTAACCTTGACAACCCAGGTGAATTCTATGCTAACTAGCTAGACTCCTTACATGCTTGTTAATAACTCATTTGAAGGGCAGAGTTTCCACGCTTCCTTTCATGAATTCTAGATTGATTTGGCCCGCTTAAAATACACTTCCCCTTCCCGCATCTTTATTTTTTTACCCACAGTTACGTCTTACAACCGTTTATGGTTTTCGTAAAAACATTTTTGGCAAACTTACTGTTTGGACTGTCAGCGCTTCATGAACTTGGCTAATGTGTTTGCATGGAGAGGCGGTGCTATTCACAGATAGGTTTGTGCGCTTATGGGAGAGAGGGGCTGAATAAATCATTGTGCTGAACACATTTTTACAATTAAATAAGACTTCTCCCATTTGTAATAACAAAAAATGTCAAAGTAATCTGCGGCGGACACTGTTGATGTTGTAGTGAGCCAGCATGAATAAATCAATGCATGGGAAACACTGGATTGTGCTGCTAGAAATGTTTAAATGAGAGAGAATGTCTATTTTATTATTAATAACAAACTGATTATTAATTGCTAAGGTGTTCAACAATCGATAAAAAAAAATATGTAATATATGCAACCCCTATCCCTACAGCATAGTTCTGATATTTATAGCTGCAGCAAAGGTGGTGGGGTTGGTCATAGGGAAAATGATGACTTGATGTTATTCTACTACTACTGTAATTCTTAGGGGTCCAAGCACAAAGTGATAATGTTTAGCCTAAGAGCTATTATTGCAACGATCATTAAAATTAATCAAACCAATACCAACCTTGCATGATAAAATGGTGGTCCCTTCCGATACAGCACTGCAGAAGAAAAGCAAACGTTAAGGAAAATCTCAGAACTGAGGAGACGTAACTCTATACAGCTCCAAACATCAGACTCGTATGTCAGAAACATAGCTGCTCTGGTGCCAAGATTTCAGTCTCATGCTCCAAACTCAGAGCCAAGAGTCACTTTCCTGGCCCTGACACAAACGCAGCAGACGAAAAGGTAAGGAGATCAAGGAAAGCAATGCTTAGTCCGGCTGAATAATTCACCTGTCATCTAGTTCCACTTACACCAACTGGATATTCTTACTCTGTGCGAACAGAATAAGTGGGACACATTGGAAATGAAACATCATAATAACAATATTGATATCGATTAGGGGTCGACCGATATGATTTTGTTTTTAGGGCCAATACCGATGATCAGAAATGAATTAACTGATTATTAGAAAACAATATGCATTTTCTGCAAAAAATAACTTTGTTGAAATGACTCGTCTTTTCAAGACGAATTTTTCTTTTTTTTAAGCATGTGTTTAATTAAAGGAGAACTATTAATCATTATCTTATCAGCATTCTGAAAACTGAGAATATGAGAATATTTTTTTTGAAAAATTTTTTTTTAATCAGCTTTCTAATAATTTACAAAGTAAATAAAGTAAAAATGTAACTAGTAAAACTAGTACTAATAGTGGTAAAACTAGCAAAATTCAAAATGAACTAGAAGAACTTGTGATCCCAATTCAGCAGCAGCAGCAGATTGTTGTACAGATAGAACTCGAAATGCTCTCCAGTGATAGAGCTTCTGTTCCTCTCAGTTATGGCACAGACTTCATTGAAGTAAGGTTTTCTGATATTGTGTGAACATTCCCATTACTCCAAGTATTTAAAACAACCCCCTCATTGTGCTTTCTCATTCCTTATATGTTGGATGAATATTCATATAAACAATGTAAGCTTTTGGAGGTGGTGTAGTTGAGCTTTCTTACTTAAATCAGTGCCGTATTTAATGCCTGACTTGGGCACCCATCCTTTACTACGGAAGTGGTGATAGGCTGCGTATGTTATCTCAAAGTTGGGCTGTGCTGAACAAAACACTCTCCAGAGCTGAAGGACTGACAAGGCTTCCTGAAAAACAAACATCACAAGAATACAAGAGGTGTTTTGTACCTTGCAGCCAACACAATTTTGAGTAATATAGTACCATGTAATATATTTGACAACAATCTAAATATAACATTAAAGGTCCTAATATCTTTTTGGGAGATAAAGGTGTCTGGTACATTTCCTGTAGGTGCAGATAATAGATGGTTGGTACATTAGGCAAACAAAAGTGATATTAGTAATTCGTTACAGTGGTCAGAATTGCTTTTCATCTTCAGTAACAATGTTAATTAGAGAAGTGGTGGATTTATTTGGGTGGCTGAAACGGTGTGTGAGGTAGGCGAAAATGGATAGGAACCAAAATACACGAGGGTGAGTTCAATATTTATTTACTCTGGATATAATAAAACTTCTGGTGGCCGCAATTTCAGCGGTTTCCGTTCAAGGCTACTGTCTCCCCAGTCACTGCTGTAAAGGTGTGAATGTGTTACATCAGTTCATTTGCAACTACGGTGCAAGCAAAAATGGATGTTCCACTTGTGATTTGCACGTAAGAAGAGCATAGTGCAGTGATGTGTGAGTGAGTGTTTTTTTTTTGTTTTTTTTTGTGGTCTGAGGGTGTACCTGGTGCCGAAACAACTCACTGAAGAGCATAAACAAAAGCATTATTATATCTGCAAACAACATTTGGACAAATATGCTAAGGAAGGTGACAGTTTCTTAAAGAGAATAATTACTGGTGATGAGACATCACTAGGAGCTTGAGAGTAATGTCTGCACACATCTGCCCACACTGTCAACACACTGCAAAAACTTTGTTCTGTGGTGTTAAAGCATCCTTCCTATACTCCTGATCCTGACACATTGGAGACAACGATTCACATCTGATAAAGAAATGAAGATGATGTTGCATTTGTGGCTTGTAGCTCAGCCTAAAACATTTTCAATGAAGGAATATGCAACTGTGTTGACATATGGACAAAGTGTATGAAAAGTAAAGAGATTATAGTGAAAAATTATGCATTTGACTGTTCTAAAAGTTAATAAAAATACATTCTACAGCCAAGTTGCAGATAATTATTGACCCTGTCAAAAGATGATAAATTTTAATAAAATTAGATAAAAACTTGCAAATACTGTACCCTAAAATGAAGGAAAACATACCCCATCATGGAAAACTGACAAGCACCCGAGGGCATAAACCAGGAAGAAAGCCTGCAAGGCAAAGATATAGTGCATAAGCAATACAGGAAAAAAGCCAAAAAAACACTTAAAAATAAATGTTCTCACAATGCTGGGATGTGTGGTTGGAAAAGGGTTCACTAAGATCACGCTGCCTGAAGTTCAACTTGATGGCCTTCGTAATCAATTACCAATGAGAGGTAAAAAGCACAGGGATTGTAAACAGCGACTTACAAAACTGCATGCGATCACCTTCGACCCCCTCTGACTCTTTAACGATACTCTTGGGTAAACGCGGCTTGATAGAACCGGGTTTATCCGTCTTTATCGGCTGAAATATTAACGCCGGCCATGTTTATCCTACAGGGAGGTTTGTGTTAATATTAGCCTGTGAAGAGAGAGAGTGCACAAAACGGCTACATTCGAACACTTTCGCGGCTTCTTTAACTGTTTCTACTGGCTCGAGGAGTTGAATTCCCTCGATCAAATCCAGCTGTGAAAATATGGCTTAACTGAAGTTTTTAACGTCTCCACCTTGATAAGAAAACAAATCAGAGTATTAATAGCAATGCGCTGGAACAGCATGGTGCAGTTTGAGGTAACGAGATGCAGCTGTGAATAATCTCTATCGCTAATACCACAGCAAAATATCAATATTTTTAGATCAAAGAAATTTAGGACAAAAAAAATAAATGAAAAACCAGTGCTGTATAGAATCCCTTTATGTGAATTAATTTTATATAACTATTGTTGATTTGTTCATCTGATTGCTTATCATGGATTATCTAATGGTTTTGATTCATAGACATTTTTCACATTTAGTACAAATTTCCATAAATTTCCTTTGATTGTGTGAAGCTGCTTTTGCGACTATTACAATTGTTAAAAGCGCTACACAAATAAAATTGAATTTAATTAAATCTGTTTCAAGATGCATGCCTGTCCAGCATTTATGGTTGAATATAAAAAAAATGTTAGTTATAACTTAGTTCTGCTAGCAGGAATTAAAAGTTAAACATTAAACAGTACATTCGAATATAATAATTTCTTCATAAGAATGTTCTTTTAAGTACTTTCATATAATGCAAAGATACATATTTCCAGTTCCTTGATTTTACTGTTAAACAATGCTAGCTAGTTAGTAAACACTTTGTGGTTACAGGATTTTAAAGCATAAGAGGTGAATAGTTGCCTTCATGGTATATTTGTTACAAAAGATAAACGTCAAGCTACGACTTTGCATGTGTGTTGGTCTTGCTTACTTTCTTTTTCCAGCCAGATAAAGCTGAAAAGGGTGAGGATAATGGTGGAACGAGACTGAGCAGGTATTCGCTTGATACTGATTAAAAAACACCCACAGTATGCTTGCAGTGCTTAAGGAGTATACCTGCTACAGTACAACTAAAGAGTATAATTATGATAAACTCCACTGAAGGTTTGGCACTACAGACTCTTCCTTTATACAAAACTTGGCTTGTAATAGAGACCATGTTGAGTAGTACACTCAACTGTGCAATATTGCCCCTGTGCAATTTGTTAAAACTAGTGCAATTAATTTGTTCGAAAGTGCAATTATTGTTTTGTCTTTACTTTTTCTCTTGTATTTATACACTGGACTGTCCCACAAAATTTTCACAATTCCTTCGTCGCTGCTGTAACAAATAGATTTCCTAGCTGTGAGACGAATAAAGGGATATCTTATCTTATCTTTGTTGAGGTGGTTGGTGGTTTCTTACTGTGTTAACAGAAGACAGCACAGACGGATGAAGAAGTTTAAAGAAGAGGAAACCAGCATTGACAACAAACCACACAGTGGGAGACCAAAAGAGGATTTTCTTTGAGGATCTGAGCATGGGGTTCAAATACTGTACATCGCTAGCATCTTGGTCTAGAAGAAGAGTTACTCTATCCACATGCGTAATATGAACGATCTGGGAGTTCATACAAAAAGCTATGCCTGCATTTCATTTTTTTTGATACAGCCCTTGTATTAAACAGAAACCACTTTGGAACAATATATAAAAAAAAGAATTTAGGAAATAAAGAAAAATTTCTGCCAGAATTGCTTGCATGTTAATCTCATGTCATATTTCATGGCATGCAAAATTTATCTTGTAATAAAATCCAATTTCAATAATTTTATAGTAGCACCATCGACATGTTAGTCTATTTTCACTTTTAGTGGCACCAGTTTTAGTTTGTCCTCACTTCATATCTGCTATAACAGAGCAACACAACAGAACTGCTAAAATCTATGTAGTAAAGCTCTGCTTCTCATCTGTACACACTGCTTGAACATTTCATGTTTTGGCCCACAGTTAAATCAGTGCCATGACGCTCATCTCGTAGATGGCTAGCTAAAGAGGCAAGCCCTTGCCGCAACTCGGTGCAACGGTCACTTAACTGCGCTGCATTATCGGACTTTGGCTCCAGCGTTTGCTGTCTTTACTACTGAATTGATATGTTTTTATTATTTTTATTAAAACTACATTTAAAGATCATTAAAAAATAAAAAAATCTGTTTTTCAGAGCATTAACAAATAAATTAACACTATGAATCACTAAACAAATTGTAGTTTCAATATAAATAAGTTAATACGTTTGGCATTTGACCAGATTAAATAAAATTAAAAATAAATTAAAATAGTTTGGAATTTCAATATATGCTTACGAAAGTCAAACTTTGCACTTTAGAATTCTGTTAAGTAACTGATTCATTGTTAACGGTGATAAAATACATTCCTTGCTACAGGCATCAAACATGCTTTTTCTAACCCATCCATTAAGTCTTTCGTACTTGTGTAATACACACCTTTTCCTCCACCACTCATTCTGAAACCAACAACTTGTGCTTTGGAGAATTCCCTTACCTCTTCATAACTGAGCTGTAGATACTCCATCATGTTAAACGGATTGATTCTGCACACCAATTTGCCTTTTCTGCTCTGGAAGAAAAAAATACTTAAAAAATTAAAATGTAAACAATTAAATGCATGCATTAAAACAGTCAGATTGGCTTTGGAAAACACAACTATATGTTAAGAAAATTATATGTTCCCTTTGTTCTACAAGTCATATTAACATTTTCTATATACTCAGCAAAAAAAGAAACGTCCCTTTTTCAGGACTGTGTATTTCAACAATAATGTTGAAAAAATCCAAATAACTTTACAAATCTTCATTGTAAAGGGTTTAAACAATGTTTTTCATGCATGTTCAATTAACCATAATTAATTAATTAACATGCACCTGTGGAATGGTCGTTAAGACCTTAACAGCTTACAGAAAGTAGGCATTTAAGGTCACAGTTCTAAAAACGCAGGACACTAAAGAGACTTGTCTACCGACTGTGAAAGACACCCAAAGAAAGATGCCCAGGGTCCCTGCTCATCTGCGTGAACGTGCATTAGGCATGCTGCAGGGAGGCATGAGGACTGCTGATGTGGCTAGAGCAATAAATCGCCATGTCCGCACTGTGAGACGCCTAAGACAGCGCTACAGGGAGACAGGAAGGCCAGCTGATCATCCTCGCAGTGGAAGACCACGTGTAACAACACCTGCACAGGATCGGTACATCCGAATATCACACCTGCGTGACAGGTACAGGATGGCCACAACAACTGCCCGAGTCACACCAGGACCACACAATCCCTCCATCAGTGCTCAGACTGTCCGCAATAGGCAGTCCATAAGGAGGAGATGCACTGCAGTACTTCAAGCAGCCGGTGGCCACCAGATACTGACTGGTACTTCTGATTTTGAGCCTCATTGTGAAACATTTTTAGTTTCTGTCTTATGGTTGACTCTTTTAGTGTTCATACAAATATTTACACATTAAGTTTACTAAAGTCAGAGGATGGTCCTTTTTTGCTGAGTATATATATATATATATATATATATATATATATATATATATATAAATGATCGCTACAATTGAAATTCTATTTAGACTTCCAATTACAATGCCAAATTTTAATGTGCAAACTTTCATATGCATTATTTATTTATTTTTATTTGTTTTGTTTATTTTTGGACTTAAGTACAAAAACATATATGATGTTTAAACATCAATATTCCACTACAAAATTTAAAGATAAAGAAATATATTTGGATGCCATAAAAAGAAAGCAGCACATTTCTTTAACCAACCAATTTTTAGACAGTTCTCCATAAAACTTAAAGGTTAGCTCCATAAAGCAGCTAATTTTGGTATAAAACTGCACAAATTGTACCTGACATTGACATTGCTGTCACACAAAATACAGACTTTGGCTCCCTTATTGCTGTTTACTGGGCTTTGTAATTTTTCCCTTACAGACATACTTACTCTAGAGCATTTATGTGGAGACTTTTGCACAATCCTGTACATTTCTGTTTTTAAATATTGGTTTAATAGTGTAGTCTATAATGTTTAAAAGCGTTGCTACACCTGTGATTTATAAGCCTGTACACTAGTGCTCCTTACATTGTACATTTGCGTAGGCTACAGTAAATCTGTTACATGATAATATAATCATGTTGCTGTGTATGGCACGAACATGATATACAGTGAAAGAAAAACCTGATCGACTCGCTCGAGTTGTTTTTTAAAGCTGTCCAATGAGAAATGAGACACTACGGCACCACCCTAAAAACATTGTCAATACGAACAGAATATTATAGAAATGAATGCCGTTGCTAGGAGAAAACTGTTTACACATTTAAGATAAAAAAAAAAAACTACTTTGAAATTGTTGCCAAAATGTGCAGAACATCTTGTGACAACATTTCCAGGTACATGACTGAACGCACTTCCCTGCCTCGACCAACCGGCGTCCTTCTGAAGGCTGCTGAAAGCACTATAGATGCATATGACATGCTGCAAGAATGCAGCACTTTAACATTAGCGCTATGCTCATACAAACACCCTCTCTATATATTAAACCTCAAATGCACCCATAAAGACTATATGGCCAAAAGTATGTGGGCACTAAAGGATTCACCAAAAACCTGGAACATTAATATTGAGTTATTCCCTCAACAAGAGCATAAGAGGTTGGCCACTAATGTCTAGCAAGGAAGCCTCTTGTAAAGTTCTCAATTCTTGGTCCAATTTATCCCTAAGGTGTTTAATGGGTTTGATCTGAGCAATTCACTCAACTCAAGTCTTCGACACCAACCTTGGCACAAAGGCACTGTCATGCTGGAACAGGTTTTGGACATTCAGTTAAAATAAAAGGAAATCTTAATGGTATGGAATACAAAGATATTCTGAACAATTGCTTTGTAACAACAGTTGGGGGAGGACCTATATATGGGTGTTAACGAGGCGTTCATGTCAAACCAGGATTTATGAAGAAATTTCTTGTATTGACATTTACAGACTTCAAGCAGAGTACGGTGATGAGACTCTTAGCCACGTAAAACATTTGAATAGTGCAAACATTTTTTAAGGAGTCTGTGAATGACGATCTTGGGTGGGGTTGCTGTGAGTACACTGCTGTCATGCCCGAGAACATTCAGTGAGTGGAACGGCTGGACTTTGAATATCAACGGATGGCTTGTTGGGACTTGCAGGAAAGATAAATATGTTTGTGAGAACTGTACATACAAACGTTCATCAACACCACTTGTATATTATACGAACTTAGGTGGGAGTTATTGCAAAATCCCCACACAGTCTTGACCTCGCTCCAAGCCATTTCAACATTTGGGCCATTAAAGGAGTTCCTGGGAGGCAAACATCACACTTGAAACAAACCAGTCCAATAAGAACTTAATTGTCTTCAGTTAGTCAAAGTCCTGGTTTGAACTGAACACCCTCGTCACATAATTTAAGCCAGTGGTGCCAACTGAACACTGATTAAGCCAGGGAGATATGATGGAAAAAACGTTATGGTAAGACACCTGGGTGCTGATTATTTCTTAAACCGCACATCTTTTATTACTTTTTTTTGCCCCTTAGCTTAGGATGCAAGAAAAGTAAACAAGACAATATATTAACACTTTAAAGGAAAAAAATAAGAAGAAGTTACAGAGGACAGTGCTACAGTACATGCCCTGGTTTGCGTACATGAGCTTATAATCTACACAGCACACACTGGCTAATACTGTTCTGATGAAAAAGGAAATTATGCCATCTCTTTCATCCAGTCATAAATGCCATCTGTGACCCCTCTCACTCACTCACTCATCTTCTATACTGCTTTATTCTGTATTCAGGGTCGCGGGGGGCCTAGAGCCTATCCTAGGGTACACACTGGACAGGGTGCCAATCAATCGCAGGGCACACCCATATTGACAGACTAATTAATATTGACAATTTGGAAATGCCAATTAGCCTAATCTACAGGTCTTTGTGGGAGGAAACCCACCAAGCACAGGAATAACATGCAAACCCCATGCACACAGAGACGGGCATCGACCCTGGCCAGGAATTGAAACCTGGCCCTGAAGGTGCAAGGTGACACTGCTAACCACTACACCCATCTGTGGCCAGGCAAAAAAATAAATAAAAATGTCTCTATTTGGATGGAAGAACTTTTTCATCCTTAAAAGATGGTAAAGGATGTAAAATTAAATAATCAGGAGGACATCGATTCAAGATGTCTTCCAAGGTGGGTAAAGTACCTACATGGATAAGGCTGAAGCCTTGTTCATCAAGTTATTATGCATAGGGTTTAAATATATGTTTACATCAACTTTCTGAAATTGTAGTGAGCAACCAAAAGTTGTAGCAGTATTCAGTAGCATGGTCAGAGTCCTAGAAAGGACAAGCCAAGAAAGTGAACAGGTTTTTTATTTACACTTTTGATGTCCTCCTCATAAGTCTCTCCGTCTTCAGGTTCTTCTTCAGGCTCCTCCACCAAAACATAACCATGAGCTACAGACAGAGCACAAGCCTTCGTATCTGACGCTGACCCACCACTCATCATTTCACTCGCATCTATTCGACACCCACAATGAACGATCCAGTCATCATGCCGTCCGCATTTGATCTTGGCGAGCACGTTTGGATCGACTTGGTCAGGTTCTTCAGGATATATTTCAGCTAGAGGATCATAGCGTGAATCCCCTTGTCTACGAGGTCTTTTAGCCTCTGGCAATCCTTCTTCCTCTCCACTTTCTGCAGCTGCAACATCTTCCATCTCCTGGTTCTGATCTTGAGATGGCATCGGACTCTCTAACAAATCCCGATATTCTTCAGAGACGTTGTGTTCTTTTTCTAGCTCGAGAGGATGGGTCAGCTCGTACAGGACCTGACTGACAGCTTCTTCATCCAGTCCCTGAGCCAGGAGAGCAGAGCGGGCCCACCTCACATGCTGCTCGTATCTGAGGACATAATAATGTGGTTTAATGCTTAACAGAGTGATGACGCACGTCCAAAAAAAAAGAAAAAAAAAAAGTCAGCGTTCATGTTACCAGCATTACGCAATACAAATATGATTTTCTGCTTCGATTTAACACAGATGTAACTTTTTTTTAGCATTGTGTTGACACAAATATCAGATCTCATGATCTTACCAGAATTAAATTCATGTGGCTTTTTTATCAACCCACGTCATCATTCAAACCAACAATAAAGGACAGCAATAGCAGTGACTATTTTTGAGGGAAGGGTGTGGAAATTGGTGGTTTAATTTATATTTAGGGAACTGAAACAAGCAAACCTAAGAAGAAATCTACCAGAAGTAAGTAGTGTAGTGAAATAATTAGCTGAGGAATCAAAGGAAAAAAAATTGTGAAAAGAACAAAAAGAACTCAAGTTCTACCCTTGTTTGAGTTGTAAATGTTATTTGTAAATGTTCAACTTTAAAGATTTAAAATTCACTTTATAGTCTTTTATTGGCATTCAGATGGATTTGCCAATGTGTGTACGAACAAATCATGGTGGTCGGGGTTAAACATTTCTTTTTTTTTTGTTCTTAGAAGACAATAAGACGATTCCCCTCTTCTGACGTGTTGTTCAACTCTGCTGTTCTCTATCGACACCAAACTGGCACGTTTTAAGGAGGAATAAATTAAGTAGAAGTATAAAAATGTGTTATTTGAGGGGTTTTTTTTCAGATGGAGCATTAACAGACACATATTTGGAGACATGTCAACTTGTTAAAGATATATTTCTATATCAATCCACAGCGTAACTGTATGATGATTGCTGCAGATATATGAGAGCAAGTCCAAAATAATCCATACTCTGGTTGTATTAAAACCTCTGTTGGCTGCACTCTCTCATTAACACTTTCTGTTCAAGGCTACTGTTTCCCTAGACACTGCTCTGGATGAATGATGTGCTACATTCACTTCTAACCATGGTGATGAGCAAAAGTGATGAGCCTCATATGTGATTTGCTCGAAAGCAGAGTAGCGTGCAGTGATTCATTTTTTGTGGTCTAAGGGGGGACCTGGTGCCGAAACAACTCACGGGAATGCATAAACAGAAGCATTTGGATATCTGCAAACACAGATACTCTAAGGAAGGTGAAAGTTTCTTAAAGAGAATCATTACGAGACAAGGATTCATGACTACGAGCCTGAAAGTAAACGGAAACATCCTCAATCACGATCAAGAAAAAAAATCCCAAAGTCAACCATCAGCTGAAAAGTTAACGCTTACAGTTTTCTGGGATTCTTAAGGGCAAGTACTAGAACACTATGAGAAAAAAGGTTCATCACTCAACAATGCTTGTTACAGTGAGATGCTTATTTAAGAGCTGAAGCCTAAACTTTGGATTAAACAAAAAGGACCTCGCATGAAAATTCACGTCTGCGCACTTCTGCCGGTACTCCGCATAAACTATGTTTTGAGGTGTTAAAGCATCCTCCCTGTAGTCCTGATAATGCTCCATCTGGCGTCCAGCAGAACGCAGCCCTACAATGACGAAGATTCAGTTCGGATTAACAAAACATGTTTTTAATGAGGGAATACAAATGCTTGTTGACAGATGGACAAAGTGTATTGAGCAGCAAGAGATTATGTCGAAAAATTATGTATTTATCTTTTCCAAAAGTCCATTAAAATAAAACGTACAGCTAGACTGGAAAAAAATTTTTATTTACCATTGTGCATTATTATTATTATTATTATTATTATTATATATCATAGCATATTTTTAGTGATTTTTAATATGTTAAGCGAGTTTATTTAGTCAAAATGTGGAGTAGAAGGGACAATACGAGCAGTTTTGTGCCAGATTTCGTAACCGCAGCCAGTGCTTTTTTTGGACCTGCGCTTTTGCCCTTCAAGTGGTCATGGCTATACGTGTCACAGAGCCAATCAACGCGATAGCTTATCGTAAATACACAGTGTGCAGAAGACACAGAAACGATCTTAAAGCATCTACAAAGCGAGCTAAACCTCACGAAACACAAACAAACGCACAACACAGCATGGCTTACTTCAAAAAAAAGGTATGTAACTTTTGACAACTGAACCTTCAAAGGTTGTGGGAAGATTAAAACCAGTTTGTCTCATATGTTCTGAAACTGTGGTGCTAATTAAAGCAATGAAGTGAAGCGCCACTATGAGATAAAACACGGGTCGTTAGAGCAAACAAATCCGCAGCAATCCGAGGTATGGGTGAGTAAAATACTTGAACTGACAGTGTCCAAATCAAAATGTTGAGTAAAAGTGATGTTATGAACAATGCGCCAGATTTAGTAATCTACTTTAAACACTAAGTGTATTTGGCTGACTACAAAATAAGTACAAAGATACTCAAGCTTACAAAATTTCTTTATATTAATAAGTTAGGCAGAGACAGAAAGACAGGAGGACGTGTACATGGGCTTCAACCTGAAATAAAAATATCACTGATTACATTAAAGCTGATCAGCTTATTTTTAGCTTTAACCTTTTACCTATTTCTACAAACTTTTTACCTATCAACAACAGGTAATAACGCTAGTAAACACTAAATGTTTGGCTGGGCAAAAAATTAAAATGATCAGAAATGTTTTGTTTTTTTGGAACTGTATCCATATGCGGCAATCATGATATAAAATTGACCGAAGGATATGGCATAACAACCTGTGTACCATTAAAATTATTGAGAGGTATGACATTCATTCAAGAATAAACAAATTAGACATACAATAATGCAATAGCAATTTTTTTAAATTACTTACTTAGCAAAGGGGATGACGGGTAAACATTTGTCACCTACATCTGGATAAAAGGACAAAAAGGAAAAACATTTTAAACCATTTACTCTTTATCATATGGTATTTTAATATTTGAGACTAGGCTCTGTATGAACAGGAAGCAGCATGTGAATAGTTTTCCAATAATACCCACATTCCCAGCGTTCAGAAATACTGTGCTGTGGTCGGCTTTTGGACAGAACTCCTTTACCAAAATAACCCTGAAAAGACACAAAGGTCCATGGTTGAAATGCACCGTTGTTAGTTTATGTTTTAAACGTAGCGTAGTTTATGTTACACTTTTTTTGCAAGTAAAAAAACATACATACAGTATATGTACTGTATATATTATACATAATTTAAAAAAATACATTTATGTGAAAAAAATCATCAACATCTAATGTTCAAACGCTCACATCAATTAACTTGCGCGTCAATAATGTATATCTTAAAACGGAGGCACTTTCGTGGACGTGTGCTACAGAAAATCTGTTATTTTTTATGATTTTTTTTTAATGCTGCAAAGATCAACAAATTGAAGATGACATATAAACATACCCAAAAATGTAAACTATATCGCCTGCTCAATGAGCACAATTCATGTGTGAAACTGATTCCCAGAACCACTCTTACCTAAGGGTGTCACGATCCTCCAAAACCTTGATTCGATTACATTTTCGATTCTAAAGTCACGGTTCGATTCGATTCTCGATTTAAAAAAGAAAAATTTAAAAGCACAAGGTATGCCATTTTAAGAATTTTATGCAATATAATTATATCTGACCTTTGTTCGCATTTTGAATTTCCCAGTCATCATTAATGTAATGCGCTGTGACAGTCATGAAGCTCTGTGTTGCTCTGGAGGTCCAGCAATCTGTAGTCAAGGCTACTAAATGTGGACTGCTAAGACCTTCAATAACTTTCTCCTTCACATTATTGTACATGGAGGGTATCACCGTAGTTGTGAGATGCGTCCTACTTGGGATTTCGTAGCGCGGTTCTAGCACGCTAATTAAATGCCTAAAACCGGAGTTTTCTACCACTGAATAAGGTCGCATGTCCGTGGCTATAAATACTCCTACCGCGCTTGTAATTGCCTTTGCACGTGTTGATTTACTTGGAAGTTTTATTCCAAATGAAGATGGGAGAGTAGTTTGTGTTACACTTGTCGGTTTAACAGACAAATCTATGTTTTTGTGGTGCCTGCGGAGATGCCCTGCCATGTTAGTCGTGCTGCCGGTGGAATAATGTGGTATACGTACATAGCAGAGCTTGCAAACTGTGTTTTTTTTTGTCAACAATACGAACGTTGTCAACATAACTCACTGGAAATCCAAAATACTTCCACACCGGCGACTTCAGTGAATGAAGAGGGGGTTCAAGTTTTGTTGACGGGTCTCCTGCGTCTGCAGTTGCCATACTATCTTTTGGCTTTTGTAGCTGTTAGGTTGACTCGCAGCACTTCAACAAGCGTGTTTTTTTTTTCGCTTGGCAAGTTTTCAAGTTTTTCGCTTGGCCAATTCCATTTTTTGATTCGATAATCGAGATTGAGCATGAATTTCAATCGATTTCGATCAGCTGATTTCATTTTACTGCCTTTGTTTTATTTTATAAACAACATCATCATCATCATCATACAAAGACAAAGATATTTTAATACGAACACTATAGATCCCTTATTAGAAACACCTATACACCTGCACATGGCTGCAGATATAAAATCATAAAATATTGCTTTCCTTTTAGTACTTGTAGGATTTAGAAACACTTAAAGGAACTCTTGCTCAGGGTTTTAAATAAAAACATTCAATGTTTGAATTAGATTTTGATTAAAATATTAAATAATGTTAACGTGCAATATAAATCATAATGATCTTTATTTTTTTTCTAAAAAAAATTGTTTAAGGGAGAAGGTGCTTACTCTAATTTTATTCATAAATAATCGAGTTACAGTACACAAGCTCTAGTACTAGTATATTTTTTCCATTAATTTATTTAGAACTGAGTAGGTTTGCAGTACTGCCCATGCAAGTTTTTCAGTGTGATCTTACAACCCTGGTGAGCACAAGGCAATCGTTTGAGCAGACAAAAATTTGCTTGCATGAGAGTGAATTTCAACATGCAAAAAATAGCCTGATATCCGCATGTGCAAAAAATCCCAAAATAAAACAATTGGATAACCTTAGGCATCATGGTGGATTAGTGGTTAGAACTGTCACCTTGCACCTCCAGGGTCAAGGGTTTGAATCCTGGTTCTGTGTGCATGGAGTTTGCATGTTCTCCCAGAGGCTGGTGGGTTTCCTCCCACAGTCCAAAAACATTTGTGTTAGGTTAATTGGCGTGCGCAAATTACCCGTAGTGTGTGAAAGAGCGTGTGAACCCTGATCTTTTTCTGTTTCTCAACGGTATAGTTTGTTAGCACCTCTGCTCATGAGTGTATCTTTCTGTCAGACTCCTCGTTTTGGCTGACTTAAGTGGGTTCCACTGTGGTCTTCTATGTTGTAGCGCACGTACCTCAAGGTCTGAGTCATAGCACATTCTGAGTTGATATTCTGCCCACCACCGTTATAAAATGTGCTTATTGGAGTTACTATAAACTTCCTGTTAGCTCAGGCCAGTCTGATTATTCTCCCATTATAGCTCGACTGTTTTAGCCTGCAAACCCTGTTCACACAGGATGTTTTTTTTTTTGCAACATTCTCTACAAAGCGTTGCATATGAAATTTACAGGAAAACAGCCTATTTGCCACAAACAACCAGGCCATGGTTATAGTCAGAGAACTCACACCCTCCCCCAATCTCCATGTTTTGTTTGATTTGATTATGTAAAGCTCTTAACCTGCATCTACATGATTTTATGCATTTTATGCATTTGTACTGCTGCAACATTATTGGCTGAAAATATATCTGCATAAACGAGCAGGTGTACAGCAGGTATGAGACTATAGGTTAAACATAAACCTTTAAATAATGTTGATATTTAAAAAAAAACGTGTAAAAAATTAAAACTAAACTAAAAATGAGGAAATAGTTTAAAATACATATGTATTTTAAAATATTTTGAGTGTGCTTTAAAAAATGTAACGAAAAATCCAAAGAACTAGAAACCCACAATATAAGAAAAGTATAATTTGACTTCATATATCATGACATCATATTAGCCATCTATTGTAGTGATTTTCTTTCTACTGTACATTCTAGAACAATGCTGGATTTTCTTTTAGAAAACTAAGAAATAACATGAAATTATGGAATTACAGTGAGGTCAATAAGTATTTGAGCACCCTGTGATTTTGCAAGTTCTCCTACTTAAAAATCAATTGTCAGCAGGTGCATTTCCACTGTGAGAAACAAAAAAAAAATCCAGAAATCACATACATATGTATGATTTTTTTAACAAGGTATTTGTGAATTACTGTTTCAAATAAGTATTTGATCACTTACTTATCAGCCAGATTTCCGACCCTCAAAAAACTGTTATTTTGCTTTTAAATAGTCCAGCTACACTCTGGTTCTAAATTAGTAGCCTGATAAAGCCTCATAAAGACACCTGTGCACCCCACAATCAGTCAAAGTCTAAGTGGATACATGGGGTATCAATGATGCTAAGAATAGTGAAGAATCAGCCCAAAACTACACGGGAGGAGCTGGTCAATGCCGTGAAGAGAGCTGAGACCATCGTTTCCAAGGCTACTATCAGTAATACACTAAGACGTCATGGTTTAAAATCTTGCATCGCACGGAAGGTACCCTGCCTAAGTTAGCCCATGTCCAGGCCCATCTTATGTTTGCCAGGGACCATCTGGATGATCCAGAGGAGTCATGGGAGAATGTCCTCTGGTCAGATGAGACCAAAGTAGAACTTTTTTGTCTTAACTCCATTCGCCGTGTTTGGAGGAAGAAGAATGATCCAATAATACATTCCAATAATACCATACCTACAGTGAAGCATGGGACTGGAAGCATCATGCTCTGGGGGTGTTTTTCTGCACAGGGGACAGGACGACTGCACTGTATTAAGGAGAGGATGAACGAGGCTATGTATTGTGACATATTGGGCAAAAATCCTCCTTTCCTCAGTCAGAGCATTAAAGATGGGTTGTGGCTGGGTCTTCCAACATGACAATTACCCAAAGCACACAGCCAGGAAAACCAAGTGGCTCCGTAAGAAGCATATGGACTATTTAAAAGCAAAATAACAGGTCTTTGAGAGTCAGAAATCTGGCTGATAAGTAAGTGATCAAATACTTATTTGACACAGTAATTCACAAATCAATTGTTAAAAAATCATACTATGTGATTTCTGGATTTTTCATTTTAGATTCTGTCTCTCGCAGTGGAAATGCACCCATTCTGAAAATTGTAGATCCCTCCATGATTTCTAAGTAATAAAACTTGCAAAATCACAGGGTGATCAAATACTTAATGACCTCACTGTAAGCAGTAACAACAACAGTCAGACACGAAGGTCAGCTGTTCTGAAATAGTTCTAGCAAGAACATTATTGCGTTAAGTGCATTTGCAAAAACCCATCAAACACCATGATAAAACTGGCTCTCATCAAGACCATCCCAGGAAAGCAAGACCAAAACTTCTGCTGCAAAGGAGAAGTTCATTTAGAGCCTCAAAAATCACTAATTAAACATAAACTCAGATTAGAGCCGTTATGAGGCTTTACAGAGCATAAGTAGCAGACACATCTAAATATCAACTGTTCAAAGGAGATTATTGCATATTTTGGAATAGGGCTGGACGATTTGGCCTAAAATCAAAATCTCGATTAATTGAACATTTTAACTCGATTACGATTAATGAACGATTATTATTTTTTATTTTTTTTGCCCTCATAACACGTGATTGTGCTTTAAGTGTTAAAACAAACTGGTGGTGTTACCTTTGGGCGTCGAAACTGTTTTTCTACAGTATCTACATCTGACTTCATTTTGTTCAGTGTCATCCTTACTGAAGCCAAAATGTGTCCAAATAACGGAGACTGCATTTTTCTTTGGTACAAGCTGCTCTTGTTGCTCAGTTGTCTCAGTGTTTAAGCTCTCCATGCTCGACATGTTGGCGAAATAACGTAATGAAGCGGGGTCACGTGACTCCACACGCGGTAATGTTTTTAAAGGGAAAGTAATCGAAATAATCGACCTGGAAATTTTTTTATCGATTATAGGTTCTAATTGTCGAGTTCGATTACTTTTCGACTAATCACCCAGCCCTATTTTGGAAGCCTTCAGCACTTTTTTTTATTATGTACTGTATAAAGAAATAAAAATCAGGAAAGACCATACAGAGTTAAACTTCTGACTGGTAGTGTACATTCATAAAATAAAATCAAAGCATATTATTATTGAACTCATACTATATGACGTCTGTTTGCTATGGTCTTGCCCACTTCTGCATGTCTGCAAAAGGTACGTTACCTAACAGATGCCAGTGCAAAAGCCAGGGACAAAACTAGTCCTGGAACCAGTTTCAGCAAAAAACACATCTGATAAAGTTGTCAACTTAAACACTTTGTCTCCTTAGTAACTGTTTCGAAGTAATTCTAAATCCCAAATCCCACTCATCCTATGATCAAACGCACTACTTGGTGCGTGAAACATAAGATTGCACACCCTACATAGTGCACTACCTTTCCATTTTACACTATGCAGAATTTAATTATGGAACAGCTGTTAATTAAAAAGCTTGAAACTTTAGTGTAATTAACACTACATGCACATCATTGTTTGAAGAATAAAGCACAGCATATTCCACTGCCTCGTCTTATTTTGGATGAGTCACATATTTTTGATAACAGATCAACCTTCTGCAAATGAATGTCCTAATTACCTGCGTAACCCACTTTAAAAAGCCTGTGTCTTTGTTGAATAAGTTAATAAGTCTACTACAATTATGAAAATAATCAGAGGAAGCTATCAAGTGCTAGGTCACTCTTATCTGTGTGACAAAGCATTAGGTAATCAGGTAATTATGTGGTAATGTTTGTATTTTTGGGAGCTGTGAACCACACCTCGTGCGTAATTATCAATGAAAATTTGCCTAATGCAAGTTAACAGTACCATCCACTGTTGTGACTGACGTCATGGCTTAAAATTAATAAAAGCGCATAATTTGCACAAACTCCATTTTTTAACAGTTTCCTTTTGGTATGATTGGTTAATTTGTGCAAATAGCGTTCCATATATTTTTCTAATTTTTAATCTACTTGGTTTTTTTGCCTTTGCTAGTACAATCAGAATGCTACAAATACATTTCTCATAACCAGTAACCCAAATAATACATTACTTCCCCCCCCCTTATTATTTATTTTATAATTTATTTATTTATAGCTGATTTTATTAAAAAAAAAAATTGGACTTTTTTGTTTGTTTATCGTTTTATTTGGATTTTATTTTATTTTTTTATTATTGTCTGTTATTATTTCTGCAGCCATTTGTAGGATTTTACAGCACTTTGTAACAACTTTGTTGAGTTTAACATGTAAAAAATGAATGTGACTTTTTCTAAATCTGTGAATGTAACTTTTTTAAGTCTGGTTTTCTGTGGCTTGCCCTCAAAATAAAGCCGGAGATCCTGTGTCGAAACTGTCGCGTCTGATTGCAAGACAGAAGTAAATGGTAGTGAGTCTCAGGGTGGGATTTACACAGGAGTCAGCTTGACCGAATACATGCAATAATGAAGATTATATGAAATTTCCTTGGCTTTGGTAAACAAATTACCTATTGACGTAAAAATTTATCAGAAAAATTTTTCAACTAATGCTTTTTTGTTGTTGTTTGCTTTGTTTCAAGATATAATTATGTGGAGTAGAGACAATAGGATTGTAATAAAAGTACACTTTTTAAAAAAAAAAAAAAAAACAGCATATTGACTAAAGTCATCAGTTTCTTTGGGCTACTGGTGTCTCGAATGGGTCATGATAAAGGAAAACAACAAAAAAATCGTTTGGGATTAAAATTAAAAGAGTGCAATAATTCTGCAAAGGTGAATATATTTCCTTCCTAGTTTGATAAGGCAGAACATCTTGATCTAATCTACCTTAGTGTGCCTCTCTCTAATGCACTGGCAACGCACGTGAATGTGTTTACTGTGCACGTGCTCGTCTCCCTTCTAAAAGCAGATATCTTTGATTAGTTTCTCTGGTTATTTAAAAAAAAAAAAAACCTTACCTTTTCATAAAGAGCCTGAATATGCTCGCTTTCTCTGACTATGACATGCTGCTGTACGAGTTCAGCTTTGTATATTTTTATCTGCTGTTCTGGTGTAGAGTCTTTGCAAAACAGAACAGGAAGTGGGGCTTCAAAAGATTCATAAACCTTTGGCCTGCGTTTCGGAGCGTGAAATATCGCTTCCATTAGTCAAGTTACAGTTCAACTGACTAAGGCATAAACATAAAATATAACTGTTATGGTAGAAACACTGAGCATGCTGTTTTGATTCACAAAGCAACCTGAGTACAGCACGCTCTCATCCAACTAGAAAGCCTTATTTCTAGGGGCAAGATTTGCTAGTTATACTGTCCAATCAGCGTTCACCTTGTGAGTATATTAGCCAATCATAGCTCAGCGTTAGGCGATCTCATAAAAGAAGGCGGTGCATGCGCGCTTCCTAGGACCTAGCCAGAAGAAGGAGTTAGCAAAGTACATTTGATATTAAATACACCCTTTAAAATATTTTAAAACAAGTTTCTTTTTTTTTTTTTTACAAAGTAAAAACTATTTCTTCCTGTATTAATAAATATCTGAATAAATATACTGCCAGAAATCTGGCAGTAGTTATTTCCTGTGTTGCAGTGAAAATAGTCCGAGCCCGTAAATGTTTCATTTATTTAGTTCCGGTGCATTTAATAATGAAGTTTCTAGCTACAAGAAAAGCACCAGAGTATAAACGTTTTATAATCCATAAAAATATGTAAAATTAGAATTCTGAATTGTTTTTTGTTATCTTTACATTTTAAATTAATATAATTTCAGAAAAGCTTATTGAAGTGTTATCATGTCCTAACATGAATGGTTTTAGTGTGAAGTGTTTTGTCCCAAAGATATAAAATATATTATTATTAATATTAAGAAAGGCATTTTAAGAAATATATTTGTTATAATTTTAAATAAATAATTTATTTAAACAATTGTGGTTGGTATTCTGTAAAATAAACATTGATGATATAATTTCCATCCATCTATCTAGGAACCTCTGTACTCCAACTAGGGACCATGGAGGCCGAGGGTGGTCATTGTATTTATTCCCATTTTTACGACCGTAAAAGGAATTCCGGTCAACATTCACATGGGCCTTCACACACTACGGGCTAGTTGGGAATGCCAGTTAGTTTAATCTGCATGTCTTTGGACTGGGAAGAAACTGGACTACCTGGAGGAAACCCACCAACCATGAAGAGAACATGCAAATTCCTTGCACATAGACCCCGAGGCAGGAATCAAACCCGGACCGTGGAGGTACAAGTTGACAGTGCTAACCACTAAGCCACTATCCAGCAATATTATGATAATCCAAGGAATAATAGGGTTAGAAACAATCCTTGCAATGTTAATGTATAAAAAGGAACTTTATATTGCTTTCATGTTCGCATACAGTGTATAGTCTAGAGAAAAGCTGAAAAATCTGCCAGTAGGGGGTATTGTATACCAATCTGTTGTCTTAAGGGATTTGTCAGATACTGTGGGCATCATGTTGGGCATTCATTTGTTGGAATTTATTTGAAAAATATATGAAATATATGTAGAAAGATTGCTAATAATATTAATCTATTACCAGAATTGACAAGTATATTTAGTTTATATGAAGAGTTAATTTAAGTGCTTCTTTAATATGTAGTGTTTACAAGACACAAAAAAAACAGAAATGCATGTACAGTAAAAAACAAAAAACAAACAACAAAAAAAGAATGAAATTTTAAATAAAAACATTATTATGCACACAGACAGACTACAGAATGTAGACAATCTGTGACTCTACTAGTATAATCACTGAAATAAGTGGAAACATAGTTAAAGCTAAAAAAGGAAAATGTTTAAGTAAGTGTGTGCATTTCTGAAAAAAGTGAAAAGAAGACAAATTTTGGTAAAGCAAGGCATCATCGTAGGTTACAAATAATTTATTATAAACACAAAGACCAGGCCTTTTTACTATGACTTTGACATAATCAGCAATTCACATTCTGTGCTCATCCTATGCATATGTTAAAGGATGCATTCAGTCAGGAATACAGGGATACGAGCAATGAAAAATCCTTAAGCATTTCTGATGATCAGGTCTAAAGACTGAGTAATCAGCATTTGTTTAAACAGCATCTCTTTTTTCCATTGTGGTTATCTTTAGAAGCATGAGCCTTTCAGTGTGAAACCACTGTGTGGTTACATGCAATCAGTTGTGGAAAGAATAAGTGCAGAAGTACATACTTCTAGATCCTAGATGATGTAGTGAGTTTACACATTAGAATTTTCTAAAGTGCATTTCAATTTCTGGAACACTCTTCAGACTTTCGGTAAGTTCAGAACACAAAAGTCAGTCATCTAAGTACAGTAACTTTTTTTCCCCTCATGGCTAAAAAAAAAAAAAAAATTGAAAACCTGTGCAGAATTTTGTTTTATAGAAAGGATTGTCTTAATTGTTTTTAAAAATTAACATTTTTATCTATCTATCTATCTATCTATCTATCTATCTATCTATCTATCTATCTATCTATCTTATATAACAAATATTGTTAATTTATAAATATGAACATATGTAACTATATATAATACTGATAGAGACGGATCATAGAATAGAATAGATCATAGAATGTTTATATATATATATATATATATATATATATATATATATACTGTATATATGTGTATATATATATATATATATATATATATATATATATATATATATATATATATATATATACATACACATATATACAGTATATATATATATATATATATAAACATAAACATCTTTTTTAAATAATACATTTTTTCTATCTCTCTTTTTATTATTTATTTGATATATTTATCTCTTTTTTATTTATTTGATAATACTTTTGATAAGAAGATTTCCGTTGTTTCAGTTAAAACTCAACAAACAAAATATCTCAAAAGGTGTAAACTTATGGAGAAAGGACATGAGTCACAAAACCTGAGATAACCAGTACACCATTCTCACGCAAGCACCTAAAAAAAAAATCAAGATTATTCATTCATTTTGAAACTTTTATTAAGTGTTGCTTTGTGTTATGTTATATGTAAAAGACGGATCTATGAAGCACTTGATTGAAAAATAAAATAAAATATACAATCTTTTACTGAGTTATATGTTACATAAAAAAAATATTAATAAAGAAAGTTAAATTTTAGTGTCAATTTTTTTATTAAAAGTAATTCCCTCATGCATTTAATGTATTACTATTATTTAAAGTATTTAATGCATTACTTCAGATTAATTTAATTATTACAATGTAAAAAAATATTTTATTTTATAATTTACTTTGTAATGTAATTCTTTTACAATTCTTTTAAATTTCATTTCATTTAATACATTTCTCCAAAAACAATTCTGGAATGAGTAAATATATTTTACTGGACAATTAAAATGAATTAAAATCATATTATTCTAATTAAATGCTATTAATGCCATTATGATTTATTGCAATAATAACTTCACCCCTACGCATTCAGCTGCCTTTTTTGTAATAGTAGTATATTACAACTTTGTTGTCACAAACATCACACACGAGCCCATTCATATTCCTAAGCAGTATCTGGAGCGCTGATGAAAGCTGCTGTTTTTCAGACGCCATAAACAGCACAAGAGTATTGTTTCCTAAACCAAACGCCATCTTTGGCCTTGTTCCTTTACGGACTTTTAAAGCAGGGAAATGTATTTTTCGAAGGGATTTGGCAGCATCCCTAAAGGATCTTGGCAGGAGTCGGTCATTGGAGACTCGGTAGTAACAAAGTAAGGATATGCTGACACAACGCGAAAAAGCACATTTAATCTTCATCATCAAAACAGGCGTCAGGGCTCGTTCCAGAATATTCTGCAGCTCTGTGTGTTTGCTGCGTGCTCCCACTCAGGCCTTTGGAGAATAGGCTGGACCCCTTCTCACTCAACAAGTTTATGAGATTATGAAATAACCTCATCGTTATACAAGTTCTAATTTGTTACAGACATTTCTTATTTGTTTTACAGTTCTATTGTTTTTTTGTTGGATCTGACATTTGGCAGATGCTTTCATCCAAAGTGATATCAAGGAAGAATTTAGGAAAAGAGCTGAGCTGTAGAGGATTAACTGTCTTCTTCTAAATCCCAACAGTGGCTCTTTGGAACTTGATCACTAGTACTTCCTTTGGAAAAAAAAAATTATATATATATATATATATATATATATATATATATATATATATATATATACACACAGTTTATATATATAATTTTTTTGTCCAAAGGAAGTACTAGTGATCAAGTTGCAAAGAGCCACTGTAAATATATATATATATATATATATATATATATATATATATATATATATATATATATATATATTATATAATCCAAGCTTGTAAGGCATCTTTAACTTCAAATTAGGGGGGCAGGACTTTAACCGAAGTCTCTGCATAAACATAATCAGTAATAAGTTTAGTGTTACTGTTTAAATCAACTGTATTTACGAACTAGTAGATAACCTAAAATATAAAACATAACCTAAGCCGTGGCCTTTGCAGTGGACACAGGCTCCTCTAAACTGAGCGGTTAAAGACTAGTTAAAAATCAGTCTTTGGTGTCCAGTTTCTGTCAAGCTGTACCTCCTGCAGCCTCACATTCCTGCTCTTGGCTGGCTGTAGCACAACCCGACGTGGTCTTCTGCTGTCGTAGCACATCCACCCCAGGGTGTGTGTGTGTATGTATTCTCTAATTTCTTTGTATTCACATTGTTGTAAAAAGTAGTTATTTACCATACCCTTCCTGTCAGCTTAAAGCAGGCTAACCATTTTACATCTGGAAGTTTTTTTTTTGCTTAGTTTTCTCGCAATATTGCATGTAAACTCCAGAGACTGTTGTGTGTAAAAATCCCAGGAGATCTGCAGTTCGTGAAATACTCATTGCCACAGCCAAAGTAAAAAAACAAACAAAACTAAGATCACACTTTTCCACCATTTTGAGGTTTAATTTAAACATTAAGTGAAGTTCTTGATCTATACAGTATCTGCATGACTGGCTCATTGGATATCTGTATAAACAAGGAGGTTTACAGGTGTTCTTGAAAAAGTGTTCGCTGAGTGCTGTTGTGCTGCATATCAGTTCCACAAACATGTTATTTTGGTCCACCAAGAGATATTAATCTGCAACTGGTTGAGCTGGTGACTGGCGGTAAGTGTAAAGTATGTAATGGGTAAATTCTTTTTTAAATACCTGGGAAATGGCTTTGCGTGTAACTATGATATAAAAAAAAAAAAGGTAAGGAGAATAAACTATGAAGATGTTGGACAGTCCTGAGAAACTTCAAATTTACTTTATATTTCCGGTAACTTTACTATATTAGCTAACTTCCGTGTTAGCTAACACAGAGTATAATGAAAACTAGTGAGTTAAGGTATAAAATCCCTTGTTTCACACATCAAGTAGTACCTTTAATCAGGGTTTAGAGAGGGATTCAGGATTCAGCCTTGTGTTAGATGCTAGTTAGCTTTGTAGCTCGCGTTAATCATAAACAAAATAACCCGACGGCTCAGAGGCATTTTGGACCAACTTAGAAGCAATTACTAAGGAGACAAAGTGTTGTTTAAGATGACGTAACATTATCAGATGCGTTTTATTTTGCTGAAAGTGCTTCCGGTTTTGAACATGGGTTTTGGCAGGCAACTGCTCTCCCCTCGTTCCAGTACTGTGGACTGTATAAACCTAATGCTGGCGAGCGACTCTTAGTTGAATTAACAATTGTTAGAACACCTGTCATGCCGCAGTGTCGCAGTGCTGCTATGCTCTATTATCACCACTCGTCAAATGTCTCTCATCCAATCAGGTTACTCAGTCGGCACTAACTGTTGTATAATCTGCTTTATGAAGCTTTCCGTTGCTACTGTCCTTTGAGGAATGCAGTTTGCTTAGAGCTTAACATACAGAGTCAAACTATAGATTCGAACAGCCTTTTCTAACATTTGCAAACAATCCATTACTTGTTACTCCAATATTACCCAACACCTCCACGGAGTTTAGAAATCAGTGAAAAGAAATTATGTTAAAAAATAATAATAATAAAATCTGTTTTCAGGCTGTCAGCTGTAATTCTATGAGTACAAGTGGCAGATGTGAGTGAAGCTGCTGTGGGGAGCGGCGGAGGTCAGATTTTGCAATCACTAAAGGGTGTGTTCGCAGAGACACACAATAAACGGCTGACGTAATGCCTGGGAAATGGCTTTGCGTGTAACTGAGACAGCCAGTCCAACAATCAGAAGTAAGGCATTTAAAAAAAATGCAAAATGAGAAGTTGGACTTAGTACAACATGCTACATCTTGCACATGCGTCAAGCAGGGTCAGAGCTAAGGCAGATATTATTTGAAAATATTTATTTACAATTTCAAGCATTTCATCAACCATTCAATGCAAAACAGCCATGACAGGGCCTGCACCGAGGCTGGCATTAAAAATCTGTTTATTGTATTTACAAAAGGCATTATAGATCAAAAAATTAAAGCTTTCACAAGTATAATTCCCCAGTGAGAACATTGTACAAAAACGTTCACAGATAATATTTCTCTTAGCTGTTCGTGTCAGCAAAGAATTTTAAATGTTATATCATTTAGGTTTATTCTGGCTTTAACACACATCACATTTTTATTGCTAACTCTTCAAACTCTCCAGCTCGCTTTGCAAATAATATAAATGAAGGCGCACACTCTTTGGCAAAAAAAACAAAAAACAAAAAACTATTCTGATCCAGGTTTAAAGGCAGTTTTTTTTTCTCCAAATACTTCTGTGCATATTTAACCCAATAAAACTAGAACTTATTTGCTTTTCCATTATGGCACAATTTCACTCACTGAAAAAGTGACCTTCACTGTCTACCATGCTGATACTGCTAACACATATTTCTCCATCTTCCTCAACTGTTCACAGATTGGGTGAAATAATCAAGCAGTAAACCAAAGCATAATGACAAATGTTCAGCTAATACACTAATACAGGTCCTTCATGATCTCCTGCAGCAGTGGATGTAAACACATGTTGAGATCAGAATCTTTGAGCAACTGAATAAACTGAACGTGGTCGGATACGATCTGCCTCAGGTCAGTCATCTTCTGGAGGACTTTGGCGAAGAGATGGAGGGAGTCCGGGTGGTTCATTTTAAGATGGAGCTCCATTGAGTGAAGAACGTTCTCCTGTAGATCCTCAATGGGCTTCACATTCAGCAGGCCTGGACGATCTGGAAGAGTTAACACAGAGTAATCAGGTTACATGACTGTTTAATATTTTTACACAATTGTTCAGAATATCTAAACTTTCCTACTTTAAACAAGTTATTCTGTATATTAGTAAGTTTTTTTTTTGTTGTTGTTTGTTTTGTGAGGTCAGTGAGGTTAAATTTTCTCGTGTGAACCTAAAATAATCAAAGTTCAAGGGTAACAGGTTATTAAATTGCCACAAAGCAGTGACCAATAAATCTGTGCGATAACTCTGTAAGACATCTTGTTAACGCAGAGATGAGAAGCAACAATAATGATTAACAATATGCAGAATCAGCCAAATAGAAATCTGCATATTCTGGTTCAATACGAGGTCAAATAAAATGGCAACCCATATAAACTTTTGTCACCTGGACTGGTATGAGCTGTATGTTTTGAGTCATACTGTACATGTGTGGGAGTTGAGAAGAGAAACTGTTTGAGGTGAAATGATGGGTATGTACTGTAAATGTTTCTTACCCAAATAATAGTGAAGGATTATGAGTGACTACACACGAAAAAGAGAACAGGTTTTGAAATAGGTAGCTCGGTGTGCTTGGTTTATTTTAGAAATTTTTTGCCCTGACAGACTTCAACAGGATAACAGGGTACTTGTTGGCACAATAAAGAAAAAGGTACGTTCAAGTCAAAGTGGGATTCTGACTGTGCAGAATAACAGAACACAGTTGTGAGAGTAAAAACTACCCTAATTTTTCTATATAATCCCCCGCTACACTAATGCACTTATTACTAATCGCAGCATTTCACTACTGCTTTTATACCATTAAGGTAAAACAGTTTTCAGTACGACGGAGCCAGGATCCTGATTTATGCCTGAAACGCTGGTCTGCCAGGAACTCCTTTAATGGCCCAAACATGTGGAGACGCGAGGTCAAGAGTGTATGAGAGGATGTGGCAATAACTCTCAGCTGAGTTCCTATAATGTGCAAATGTATTGTATGTACAGTTCCCACAGTCAGATGTGTCTCTTCAACAACCTGGTAATAATTTATACATCGGGTTTTCAAGAGTCATGCATTCCAATCACTAATGGATAAGTGCAATGGGCTCAGGAGCAACCTTGGCCGGGATCGTCATTTAAAATGTTCGCCCCTTTCAAATATTTTATTGCGGCTAAGAGTCCGATCAAATCCCAGTTTTACTTGAACATCCCTCATATAAGCATTCTTCACCAGAAAAGAGGTTTAAATAAAATATAAATATAAAAATATTAAGATGTTTGAATGAGGCTCCCATGACGAAGCACATCAAATTTATCATCCAGTGTTCATTAATACCTTCATCGAAAAATATCAGGTAATCTGTAAGAGTAAAACAAGTTGATTAAATTTTCGGGATCTCATTTTACTAGGCCAAATGCTGTTTAATGACAAGTAAATGTGTTACTGCAGTAGACAGGCTAAGCTTCAATCAGCTGTTTAAAGACGGAATTAATTGCACTGTCATCGTTTGCTCGTCATTCTTGTGATTTCAGGCTCAGCGCTAGTCACACGGCTTGAGTAAGATATAATCAGCAGCATGACAGTTATTTACAAACCAAACTGTCATACGTCTCCATTTCTTGTTACCATGTGACATTAAGCAAGTACATGTATTAAGTAATTCCTCATGAATCATGTGTTTACTGAGGTTTTACTTGTTGTTTATTTAACCCAGGTGAAGAAAGTGAATCTTTTTATCAGTTCTTGTTTTGCTGCTGGATAATTCAATCTGTTTTTACTATTAAATCAGCAAACACCCAAAAGATGTCCCTGAGACCTCTTCATTTACATAATGCAACGCCACGGTAAACCTCGCCTTGGATTTGAATAGGTTTGCTTCCTGCTCTTGTGCCTTACCTCCACTGAGAATAATGACGGCCAAGAAGAGAGCCATGTCGCTGTCGTCGAGCTCCAGCATGTTAAACTTGACAGAAAACTCAAACTTGGGCTCCATCATCTCACTGAACGGCTTGCGCAGGCTCTTGAGGAACTCGCGCGTCATGAAGATCTGTCCATACGAGATCAGCGTGCCATCCTTGTTCATGAGGGGTGCCATCATGATGATGATGACCTCGATGACGGCATACTTGAGCAGTGTCACCTGGTCGTTGAGGTCGAGGTTCAGGAAGCCCGGGATACTCTTGGCAAACTCGGTGACCTCGCTGACCGACTCTGCCGAGCGTGATTGGCAGCTGTGGAAGAACCGCAGCTCCACCTCACGCTGCAGGTCTGACTGAACTGAACTCATGTTCAGACGCCTGTGATGGTCCTGCCGTGGGATCTGACGACAGTTGATGAACTGCTCGCCCTCTAGCAGAGACTTCATATCATGGATAACGAATGGCTGCGGGGAAGAAGAAACAGCTTTAAGCTTATGAGCTTATGAGCATAAAATTTCACTTGTGTGATGAGGTATTATGTCAATAACACAAGAGCTGTGAGCTAAAAGAAACTACGTTTCAGTATTTAATAGGTTTCAGAAATAATCGCAATATTGGTTTTAGGGATTATGTGGATAACACAAAAACATTTAGCATTTAGGATTTATTAAATTTTAAATTTAGTATTATCTGTAAATCGACATATGCTAAACGTCAAAACGTTGTGTAAAATTGGTATTAAGAGTTCATAAAAATAAAAAATCTCACAAAATACTGTATAATGCTAAATAGCTGATCATGTCTGATGTGTGTGTGTGTGTGTGTGTGTATAAATATATATATATATAAAACAGAAATCACAAATAACTTTGAGATTAAATGTTATAATACAAGGGTAATGGGATTCCAAAGCAAAAAAACTAAAAAAAAAAAAAAAAAAATGCAGATAAAAAAACAAAATAATGCTTTTAATAACAGAAGAGTGTCAACTCGTTTAAGGAGTTTTGTGGGATTAAGCTTAAAACTGTTTTGTTCTATTGGCTTATCATTTTGCTAATCACCATTAGAAATAAACATTTGAAATAAAATTATCTGCAATATCTATGATCTGTGTTAAAATTTTCTATTTTTTAAAAATATAGTTGTTTCAAAATATAGAAATAATGTATATTCATGTAAGATTTCCAAAGAGGACCTATTCACCTTTAAGTTATTTTTAGACATTCAGATGAGTCTTTAATGTGCAGGTACAAAAAACAAAAAAAAATGTTTTTTTGCCATTGGCTAAGGTTTAAAAAACTAATCAGATGTTCCCCTTACGTGACCCCATATAAGAAGATAACCTCCCCCTCCTGTTGATCATCTCTGATGCTCTCTGACGAGTCATGTCTTGGCTGTATCTCATTTACATAGATACTGAAATGACACATTTTAAGGAGGAGTGAACTAAATGTAGTTTGCGATATGAAAAAAAAAACATAATTTGAGGGGAATATTAGTTGGAACATTAACACACACTTAGGGGACCACTGAGACATGTGTTGTTAAAGAAAAAGTAAAATATTGGACCTTTAAATGCAACGCTAATTTACTCAGGTGCCAAATCCATCCAACCATATTTACTACAACTAGTAAAATATATAACTAGTATTGACAGGAGACAGGAAGGACATCCGTGCATGCTTCAAATACACTGTGAATTTGACATAAAACATTAATTCACATACTTTAATTTATCTTAAGGGAATCTTTTTTCTGTTCACTCTTTCCCTTTAGAGAGCTAGAACGCTACGCTGACAATAAATCAGTGTTTCCTTCCAAACATGGCCATCTTTATTTATGCCATTAAACTAAAACCCTTGCAGTATAAATAAAAATTTAGCAGCTGATCAGTCTGTAAAAGTCAACTATCAAGCTTTCAAAATCCACCAAACAGATTTATAGAGACAAATCTATAGTGATGAATTTCACATTACGTTGGAACGGAATGCGTATGTAGAGTCTTGTCAAAGCCGAGAGTAATACACCAGAGACGCGAGAGAGTCGTATCACTACTTTTATGTTTTAACTCTTGCCTAAGAGATCTACAGTAACTTCACTTCAAGACAAGCAGCATTCTACTGTCCTTTTGTCCTCTCTGTGCTGTCGCATGCTAAATTAGGCGAGGTTTCTAACCTGAACTAGAGCAGACGATCGCATTCAAGGTAGGGATTAGTTGTTGAAATGGTGTCTGGGATTCTAGACAAATCATCCCTGAGGTGTTTACTCTCGTATAAGCAGAGAAAAAAAAGCATCTGATTGTCTGAAATCCCAAGGTGACATATTTCTCCTTAAGTTAATCACCTCTGGGTTGAGCATGCTGTGTGAGCTCTTGCAGGAGTGGACATGTTTGTATATTTTATATAACGGCAGTAAAAGTGAATTAGAAATTGTCCTAAAATGGTTTACGGGCGTATGTTAGGGCCTGCTAAAGTACGAACAGTTTTTTTACCGGGGGGGAGCTCATGACCCAGCCAAGAGGTAAGAACATGTTTTAGTCTTACAAACAAGAGCGGTACAGGTTTGCAGCTTTACTATTTTGTGGCCTTCATAAATATTTCCGCATTCTCGACACAACTGTGTTCAGTATCGTTCGGCTCACATCGTAGTCCATTCCAGTCTAAACAAGTGTCTGACAACCTTGCTGATATCTCCTGGTACTGATAACTCCTGCTTGTATTAAAAAAATTTTTTTTTACACCATATGCTTAAATTAACATAATAAAAACACTAGTAAGAATGTATTCTATACATTTGGATTTATTTGGAAGTGTTCTATCGATTTTTTTAGAGCATCACTATTTGCTTCTCATTAAAAGTGTCATGCAATTTGTCTCAGTTAAATTATTACATATGTAGGATTTGCATTGAAAGCTATGTATTATGTTATTACAAAAATTTTGCTCTATGGTTTTAATGCTTGGTTAGCCTCATTTAAAAGTCTCTGTATTGACTTTTACAGACTTGTGCATGTTTTTGAATAAAAAGTACAATTCAAAATCATGAAAATACATGTACATATACATAGACACGCACGTCTTATTTTATATTTTTCATACCAACAACACCTTCATGTTTTACTATGCATTTTAACGGGCATCCACTTTGGACTTATTGTATGCTGCTTGTTACTGCATGTACTGCATGTACTATGGTACCCAGTGTAAGGATCTGTCCAATGACGGAAACATCAAAGCAGTTTTCAAAGTCGTTCTGGAAAAGAGAGCGTCTGCCAAATGTCTGAATGTAAATGTAAATGTAAATGTAATGTCTGATTGCTCTCTTCAGTGATGTCTGAACGCACTCCATTGTATTCTCTCTATTTACTGTTATTGTTGCCAGATTTATTGTTGAAGTCTGTGGGAAACAGTCTGTACAAATCACACTGTAGTTCATTTTGAGTTCAGAGCCCATCAACCTAATATATATATATATATATATATATATATATATATATATATATATATATATATAAAAACAGGCGTTTAAAATTATAGTGTGCTGCTGTCTTCTAAAATTATAAGGTACCCAGCCAGCAAACTCAGGAAGCCTTGTCATTTGGTCGCCAGCAAGCGTGTTAACGCAGGAGTTCAATTTGAGCTTCAGATTACAGATATACAGGTATATCAAGGCTGTTTTTTTTTTTTTTTTTAAACAAATCATAACTGAATATCAGCCCAGGACATTATGGATGTTTTCAAAGGTTAAGCCAGCATGTATTGAAAACCTGATTGTCTTCCTTAAAGTTAATAAAAACATGCTGTTCTAGACTGGCTTTCATGATAAGTTCAGGACATAACTATTAACATCACATCCATGTTATGTGAAACCTGAAACTGGAATTTAACTCATTATCACTTCTGTAACTGGTCTAAGTGACTATACTGCCTTGAGGTTTCTTTATTTAGTTTTGCTTTGGTTTAAAATGTACTGTCACAATTGAATTGGTCATACAAACTGACTTAATAGATAAAACCATGTTGGCAGTTTGACAGCAAATGCAATTTTTGATAAAGTGTATATAAAAAGCAAACTCACAGCGTTGTCATTGGTTTTCCCTGAGAGGATGGCCCTGGCCTTGGCTTTGGTCAAGGGGAAGTTCTTCAGATAGCTCTCGTAAAGATGCTTGGCCAGGGTCCTTAAGTCAGCCGCCTCCGGGTGCATGTGCTCCAGATCGGAGGAAACCTCAGCCAAGAGCTTCTCCTTCTCTGCCTGGGGCATGCGGCCAAAGCGAATGGCTGGGAAAAATACATACAGGCCAAAAATGTTCAAATAAACTTCCCTGAAATCCCAAATCCAACATGGTCAACTTACGACACGGTCACTCCAGGGATCAGTGGGTGGGATGCATTAAAAAATAATAATAATAACAAAAAAATTTGGGAGTTAGTTTTTTGGTGCGTGGGCATGTTGGGGAATGTCAGCGTGACCTGTTTGAGGAGTATGTTTTCTGCATCCACTTAAATTCCTTTTAAAATTCCAGGGTTTACAGTGGTGGATTTCTCTTGGAAATGGCTTTGGGTCACGCTGAAACTATTATAAAGGATCAGATACATAAAATAAAATTTTATGCCTTTTATTGGTTAAACTAAAAAAAATAAAAATTTTTTAATGCTGATATGATTCTCATTAATGATGACATGGAGAGGAGAGCCTAGTATCACCTGATGACTCAGTATCAGGTGTCTTGACTTTATACGGCCTCTAATTGAAGATTTGTTCAGACGCAATACCTGGCTAATCTCTGCTTTGTCCTCACGCAGTACTGGGACTTTTAAGACTGGGTGTTGTTTCAAAGGCAAGAGCCGAAAAAGACAGCCATGATTTTCTGTCACACATTTACTCTAATCATGTGACACCGTACTGATAACTCTGACAATGTCTGACAATGGACTTAATGGACATAAAAAAGTCCTTAGTTTGAATTGGCATTTAGGAACCATTTCCTGCTGCAGCTGTTTTTTTTTAATTCTAATAATAATACTTAATAATAATTAATAATTACTATTATTGCCAATTTGCAATCAACCAATATCGTTCTGTCAAAATAAATAAAAAATCTCTTTTTAAACGGCTGTTAGTCTTTGCATTAAAACTTCATTACATGTACAAACACAGATGCTGCATGCAGCCTTTCCAAGCCTGTAATTTGGGTTTTCTCCCACACATAAGTATTTGTCTTGGGGGTAGAAAGTGGTTGAAAAGATGACGTGTGAAGCGTCGAGCCCTCTGTGCCTTTAAGCCAACACAACAGTGGCTTACACTTATCTAAGATTTTTAAAGGTAGGAAGTTGATGTCGGCTTTTTCCCCCCTCCATGTGCCCTGACTTGTTACAAAAGTCTCCTGATTAATAAGAAGTCAGCACGGACATCACACCTTTTGTAAACCTGCAAACACCTCCCTATATCACTCATGCTGTACGACCAGGCGGCAGTGAGCCAGCAACAGTGACACGGCGCGTTTAGTGCTGAGCCTTCATCAATCATTGATAAAGAAAACGAAAAGTCTGATGAGATTTTACCCAACCGGCGTGAAATGCGGGATGGAGGGAGGGCGAGCACGTGATGCGAGTAAAGGGAAAACAAAGGCAGCCAACGAGAGGCAGAAGTGCTGATAAGGATAAACTCGGATAACCTTGTCGCTCTCTGTGAGCTCCACCTGCATTCTGCACGCTCATAAACACGTCACGAACAGAGAAAGCGGACATGCCTGACAGGTACACTTAATACCCAAAAATATTTGGACACATGATCTTCACACTTGTTTTTGTGGATCTTTCCTGAACTTGTATCACAAAGTTTAAAACACAGAACCTTATACGGTCTTCATACTGTGTGTTGTAGAATTAGGGTTTTCCGCACTGGAGCTAAGTGCTTTAAATATGTACCAGAACGAGAATGCGTGCACAAAGTGAACTGACCTCGTATAGCATTTACATACTGTATTATGTCAACTATACTAAAATAAATTACGTTTATAATGCACCTAGTTCTATTTATTGATTTTAACCTAAACACACCAATTTTTACCATTACTTTTTTTTGTTACCTTGAGCGATAATTCTGCCCTTAACTTAAATAGCATTTTTTTTGTTTGTTTGTTTTCAATGTTACCAATGTCATCAAGGTTGGTGAGGAGGATTTTGACTTGATCTGCACAGAGCGCTGACCTCAATCCCACTTCGGACTGAACTGTAGTACCCTAGGCCTACTTACCAAACCTCAACATCTGACTTCACTAGTGCTTTTGTGACTGAAAAGCCAAAATCTAGTGGAAAGCCTTTTCAGGATATAGTGCTAGCTGCTACTGACATGGAAGACGCACTTACAACTGAACTAGTTTGCAATATTTCCGGCTCAGATAGGCTTTTCTGTTTTAGATATGGAAATCTTATTAGTCAGCAGTGGTTTTATACATACATCATACAAAAAAAAGTTTTAACCATTAAGAAACATGTAATTCAAAATTATGTACCGTATAGCCCAAAGTCTGTATTTGCTAGTCTGAAAAGCTTAGTTTATCCTTATTCTGGAATACATTGTTTAGACGTTTTAGGTATCAGAGTACTCCACATATAAATGTATAACTTACACATTTACTCTAAGTACGTCTCCTTCAATAATCATCATACCGAAAGCAATCTTCTACAGTAGCTGTTAATTGTTTACCCAGTATAATGCATAATGAATCTGTTTTAAATTCTCTTAGTGATCATTGGCTCCTCTTTTTTGTCTCTTGCTACAGTAGGTCCCGCCATCCAATAGGCGAAACTTGTGTCACCCTATGAAAACTGTTACGGTTATTATTAAAAAGTCTCAGGGGTGCCGGCAGGATTGTATTTCGTTGTGTATTTATTACAAATATTTAATGTCTAGGTGCAACGCATATACATCCGACTATTCAGCGAGTGAGTGAATGAGCGACAGCAAGAGAGATTCAACTTCTTTTGCATGTTACCGATACAACCCCAACATAAAACACTGATTACCCTATTGCATGCATTTCAAAGGCCAGCTCTTATTGTCCTCTGCAGAATCTGCATACAACAGATCGTGTTTTATTTCCACAAGTTTGAAGATAAGCTAAATGTCAAAAAAAAAAAAAAAGCTACAGGTAAAAAAAAAAAAAAAAGCACAAGATAAACTAAATGTAAAAAAAAAAAAGTGCACTGACCACCAGTGATGTAAAACTGATCGTAATTATATATAAAAAGGATTTGACACAATTACACAAAGTGCGTACAGGATTAATGTTGCTGCTGGTGCCCCTGACCATTGTCCCCATGTTGCACAAGCAACAACCACTAATCTTGCAATGCAATGTTGACTTAACACTATCATTTACCATTTAACTAAATTACCTAGGTAACTTAATGTACCAACGTCTAACTAGCTGGTCCGGCTTGATAGTGCCTCGATCAGAAATAGTTTGTTTATGAAGCGAGTCCTTCCTGCAAAGAGAACCATCATCCCCAAAATAGTAATGTTCCGCTAATTCAGCTAGAAAACAAAACAAAACAAAAAACATGTTCACATGACACACACAAGCCGTTATTTTAAGAGAGTACAACTAGCTAAAATATTGTTTAAGGTCAGCTAAAGCTACTACAACAGCAGATGCTTTTGGGCTTTATTAGCTGCTGGCAGCTTTGACAGTACTGTTGCTGATATTAGAATAGTAATGTTTTGTTTTGAGGTTGCAGAGGTGTGAATGAGGCTGCTACGTGTCAAGGATGTCTGTTTGAGAGTCATGTGGCGGCACACGTTTAGACGCTCTGCACGCTCTGACAATAAAGCCACATTCGATGCAGCTGGCGACCGCAAAGAGGAAGCGACAAGAGGAGGAGGCTGCTCCTCACTGCTACAGCAACATGCCTTGAGCGTGTGCCTCGACCGGAAATAGTTTTCTCTGAAACAGCAGGCCTTTCCAGCAAAGGAATAGCTCTTCTCCAAAACAGCGACGTCGCTAATGCTGAAACTAGGCAAGGTGTTTCATTATTAGCAATTTTTACCATTTTTTTGGGGCAAAATAGTCCTCTGTGTTTTCATTTTTTTTCTTCTTTTTTTCCAGAAGTAGAACTGTGTTTTTGTACTTATGTTTTTACTAAACCAATCTACTACTCCACATTGCTTTTTATTAGCAGTATTATTTTATTACTATTATTAAACTTATTAGAATTATTATTGTTATTAGTGTATCACCTGCCATGTGGAGGGCCTGGGGTTGATTTCAAGCTCATACACTGCGGATAAACCCAATGTTTTATGGGCTTCATCTTTCAACACAACTAATAACTGGCTATTTTCAGTGGAAGAGGTTATGTAATTAGCACTGCAATCGCACAAAAACAGGCTGGTAAAAATGTACAGAAAATGGCCACTTTAGCCGGTTGACGAAAGCATCTCCGTTCCTCGCCACTATCTGCTGCAGACAAAATTCAATAACTACGTAAATGTAGGGAGCAAATATCAGGAGCATTTTTAAATCTTCTGGCTATGTCTATTTTAAAGAAAACGAGTTTGTTTTTTCCATGGAGCTCGGAAAAAAAATTGTGCACAGAAATGCACCCACACCAAAGTAAACACCACCTATGAGATAGCTGTGTCCACCTACATACACTTTACAGGCTACATTGAGCGGTCTGTAGGTGGAGGCTAAGGCCTGGTCAGCGGGACATTTGTTGCGAAAAGAGAAAATTTTGTAAAAAACGCATCTTACCGTTGTGTGACATTCCCACCATTAGGCACTTCTGGAAGCGGCAGTACTGGCACTTGTTGCGACTTTTCTTGTGGATGCGGCAGTGCAGGTCGCAATGATCGTAGACTAGCTTTAGGCGAATTGTACGGCGGAAGAACCCCTGAGAACACAAGGGAAGATTAGTAACTGTCTGATGAGGTTCAATTTGTCAACTTGTGACCTGGACTTTTAACACACTCCATTTTAATTATCAGATTGTCTTGTGCACTTAAGAAAACAATCTACTTAAGAATGTGCGCAAAGTCTTGTCTTGTTAAGAAGGTCTTGGCTTTTTTTCCAGCAAGAAATGTTACATCATGATGAATAAGTGTTTTTTTTATAATTTATAAATGACTCCTAAATGGCAACTTGGTAAAATGTAATAAACATTGTGTTACCAAGTAGCGTACATGTCCTTACAATGGATCACTACACCATAATAGTTAACTGAAGTATTGGAAAAGTTGAGTTATTAAGGTTTACAGACACAGAATCAAAAAGTCAAGAGGCAACACAGTTATAAAGTTTTTTTTAGTATGTAAGAGCCTGAGCCATGATCAGACGGCTTGCTTCATAACGCTGGGTTCCCAGGAACTCCTTTAATGGCACAAACATGTGGGACATTGCCTAGATCGAGGTCAGGACTGTACAAGGGATGTGGCAATAACTCCCAGCCAAGTTCCTTTAGTGTTTAAATTGTGTTCATGAATTATAGTGTTTACAGTTCCCATAGACAGATGCATTTTTTCTGCATCTTTGCGACAAATTATTTGTTGATTTTGAAACATCAGGCATTTCTACTTGATGACTTTTTAATGGGAGGCCTGCAAATTCTTTAAACCGTTTGCACCATTGTAACGTTTTACTGAGTCTTATCACCATTCAGTGCTTGAAGCCTTCAGTAAATATGGATTGGTTTCATTCATTTCAAACCAGGACTCGACTCAGGTCCTGGTTTGACTTCAACACTCCTCTTATATACATACATGCTTTTGTATATACTGTATGTCGTGATTCCACCTATCAGGCCTTCAGTCGAAGGCCTTTTTTTGGATAAGATTGGACACGTGAAGTTTAAGCCCACAGTCAGAGAGCGGATAGCATAATTCAGTCTGAGATAATGGGTCTATCATAACTGGAATCAGCAAAATCTCCTGGATGGACTTTGGGCAGGCTCATTACGTAATTACTCATACTACAGTACAAACCAACTCATTCGCCTATCTATCTATCTATCTAAAGTATCTATCTATCTATCTATCTATCTATCTATCTATCTAAAGTCTCTATCTATCTAAAGTCTCTATCTATTCATCCATCCATCCATCCATCCATCCATCTATCTAACTAATCATTGAAACCAGAATTGGGTCTGCGTCACATTAGTATTTTTAGATTAATTTCTTTACTCTCTTATCATTCCTGTGTTTTGAGATCCACTGGATTTTTTTTTTTACCATTATTAAAGTACTTGTAGATCTCTACACTATGTTTCATGATTCGGAGTCAATCACTAAATCACCCACAATGTTTTTGAAGCATTTTTAGATGTAAATCTTTAACCACAGCAGACAAGCTTCAATTCTTGTTTCGTCCCTGTGTTTCGTGAGTCGACACGTAATTATTACGCTATACTGTAGGTTTGGTGTAAATTATTCAAGGAAGTGTAAACAGCCACTGGCTGCTTTAAATATTATTTATTTAAGTTTATAAAGTTTGCACAGCGAGCCATTTTGAGGCTGCATATCTGGCCCACATATCTGACTTCGTCATTACTAAGGTCAGAATACTGGGCTCCATCTACAATTTCTGCTACAGGTCAGCAAGAAAGAAATGTAGCTGTTCAGTAAATAAGCAAATAAAAAAAACTGCTAATCACTGCAGATGGAATGAAATCTAACTGAATGAAAATGAAAATAATGACAAATTGAATAATGCTTATGTATTGTCAATGAAAACACGTCTTTTCACATTACATTGCGTTACGATTACACATCATTTTGTGGAATTTCTATTAGAATACCGCTAAACAATCCACAGCACTCCTTATTAGTGTCAAACTATGACTACAATAATTTTAGGAAACATTATAATGTGAGAGGATGTTTTCCATAAACCTTCTGCCCCCTTGATCACTTTATTGTTATTTTTAGCAGCATTTCAGATTATAAATAGAAATAGGACGTTGAGCCGAATAACAATCCACCCCAAACGGCTTTTGTATTTTAGAACAATTTGTGTATTAGCCTGGTTGGCTGAACCTAACTTGAGGCATTGTTATTTGCTAAGACAAATGGATAATAATCGTTTAGGAACTTTCTCATTACACCTTAAATTTAGATGTAGTGTGAATCACCCCCATAACCCTACCTCTTCCCCCAAACTCCCCCGAATGCCAATCATTAGAGGTTTCTCCTAAAAATTAAAAAAAAAATTATATATAACTAAACTTGGTAATGTCCTAATAGACAACTCATCGACCCTACTGTTTTTACATTTCCTCTTAACTTCTGTATAACCTTATGCTGAACAAGTGTGGGTAATTCCACTTAGACTCGTGTTGGTGTACCATTCGATTTTCTAAAGGTGTATCATCAAAACCACGCACCTACCTGTCTGCCTACATTAACGAGCCCCCGTGTCTAGTGTGCGTGGAATGGAAATGTAAGCGAGAAGTCTGGTTCACCCACTCACATGATTATTCTTATTCAGACACATCTTTCTGCCCATATGTATTTCTCTGAATGGAAACTTGCAATGGGGCTTTTGTGGTTCATGTGACAGACAGAGGAAAGATATCCAGACACCTTTTGACCTTGTCTATATGTCTGGGTGTGAAATGAAACTTAATTTATCTGAATGACAAGAGGGTGATTTTTGGGGGACTGGCTGCTGATAAATGAGTAGATAACGACACGAGTCGTGTCTGGAGTTCGAGAAAAAGAAGAAGAAAAAAACTTGCATCCTGTATGAAAAGTTACTTAGTCGTCTAAAACATCTCTGATATACATTTTCAGTTTCAGCTATAGAAATAAAAATCAACAGTGGGTTTAACTTTTGCCTCAAATCATAGTGAACCAAAGTTTTTTTTTTTGTGATGGCTTTAAGATGCCAACTGGCATTTGATTTCAGCTTACAATCCTGGTATATTACTGGTATATACTGGTGTATATCCTGGCATGATATTTGCAGAAATGGATTCTAAATGTGTACCTTGCATCCCTCGCAGGCATGAACACCGTAGTGGAATCCTGAAGCTTTGTCCCCGCATACTCGACACTCGATGTTTAATACCGAGGTGGACGGATCTTCTTGCTGTTTCGTGAACGTCAGGCTGTTTTCTGCGTATTGTGGTGGAGACTCAGGCTCAAGTTTAATCGAATCTGATTGAAAAGAACGCAAGATACTTCATGAGGAATAGATTAGTGTCTTACAAACCTGGCATAACATATGTACGCAGTTAAAAAACAACATGATTATGCATTAAAGCGAACGAACAATATTCAGTATTGGAATTAAATACAGATCCTTTTACTGTTGTAAAGTAATTTCAGAATTTGTGTGTGCGTCACTACATATAAATCAGTTGTACTATAAATCTACAAGTAACTGACTTTTATCAACACATGTACAAAGAAAATCAGTGTTGCTGAAAACCTTTTAGCTCATTTTGGCCTACCAAAACAATATGATTACTCATATCATACAAGATATTATTGTATATATAATTCATATCATATCTAAAGTGCACATAAAAGATTCAAGAAAGAAATCTTTAATTAATTCTTTAATTCTGGGACCAGAATTAAGAAGTATTTTCAGAGAGATCATAACCAAAAACAACGTATTGTGTTGAGGAATCAAAAACATTTTTTTTTTTGACCTGGATAGAAAAAAACAACACAACAGTATCGTGAAAAAAAAGAAGACATTTCATACTTTGGGTTTCATGTACTTTGTAGTTCTCTTCCTGAGTTCTGTAGCTGCTCTCTTGTGGTCTATAGCTGATATCGTGTGATCTGTAGCTGCTTTCTTGTGATCTATAGCTGCTTTCTTGTGCTCTATAACCGCTTTCTTGTGCTCTATAACCGCTTTCTTGTGCTCTGTAGCTGCTTCCTTGTGCTCTATAGCAGGTCTCTTGTGTGCTATAGCTGTTCTCTTGTGGTCTATAGCTGTTCTCTTGTGATCGATAACTGTTCTCCTGTGGTCTATAGTTGTTCTCTTGTGACCGATAGCTGTTCTCCTGCGGTCTATAGCTGTTCTCTTGCAGTCTGTAGTTGTTCTCGTGAGCTCTGTAGCTGTACATGTGTGTCAGATCCATCATGTGCGTCGTCTCGCTCTGGCCCAGGCTGGGTGCGTACTCCATGCCTGAGAGGGGGGTATAGTCACTGATCGTGGACAAAGGCTTCATGTCCGGAGAGTGTGAGCTTTCATCAAGTCCCTCCAGGTCCAAAACGCTCAGGCCAAATCCCATGGGCCAGGAAAACGTCTGTGTGTCCACCATATCTACCCAAGAGACACATACACAGATTTAGAATGAGGCAAAAGGCAATGAGGCAAAAGGCAAATCGTACCAACAGAACTCGACTAACTTATTATTCCCAGTCGCTGAACTCTTAGTTATCATGTGTTCTTTTTTTTTTTTTTACTCTAGTAAGGTCAGTTATGCTGTAGTATGAGTGAAGAAATACTGGTTCAAGCTGTACTAAGAAGCTAGTCTTTTCATCACAGCTTAGTTAAGAGATAACATGATTTAAAAAAATGATATTTTCTCCTAACCAAATAACTACATTTATAATTTCGAATCAGCTCATCATTTAACCCTATGTCTCCTCGAAGATAAAGAAGAAAATAGAAGAGCGCTAAGTTGCTTAAGATGATTGTTGCTCTCCCAAGTGGCCTCGCAGCTCATGAAAACACCCGGAGGTCTGCCACTGACGCAAGAACCGAGGGCCTTGGTCTAACACTGTGTGTGGAGTGTAGAAAGACAGAGAGAGAGAGAGAGAGAGAGAGAGAGAGAGAGAGAGAGAGAGAGAGAGGTCAGCGTTTATTCTGTAAAATGTTGACAGCGTATGTGAATGGGGCAGCACTTTAGAACTGAAATCAGAAAAAGACTTGATTTAAACAACTATAAGAAAGAAAGGCAAAGAAGTACTTCGTTATGATATTCCTCCAAATTTCCACTGACCTCTAAAAGCTTCTCTTACATCACAATTAGGGTAATGCTTAGGTCAAGTTCTTCTGCCAGTTCGTACGTTCTGTTTTATAGCAGACTTTCCGTAGAAGAACCATTACTGTACATGTATGCTTAGCTTGTGAGAAGCAACATTTATAGCTATAATGATTTACCTGCAGAGGTTGAAATAGAATATGCATCCAGAATACGATGCAATAAACTGAAAAAAGGAGATTATAAACTCTTTGTGTCTCAGATGTGACTTAGTCACATGTCTGAATGTATATTTTGAGGCCTTGAAGGTATCGTCCAGCTTGTAAACTGAGAAATCCTCATGTAAAGTTGTTCATTATACATTAATTTCAGTTTAAATATTTAAAAAATAATTTATTAGGTGGCACGGTGGTGTAGTGTTTAGCCCTGTTGCCTTGCACCTCTGGGGTCCGGGTTCGATTCCCGGCCTCTGTGTGCATGAAGTTTGCATGTTCTCCCTATTCTTGGTGGGTTTCTACCACGAGCCACGGCCAGAGGTAGCTCAGTGGTTAAGGCATTGGACTACGGTTCGGAAAATCCCAGGTTCAAACCCCAGAACCACCAAGTTGCCACTGTAATAAAAATGAGCAACAATGTAATAAAAATGTAAGTTGCTCTGGATAAGAGCATCTGCTAAATGTAAAATTTGTATGAGTGTGGTTATATGTGTGTATGCCCTGTGATGGATTGGCACCCAGTCCATGGGTGTACCCTAAGCCTTGTGGGATAGACTCCAGGTCCCTGCGACCCTAAATACTGGATAAAGAGGTATACTCAGTGAGTGAGAGTGAGGAATTTTATTAATTTATAAAGTCATGCAAAATGCACATACAAGAATAGTATATTTGCGAGCCCATCTTTAAAATATACGGGGTGAATCATTGATGCTTTGGGGCTGTTTTGTAACTGGTGGCTTAAAATATCACTTATTCCGCAGGTTATTCTTTTTCTACATTATTTTTGCTCATTTTAAGAAAAGTTCTCTAAGAGCACTGTAAGCCTCTGGTCATGTTTATGCTACCATGAAATCTGTTTTACTGCAGCGCACTGAATACAGAACCCCAGAGTGCACTTACAGTAAAGAGGACAGCGCTGAACATAAACCGAAGTCTGACATCATTCGCATTTCCTTTTCAGTAAAAAAAAAAGAAAAAAAGAGGATTGCCCCAGATCCCTCCATATCGATCCGCAAGATTCGACACAATGAAAGCCAGCTGTTGTGTAAGAACTGCTTTCAAAAACAGATAGCTGTGCATTTGTGTGTTCCACTAGGGATTGATAAAATTGAGCACAAAAAAAAAGTTTTTTTCAGTACATTTTATCTGCATGGGAATTTTATTTTAGAGGCTACCCAAAGTAGTATAGTGTGTGAAAGTGGGGCAAAATGAAAACAAACCAGGTGTCAAACCGGACTCTAACAGTGCCCAGTATATTTCCTTAACATTCCAAAAATAGCTAAATTCTTGACATGGTTCCCAGCAAAGTTCCAAAAATATCCATACGCTGCAAACATATTTAGAGTCTTCTGAATTTAGAGCGTACTCCAAGTCTAAAAGTGTAAGAAGTTGGGGGGAAAAAAGGGCAGGTGTCAAGCTGGACTCAACCAGTGCCCATGGATTTCTACAATATTCCAAAAATAGCTAAATTGTTGATATGGTTCCCAGCGGTGTTCCCAAAATACCTATACGCTGCAAACATCCTCTGTTCAACGACTTATTTTTTCCCTTTTTACCTTAATGGAATGCGAATGGATGAATGGAATCTCCACAGAATCACCTGGGCACACTTCTGCTGACCCTTATTTTGGAAATGCTGGGCAATAGGAACAGTCTTTTCTTAGCCCCGGCACGACTTTCTGTCCCTAACGTATCCACTCTGCAAAGTAGTAAACAGTAAACATGTTCCTCACAGGGCTTTTGCTCCAGTGAGAAAAACAGGGAAGATACAGAGTCAGATGTTTGGTTTGGTGACACACAGCCTCCCTTTCCCTCAATCTGCAGTGAATCTCAGTGGTGATATTTAGAGTCATCACATTCTGGCGGAAACCACGGGCTTATCATCGGATGAGCAAATTTATGAAAAAAGATAAAAGAAATGATGAAGTTTTATTCGCTCCGTTTGCTGTTTTTCCAAGAAGGTTTGTCTAAATAGAAAGATTCCGTTTTAGCTCGTGTTATGTGACTTTACTGTGTAGGTGTTGAAGTGACTATAACAAAACACGATGAGCAAATCGAGACAAAGTAAATGCGGCTCATCTGAACAACTGATAAAGTCAATAGACATTCATTGTTCCGTCCTGGTTTGATCTTGCAGTTAGAGACTAGGCTTTGTTGTCTTGTTTCGGTATGTACATAATAGTTTTTAAAAAAAAGCTTGAAATTAAAGAAATGAAAGTCTGTCTCGTAACAAATAAGACATGATCAAGACACAGACAAGGTGCTCCACATTGGTGCAGTAAATAATTTTGCTGTGGATTAGCGTAGCTTAGGAGTGGATAGTAACTCTGTCTTGAGAAACACTCATAAAAGCAATAAAACTTTTCTTAATATCCTTGGAGATATTAAATCAAGTGCAATGTACGCATAAAATTTTATACATGGATGCTTATTACAGTAGCTTCTTCTTTGCTGTCTGTATGAACTGGGTACTAGCAATCCCCCCACCAAAAACAACAACAACAACAACAACACAGTAACAGAGTGATGTTCATTAGGCAATCTAATCTCCTTTCCTAAATGAACATGTACTGCTGGTTTTTTATGGTATCATTTATTTTCTGGTTAGGAGACATAGTTAATGACTAAACCTTGCCAAGTTCAATGCTTCTGCTGTCCAAATGGCAATAAAAAAAGATGAAAATCAATTTAATAGTATGAGTAAATGCTACAAAACATTATCAAATTCTTTTTCGAATTGGCAAAAGTACAGCATTTTTCCTTCTTGCAGCTTTGCATGTCTCCTTAATCCCAAACTTAAGTTTCATACGTAAATGTTTGAAAAGCGGTTAAATTAAAGCTCTCAAACCGACTGAGGTCTAACTAATGACAATAGTGTGAATTGAGAAAGAAGAATAGCCAGTAATTACAATAATGGTGGTTCCAGGGTCTCTAAGCAAACTAACCTTCCTATACAGCATGGTTTAACGTTTTATACTGCAGTGTCCTTCAAAAAAGGGCGTGAGGCCGGAGACGATTTTCTATGGAGAGCTCTGCTTCTGTTCATGCAACAAAGTTATGGAAAAGAGTTGCTCACAGAGTGCGATGTGAAATCCTTTCCACAGGGACGGTATTGCAACAGAAATGTAATGTTTTCCATTAATATTTCCTAAGAGTCATAATGGCCAAGCGCAGGCGAAGGAGTAACAAAAAATTTTTCATTTGTTTTCAAAGTTGTAAATCTCCCACATCTTTGTATATAGTGTTATTAATGTGCATTGCTAATGTCACCGTATCCTGATTGCATCATTTGTGGATACCTCACACCAGACAATTTTTTTTTACACAAATAAATAAATAAATAAATAAATAAAATTTGTTTTAAAAAAAAATTGCCATCCATATCACCTTATTTGCTGTTAACAAACGGCTAGAAGTGTTTTTTTTTTTTTTCACTTGGCGGTTAAACCACCAACAGCGACTGTATTCTAAAACTAAAAACTGATTTCCTTTCTTGCCTATAGATTTACACACCCTATTAAACACACCCATTATCCATCCATTGACATCCCTCCCTAACTTTAGCACCAGTTTACTAATAATTTTTAATCCAATATATTAATTTATTTAACTCTACTTTTTTTTCAATGTCATCAACACTGATTAAAAGGGGTCACGTAAAACACATTAGCCAGTAAAACAAACAAGAACGAGCTGGATCACTTTCTCGGCCAGAAATTTTTTAAATACCAAAAGCAAACTCATTGCACCCTTAGTGTCTTACCAGAGCAGTGTCAGCCTGCTGTCTGGAAAATGTAAGTTCGAATCCCGGTAATGCCTTGCATACAGCTATGCATACAGTGGGTGCCAAAAGTATTAACACAAAATGCATTATAGTTGTGCACAAATCAGATGATTCTATTAATTAGTTTTAGTTTATCTGGCTGTAAACCTAAAGAAAAACGGGATATGTGATGAAATATTCAGCCACCTGAACCATGGCCTGGGTCATCTCCAGTCCTACACCCAGTAGGAAACTGGTGAAGAAGGCAGTAGGAGTCAAGAAACCATCTTCTATACAAGATCTTCAGCAATCAAGCAGGCATGAGGAAGTGACACCAGAGTACTGCGGACATCTTTTGGACTCTTTTTTTTTTTTTTAAATAAAGGAGTTCATACTAAATACTGATTGTTGTACAGCAATTTAATCAAATAACAACTGACACTTATTATGTTGATTGTCATTATTTTTACATTAAAAACATTGAATTTTACACTCAGCCAAAGACGGCCAAATGAACCAGTCTAGGTGACTCAGATATAAAACGGCAATTGTGGGCATCTGTGAGCTTGTGTATACAAAATGCGTTAATCGTTTTTTTCCCTGTAAAGCAGGATGTGCAGCAGTTCAGTTGGCCAACTTTTGGTTCATTCATCCTTCATGTTGCTAGATGTCAAAAAACCAGGAGAAGCTGGCTTATGGTTAGGAATTGGCAGGTTTGGGTAAAAATAAAAAAAAAAAAAATGAAAAAGATTACGCAGACATAAGTTGCACAAACTACATGAAGTAACAAAGGACACAGAAGTAACTTTTGTGTGGGTAGAATAAAAAAAAATTGCCCAAAGGCAGGCACAGCTTTTCAGTTTAAAGAACTGGCTATTTGTTAAAAAATAATAATAGATTTATGCCCTTTTCTGTATCAGACTCCTTGATATAAATTTTATAATAATGAAAGCGAGTTTCTGATCTTTAGTAAAATCAGTTTTTACTACTCCAGCTCCAATTCCGACCAGCCATGAGCAGTACGTCTGACAAAGAGATGAGGAATTACTTTGAAAAATTAATGTTCACGGGGAAAGGACTGTTTGTGTTGGATAAATGATTATTTAGCTGTGTAACATACCACAGAGATGTTGTTTAGGAAACCACACACTGGCACCACTTTAAGAGTGTAGTCTTTGTACGAATGTTGAGTCACAGCAGCTCACAGTAACACATGATTCCTACAGTATGCCTTTGTTAGTGTGTGTTTAGTTTGTGCATTCACTTGTGTCTTACACTTTTCTTCCAACAATTATATTACAACTGCTTCATTTCAGGTGATGAAAAGTCAATCTTGCTTTTTCAATCCTGAACCTCTTCTTTAGCAGCTGGATATGCCTGAATTCACCTGACTCGCTCGAATGAGCGAATATAAATGTAATTATGAAGGGATTTTAAGAGCCAAGTACTTGCCAAACAATGGCAACAGACAGACAGTGCATAGACAACTTATTTACCTTCATGCACTAAATACAGAGAATACAAAAACCTACTCTGGAATGGATTTGAGACTCAGACAAATGTCCACTAACCCGAATCAGTAAAAAAAAAAAAGAAAAAAAGAAATGCACTTACCAAACCGTCATACTTGAGAGATCATGTAAAAGCACGTAGCTGCCTGGGAATCATGCTACTTATTACAGATGTCTCCGTGTCTCATGGAAAGAAGCAATCGAGAATGCACATGAAGAAGAAGAAGAAGAACCTGCCTGACGACATTCAGCAACATCTACACATTCATTAGTTGAACGATAAGCACACCGGTCTTTCCTGGTGAAATTTCTCAAATGATACCCCGGCAAAACGCGTCCAATATTCTCACAGAAGACTGTATGCTGCTAAACGACAACTTCATTGCTTGTTTTAAATGTTGTGCAATTCTATCTCGCAGAATGGTTTGAGACTGATAGGAATCTAAGGACTTTCTCTGGATCACGTGTGACTAGATATAGACAAAGTGATACACTTGTAGTATATGCGCTGTCATCACATGATCTGACCCAGAGAACATTATAAGATCACAATGATAAGAATTTCTATTTGTGTTTGCTTAAGGGTAATTATTATATGAATAGGTGTTATATGCCTGTGGAAATCCTTTCTGTCTGAGAGACCTCTCACATTGAGCTCATTGAGGTCATTTATTCATATAGGCTTTTGTTTGTGTACGTGTTTGTCTGGGTTCTTCGGCAGACGTTGAATTTTGCTCGGTATTACTTCCTTTTTAATTTTGCTTATTTATTCCTCGGCTTTCTTTGTTTGCGTACTGCTTGTTGGTAGGTCGTAGGTGGGACTGGATAAGATGGAGGTTCAAACCTTTGTAGCCACCTTTGTGTGCCCATATTGTGCGCATGAGTTCAAATCAAAGTGTTTTTTTTCCACACTGACTCTTATTGAACACACTCTGCCCTTGAAAAAAAAGAGAGAGAAAAAAACGAGAGGTTTCTCAGAAAAACACAGAACGCGACTTACGATTATAGAGTACCGCTGTCACAGCAACACTTTCATCAGAAAAGGCCATGACCTCGGGGCTTTGTCATAGCGAGCTGCAGAAAGAGAAATGTGACTTCCTGACATCAGTGCCAGCGTGAGTGGCAAAAACTCTTCCCCTATGCTGTTGTCTCTGCCATGCCCTCTCGCTTTGAGACCGAACCCAGACAATAAAGCTGTCACGCCACCCACACGGCTACTACTGAACTTACTAGGCACACATTTATAACTTTGATGCAGATATTATAATACACAGACTTAAAACCACATTCTGTTTGGCATGGATTTGTCTAGCATGGCATACATGAACTGATTTTTTTTCTGGTCTGACTTAGTCAAAGATGTCTCGTCTCACTGGGGAACTCCTGAAGCAGATTTCTTAATTTAACCTCCTATTCTGTTTTGCGTTTCTCAGTCTTACTCTTAAAATTGTCTTAAAATTGTCATTATTATTAAACAAACTAAATTGTAATTTTTTTTTTTTTACCTAAAACGGGGAGTTTTAGGTAAAAAAAAAAAAAATTACAATTCAGTTTGTTTAATAATAATGACAATTTTTACACACACATCTAACCCATTTTAAACCCTTTTAAATTTTTCGTTTAAAATCAAAACCATGATATGCTGAACTGCTGGATAGAAACATCTTACTTCCAAGTTTTGAAATGTATCAGGCATTAGGATGTAGCTTTAGACTCTTAAATGCTGCTTTCTGATGAGTTTGACGTTAAAACAAATCAGGAAACAGGCACTTTCCTTTTCTGTAAACTTTTTCTTAGTATATCAGTTACACGTACTGTAAGTAAGATAAGTTAAATGTCTCTTGGGTTCAAAAGACGAGGAGGATGGTGAGATCTATGAGCGGCTAACGAGGGATGATGATATTTGTGCATTCATGGATTTAAAGGTACTGATAAATAAATTAGGTATAATTAAACGGCACTTTAATCATAGGATCAAACACATCTTTGATTTTTGGCAGAAAAAGAGGGATGATGTATTTAATATACAACAGTACACAATGATTTATTGCAGTAATAGGTTCCCCCCCCCAACAAAAAAAAAGAATGAAAAAAAAATCATGGTAATTGATCACAATAATCATATTTTTCTATTTATATATCTTAATTAATATTACTTTACTATTTAAAAAATTTATTAATAAATACTCATCTTTTTTACAAAATATTTTATATCTAGTTATTATTATTATTATTAGTAGTAGTTGTATTAGTAGTGGTAGTAGTAGTAACAATTGTATATTTAATAATGAAAGTATATGAAAATCAAATAAATTTGATTTTTATTATTAACTTTTATTTTATTTTTATTCTAAAATATTTTATATAATGATCTCTTTTACGTACTATAATTTAAACATTTGTAGCACAGACTTATTTGTCATACAAATACAGTACATCGCCTAATATTGGCTTAAGACGAATCCAACAGCCAAAGGGTAGACCTGCCTTTAATAAAAAGCACAAATTCTCATTATAGAGTCTTATTACGATATAAAGTGTGCATGAGTTCATAAATATAAAGACTTTTATGGGACATGTGTTTAATGTCTTTATTTTCCAACATTGAGTTATTTGGAATACTGTAATGAAAAGAAAAACGTCTGGGTGCAGCACAGAGATCATACAAAGCCATCGAAATTTACACGCATACAGGTATTTTTAAAGAATAATGTTAAAGACTGAAAAAAATTCCTGTGAGAAAAATGAACTGACGCACACCAAAGCAAACAAGAACAAACTCAGCTAAAAAAAATTTAAAGCAATGAAAATGTCAAACTCGCTTAATAATCAAAATTTTACTGCGTTTAGTTGCAGGTATTTAATGATCTATTATATCTATTTATATCTTTAATAGATCTATTATCTATTATAATACCTTAAAGAGTTATCTGGGATCTGCAACTTAAAAATATTTAATTTTGAAACTATTTCACTAAAAAAGCCAGGTTGGACATGGAGAAACAGTAGATACACAGTGTCACATTATTCAGTGTGGTCAAAAACACAAATGTTGGGTCGTGTCGCTTCACTATTAGCTATTAAAATGATTTAATAGTATTAGAAAGTTCATTCCACTGATTTCTTCTATGTGATAGTATCGACTCAGCATGAAAAACAGCATAAAGCAAAACTAAAATCGGTCTAAGATAAGGATCTAAAAGTCTTACTCACCCCTAAACTCACGCGCTGATCCCCAAGACACTGAACTGGGTTTCTCTGTGACAATCACTGAAGACAACTTTGCCAACTGGGCAAATGAGTGGCTATTTCTGTGGTTCTACCAAATTGAACAGGAACTTGATTTTTTACACTTTATGGCCTCAGCAAAAGTGCAGACAGCTAACCATCATGTGGTTGTGCTGTAAGGTGATTCGGCTAGCCAGATGACTTCCTGTTGCTTCACTCACTGCTTTTCTGCTTTCCACTTCTCTTTACGGAAAGCTGGACGGATCACTTCTTCCTTAGGATAATTTTATATAGTAAATCTGACGTAACAAATTGCTTTCGCTGCACTGTGACATTTTCAGTGTTACCACTAAGGTCTTGAACTCTCGTCCTATGATCATGACAGTCATAATGACCGATAGTAGCTTCACGAGATGGCTTGTCAGATTTATTTTTTTTTTCTTTCTGGTGTTGCTTCTGCATTTGAATTTACAAATCTCCTGTAATGAAATAGATACTGTTTTTCTGATACACAATGTTGAGCTGATTATGGCCTGGGTATTTAGCTCAAGAGCTGACTGCTTGACATAAGAGTGCTCGAGAGTCGAATCATGCAAAGAGCACTTACCAAAGCACTTTTAAAAACAAAATGTATTTCAGCTGGAGTGAATATCCCATATATTACAACCAAATACATGATAGGCAAGTGCAAATACCCTAAAATATAATCCCTTAAATAGGTTTCCATTTATTACCAGTAGCCACACTATCCCTATACCTATCCTTATATATATATATATATATATATATATATATATATATATATATATATATATATATATATAAATTATAAACAGTTTTTTGTATTTTTGCAAGTAATAAGTTCCAGCCAGACTGAGAAACATGCCTTCAACATTTCAACTAAGAAACTACATTATTTGGATAATAATGTGTATTGCAATTCTAATCTATATTGTAAAGCGCTTATATAATGTAACAATCATTAGGTAACTTAGAATAACAGGATCTGTGAATAGGAATTAAGAGTACATCTTAAGCTAACTATAAAATGAGCTAAAACCCAGCCGGATAATACAATCATGTCATTTTATTTCATTTTCGAGGGTAATTTTGTCAAAATATCTTTGAGCACAAAAGTACAGTATGTCCATACAATCCAGGTACCTTGGTCAGGGCTCTAGAATGAATCAATCTAATCTCATTACAGTTAAACATTTTAAACAAAGAATTTTAAGAGGAAATAAAATGTCAGCAGCCAGGCCTGCACCCTTGTTGTTCACAAATTTAAGACAACAGCTGATTGGAAATATGTATACTGCAACTCAAGCAAAAGATCCTGGGCAACTTCTTGACCACAAAGCATCTTCACACCCCACACGCCACACACACACACACACACACATACATATACACATAAGTACGTAGGAACTCCTCCATCTTTCCAGCAAATGAGTAATCATGATCTCATACTCTCAAATCCAAAGCCTGGCAGAAAACCTTAAAACACAGTAGATACAAAAGACATAACTGAGGCAGAGGTTGAGCAATTACTGTATTTACCTGGACATTCTCAATCGGATCCAACTCAAACGGCATTTCTGGAGAGTGTGTCGGACACCACGGTTTTTATTTTGTAGCTCCTTGGGAATTTGGTCTTGCACAATATCTGAGGACGTGAACTTTCCCCCAATTGCTTTTAATAGGAATGAGTTAATGGTTGATGCCTCTCCTGAGGGTTCCCGCGCTTCCTCAGCTTCCTCAGCGGATGAGGAAGGGGCTTGTGCGAGTCAGAGTGGCCTCAAACCTAGCGTAGCAGAGAAGGGCTCTTCCCTCGTTCCTCGAGGTGGACAGGAAAAAGGAGGGACACTCAGCAGGGGATTTACAGTGCTGACCAAAACCATGTGGCCATGCTGTTCCTGTCCAAACACTCTGAGAAAGGTCAGCTTGCTGAATGATGCAGATGACATTCCCTAAGTCCGGCAAATATGTTTACTATCATTTCCGACAATTCTGTACAAATGTCAGGCTGTTGAGAATGCATCTTATCCACTTATGAAACCTTATGTACTATTCGGCAAGCAAACATGTCAAGTATTTTCCTGGTCCCGTTGGGATCGCTGTCAAGATGAAGAATTTCGATTACCTCCAACCTAATTAAATGCCATTTTATAGAACTAATATAACTGTTGCACACATCAAATCTCAATGATTTTCAAGCAAAAGCCGTCTCGTTGTGATGAACCAATTGTGCAGCTCCTTTCGGTCATGTGATCAGCGATATGAAGATACTTCCTGTGCACAAAAGCTCCTAGCTTGAGTGCTTGAATGTCTTTAAAAGGGTTTTTAGGGAATGGTTAAGCCCTGAAATGAATCTTTACAATCTTCTGCAGTTGCCCCAGCAGTATGCGTCACTTTACGTCCGAGATACGCTCTGTGGAATAGGACATCATGCGATTTGGATGTCTTTCAAACAGCATGTTATATCCTTAAGAAAACTCTGTTGCTTACTGTATTGTAAGCTCTGTGGTGCATCACAGAAATACCATAACAAAATTTACAACATGCATGAACGTTTTTTGTACCAGAGATGTGAGATGGTTAAGGTGATGGTTAAACGTACTGTAACTGTACCCTGAGAGTTGTTTTCATGTACTCAAGTAAGACAGAAAATGGCAGCGGAGGAGGCTGACGATGCTGTAAACTCAAGTTTTTGTATCACTTATAATGTTTCTTATAGTCTTCAACAATCTTTGTGATTACAAAAGGTTTGTGTTTTTTTTCCTCGATCTAATTTAATGCCACCACTTTCCGTTTGACTCAGTACAAGTTCACAAGCAAGGCATGAGTTTGCACAATATTTTAACCAACATATCATTAATAATGGTTAAACCTTAAACACAACTACAGGCTGATTTATCAATTTTGCCCAAATTGTGGGAGGTGGAGTTATAACTTTTTTTTAAAAATCACACAAAATTCATATTTATACCCAAAACAATTGTGATTTTTTTTTCTTTTTTCACGCTTGTGACATCAAATATTTTCTAACAGTGTACAAAACTTTTAATCCACACTGCCAACATGTGTGATGTGCATTCACAGACTTCTCTTTTCAGGACATAGCAATTAGTTCATTAGGATAATTATTTCAATGAAAGAGAAGAGAAACCAACAGGGCGTTTTCATGGCAAACACCTTTTACACAGCGTCTGCAATTATTAAAGGTCAGGGATTAGTAGTATAAACGTATGACATTTATTTAAACCTTTAATTAGATTTTTTTTTTATTTTGACCACAAACGGTTCTGTGGATAAAACAGGTAAAATATATATTTTTTTTATATTGTGCACTAAATACCTACCATTCAAGACAACCATTGAAAGCAAAGCCATGGTGGTGAGAAATGAATTAGAAGACAAAAATATGGTAAAAACTGTCACAGTACCTGTATGCTTCCATTTTTTATTTAAATTATTACAAGAATGCCCTTACAGAATGCTTTCACAGAAAAGTTGATCAGATTTATGTGTTGCAATCTGGGAAAATTTCGTCAGATGTTCCTGCAATTCTTAAAATGACACATTTTCTTATTTACCATAATTTGACAGTTCTCCTTAAGAAAATAAATAAATAAATCAATAATATATATATATATATATATATATATATATATATATATATATATATATATATATATATATATATATTTTTTTTTTTTTTACCTATACAAACACATGACTAATAAAAAAATTTGAAGATGTGTGTACTGGGTATGATGTACAGTATGAATAGGTCACATAGGCAAAGAAATATAGATATAGATACACAGATACAGATGATCACGTGGTTGTTTTCGGTTGTTGCAACAACAAATAATAATATGCTCATTATAATAGTTCTACATTTTAGTACCTTCATTCCTATATTTTAATAGTGGTTCAATAGTTTACACGCTCTAAATGTAATTATAGATCCGTTTCACTTGACATGAAACCCCAAATGCAGAATTTTTATTTCTGAAGCTTTCCTGTCGACACATACCGCCTTCCATATGAGCACACACACACACACACACACACGCACACATATACATATATATATATATATATATATATATATATATATATATATATATATAATTTTTCCGTCACTGACCAACGCTGTGTTACAAAGTCTGAGCCGCTTGCCGCCGTTTTATTAAATGGTAACAGCTTTTAAAAATTCTAAACACAATTACAGAAAGAGTTACACTTACACCACGAAAGAGACTTAAATAAAAAGCAAAATGTGTAGACATGCTGAAATAAATGATTTAGAATAAACTTGTTTTATGGATACGACATTTTCATGTTATAGATGTGTGTGTGGGGGGGTCTTTTCATCTCTCTTTCAATTTTTGAACCTCCTTTCAATGCTTTTACTGTCTAATTTACAAACAAAGATTTAGTCAATACAAGCATATACAGGACTTTAGTAATTTAGTCTATCAGTGTGTTTTGGTAAGAACTGTATGAATTATGCCTACATTTCGCCCATGATGTGATTAATTTTGGCATGCAATTGCCGACATGGCAATTTAAATGGAAATTAAATAAACCTCCAGTTAGCGCGTCAGTGCGACGGGTCTTTTCACTTTAATTTAAAGTGCTCTTAGTTTATATACAGTAGAAAAACACTAGCAATGGGAATCATCAGGGAGCACCCAATCCAATATTATCACGATACCTATGCGCCTGTGATGAATTGGCCCCATCAAGAGTGTACCCGGCCTCGTGCACGAAGTCTCCTGGGATAGGTTCCAGGCCCCCTCGCGACCCTGAATACAGGTTAAAGTGGTAGAGACGAGAACCTATGCACTGGTTCGATTTGTACTGTGATTCGGTAAGTGTCGCGTTTCCATAAATGTCCTGATTGTTACAAGTCTAAGGAACATGCCAAGATTTCGGAGTTATTACATGTATTGCCACAAAAAAAATATTGTGATATATAACTAAACAATTTTTTTTATACATAGTGAAAAAACACAAAAAACTTAAAAATACACCATATAAAGAGTTTCCCAATTGGTCCCACATCTCTTTATTATTATAAAGTATAAGTAAAAGGATGAGAAAGTAACAAATTGCTACATTACCATATGCATCCTAAAAGGTTCTATATAATTTATTTTAATCTCTTGTTTTGATCAGTATTATTAACAGTATTATTATTATAGAGCTGATGATATTTTACTTCGTGTCACCCATAACTAGACAAGGCTAAGTGTATAGTTTTATGTAGTACTATCTATCAACTCACTTGTAGCAAATAAACTGAAGCGAAAGCATGTGCATTAACACGGCCTCAAAGCGTTCAGGTCACTATCATAAAGTCGTTTTGATAAAAGTCGATAAACTTTTACAGCGCTTCTTTCATCTCTGCTCATGCAGATTTAATGAATTAACAAATGCATGCTTATTAGTAAGTACATTCACCCCACACTGAATGAAGCGCTTTATAAATTTCAGATAATGATTAAACCATAAACATGCAGCGTGCGTAGGCAATCCACTTAGTAAATGCATCCAAAAGTTAGACGTGTTACAAATCTCAGCATGGAATAACATGTTTAAACACACACACACAGCTACTAATCCCCCACAAGCGGCTGCACAACACACAACCGATAATCTTTTATTTACGCACAACTGATATTTATGTCTATCTCCGAACTGCATCTCGCAGCAAAACCCAAAAAGGAAAAATTCAAACACTGAATGGAAACCACACACCACAGGTGCACATCTGCGCTCATCCGAAAATCTTTTTTTTACGAGCAAGTTGCGACACTGTAGCCTCCCAGCGGGTTTAATTAAACTAAAATGAGAATTTATGTTAATCCTTATATATTTTTTTAAATTCCTTCCTTCAATGCAAATATATATTTCTAGTATTTTTTTCTATATATATATATATATATATTTCTTTTTTATTTATTTTTTTTTTTCAAATGCAAATTTTTCTGTCAGTTTATTTCTGGAATTATTATTACACATATGAGGGTTGTTAAAATAACAAAAATGCAAGTTTTTCTGTACATATAACAAATATGCTGACACTAAATACAAAACAAGAAAATAAGCTTTGCCACTGTCGTATATATATGTTCAATGCTATAAAAACATTATTATACCTTCCATTTCAGATGTTGTGTAACTTTTATTTGAAAACCTGGCATATATACTGTATATATATATATATATATATATATATATATATATATATATATATATATATATAGTTCAGATTGTTAAAAATATTAGTTTTAACAGCTGATCCTTTTTTTCCTAGAAACTTAATTTGGTTATTTAAATAAAATCTTGCATCCTAACTTCACTAGCGAGCAGCCAAGTGCAGACTGTAGGGTAAAAACATTCATGTCTGAGGGCAAGATTGCTGAGAGGAGCAAAAGTCCTCCCATTTAAAATGTACAAATCTTCGCCAAGTAGATCATTTTGGTCTCTGAAGTCTATACCATTTTATTACGGCATGATATAGCACAGTCATCTAGTGAACGCAGAGTACTACTGAAACGGCTCAAGCTTTTTTTTGGCGGTCCTGCCAAACCAACCAAAATACAGGGTACATCTGATATTTTGTACGCTAGTGCAAAAAAAAACTACGCTTAAAGGGAAGGTTATCTTGCACCTTGTTGACAGATTCATCTAGGTTTCATAGATTTCGAAAGGTTTCAAGGCTTTCGAAAATGCTAATTCTAAATGCGTATAGAATTATAATTAAATATGTATTTAGAAACACAGAACTGTACCATATTGATCTCCTAAGGAAGCCTGTGCGGCGAGAATAAACTCATAACACAAAACAAAACAACTGCCTAAAACTGGCAACGATAATACTATAACACAGTACTGAAAAGCATTACCTGTGCCTGTCTGCACCGGGCGTTGATTTAGCTGAAAATTCGGCATGAAAGCTCGGTCTGCCATTATTTTTGTTAAATGCTGAACAAATGATGCCGCCTTTGAACAGCGCTTACCTCGTCTCGGTATCGCAACAAACAAGTGAAAAACAGGCACCTACATAGGCAGCCTCCTCCCATATAGAACACGGGGATAGTGCCAGGATTGTGGAAGGTCATGATAATAATATTGTGTGCACTACGTATCAAGGTATAAAACCAATTATCGGGCCACGCATAGCATCAAAACTGTCAAATCCGCTTAATCAGCTGAATATCAGTCCAATGATATGTCGAGTAAGGTGTGTTACAGTCGGGACTATTGGGATCAGGAACTAGTGCAGTACTGTTTACACTCTACACTACGGTAAAGGCGGGACATTATACCCCTTTCTGCTTTTTTTATTGCTGTTTCTTTTTTTTCACGATGGAAAAAAAAGGCTTTCTTGTTTAAAAGTGTGCACTATAACCCCGCAACGAAACTCTTATTTATAACAAAGGCCAGCCACACTTGACAAGTCACAACCACCCACGTACTGCCATTTAACCAACGTGTATTCAAAATTTCAAAGAAAGTTCGTCCGATCTGCTGATGCAAGCGGCACGAGCGTCTCGAGCTTTGTTTGCAGTGCCAGGTTTGTACTAGAATGTGACCGAATGTAAACACCGATCCCTCGACTGCTCGTTTATAACAGCCGAGCAAAGTCCATCTTCTAATCCATCATGTCAATTATAATACACGTCTTAGTCTACACCATCTCATTCCACATGGTGTGACTTTCTTCACACGCAACACACACAGACACACCTAACAATAAACATAACAATAAACCCATAAATTCATTAAAATTAATTGAATTTACAAGATAAAAATGACAACACATAGAAATCGCTGGTACTTATGTGTAGACTATTTGGCAAAAATATCATTTAGGTAAATGTTTTTTTTTTATTTTTTTACACAAATTAATAATCACAGTATTATTGCCCAAAACATAACAGATGTTTTCACAGATATTTTTTTTTTTCGCATCGCCAGCTATGTTATATAATAATAACTGCATTTACTATATATATATATAAGTTGTGCAACTTAAAAGTACAGGTTATATATATATATATAATCCAAATATTGGCACTGATGAGCTACACTACTATTTGCACTTCTAGTAAAGGTTAAACTACATCACATGCTGAGTACCTGTATTCTGTATTATGCAATAACAATAAAGTTCTATCAACAGTATCTATCTATCTATTTATCTATGATAACTATACCTAGAGTACTTATGATATCTATGCCAACTGTATTACTAACACTCACTATTTAAGCATTGTCATATTCAAAATATCATCATATTCTAAATATTAATTAGGATCTGATTTGAAGCACTTACTAATTCTGATAAAACAAGGACCACTTCCATATAAGAAATGACCTTTGATAATATTACCGCCATGAACTACTGCTTCATTTGTTTGCTTTCACAATTCAAACTTTGAAGAATTTCTTTAAACAGTGTCATGGTCCCTGATTGTCAGTGTGTTTCACAAGAGTGACTTTGTTTCTGCTGTGATTTGCAATGTTCATTGCCTTTTATTACATCCACAATCAAAATCATATCACATTATCAGAAACTGATAAAAGGATATATGGGTGGGCACGCGAAGTCTAGCAAACACACACACACTGCTCACATGAAGCACCTCGCAAATTTATTATCGATTCACAACAATTTTATGTTGCCCTCAGTGTTAAAATTAGAACTTGCTTCATCCTTCTAATGTGAACATAACATAACGTGTAACATAATGACGATAATTTCAGGATGACCTTTGCAAACCTTGTGCCTAAAAAAAGTCATTTACGATGACATTTAAGATTAAATAAATCACCCCAGTATTGGCATCAGCGCAAGAACGCAACACTCACTCTTTCTGTCCTAGGATATTGGTAAAGAATTCACCCTTGCCAGTAAATGTGAGTCACGTTTTATGCAAGAACAAGAACACGGTCTCGAGTCGTACAAAAAATATTCCTTTACATATACGCCTATTTTTATCCTGCATGAACGATCTCATAAAAAAGACAAACCTGCAGAATGGTAGCTGTTTAAAATGTTTTTACCATTTAAAAGGTTTACCAAATCATAAGGGATTTTGAAACTAGCCGTGTTAGCTAAATTAAACAAATTAGTAAACTTCACCTCATCACCATCAAAGAAAAAAAAAAGAGAAACAAAGCACTAGCTAAATCCTTTGTAAACAAATAAACAGAACAAAACTTTGGTCTTAGTGTAACAAAGCTAATTGAATTTTAAACCATACCCTCTAAGAAAACGTAGGGTTTTTTTTTTAAAAAAAAGGGTCTACTTTGCAAATCTGATGTATATGATAATAACGATCGAGCCATCATGCGTTCCGCTCGTGCATTATCTTTAGTTACGTTTCCTTTCTGGCGTGCTCTTTGATGCAATCCGAGGGGTTAAAGGTCTTGGCCAAAGGCCCAACAGTGGCTTTCTGATCATTCTGGGATTTGAACTTGCAACCTTCAGGTCACTTACAGAGAAGGTTTAGCGCTGTGACCACAGTGTCCGTAAACAATATCCGTAACTTACTACTTTGCTTCGATCAACTATTCGGGATTTAATAGATCGCCTCCAGTGACTCCATATCTGGATGGTGTACAGATAACACACTTACTGATTTACTTCAGGTTATAACCTTGGTGTGAATCTGTAAACTGCTGAGTCATAAGAGAAATGCAATGTGCAGGAGTAATATATATATATATATATATATATATATATATATATATAAAAGTATATGGACACAGCAGTGTTAAAGAATTCACTTACTTATGCTTTGCTTTGTTTGTGCTACCAAACATCAAGCCAACTACAATCACTCCTAAAACTTGCACCCTTCCCCTGAGGTATTGAACACATCCAGGTATAATAATAATAATACGTTTATAAACCTGTAACATGCCACACATTGTAAAATAATACGAGATAAAAGAGGTGAGTTTTGTTTAAGTTGTGTTTACAGACACGAGCTCATTATACACAAACTTTTTTCTTTTGAGAGTTTGAGTTCGAGAAAGCTAAAAAAGACACTCTCTCTCTCTCTCTCTCTCTCTCGCTCCCAAGCGCGCGCGCGTTTAATTAAATGAAAGGCTCACCTGCGTGCGTGCGCTTCACGTGCTCTCTGCTGTCTGGTCTCTCCGCCTCGCTGCTGGAGCTCCACACCGGTGTTCCTCCGCCTCCGGGAGCCGGGTTACAGTCCGTGATGGCGGTTAAAAGCCTTCCCCGGTCGGTGTGTGGAGCTGAAGTGCTGTGGTTTGATCGGCAGGTGCTGGCGCTGCGCTGATGCTGAGAGCAGAGCTTTGTGTGCGCGTTGCCAGATTGGGTCCAGCTTTCAACCCCTACAGGGGCGGTTCTTGGAGTTTAATCATGAGGCAGGGCAAGGGGTGTATTAACACTGTGGCCCAGCTGAGAATGTCGGCTAGGCTGCAGGAAAAAAAAAAAAAATACAAGCAAGGACATAATCAATAAATATTACATCAGACAACAGATGCTTAAAAGAAGGAATTATTATATATTTATGAAAAAAAAAAAAAACACACCTTGTGTGTGTGTGTGTGTGTGTGTGTGTGTGTAAAGTGAGGATGTTGTGATGATTCTGGAAAACCTGCTAGACGTGTTACTTCCTGTTAACACTTACACTATAGCAGATGGGCTCTTCTCTAGAATGCAACACATTCACCACTCAGTCTATCAAGGGTATCATTACAAAAGTGCCCGTTTTATCAAAGTTCAAATGCAGACTTGGTGCTAATATTCGACTGATGCAATCATTTTTACATTTGTTTGCCATTACCATCAGTAATATTTACAACAAAATCCTCTTTTAAATTGTTTTGCTGTGATTCGCTACGGTTTCCAAATCCAGGATTTCCATGCCGTATATCCATGCCTTTATAAACGTGTGGCATGACTGTTTAGTTTAGTTTCTGCTGCTGTGGTGATTTGTAGCACACCATAGCTTGTCATAGTCCTTGACCGGTTATGATTACCTATACTATATAGAAACTATAATTAACACGCCAAACCTGTTTATTATTGAATTCATGCATTTCAAAAGGCTCTTTATCCATCGTAGAGGGCAATCTTAATGCTTCATCACTTACATTTGGCAGACGCTCTTATCCAGAGCGACTTACATTTTTATCTCATTACACATCTAAGCAGTTGAGGGTTAAGGGCCTTGCTCAAGGGCCCAACAGTGGCATCTTGGTGGTTGTGGGGTTTGAACCTGCTATGCCTCCAACTTTATGTCAACAGGTTGAAGAAGACCCTTTTCTGTTTTAACATGACTGTACCCCAGTGCACAAACAAAGGACTATAAAGATAAGGTTTGATGAGTTCGTTGTGGAAAAACTTGACTGGAAGAACACACAGAGCCCTGACCTCAACCCTACTGAGCACATTTGGGACGACCTGGACTGGAGATTGTGAGCCAGGCCTTCTCATCCAACATCAGCGCCTGACCTCATAAATGCTCTACAGAATTAATGGGCACCTCCAAAGTCTTGCGAGTGGAAGCTGTTATAGCTGCAAAGGAGGGACCACCTCCATATTGAAGTATATGTTTTTGGATACAATATTAATACAGGTTTAGCCAAATACTTTTTGCATATGGAAGGCCACAAATATTCTTACTGTACAGGAAAGATTTGGCGTTCCTTTGAGCATGTTTAAAATAACTGTAGTTTTTGTTAACAAGTTACGAATTATTCCTAGTCAACTTGACACAACCAATTAAGTTGTGTTCTAGGCATACAACTATCCATGTCTTTGATTTTTGAAATTGTACTGATTTGTAGCAAAAATTGTGAAAATGGGAACTTAGAATGAAACCAAGTTTGGGAGTTGTGTTTTGTATGTTTCCTCCTGTGTCCACTGGATATACTCTGAATATTCTGTTATCTTGTCCCCTCCCAAAAACATGTTTGTACATCCATTGGACTTGTGTGTGTGTGTTTATGTGTGTGTGTGTTTGTGTGTTTATGTGTGTGTGCTGTAAAAAAATAATAAGCAGCGAAAGGCTGTGATGCAGGTTGCGGAACGCCTGTGAGACAAGTTACTTCCTGTTAACACTTACGTTATATCTACAGAACTTTCAGTCCTCTGTCCACAACGCTCTCTCTCTATCTCTCTCTCTCTCTCTCTGTCTGTCTCTCTATATCTCTTTGCATCACTCTCTCAGTTTTATGTATTATGTAAAGAATAAACCACCTAGGGGTAGGACTGTGTGTGTGTGTGTTGTTATAGAAAAATAATCAGTGATGAGGTAATGTGATGGGGTTTGTGGAACGTTTGTGACACAAGTTACTTCCTGTTGTGTTATAACAGCTATAACCAGTTATTTAGCGAGTCAGTGAGGAAACATACTCGGTGCCAGTATTTGACTAATCCAAGTAGTTTTAACTGGGGAAAAATGGTTTCACCATTTTCCCTTCCTTGGCTAGTGGAAAGATGTTCAGTTCAGATGGATTGCTCTCAAAAACCAGCAGGAAGGTAAGAGCTTGCTTTATCATTGATGTCTCAACATACAGTAGGAAGCACTGGAGATGAAATGTAACTAACATCAAAAAGACTGCAACAAGCCATGCCAAAGTGTGCAGTAAGTCATGCAGTAAGCCATGCAATAAGCATGCACCATCAGCAATGCCTTCTTTAGTACAGCTTTCATCTACCAGCATCAACATTGTTCATCTACTCACATCTTCTTTTTCTAATTTCCACTGAAGCTCCAGCAATGTCCTTGTCCACCATACTAAAAGGCAATTTTCAAACAGAAGTCGGTAAGACTGGTATCTTCCCATACCAGTCCAGTGGTGAGAACGGCGGTGGAATAGTGAACCAAATGCATTCACAGTGACACTAGGCAATTGTGGGATTTTCTGAGCTCATTTCTGTGGAAGAGCATGTATAGCACTTTTCCTCATGACTCAGCAACTTGAAAAGATGCAGCTGGCTGATGTCAAGCGTCTCGGAAGAAACATGTTTTAGCCCTCTCTTTCGTCAATTGAAATCTGTTGCATTTTAGGTAAAAGCTGGAGATAGGTGGTAATTAACATCTGAAAAAATTGTTTTAATAAAATTGGTTGCAAATGCATCTTTTTTTTGAAGACTTTGCTTTTCTTACAGAAAGCTTAATGATATCAATATCAATATATTATAAGATTTAGAGGCCAGCGTACAAGTCTATATGTATGAGTTATACTATATAGAAAATATATATAAAAAAAGAAAGCTGTTTTTTGAATTACAGCCAGTTTAAACCTCAATTCATGGCACATCCTTTGTGAAGTTTGATGTGTTGGCTTTGGTTTTCTTAAGGGGTTCTCTAGTTGTCTCCAACCTCTCAAAAACATGCTACTAAGTGGATTGGTTAGGCTACATTGCACATTGGTGTAAGATAATATGAAATTGTCTATGCATCCAGGGTGTTTTCCTGGAGTCTTTGAAACAATTATATGCAAGTAAAACCTGTACTATAAACTCTAGTTTTGATTTTCTAATAGAATCATTTGCATAAAAAAAAGAAAAATTCAGCAATATTTACTGTTTGTTTTATAGCAAACGGTTCCTAGAAGTGAGGAGGAAGACAAGGGTGGGTGAACACATTTCAAGTGGGGCGTCTGTCGCCCTTATCTGGTATCACAATCTTCTCTTAAATTACCTTTTCGGTTTCAATTTTAAATTCAGCTATTTTCTAATTGAGTCAGAGCAAGACCCACACCAAGGCTAGTGTTTCTTATCAAACATGAACAGGACGGGAGACTTGTACAATCTGGCAACCCTGACCTTTCTCCTCCCTAAACATGAAGCAATGCTGCAGGGTCTGTGCCAGAATCATGCACTCAGACTAGTGTGACCAATTCTGGGGCTTATTTATTCTGGGATTTATTGTTAGTTGTTTTTTCAGCATAAAAAAAGCAAAAGTTTGTAGGCCACGTAGTAAGTATATATATATATATTTATAAAATTTATAAAATTATGGAAACAATTGAGGTATATATATATAATTTATAAAATTATGGAAACAATTGAGGTATATATATATAATTTATAAAATTATGGAAACAATTGAGGTATATTATATATATATATATATATATATATAATATATATATATATATATACATATACACCCAAAATCTAAAGAGATTTATTTTGTATTTTCTTACTTTGTTATAACACTTACAATCTCAGCTTCTGGTGACATTATATACTTTATGTTTATAGACTATGTGTCCATGTAATTTACATACAGCACATACAGCATACATGTACACATACTTCATACTTCTTGAGATAGTTATAGTTAATTCGGCCTCTGTGATAAACAGAAAAAAATGACTAAAAGTTTCCAGGTCAATCTACTGTATATACAATATGGATTTCAGTTGCATTCTGCATTATTAGTTAATCAGAACATATCATAAAGATTGCATAGTTACACTACGTATAATAACCACAATGCAGCACGTTGATCAATTTAAACATACATATAATGTATATACAATAACATACATATAACATATACTGTATATACAACTCTACATATACATTTGTACACTGTAATAATGTGAACAGTCTGTGCATGTGGTAGCTTACATATTTCTAATTGAAGTGTTTTATTTGCTGTTTAAGAAACAGTTCATTCTGACTGGATGTTAGTTGATATCTTTATTTTGAGCCATTTTTAACCCCAAAATGTATAACATTATAATTATTATAATATAACCATAGGTCTATAGATATTAATATAAATATATTTATAGTGCTTATTTAAATATGCTCTTATTGTACATTGATAATGCATAGAAAATGTAATCATAATTTGAAGAATATTTATTGCATTCATAGTTGCAAAATACATATACCCCAAAATGTATAACATTCCAGTGATGAAAGTATGTATCACATACCAGTGATGAAAGAATTCTTGCAATTATTATGCAGACTGCAAAATTGTAATTTATTATAAAATATTTAGTAATGTTAGTATTAAATATTTAAGTATTGGTCTTATTATTTGGCATCTGTTACTGTGCAAATACGTGTATCAATCTTTTGTAATCTTTTGTACGTGTATCAATCAATTTTGTAAAAATATATATAAAAAAAAAAAAAACACACCTTTAAAAAAAAAAAAAATAGTCCCATTCAAACTCCTAATGATTTCTGTGGTCAGGAATCTTCTAATCAACTAGTGCCACCTACTGGTAAATAACATTCAGAATATTGGCTTATTTACATAGTCTCTTACTCTGTATATCCTGTGCAGGGTCACAGGGGGCCTGGAGCCTATTCCCATGGTCAAGGCAGGGTACACCCTGGACGAGGTGCCAGTCCACTGTGGGCTACACAAACAGACACACTAACACACTCACTACAGGAAATTTGAAAATGCCACTTAGCTTACTCTGCATGTCTTTGGACTGTGGTAGGAAACCAAAGTAGCTGAAGGAAACCCACTGAACATGGGGAGAACATGCAAACTTTAGGCACGCTGATCTGAGGTTGGCATTGAACCTTTGACCCTTTAGGTGCTAACCACTGTACTACTGTGCCTCCAATTAACATACTTCATCTAGCAATTCCCACAACCTTCTGATAAAGTGCTAAGCCGCTTAATAAAACCATATTCAAAACTGTAGTAAAGGCAAAGCTGTGGTGAACTATTTGGAACTGAGAACTGATCTCTCTCTCTGTATATATATATATATATATATATATATATATATATATATATATATACACACACACACACACATACACATACACACACTACCCTTCAAAAGTTTGGGGTCACTTGCAAATTTCTTTGTTTTTGTGTAGTGATTTATTTTCTACATTCTACAACAATACTGAGGATTTCAATACAACACATATGGGATTAGGTAATTATGTAACAACAGGAAAAACAACAGTTAGTTATTATTTTAAGACACAGAGGTCAGCCTTTTTGTGATAGTTCTTGCAAGAACAGTATTGTCAAGTGCATTTGCAAAATCCATCAAGCACCATAATGAAACTGGCTCTCATGAAGGCCATCCCAGGAAGGCGAGACCAAAACCTACCTCTGCCACAGACGAGAAGTTCATTTAGAGTTTTCAGCCTAAAAATGACCAATTAACAGCAACGTAGATTAGAGGCATTATAAAGTTTTTACAGAGCATAAGTAGCAGACACATCTCAATATCAACTGTTCAAAGGAGATTAAAGCATTTTTTGGACGCCTTTAGCATTCCTTTACAATGTAGAAAGAAATAAAAATCAGGAACCATCATGGAGTTAAAAAATGACCCCAAACTTTTGAACGGTAGTGTGTACAGTATATATATATATATATATATATATATATATATATATATATAGACACACACACATACACATTTTGTCCCTAACATTGATGTGTTGGAAGCAGAAATTAATGGGAAAACTTAAGGATTTGATTGACTATGAATAAATTGGGCCAAATTATAATGTCTTAAAACTTGGTCATGGCATCTCCAAAACTGCAGCTTTAATTAGATATTACCATAGAAATATTCCCATCAAAAAGTGTTAGAACACACTGTTTCGTTGGAGATATATTAAATATTAGTTAGATGGTCATAATGTTATGGCCGATCTGATATGTATATTCAGTAAATACTCTGTTTAACTAAAGTGGGATATGAAACATCTAGTGTTATTGGCAAGGGTGGTTCTAGTAGGGGGTGCAAGGGGGACAATACCAATGCTTCAACAATTTTAAATTCCCCAAAGCAGGAACTCACTCATCGACAGGAAACATGAACATTGTTGTGGAAATCTCTCTCTCTCTCTCTCTCTCTCTCACACACACACTTTTTCGTTCATGTTTGCACACAAATGTTTCCACAATTGAATTGTAAACCGATATGTGAAGTCTTGGTAAACACCCTGAATTTAGACTTTTATTTACCCAAATATAAAAAAACTCAAAAAGATTCAAAAAGTCATAACTCCCTTAGATGGATTGGAAGAAATAAACATTATAATTATAACATTGGGAGTGATCAGACAAACAAAAGCTACCGTATGTGTAAAAAAAGTAAAACATTAATTAAAAGGTTTAAGCATTAGGTACAAACCATGAAGGACAAAAACTAAGCATTGCTATATACCAGTAGAGGTCCCTAAATGACCACTTCACAAACAGTACAAATTATTTTAATGGCTGGTGCATTACGTGATTATCTCACTGAATTTCTAATTCAGTTTCAAAATTGCCCTTTTCTCTCTAACCGGACAATATAGAGACAGTGCACTATTCACTTGTGAATTACAAGAGTAGAAGAGTGCTCTACACAACAACCTGGACTGAAAGGAATGTCTGTCATTTTACAGTTCTGGTTTAGAATAGTGTTTTGCAATGAAGCCAATAAAATATGAACTGGTATAATGACTAAATCCTTTTTTTTTTAATAATTTTTTTTTTTTAAAGCAGTGGTTCTTGACTCCAGGCCCTGAACAATTTAACTGCTTTCTCTGCTCCCAAAACACCAGATTTTACGAATCAAATAATTAACAGCTTTTTCTGTTAATTTATTTCTGAACTAAAATAATTTTTTTAATATAATTTTAATAATAACAACAGAAACCTAGAAAGCAAGATAAATGTTGGAAAAATATTTTTTTAAATTTAATAATATATACAATTTATATTTTATTATCACATCCAATAATCCTGTTCTGTGGCAGCAGAGTGCCTGGAGCCTATCCCATGGAACTCAGAAAATAAGGTAGGGTGCATCGTGGATGGGGTGCCCAATCATCACAGGGCAAAACAGCACATACTGTATTTAAACACCCTATGATATACTACAGGCAATTTGGAAATGCCAGTCAGCTTACACCACATGTTTTTGTAGGAGGAAACTGGAGTACCTGGAGGAAACCCACCAAGCACGGGGAGAACAAGGAAACTCCATGCATACAGACCGGACCCCCGATTCCAGCCCCCCAACTCTGGAAGTGCAATGCAAAACTAATATTAATAAATCAGTGTAAAAAGTACTAGACACAGGTCTTCCAAAATGTTACACACCAAAGGTGAATAGAAGTGTCAAACAACCTGCTTTTATTTAATTCAATTTCAAAATAAAATAGTCATATACACTTACCAGATAATGTAATACCAGCAATACAATTCATATAATTTTAAGATGTACAGTAATATTCCTTCTTAACTGTCTGTAGGGAGGAAGGGAGAAGAATACATAAAGGACAGAGAGAGAGAGAGAGAGAGAGAGAGAAAGAGAGAGAGAATTTGCAAGGATTTTTTTTGGCAATATGACAAAAATGCTATAGAAGTAATGAATTTTCCCTTAATGAATGAAACCATCATTCAAAAACTGCATTTTGCATTTTTTGGGTTATGTTTGTGAAAGATAAAATTGTTTAATAATCTAAATATTTTAGGCTTAAGGTTAATCCAAACAAGTGGATAGACTGTATTTTAGATGACTGTTCCTTGTCAACTCCCAAATGCCTATTTATGGGGTTATCCCCTTAACCCTTGCACCACCAAACAAACAAACAAACAAACAAACAAACAAACAAACAAACAAACAAACAAACAGTCAATAGTAGATTATAACATAAATCATGTGAGATGAATTCTCAAAACCTATGGTCTGTATTAACCACTGCAGTCTCAGTGTTTAAAAACAAAATGTGCTTCTTTTAATTATCTGGACCAAGATAATTGAAGAGAAGAATATATTGATCAGTATAGTAAAAGTTTTATTTAGACCCTGTAACAACCACTGTGATCAATCTTACATCCATTTTTACATCAGTCTTTCATTCTTTGCAGATGTTCATAAGTTGTTTTAACAAAGTGAACAATGCTCAGAGTATCTACATCCCATTTCAAGAATCTGAACATGGTGTTAAGTCAGGAACAAACCTTAGTATTTGCTTTTAAGTACAATGGAGTTTATTGGGTGTCAGATTTCATTCATACAAGTAAATTCATAATGGAAGAAATAAATGGGGCATTAGATGGATTATATATCAAGGCTTACCTGGAAGCCCAGATATTATCTTTCCACTTGCGCAATAGTGCACTATGATCCTCACATGTTGCACAAATTGATGTACATTTTGCATAATAGAACTTCACTAAGAGTTTAAGTAATCTCAGATCACAGCCGTTCATGATTTTATTTCTCCCATGTTTCTTCCACAAAGCTAAGGGTTCAGCACTATCCTTATTAATAATGCATTAAACAGGTCGTAACCCAATTCTAGTAATTGTAGCAGTCCTCTTAGTTGTTTTCTTTGCTTAATGCAGGCCATACTAAAACTACTTACAGTCTTGAGCGATAAATAGAACGTTTAACTTTATTGTTCCACTATCATTACATACACACTTAGAAACCATGACTGTCAGTCTTTGTTATAGTCTTCTACTAAATTGCTGGTTTTGAATGTACAGTTTAATTGACAGGCTGTGGAATCTATTTCAGAATTACTAGGATCTGTGAGTCTGTAGCATGTTGAGTCTGCTCTCAGACAATGTTATGTCTTTCCTTCCAAGTACAGCTTGACATTGTCCTGGGGTGTCATCACGCTGGCTAGGGAGAGGTACTGCAGCTCATCACTGAACTCACAGGGGAGGAAGAAGGGTTTAGAAGACTTTTTTGGGTGTCAGATTTTTTTGTTTACCAACATTTATTGATTTCGTGTCACCGTCTCACTGGGAGACTGATGTTGCTTCTCCAGGCTTACTAGTGAGAGGACTATGACATGGCTAAAGTGTGCCGCATTAGCTCTTATCCTCCTACCTCATTCCAAAATCCCCATTTCTTTGCCAAACTGCTTTGAAAAATGCCCCCTCCTGCTACAGGAGAGAAGGGTTGCAAAGGGTTTTTCTTTTTTTTTTCGTTTTGTGCAGTTTGTGAAGTCTTTGACTAAAATGTATCTGCTGTTTCTGTATGATTTAACAGGTTATGCGTAGTTTGGAAGGAAAATGCAAGTCTCATTGGCTTAGAAAAAATACCTTAACAATGGATACCAAGGCTGTGAATGTAAGTGACATTTCGTAAATATTTTTATTGAATACCCACTGAAAAATAATGAATCCTTGTTGAAGCAGATTTCATTAATAATTAATGAACATGGAAGATAGGAAGGTTAAAAAAACATAGCATGTGCTCAGGTTTGAAGCCTGGAATTGTAAGGCAGGACCATAATCTGTTTTGCTACTACAGCTACAAATTTGTAATACACAGCATTATTAAATATGTTTTCAGTCAGTTTAGATATCTGTTGAGATTAACTGCACTCTTCTCATTCAGGAGGTTATTCTTGTATTACAAAAACTGCCTGAGAGTGTTAAGTGGATACCTTACACCCGTTCCGTCATACTGTATGCATTATAATTTACATTTAAATTTGAATAGTATTAACTATAACTTATCTATCTATCCATCCATCCATCCATCCATCCATCGAGTCAGCCAAAAAATGTACTAATAAAATGAATATTGATAATATTATCATTATATATAATACATAGCAAGTAAGTTATAATTATAAGGCATTAATTTGGTATTATTTAAAATAATACATAAGGCTGTTATTTTATCAGACATAAACATGTTTTATGCAGTACAACTCAGCATAAATATTTGTAGTTTTTTTTTTTCAGTGCACAAGCAAGCACATATTTAAATTGTAGATTCAACATTTATCCATGCATCACTTATCTACGTCACTTATCCTGTGTATGGTTGCAGAGAGCCTTTCCCAGGGAGCACAAGACACAAAGTGGCACACGTCCCCACAACTCCAATAATACACTTGGTGCAATTTTAAACCACCAATCAGGCTACACCACGTGCCTTAGGACTGTGAGAGGGAATCAGAGAACCTGCAGGAAACCCACCAAGCCCAATAACAACATGCTAACTCCACACTCAGAGACAAGAGTTCGACCAGAAATCTGGAAGTGAACCACCGTGCAACCCAGATTTTACATATTCTGTGATATTTAAATTGAAATTAGCATATTTAAATTGTGTTATTATTTCAGCAATCCGGATAATATTTTAATTGTAACAGTCCTCAAAAAGCATTTCTTTAAAATCGCTCCAGTGTTTTTAGATCTTTCTGTCAGATGTTACTATGGTATACTGATGTATACAGTAATTACAAGCATTTCATTCATGTCAAAGGCTTTTATTGATATTATTATTAGTATTATTATTTTAAGTTTATTTAAAGAGTTAATATTTGCAGTGCTGACCTTCATGGCATGCTGTCAATCAACTTCTATGCCACATCCTAAATGATGGAAGCCCATTCTTGCATAATCAATGCCTAAAGTTTGTCAGAATTTGTGGGTTTTAGTTGTCCAACGGCTTCTTCATTATTGACCACAAGTTCTCAATGGGATTACAGTCTGGGGAGTTTTCTGGTCATGGACCCAAAATTTTTAATGTTTTGTTCTGCGAGCCACTTGGTTATCCATTTTGCCTTATGGCAAGTGCTCTATTATGCTGGAAAAAGCATTGTTTGCCACCAAACTGTTTTTGGATGGTTGGGAGGAGTTGCTCCTTGGAGATGTTTTTGTGAAATTCTTTGTGTTCGTGACCGAGCACACTCCCTTGGTTGAGAAGCAACCCCACACATGAATGGTCTCAGGATGCTTTACTGTTGACATGATACAGGACTGATGCAGCACTTTCATAAACCTTACGAAAATGGATATTTGTGTCATTCTCAGAACTTTGTATGTTTAAAATTAGTGCTGTTACAGGTTGTCAAGGTTTTGTGTGTTATACTAACAAACACAATCTTTTGGAAAATGCACAACACGACTTCACTGTATCAATAACTCCAATCAGGTCCACGTGTGCCTCCTGCTTACTAATGCTAAATGTTAGTTTTTCTGCTTACTAACAATTAAAAGCAATAAAAGCATTTTATCAGGGCAGCAAAATCTGGTAGAGGGTAGCACAGCTCCAGGGTCTTGCACTCAATCCTGAACTTACTGTAAGTTAGTGTTTTTGTGAGGTTTCACACCTTCTTCCTGTGTGAGTTATGTGAATTCCTCCCATTGTTCTGCAACATGTGGCTTGGTGAATTGGTTACACTAAATTTCCACAAGGTAAGAATGAGCGTGTGAAGGTGTGTACATTGTATCTGTGATGCACTTGCACTCCATTTGGGGTAAATTCTCTTACCTTGTAACCACCACTGCCTTCTGCAAACATGATCAGGATAAAGTTATTACTCATAATTAATAAGAGAGTGAATGAACCATATACTGTATATGGCCTGTATATGTCATTTTTTTAATCCCATGTCAACTTTTGATATTACTTACTAGTTTTTTTCCTATCTGGCTGAAAAGTTGTACTAACTAACTGAAAATCTAGTGAAAAAGGAATTCAGGTTCTCAGAACTAAACCCAATAGACACCTGTTTAACAATGATAAAGAAGGCAGTAGGAATCAAGAAACCATCTTCTGTACAAGATCGTCAGAAAGCACTTAAGCAGGGTTTAATTGAACAAGCGACACCTGAGTACTGCAGACGTATTTTTGACTCTGAGTCCAACCGGACATAACAGATTTTGAAGAATAAAAGACTTCATACTAAATACTGATTGCTGTATAGCTATTTCAATGCATAAAATAACAAATTATTCTTATTACCTTGATTGCTATTATTTCCGAAATTTGTATTGTCAGAAATTTTGAGAAGGTCATTAAAACCTTGAATTGCACTTTTGTTATTAATATGTTTTTTTATATTTAAGTATAACTGATTAAATATTGATGCCTTTCCCTTTGGGAAAGTTTTCTTTCATTTTGTTATATTGATTTCCTGTGGTTTGAATTTGTCATAATAAATACCCAAATAAGAGATGAATTTTAGGGCACATTTTCTTCAAAACAAGATTATCTAAGGGAGTTGTGATGTGTGAGTTCACAAACCTTTATATTATACAAAATAAGAAAGCAGGACTTTGGTTGGAAAAATATGCAGGAGTTGCTCGTTTTTAAATAGCAGTCACTCCTGATTTTGGTTCCAATGTTTTACTGTTGCTTGGTGCACAACTGATTTAAAAAGTCCTTTCTTTTACATAGGTACACTTTACATAGGATTTTGGAATGAATGTCCTGTCTGAAAGGATTTTGCATTTGGCTGATGTGCATAGCAATAATAACCAAACAAGCTTCCCATTATTAAAGAAACTTGTGATGCTGATAAAACCATCTTACTCGACTTAGAATGGGCATTCACATACGAAAGAACAGTGAATTAGTGGAATAAAGTGCCACATATTTATTGACACCTGTACAGAAAAACAGCTGTCACGGAGTCATGCAAAGCAGTAACACTCAGACCAAAGGAAACACAACATGAACAATATACTGTATGACACCAGAAATAAATTTAACTCCTGAGATGCTGAACATACAGTACAATACAATATGTAAGGATACTACATGGCACTCATGATTAATTTAACATGTCGGTACGTGAGGAACCTAAGCCACACCGAGAACAATCAGGCATTCCACTGAAACGTCACTACTGCATTGAAATCAGACCCGTCCAAGCACTGCATACTGTAGGAAACTTGGATCGGAAAGTGCTTGTATAAAGGTCCTGTCGAGGTATTGTTGAACTATTTCATATTACAACAGATCAACTAGATATACACACTGCATGGGAGGGACAAGGGGAAACTACTCACAGATATTTTATCTTTGGGCAACTGAAATACACTTTCACAATAAGGCTACAACATCAAAGGGTATTATAACAGACGAAGTCAGCACACATCAGGCTCTTCTCTCTCTTGATTGCCTTAGACATCCACTTACTCGAAACCACGCATCTGAACATTGCCGGCCTCCTCCTGATACACATGGCAAATCTTTCATTCCAGTGCAAATTTCAGAGAACCATCTCGCCAGAACAATCACTGTACATCACACTCCAATTGCTTATTAACATTCGAACATTTACAGCGGAGTTGGGAGGAGGGTACAATGTATTACAGCTACACAGACTTAACCTCGGACCAGGACACACTTCTTGTCAGTCAAGTCCACAGCCAATAGATTTCTTAACCATAAACTTGTCACTAGTCAGAGAACAAGCTGGCAAAAGACTTCCGCAGGTTTCGAATGGTCTCGGCCTTGGCTTCGTCTTCGTTGCTGGAACGGAAGGTCTCACCAAAGGCATTGAAGGCATTGGTCAGAGACTGGGATTTACTGAAAAACAGACACAAACAACAGGAAAGATGAAAGGATTGGACAAAGTGTTGTCTAACAGAATAATCATGTGTAATCTCTCTAATTACATACTTTACATAGTCTACATTTAGTTTACATTAAGAGCTTCTATCAGTGCATGAAATAAAAACTTTACTTTAAGAAGGGATGCGATGACTTCTGTTGTGGTGCAGGTTGATTCTCTACAGCAGCAGGTGCAGGGGCCACAGGTGTTGATTCAGTCGGGGCTACATTCTGAACTGGAGCCTCGACCTGAGCTTGCTCTTTGGGCACAGGCTTGGTCTGGACCTGTGGTTTAGTGGGAGACTGGTTTTTAGTAGGTGCTTTGGGTGAGGATTGAGCCTGTGCTGGAGCTGAATCGGTCTGGATTTGACCATGATCAGCTGGTTCAGGCTGGACTTTAGTCTGGGCCTTTGCTGTAGGTGGGGTCTGGGGCTTGGGCTGGAGCTGTGGCTTGGAGTTTCTGCGCACTGGAGGCACAGGCTTAGGAGGAAGTGGTTTTGGAATGTGGGGTTTTGGGGGTAAATCCGTTGGTTTTCCAGGTGCTGGAGTGGGTGAAGCTTGAGGATGGGCTTTGGGTTGCTGGGTTGTAGGTGGAGGAGTTGGGGAAGGAGTTGGTTTTGAGACAGGCTCTGGGGCTGGAGCACTAGATGCTGATGCAGGTGGAAGCTCTTGAGTCTTAGGTTGGGACTCTTTGGGTTTTGCTGGGGCTCCTAGAATTTAGTACAAAACACACTCACATATTACATTAGATTACATTTCAAAGATGACAAGTAGTTTAAATCCAGCACCAAGTGCTCATGATAATTGACTATATCACAAAGGAAGCACCCCTTATTTAGACCAAAGTAAAGGAACAGATGTTTACAAACATCTAATAAATTACAAAAGAAAATAATCCAAAAAGAAACTGCATGCTTTATTCAACCAAAAAGACAAAATTATCAAAAGTGAAAATGCAAAGAAAACTCCAGATTTAATTTGGTTTAAAAAAATAAAATAAATAATAATAGTAATAATAATAGTAATAATAATAATAATAATAATAATAATAACAACAATAACTACAACAACGACATGCTTCATTTAAAAAAGACACAAATATAATGCCTGTTTCTAAACATCTCTTAGATGTTTCTCTGGCATAGATGGCAATTTAATTAACCCTCATATTCCATTCACTACTTAACAAAGGCTACCCCTCTAACCCAGGCCAAATAGTTAGTTTTTTATTAAAAATAATACAGTTTTATTAAACCCCTACATATATTAAGAACACATGTAGTTAATTAATGGAGGAAATGGTACCAAGTATCACTATTTGGTTTACAGCCATTAGCTCAGTTAAAAATAACCTCAACATCAATTGTGAAAAAGAACTATAATGAGAACAGAACATAAGGGTTAAATCTGTTATTAATATTTATCACAATAAAAAAAAAGTTTAACATATAATATTTACTCAACAGCATCACACGTAGTTAATTTATGGAGGAAATGGTACCAAGTATCACTATTTGGTTTACAGCCATTAGCTCAGCTAAAAATAACCTCAACATCAATTGTGGGTCTGTATTCTATATTCATCATCATATACCTAATAGTAAATCCCAATATTATGTGTTCCTGCTGGAGAGTAAAATCTGTAGAACAACTGAGAGTAATGAACAGAAAATGAAATAAAATAGGATACAATAACACAAAGTTTGTAGTAGGGGAACTTTATTACTTTGGACTGGGGGTGGGGGGGTGGGGTGAAGTAGGCTGTATAATAGTGCAATCAAAACTGCAGTGTACTGTCAAAGCTGTACTGTACGTGACTCAAGTACTGGATTTAAAGATAAACACATGACTGAAAACTCACTAAAACTCACCCAATTAAAGTGAAAATTATGCTTTAAACATATGAATAATGATTCTGCAGACTACTGAAAACATGCTGTATTTACGGAAAACATTCACAAATATTTTTAAATGTAATTTCCGACAGTACATAAAAGAATTTCTTGATAAATATTTTCACTTTGTTAAACATGCATCACTTGTAGACATGCAACATGGAAATAAAGAAATGCAAAATAAGCACTTTTTAGTTCTACTGTTACATTGTGTGAAGTGAAGGACACTCATGCAACTCTGTTAATTTACTAAACATCGCCATACAGTCAAATAATATAGATTATAGTTAAAAATATGAATATCATTCTGCATCACAAGACCATCTATGTTTACACTAGGTGAGAATAATTCACAGTAGCACTTTTAAAGATTTTCAACAGTCACAGTAATTGAGTGCCAACAGAAAGTTAAAATTTTTCCACTTTTTGTAATTTTTCGCATTCATTTTCATTCTACACATAGTGCTTTGCTGGAGTTTTTTGTTAATCTTAAATAAATAAATACAAAATAAACACATAAATAAATAATAAATGTAAATATCCCATTTACATACTGTAAGTATCTAGTCCCACCGCTTAGTTCTTGGTTAAAACATGTTTGGCTGCAATGTTTTTTCACAGCCTCAGTTTTTCTTGTAAATAATGCTAAAAGCTTGCCACACCTTTCTTTTAGAAGTTTTTTCTACTCCACTTTCCAGAATTGTTTAAAATCAGGTTAATCAGGCAGCATCGCTGCACCATCATTTTCAGATTCTATTCAGAGATGCTCTATTGGGTCTGGACTCTTGCTGGACTTTACCAGTGCTGTTCTGAATCCTCTCCTTTCTTTTCTTTTCATTATGCTTTGGGTCATGATTAAAATGTGAACCGTCAAAGATCTTGAGCACTGTGGAGATGGTTATCACATAGGACGGCTCTTTATTTTATCTGCATTAATTTTTACAATATACTGACTGGTTTCCCATTCGCAGTTGTAGAAAATCATCCCCACAGCATGATGTCATCACCAGGGATGGTTTTGATAAGGTGGTGCACAGTGCCTGATTATCTAGTTTCCGAATAGTTCAATCTTTGTGTCATCAGATCAGAGGATTTTGCTTCTCATAGTCTAAAAGTCCTTCGGGTGCTTTATGGTAAACTCCCAGTTGGCTGTCATGTGTCTTTGTTCCCCACTAAGAATGCCTTCTGTTGGCCACTCTACCATGCAGGCCTGACTGGTGGAGTGCTGCAGTAAGGTCTATCCTTCTGTAAGTCTCTCCCACCTCCACAAGGGAATCTCTTTTATAGGAACTTTTGAGTACCTGCCTGACCAAGCCCCTTTGTGCCCAATTACTCAGTTTGGCTAAATTGACACATCTGGGAAGACTATTAGCTTCCAATCTCTTTCATTCGAGAATGTTGGAGGCTACTGTGATCTTGGGCTTTTTCAATGTTACAGAAATGTTCCTGTATTCTTCTTGCGGGTCTACAGATAATCCTCTCAACCTCATGGATTTGTTTCTACTCTGACATACCCTATCTAATGTAACACCTTATACTGTATATGGAGGCAGGTGTTTGCCTTTCCTAATTATGTCCTATGAGTATTGTGTGTACTGTAGGACGACGAGAAAAAAAAGATTTGAAAGATTTTTTAAGATGAGTGTGAAACATAACAAAATGTGGAAAACCTGAAAGGGTGTAAAAACTTTCTGTCATCACTTTAAGTATTAGCATACATTACCGACATGGCTTGTTGTGTTTGTATTTTTTTTTTAATCAATTGGTTTTGTTGGCATTTATATATAGGTCTGCTAGGCTAGGTTTAAAACTGCTTTGCTTTTTATGGATATTTTAAATCTCAAAGACTAACACATTTCTTTCCTCGTTTGAAATACCAACCCCACCTTCCAAATTATTCCAGAACGATAAGCATTTCTGTGTTTAAATAATTGGTTTCAACATGCAGAATGCACTTTCAACTTAATAAAGTACAAAAAAGGCAGAAATTAGTTAGAATTACTGTAACAGCAACTATTTGCTTATCACTTATGCAAACCTTCACTAATTTCGTCCGCTTTAAAAAAAAATAAATACCTTTGCCTTTAAACTCATGCATGCAGAGGGAAACTATGGCACGGGGAACTGGGAACTCCTGGCCATTAAAGCAGCTTTTAGAGAAAGATGACGCTGGCTAGAGGACGCAAAGTGTCCCCTTGTCATCATCACTGATCATAAGAAACGTGAGTGATGTCAAGATGTCAAGTCTGCTAAGAGAACAAACCTGTGTCAAGTCAGGTAAGCCCTTTTCTTCGGTTATTGGAAAGGAAAGGGTGTCATTATTAAGCTTCAATTATCCTTGAAGTTGTTGAAGTTTTGAATCGATGAAAAATGTAAATCTAAGGCACATACTGTATTCAAGTAATGCTTAGTTCTTGCAGTATTTTATACAATCATCACATATAGTATTTTCATATATCATATGGAGATGCCACAATATCTTTGCATTGAATATTTGAGAATTTGATATTAGCACTCAGTGATTGACATCTGAAATTGACTCTACCAGATACATGTGTGTGGACAAGCTGTGGATGAAATCTGTTTGCCTGGACTTTGATTTTGATTCTACAGGAACTCCATTACATTCAAGAATTTACTGTAAACAACCTTGAGGAGGGACACGCTGGGACAGAGGCTTGCTGTGGTCAGACGGACCTTCCTTTACGGCAGAGCCCTGCGGAGACACACACGTTATACACAACCTAAAATATCTGATGGGTATATACTGTACACGGATGTCCTTCTGTCTCAACAGCAGGTGGCACCTGTTGTACAGAATACTGGATATTCTTCCGTTTTCAAACAATCCACTTTAAAATGGTAAAGCTATTTATATAGTATCTTATCATGCATATGATGACTTGGTGGTAATTTATTCTTGCATTTTTCTAATGAAACAGAATAGGCATTCATGCAATAACAGTAGCTTTCCAAAACAAAACACTTTTTAACCAATAATTCCTCATATAAGAATTAGTTTGGCTCTTAACATTTATTAAGAGATTAGAAGTGGATAAATTATATTTGCTACCTGTGGTTGCTGGACAGCAGCTGGAGGTCGTTGCTGAACTCTTGTTGGTGCCCGAGTTGCTGATTGGTTCATTTTGGCCAGAACAGCATCAGCTATCAGCTGCCTGTCTTCTGCCTGGTGGTCTCCAATGAGTGGCATGGATGAGCCCATCACCTGATGATAAATAATACAAAAGATAATACATTTGTTTATTAATTTCTTGCTACAAAGTTTAATTAAGAAAAGAGTTGTCTGATATTAGATATCCGCTTCCATTTTATTGTAGCATGATTGGCCAAAATTAAATAGATATTCAGAGATATATATATAAAGATAAATGAATCATATAACAATAATAACAATAACAATAATAATAATAATAATAATAATAATAATGAATGCAATTTGTTTAAATCAAAATTTACCAAAGTTTACTTGAGTTATTCTATAATTTGTGATATATTTCATGTTCATTGATGATGAATATATATTTTCTTGAAAATTGTCATCATGTCATCAAATAGACATTTTTTGCATTGTTCACCTTTGCAGTTGAGGGTTTCTTGGTTTCTAAATAATGAATTAAAAAAATTTACAACAACAATTACTTTAAAATTGTTTTTTTCTTATTTAAATAATTTTAAAACCTTAACTAACTAACTAACTAACTAACTAACAGAACTCCGGTCCTGTAACTGAAAAATGGTTTGTACCAAGTGATCAGCATCACATTATGTCATTCTTCTCATATGTTTCATTACCCTGTAATAAGTATTCGCTTAATTTTTTTTTATATTTTGTCTGATATCAATGATTATATTAATTCACTGCCGTTACATACAGGGTTACAGTTTACCGATTCTTTGTTCAAATATGATGTTGAACAGTAAAGAAAAGTGGTCAAAAAAGTTCAAGTGCAAAGTGGTCAACCAGATAAGTCCTACCACTGACATAATAGGTCCAAATAAGGAACTATGTTACCCAGTAGTGTAGATAATCATTCATGTAAAATTTGTCAAAGTTTAAGCTTTGAATCTACAGTAGCACAACTATTCATCTATATCAACTTGAACAACTATTAGTTCTATTGAGAAAGAACATTGTTTTTGTACTTTTGTACTTATGTGAAATGACCGCAAATTATAGAATAATTCATGCGTTTCCTGTTTCTTTTAGAGATTTTTTCCTGCTCCAGCTACACTCTGTGCTTCCTGATTATTATGCATCGTCTCTTAGCATGAAGAATGGATTGATTATTAGCTAGTCTTATTTGTCCTTTTCTCTGTATTTTCTTTTAATAGTTTTGTTTATTGAAATTTTATTAATATTAATACAATTAAGTTTTCTGAACTGACAATATAATATGCAAAGTTAATTACAATAATTCATGCCAGTTATTTATTTCAAAGCCTTTTGATTTTCTGATCTAAATGGATTTCTCACTCACTCTCTCTATACCACTTATCCTATACACTTAAGCTAAGCCTTTATTTGTCACATATACATTACAGCACAGTGAAATTCCTTCTTCACATATGCTTCATGGATCAGATTTTAAGAATTACAAAAATGTAATTATTGTTTAAAAGGTACTGTGAATAAATATTTTTTCTTGTAACCAGTCTGAGATGTCTATACCTGTCTCTATTTATAAGTTAGGTCTTGGCAAATTTATACTTGACAAATACTGTAGATCACCTAAATGAGATTGCTAGCAAAGATTTTATGTTTTTCTGTACAGCCCTCAACTGTATCCATATTGACTTTGCCAGTTTATTAGGTACATCTATCTGTCAGAGTGTGTGATTCACAAGGATATGGATTTTACCCGATGCTGGCTGACTTATGCAGTAATAGTGTACCGTGCCAAAATCATTATGTTCTGTTAGAAGACTACAATTCTTGCTGTGAACAGCTATTTGCACCTTGTCGCAAAGATGGTGGGTGGAAATCTGTGGATTATGCATGTCAGGGGCAGAAACAAGTTGCTGTCATATATATCCCTGGAAATAGTTAGTGACAGTAATTGCCTTGTGACATGGTGTAGCTATCATGATATCATCAACCTTCATTCTTTTGTACATTTCGGTCCTCTTATCTTTAAATGTGATTTACAGAAATGAACACTTTAAAACCCAAATTTATATTTAGCAAAAAATGAAAAGTATGAGCAGCTTTTCTTAATCATTTAAAGACCATATTAAGATAATTCAACAGCATCTACAATCTACTGTCCCTCGTCTATATATATGTATATTTTTACAGCTTACAGCTGCCAAGTGCAGAGGACCATAAACACACATGGTCACATGAAGGAGGTTACATAAGCACTGGGCCTCCTTTTCAGGGCCTCTTAAGGAATCATGATGGAATGTCTCTAATTTAATCACAGCAGATACCGCCTACAGCATTTTAAAATGAAACAATATAAAAAAAAAGTTTGCTTGAAAGATTAAAAGGTTTTTGTACAGGTTTTATGAGTTTTTCCCTATGAAACTATCATGAAAATGTATTTCCATAATTGTCTGCTGGTAGGAGCCATATTGCACAAGTGGTCAATAGTAACTGCGCGAATAACATTTCTACATTTACAGTATGTTTAATGTTGTCTTGTGCTGTATAGTAATCAAATGGCATTTTCTATAAATTTATGTTCTTTAGGGACAGAGAGCATACAAATGTGAAAACACAACCTTCACAGAAACGTGCTGCACATACTAAAGCACATACGAAAGGTCAAAGCACATGCAAAAAGCTAAATGCTGCAAAAGAAAAAACAAAACAAAAAAAAAAAAAAAACACAATAAGTCACTCAGGCAAATGACGATTATTACAGTAAATCCATGGCTGCTAATATTTATTATGTGACTTTATGACTTTTTGTCTGTTCCTGTAATAAAACACAATATAATAGCTTTAATAACTTCAAAACAGACAGTTAATTTTCTTCATTTCCCTCTTAAAAACATAAAATGATATGTCGTTTGTTTGTATTTCCTGGTCTTTGTAGCCACAAGGTTAATTCGAGCTCATCACTTACATCCCTTACTATCCTAGGGCACTTCCAGTGGAGCAAATATCCTTCTTTGTGTTTATGCTTTCACTTTTTTGTGCCTTGGGACCATTGTTCACTTATTTTAAAAGGGATGTTTATGTAGTAATAACTATAATTTATTAACACAGTATCACCCTTATCACTGAACTTGAAATTCTTTTTTATTCCCAAACTTTTTTCCAGTTTACCACTTTATAGAAATGTATGCCTTCTAAAAATCCTCATGCAAAACTAACATATGAACATCGTGGGACTTTCTTTATTGGCTTTGTGGCTTTGTCAAGTTACAGTTTGGGTTGTCCACCTCATGCATATACAGTTAATATGGCAATATAAATTCCACATCCTAGCCCTGGGCCAGGATCTACTGTATGATTTAAAAGCATTTTTCCCCATCTGCAATTATATTGACCCATACTGCTTGTAACACTGTCTTACCTCAGTAATGTAATCTTTTCCATCCTTTCCATGAATGGCTTTTACAGCACAGACATCCAGGCCTCCAAATATTTCTGAACAAATGTCAACCCACATCTTATACCTGTGGGATAAAAGACCAGAGACCAAGATCTGTCAGTCAAAATACGCAGAAATTATCTTTGAATAAATCTTTCACAGACGGCTCACTACTGCTAAGAATGGACCAATATGTTCTGTTTAAAGTTCCACTTCAAAACCATGAAGATGGCTTGGGAATGGATTGTTGTGCTATGATATTGCATTAATAGCTTTACCACTGAGAAAGGTTTGTACTGTACACAAGTCTCCATCAGTTGGTAACCTCAACTCAATACATTTACATTACATTTATGCATTTGGCAGATGCTCTTATCCAGAGCGACTTACATTTTTATTATTTTTTTAATCTCATTACACATCTGAGCAGTTGAGGGTTAAGGGCCTTGCTCGAGGGCCCAACAGTGGCAACTTGGTGGTTGTGGGGTTTGAACCTGGGATCTTCTGAACCGTCGTTCGTAGCTCGTCTTAACCACTGAGCTACCCCTGGCCCCAATATGTTAACTAAAATTCATTTCCTGTTATACTATTGCAATTCTGAGCCCATACTGTAAATAAAAACAGTTACAGAACGGATTTATTTATGGTCTAGTATCATAGTATCATCAAAGTAAGGATTGCTTCACCTTTGAGTCTCTGAAACTGGTTAGATACAGGGACTAGACTACTTAAAGACAAACTTGCCAAAAATGAGGGGGAAAACCCTTCTGGAAATTATGCACTGTACTGTAGTAAAAATATACTGTACAAGTCTGCTATCTCACATATGTGACCTAGCTGCTAATAACTATCTAAGACAACATAATATTGATAGTGACCTTTTGTTCATCTAGTCTTTAATTAGATTTTTTTCCTTATCCTATTTTATCATGGGATCTAAGTTGATTTTTATTAGTTTCTTGCAGAAATGCCACATTTCCCACTTAAAGAGATCAACCAATTGTGGCCTCTAGACTAATGGTCAAAGATACAGTACGGCGGCATTGTCAGCATTTAAACTTGCACTCTCCTGAGGAAAGACTGAATGCTTTTAGCTGTGTAATTCAGGAGGATTAACACTTGCAAAAAATCCACATCATTAGGCAGTGTCATTAGGCAAATGGAAAGAAATCATGTAAAAGCAAAGATGAAAAATACAAGTAAAATGTTCCTACATTAGAAATACCATTGAAGAGCAGTAAACAGCAATGAAATAAACAATATTGGTATTTGCTGTGCCAACCCTGTCACCAGTAGTGAAAGGAAGTGTCAGATACACTTGGTCCAGTCTCATAGGTAGATTAATTTGGTGGTTTTACTGAGCATTTTGGAGAATCTACCAAAGTCTACACTGAAAAGAATGATCCATGTACAAACATATAAAAATTAAAGGTCATTTTAATATGTTTAATGTTTTCACTCAATCATGACCATGACCAGTTTTTTTTTTTTTTAACTAATATGTTTAGGTTAAACTCTGAATAGAATAATGTACATTTACAAATCTTATTTATTCCAGTAAAAAAAAAAAAAAAATATATATATATATATATATATATAAAAATATATATATATATATATATTTTTTTTTTGTGTAATCAGACTTGGTGATTATTTTTTTTTGCATATAAACCACAAAGGCCTTAATTATGTTTTTGTCACAAAAGTGGTAAGACTGCTTTTTTGTACTTTTATAAAATAATAATGACAACAATACAGAAAGCAATTAAAAAAATTAAATAATTTTTTTAAACCTATATAGGCAATAACAAAATTTAGTATTGTAAAGTAGCTGCCCCAGAAATGTATGCATCTCTGTATTATGTATACTATGTATGTATTTTTTCCACTTTTATTGTACTTTTTTTTTTTTTTATCTAGCCTGCCTGTTTAAACATTTGAGCAAGAGGACTGGAAATACTCACTCTACAGTTAAAAAATTACTTTAAGTTAAATCAGGTGAACATTCCCTGTAGTCCATTGTGGAATACGTAAAGGACACTCAAAATTTTATAGTGTGTCATTTTATGCTCACTTACTTGTCTGTCATGGCTACTTGTTCCAACATAGCCGAGCCAATGTTTGATTTCCAGTTGCCAGAGATGGAGGTCCGCCTGTAAATTTATCAAATGTGATATAATAAAGCAATTTAAAAAATCTGTCTGCCCGGAAAACAAAGATTATCTCTACACATTTATAATACTGTATCTGCCAATGTGTTGTGTAAAAGATAATGACCAAAAAATGAGTGCCATCACTAATTATGACTATTATTATTTCACACCGTCAGTGTAAATTAATAGCATTGTTTTCTTTGCATCGAGATTTCTATAAGCATTACCACAAAGGCACAATACAGCGGGTTATAAAAATTAAAAGAGATAATGTGGACAAAAGTAGTAAAGTTCACAGAAGTACAGGTATTAGATGAGACAATGCAACCAAAGGTAGTAATTATTGACTCTTAATTAGCATTATGGGTTGGATATGAGCTGCAAACACACACACCAGCATGCATACATATCATCATCATCATCATCATCATCATCATCATCATCATCATCACCCTTATCATTATCATGACCATGCACACCGTAACCACTGGCTATACAAACCAGAAAGGATTATGCAATTTTTTTTTGTGGGGGGGAGAATTTGTACACTTACATATAAGCTTTGTAGTCAGTGCCTATCTTCTGGACCCTGATGTCATACTTGGCATCAATGAAAGGTTCTGTGGTCGTGTAGGTCTGAGTGATGGCCACCACGCTGGCAATGTCTTGGAAATCGCTGTGATTGTCAACTTTAACCTGTCACAATTCCCGAATACATGTCTCATAGCAATTATAATGATCCTAACGGTATAATGACTTCAATGACCCTAAAAGAAAAGGTTTCTACCTACATTAATAGCCTTTTTTAAGTAGAAAAAAAAGCATGATTACACTATATGGACAAAAGTATATGGACACCTAACCAATACATCTCTACTGTATATGCTTGCTATATCCAATCTGTTGCCACAAAGTTAAAAACACGAAACACTTCTTTAAAATGTCTTTGTATGCTGGAGCTTTAAAATCGCACTTTCATTGGAACTAATTCCATTGGATTTGCAAACTTATTACAGCTTGACTGTGCCCTTGTACACAAAGCGTGTGGCATAAGGTGGTATGGACTTTTGGCATGAATTGGAATGTCAACCTCATGCCAGTTCTTCTCACATGACATCAATTGCTGACCTCTTGCACTCCTGTGGCTGAGCAAGCACAAATCCCTACTGCTACACTAAATACATCTAGTGGAAAGCCTTCCCAGATGAGTGGAGGCTGTTATAGTCAACTGATGGCAAACCCATGGTTGCAAAATGGGATGTTCAGTACACAGGTGTCCACATATGCTTGGACATAAAGTGTATTTCAGTTAAGATTTCAGAAGCGTCATATTACGAATTCAAGCCTGACTGGTAATTGTGGCAAGGTTTCTGTTTTAGACAGCATTTATAACTGCTGATCATTACATAGATAACATTTAGATATCCATTTAAAATATACTGTATGAGTAATATGGTGTCCCTCAAGTGTCTGTTTGTGATCCCCTATTTTTAAGCAAGTTCTTACTGGTTTCAGCTAGTTTAAAATGCTTTCACCTGTCTTTATGACAGGAAAAGGATGTCAGAGGGTATTTCCCGGTCCTTTAAGCTTGTCTATCATGTTCTGCATTAGGAAGTCTTGCTAATGATGTTTTAACTCTAAATTGATGAGTTGTTAAGCCACCGCTAAATTCGCAGTGTTCCAAACACTAAAAACATTAACACCAAGTTAAAACTTTCAACTACATATATGTTTTTTAAATCCAGATTTAAAACAGGCTTGTATCACTTAACTTATGTATTTGTAGTTCTTGGGTCATTTATCTTCTTAAAAACACCACATGAATACAGTATATTTATGATTTAATTTATCATATTAATGTATTAATAGTAACAGTCGATTTATTAATGATTGTACTTTTTCATAAGCCCTAATATACTCTCTCTATATACGTATATGTATATATTACTATTACTACCTTAAAAACGCTGGACGTTCAAGCAAAATCGGGACTTTACTTTGTTTAGAAAAACAAAACACAGTAATGAGAGTAAAACTACTTTAATTTCTCTCTATATAATAATTATAATAAATATATATATAATTATCCAGGTTTTTAACTAATGTTTGTACAGTACAGTAGGTTACAATTAGGGTAGAAAGTATTCTCAGTACACCAGAGCCATGATTGGGCTGCCTGCCTAGCATCTGGCCTCCCAGGAACTCCTTCATTGGCCCAAATGTGTGGAAATGTTTTAGATCGAGGTCAAGACTGTACAGGGGATGTGGCAATAACTCACAGCTGAGTTCCTGTAATGTGCAAGTGGTGCTGGCAAATGATTGTGTGTACAGTTCTGCAAGTAAGTGACAAGTTGACCACCAAAATTAAAGATCATGTGTTCCACTGACTAAATGTTAATATGAGAACGATTGCAGAGCCACAGAGGCCGAGATATTCATTCACAGACATAACCTTCCTTAAAATTTTCTTAAAAATATGTTTCAGTTAAAATTTAAGTTAATAGTCCCAATTTGACTTGAATGCCTATTTTATCATGAAGTTAAATCATAAGATTAACAGTGAAACTATTTCAGATTTCCTAACCACAGTGTGCAGGCATAGTGGTCTACTGTTACACCTACAGTTTTAATGCATAAGCCATACAAATGAACTGTGTCTTCGTTTTGCCATGCTAATATAATAATATTTCAACACATGCAATGCATTTCAATATTGGGCTAAAAAAAGGTATCTCTTAAGATGGTGTCCTACCTTTCCCATGCCAGAGTGGGCATGTCCAATCTTCACCACCACTGGGAATGTTGGCATGGAGATCTGAAACAGATATAAGCAAAGGCGAAGAATTTATTTCTTATTTTATAGGTTTCTATTACATTACATTAATTATAGTGATATCATTAGTAAGTGCACAGTTATAACTTTACTTGAACTAATTGATTACAGTTGATTTTCAGTTAAATGCATAATCTTTTAACAAAAAAAATCATACAATACGAAAACATTCAGCATGTCATTTTGTGATCTGTAGTGTATATAATAATTTACCATATTGATATCCAGTCTTTACTTGGGAATTACTGCACATTTAAGCTAATACAGGTTATGTAATGTATAGTAATATAATGAGTATACGGTAGCTAACTGTATGAACTGCTTTGTAAACTCAACGTTGGAAAGAACACTGAGCTAAGGCAAAAACTAAACTAGGCTATTAACATCGACCCTGTCTACCAAATTCTGTTCCCCTAAACCACTTTGGGATTTGAGTATGGCTGTAACCCTAGACAGGCATTTATCCACAGCAAGCAATCATGACAGCACTATTATTAACATAACTGGCACGATTCCTACAATCCCTGTGGAAAAACACCAGTTTTTCCTGGAAATAATTTGCCTCCTGACTTTTCATGACTGTTTTCTTTCTTTTTAAACTTCTTAATCCACAAGGCAATCTGGTAGGAGGGGCACAGACGAGTGCAACATAACAGAGGGTGGGGTAGGGGTGGCTGCACAGTGTTACATAAAAGTGCCACAGTCGAGGTTTGGTAGAAGGTGCGTGTGTGAGTTTTCTTTAAAACCATTTATTTTTCTTTAAACCTCTGAAGTGATGAAGCAAGTAAACGTGCAACTGTTCCTGCTGATCATCCTGGCATTAGGCATAACAACCCCAGTGACGGAGGGATGTAGCTGTGGAGAAGCACATTTGCAGTGGCATTTTTGCCATTCCGAAATAGGTATGTGCGACATTCGGGTAAACACACACACACACAGAACTGAGTCAAGTTGAGACTGTGATACATTACTATATGTACTGTATAGTATTTAAAAACATTATGTGAATATTGCTACATGCGCAAACTTGAAAATAATATTATTTTAAATAATTTATTAAAAATAATATTTAAAAAAAGATAATTCATATATATATTTTTATAAATATTTAGTGAAACAGTTTTCCAGACACAATTTAGAACCAGACACGAGTCTTTAGCCCATTAACCCAGCACTGTATTATTTCTGACTTTTCAATATGTAGATGAACTTTTTCTAAGTTAGGACACACATATTGCTTATCAAAGAGCTGCCCTTGTAATCTATGATTAAACAACATTATTTAAAGAACATTATTTTAAAATTAAAAACAGAGAAATGCTTAATTAAAGATTCCTGGGCACCAGCTTGTAATCTTTTGCCATTAAACTTGTAGTTAATACAGTAAGTTTTCGATGCTTTACCCTTCTAGGGGCAAACTTTTGGTTACTCTACAGTATGTAGAAATGTACAGTACATATTTAAAAAAAGTCTAAAATCTACCAAAAGAACCCCCTGAGAAACTTTAGCATAAATGAAGGTTAAGCATAAATGACTACCATTTACCATACAAAACCTTCCATATTGTATAATGTAATAACATTTCATAACATAAAAAGGACAATAAATCATATTTTTCCGATATGAAATATGTTATTAAAGCTTATAAAGCTTCAGGCTGCCTTTTTAGAACAAGCAAAGACAGGTTTTAAAAAAGTCTTCCCGTTTGAACTCTGCAGTCCTCATCCTGTTTTTTTTTTAATCCAGTTTGTTTCTTCACTTACATAAGAAGTCACTGTGCAGGCTATAACATACCAAGAGAAGGATTTAGGGAAAAGAAAGATTTTTTTTCCTTCCAAAATAAAAAAAAGAATTGCACATGAACCATGATTTCTTCAGTACTTGGACTAACTCCCCTATTATTAAAAATAAATAAATAAATAAAATCCTCTTTCCCAACTGTTTGACTGATGGCACTTCAGTTAGTAACCTAGTAAACCAGTGTAAGTACTGTATCTATCCAATGCTGGAAACTTCAAAGCACTTTTTGCAAGTTGCTCTGGATAAGAGCATCGCCAAATGCCTAAATGTAAATGTAAAAGTAACATACATACATACTGCAAACATATATAAATAGTAGCTTTTAATCCGAGGAACTGTGACATAATTTTGTGACATAAATTTATTTATTTGTGTAGACGGTTGAGTGTGTACCATCCTGAAGTCACTTTCATATGTAGTAACTTCATCTATTTTCATACCATACAATGTATTTTGCACTTTTAGGTTGAAATGCCTACATGTTCAGTAAGTGCAAATTGATGCAAAGTATTTTCCACTTCTGAAAGACACAATTTTCTGTATATCTTGTCAGTGAATTTTGTTAAAAAATTATTTGCACACAAAATAGGCCTTTAACGTTGAAACATTTAATTAAGGCAAGATAAACATTTTGACTTCTGTTGACTGTTATAGGTGACAGGTTTAATCTGGTAAATGCACTAAAATCCATTTCAAAGTAGCTAGTGTTTACTTGAAACTCAAATTAAGTTAAACCAAGGCTTTCTCTAATAATCTAATAAGATGAAATGAGAGGTTATTTTGTAACCTAGCCCATTCTTACATTTCCAAATAATCGTGTTGCACACTTGTTATTAACTAGAGCACTAGTTCGTGTGTGCCTCATTCGGAAACAGCCACTGCAAAATGCAGTTCAGCTGCTACAGAAACATGCCAACATCCATCACATCCCCTGAGGCTTAACCACCCACCTTAGTTTTCACTATTATATACAATTTAACCTTGGCTTGAAATCTGATCATCTGTTGTTGAATAGCCTGGAACTTTCCAATGAACCTTTTATTCTTGTTTCTACGGCATATTTTAATGGCTTCCATGTTTGTTTATATCACTGTGATTACTGTCAAGTGAATCTCTGTGCTATCGTGGATTTGTCTAGTGCGATTGTCATTTCTGTAATATTTTAAATTATAATGTTTTTGTGTGTTATCTTAATTATTCTTGGATGCATTTGGAAAGCATATGGCATTGCCCTACAAGAACGCTAGCATATGATTTTGCTTTTGTAATACTTATACTGTGTAATATTTGTCATAGCTGCAACAGCAATAAAAAGAGACCTGCAGGAACGCATACAGTATGGCACCTATATGGGTACACATGATTAAGCCAAGAAAAGTAATGTTTTACAGTAAAACCATGATTTCACTAAAATGTATTTGTGGTTTAAAAGTCTGAATTGGTCAGAGACTCTGCCTGCAATTTTCACTGTTTTACAATCTTTTAGGAAGCCTCAGCCTCATTAATCATGTCATATGAGGTCTCAAATGTAAGCCAGGTATACCATCGTGCTCATACTGTATGGTATTGTTCAGGTTCTAAGAACACTAAGATGGATTACTGTACCTGACCTGCTGCGGATCATTGTATCCTCTTCCTCTTAATATCAACACCACCTGCCAACCTGCTTCCTCATCCAAAAGTGCTACAACTCCAACAGTCCTGGAAGCCTCTGGAAGTCTACCTTGCCAGACAATAACCAGACTTTCCACTGGCTTAAGATTGCTGAAGCACTTGTCTGTTTCATTCTTTTGGTTTGTCAAATGTATATTGGCTTTGACTGGGGACTGGACTTCTACGTCACTGTGTGCTTGGTTACCAGCTAATGGATTTCCAGCTAACAAAAGACCTCCACAACAAATATGTCTGGGTTTATCACCCGCAATTAGTCATGGAGATTAGTAGAAAGTGAGTCCGTGATTCCTCCTGGCCCCCAAAAGCCATCTATTGTAACCTTCATTAATTTGTGGCTCCAAGTCCAATACCAGAGAATGAGATGAGCCTGCATGGTGAACCATCAATAATCAACCCTATGCTGAACACTCACTACATCTGTTCTTCTTCAATAACCTCATAAAATATTGAGTACTTGTAAATAATGATCACTGATTCTGTTGGCCATAGTGCAAAAGCCATAAAGGGTACTGGCCTGGCTCCTATGGCTGTTGTGCCTGTTTCAGTTCTAGCACTTTCATTTTTCTGCACTTACTGAATTGTCTCTTTCATCTGGACCAGGGTGCAGGTTCAATTCTGGGTCAGTGTCCACAGAGTTCTCTCTGTGGTTGGTAGGTTTCCTCCCTCAGTCCAAAGACATGCAGATTAGATTAACTCGTGTTCCAAAACTATCTGTAGTGTGTGAATAACAATTGGGTATCAAGCTGGCAAGTCAACTCCTTAAGTAACTGGCGTGGAAATGACAGATACTGTATATCTCCAGAGTTGTGCCATATGGCATGTGAATGGATCAAAATAATGTATGAGGAAAAAAAAACATTCTACACTGCAGCTTTTAAATAAAATTTCATGTTTTTTTAGTGATCCGTGCTAAGATAATTGGACAGAAGATTATATCTCTGAGGAAAAACTCACATGGGGAGAAGTTAATTGAGTACAAAATTAAATTAATCAAGGTAAGTTGTCCTTGTCCTGGTGAATTCATACTGTAGGTAAGAAATAATATACATTTTGCACCTAAAAGTTTGCAACATTTCACAAAAATGCTTTTAACCTCTGTCCCATTTTCCAAATAGATAAAATGTTGCAATTTTTTGCTGAAGCCGTTATGTTAAATTGTGCTTAACACAGTATGTTAACTTAGTTTAAATGGAAAATGCCTAAAAAATAACCTAATAAAAAACTCATTGTATAGTAATTAAAATAAAGTGTACAGTATGATTTTTCATTGACCTATAAATAATGGTAATTTGACCATCTGTCTAGTAAATCTATAAATAAAGGGAAAAGGCATTGTTCCTTTCTATTTCTTCATTTTTCTCTCTTTCTTACTCTTTTTTTTTTTGTTGCAGATGTTCAAGGGCTTTGACAAGGTTGATTCTATTCAGTACATCTACACCTCAATCCATGAATCTTTGTGTGGTGTAAACCTAGATGCCAAAAACAAGGTTCAATATCTGCTTTCAGGTAAAGGTTCAGTCTCATTGGTATTCAGTCATACTGTAGTCTTCATTTATTCTCTAATCTATCATATGTCTTACGATTATATATGATGTATGAAGGACAACAATTTTGTGGAAAACATTTCAGCTTAGTGATAAATAGCCTTTCAAAATTATCTCCTCTTCGATATCACACACTTAAAAAAAAAAGACATAATATCTATATATAAAATCTATACAAGGCCAGAATCCTTTTGTGAGTGCACATTACATATGTTTTTTTCTTTCCTTTTTTTTATTATTTCACAGGATATATGTGGCATCGAAAGGTCGTAGTTGAACTATGTGGCATTGTTGAGCGTTGGGATAATCTTGTGTTGGCTCAGAAAAAGAACCTCAAGTACAGATACCAAAAAGGATGCGAATGCAAAGTATGTTCTTTCAACATTGTTATTGACTTTTAGGAAATGACATATCAAAGAGAATTAAAGTGGATATACAATCATGTTCAAAAGTTAGTACCCCCTCTTTTAATTTTAGGTGTTTTTCTGTAAAAACATAAAAATCATCTGAACATAGCAGGTCTTAATATTAGGCAAATACAACCTCAGCCAAACAGTTGCATTATTTACTTATTTTACAAAAATAAAGTAAAAAAGAAAAAAATCATGTTTTTTTTAAACATGATAATTGTAGATCTACCTTTAGCTGCAATAACCTGATGTAAGTGTTTCTTTTATGACTTCATCAGTCTTTCCCAGAAATTGTGGCCCATTCTTTTTTACAACATTGCTTCCGATCATTAAAGTTTTTAGGAATTTGCATATGCGTTGCCCTCTTAGTGTCTCGCCACACCATTTCAGTTTGGTTGAAGTTTACACTTTCACTAGGCCTTTTCAAAATCTTGAATCTTTTATTTTTCAGCCATCCTGATGTTAATTTACTGTTGTGCCTTTGATCATTTTGATCAAGCTTTAGCTGTCAGATAGATGGCCTCACATTTGCCTCTAAAATACTCTGGCATACAGAGAAGCTCATGGTTGACTCCTCTTATTGACTGCAAGATGCCCAGGGCCTGTGGCTGCAAAACTAACCCAAATTATCATCCCTTGGCCAACATGCCTGAGAGTGGGTATAAGGTGGGTATAATAGTTAAGGTGTTTAGGTGAAATACTAAAAGTCTTGTGCTTTGTTCAGAAGCAGTTCTGTGAACCTCAGACATTCGTCCATGTACTTTTAGACAAAAGAACCTCTCTGCAAACCGTCCAAACAAACCTTATTTGTTCAGTCTTTTTCTTATTGTGCAGTGATGGACATTTAACAGGGTAGGGTCTGTAGGGTCTGGTGAATGTGATAAGATGACCACTACTAGGAAAATTAGCAACTGTCTTCAGTGCTTTCCACTTGTGAGTAATCTTTCTCACTGTAGAACACTGAACTCCAAATTGCTTAGGAATGGTTTTATAACCCTTTCCAGGTTGATGTGCAGCAACAATTGCTTCTCTAAAACTATTGCTTATGTCTTTCCCGCTTTGCAGTGTGTTAATTGATTTAACAAAAATGAAACCAAAAAGAAAAAAGAAAATGCTGCAACGCTAAGTATTCCCTTACTGCTTTCATGGGATTTAAGAGGGTAAGTTGCAGACAGGTGCTGCTAATCATGAGCCCTTGATTAATTCATCATCAGCAGGTGTGCAGACCACTATAAAAGTTTTGAAAGTTTTCTGGTCTGGAGCAGATTGATGTGCAGCAACAATTGCTTCTCTAAAATTATTGCTTATGTCTTTCCGTTATTTCAGTTAACACACCTGCTGATTTTTTTTCTTTTTGTTTCATTTTTGTTAAATCAATAATGGCACAGTAAAAAAAAGTAAAATGTTGTTCATCTGCGGATGAACTACAATAGGGGGTACTAACTTTTGAACATGACTGTAACTACAATATGTAATACATGTATTACACTTAAATGTATGAGGATTCACCAAATTTCAACCTTGACCTTGTACTTCAATTTCCAGATTTCCTCCTGTTACAAATCCCGCTGCCATGCCACTTCTGCAAATGAATGTGTATGGTTTCCGGAGAGCACTCAAACTCTCCAAGGTGTGTGCATCAAGCGGACAAACAGCACATGTAACTGGTACATAGACAAAATGGTGTGAGAAAGACTTCCAACGTCCTACAGCTCAGAGAAATCGAACCCATAGACACGCTCATGCAGTGAGTGCTGATTGGGTTTGTAAGCTAGACTACAACCTCTTAATAATCCCCACCTGTCATCCTGACTTATTTATAATGCTGGCTATGGTAGATTTTTATAAATTGTCTTGAATGGGGTTTGCATTCAAGTATACAGCAAATTCCCCAGTGTTGAATTAACATCCTATGGTGTTTATGGACTCATATGAACTCAGAAAGTGGTAAACCAAATGTATAAAAAAATTTATGGAAGGTGAGTTTCATAAATGACCCTTCGAGATGACAGGAGAATTACCCATATAGCATTTCAATCATTATATGTGACAGCAGGAGACTTTAAAAATATAACTTGGTTCTGTAGGATAGTTATTACGTTAACTACTATGCTACTTTTAAATTGCTAGAAGCCAGGGTGTACAGTATATAAAACAAAAAATAAATAAACTGTATAAAATAAGAAAATCATTATTCAGTTTCCTTATACAATGAAGATGTACTGTTGGATTTGAACCATTATGCAAATTATTTACACTAATACTAATTTCTACACGCATACTTTAGAAATTGGTATAAATAGTATGGATCACACACTTCTAATTAAACAAAAATATACAAAGTCATTATGCAAAATTACTTGTTTTTTCACAGAACCTACTTCCTTTATGAACTACTTAATATAAATCATTCTTGTGTGAAGCTATTTGTTATGTTAAATATTTGGAAAGACTTTATTATTATAATAATTATGTATTATAAACATATTTTTTCTATACATGACTAGATGTCAACTGCACAGTATAGATATTTCCTGTATTAGTAGTTATTATGCATCTACATGTATATACCAGTTATAATGCATCTATATGTATTGTTTTTCACCTCACTGTAGGAATAAACGGAATAAATACACTTACCATGTCCTTGTAGTTTGGGTAAAAGGTTTGTTCAATAAGAGGAAATTTTTCAGGTCCCAGCTTCTTATAGGTGCTTATCAGTTGAGCAAACTGCAAGAGCAAAAACAAAGATTTCCATCAGAAATCTTATTTAAATAATGAATAATTTCTTTTTTGCACTGTAACTGCTGCTACAACAGCAATGTAATACTACATAGCCAAAAACAATGTATATACAGTAGACACCAGGACATCAGATCACGGTTTGTACACTGCAGTAAAGGATAGATTATATTTGAGGTTGTGTTGTCTAATGTTTTATTAGTTGTTGTAGTCCTAGATGCTTCCATTTCTATACCGTAACAGCTAACTAACATAATTTAAAGTTGACTGGGACAGGGCTAGTGCATTTGCAAAGCTGACAAAAAAACATGTTGAAAGCCATTGGCAATTTTTCTCTAAAGAGAATTGTGTAGTGTCCTGCTTAAATTTATGTAACTGTCTCAAATAGACAAATCTTGATCATGTCTACATATTTGGGCCATCATTTGTGGGTAAGAAGCCACTTTAGCAAATGCACCAAGTAAAAAATAGACAGTCTAAAACCTTGCAAGTTAAGTTGTGTATACACTTTAGTTAACTTGTTTATCATTTTTTAATCAATACCGGCTGTATAAATGAATAAGAAAACTCCCTACTGATGTACTGCCACCAAATAACACACATGACCACTTCATATTGCGAATTGAAAATATACTAATTCAAAGTGAGCATAAGAAGCAGAAGGAAAGACATTTTCCTTCCAAAATGACAACTCATCCATGTAGAAAACAGACTCACCGCCCATGGCTTATCACAGAGGTTGTAAATAGACTCGAGTGAATTTACACTGGGAATCCCGGCATATTGCAGGCCGATGATCAGATTACGAAAGTCCTCATTCTGGGCCATGCTGAAAGCATGCTGTCTGACCAGTACGAAGTCAGGCTTGAAGGATCTGCAGGAGGAACATTGGTTTCATTAGCACTTTAACACTTAACTCAGGTTTTAATATAAGGCTTTGTATTAATACTACTGCAAATACTGCATGAATAATTATTCACTTTTATTCAGAAGTTTGAGTAAATATGTATAAATTATAATAACAAGATTGTCAGAAGGCAGAAGAGGTCAGGATCGCTGGCAACTCAGGAGTTATAAATGTGTAGCTCGAAAGAGAATAAAGAGAGAGACAGAGAGAACAGTTAGAGGACAATTAGGCAACTTTTCCCCAGAAGGCTGTATTTTATTCATGTGGTCACTTTATTCGAGTTTAAAGATTTAAAATTTGAATCAGGGGTTTCTTTCTCAGACAGAAGCCTTTCAGTCCATGGTAGTGTAAATCTCACTTGATTGAAGACAGACACTGATGTTTTAACAGATTCCAGTTAATGCCAGGCCAATCCAATGAGTGCTGTCAAACCAACTCGGTTTGTATTGGTACAGGGAGGCCAGCTGTAATGCATCATGATTAATAACAGAAAGTTGAGAGGCCTTTAGCTTGGACAATCACAAGATCTTTCCGGACGTTTAGTGTGTATTTATTGTGTCAAGCGTGTATGTATATTTTTGACCCAACGTTTATAACTTTGACCCTGTTTTAATATAGAAAAAACCTTAAAACCTAATCTTACCAATCCAATATTTTTTCCTTTATCTAGGATTAAAGAAATTATTGAAAGCCCGATACTGCTATGACATTTATATGCATGAGTAGTGTATGTAAACATCTGACTTGCAACTAGTTTCTCTGTGAGTTACAGTTTGTACAGTTGAAACCTGAAGTTTACTTGCATCTTAGCCAAATATATTTATAACTGTTTTTCAAAATTCCTGACATTTAATTCTTGTAAACATTCCTTGTCTTAGGTCAGATAGTATCACTACTATAATTTAAAAAAGCGAAAAGTCAGAATAAAAGTAGAGAGAAAAATTTCTTTTAGCTTTTATTCCTTTTATCACATTCCCAGTAGGTCAAAGGTTTAGATACACTTTGGTATGTTTTTTCGTAACACTGCTTTAAAATTGTTTAACTCAGGTCAAACCTTTTGGGTAGGCTTCCACACGTTTCTTGCAATAAGTTGCAATAAGTTCCTGACAGAACTGGTGTAACGGAATTGGGTTTGTACAGTAGGCATCCTTGCTTGCACTTTTTTTTATTCTTGCAATTTATTTTTATTTTTACCATTGTGACACAACTTTGGAAGTATGCTTGGGTCATTGTCTAATAGGAAGACGCATTTGCAACCAAGCTTTAATGTCCAGACTTATGTCTTCAGGTGTTTCTTAAACATAACCACATAATCTTTCTTTCTCATTATGCCATCTATTTGTCCTTCCTTGAACAAAGCACCCCACAACATGATACTGCCACTGCCATGCTTCACGGTTTCAGTTGTGTTCTTAGGCTTGCAAGACTTCCCCTTTTCGTGTAGACATAACATTTGTCATTATGGTCAAACAGTTACATTTTTGTTTCATCAGATCAGATGACATTTGTCTACATACTTAGATCTTGGTCCTTATGTGCAGCTGCAGATCATTGTCTGGATTTTTTCCTCTAGTTTTAGAGCAGTGGCTTCTTCCTTGCTGAACAGCTGTTCGGTTTACATAAATATGAGTCTCCTTTTACCGTGGATACAGATACTTTTGTCCCAGTTTCCTCCATTGTCTTCACAAGATCCTTTGCTGTTTTTCTGGGATTGATTTGTACATTTTGTATAAAAACCTGCATCTCCTTAGGAAGACTTCATGGTTCCATGTTATTTATACTGTACGTGCATAGCATTGGTACAAATTTGACATTTGGAAATTGTTCTCAAGGATGAACCAGACTTGTTGAGATCCACCATTTTTTTGAGGTCTTTGCTGATTCCTTTTGATTATCTTGTGATGTCAAACAAAGGGGCATAGTAAGTGTATGGAAACTTTTTGACCCATTGGAATTGGTTTACAGTGAATTAATTTGTCTGTAAACAATTGCTGAAAATGTACTTTTGTCTTGCATGAAGTAGATTCTAACAAGTTCTAACTAACTTGCCAAAACTATAGTTTGTTAACATTAAATCTGATTAAATTATTTAATATCCATTTTAAGAATTGGGATTCAAAAGAAGGTGAATATCTCATTAATCTTGAGATTTGTGTACATTTCGCATATTTCAGAAATACTTCTACTATTCTTCTAGAAAGTTTTTTTTAGTATCATGTCATGTATGTCCACTAGACAGTTTATGGGGAAAAAATACTGTTGACACACATATCCTTATGTGTATCACTCAAATCACCCGAATCATCAACCCATATATTAATTTTTAACTAGAATAAAAATGAAACTCTAAACTGTAATGCTTACGCTCAGCTCTTCTAGAATGTCGGCTTTCATTTTAAAAGAATATTTAATGTTAATCATTGTTCTCCTTTAGGAAAGCCCTCAATATCTGAACCATAATAAATTGGAGAAAGACTGTAATGATCAGAAAAGTGGGAGGAAAATGAGGCCTGGGAAATAAATATGCGCCTTTAACAGACTTTAGAGAAGAAACTGATAGAGAAAGAGATATTGAGTGTCAGAGAGTAGGAGGAAAGTGAACAAGAAAGCAAGACACAGAGCTAGGTCTCCTCAGGTCAGCGAGCAAGTGTTGGCTTCTCTTTTGTGCATGTGGATAAAAAAGAATAAACACTGAGCCTATTTGAAGGACTGTGTGCACATAGAATTTCAATGAAGCTTTATAAAAAGCACAAGCAGAAAGAAGAACACTAGTGGAGTTTGTTGGGCCTGTGTGGGTTTAGGCAGTTACAAAAAAAAAGAAAGGCATGCACAGAAATTCATTATAAACATAAATCATGTTAATTATAGAGACAAATCATCAAGGGAGGAGGTTTACTTTAAAACAGAGTTTTACTTTAAACCACAAGATTGAATTTTATTTCGTTCCATATTGAAATGACTGCAGGCTACCTTTCATGGATACAGTACAAAGATGACCATTCACAAGCAGACATACAGTACACACATACTGAAAAAACATTCACAAACATCCGGATATACACAAGAGAGCTTCACACATGCTTGAACATGTTCTGGTTGTATGTCCAACTGTGCAAAGCAGTCTGTTAATGTTTCCTGTATAATTATCTTACCTCACCAGAAACATCAGTGGATAAGCATTCTGGTCCATGGTTGTGTGTGTGTATGTGTGTGTGGAACAAGCTGTGATTTGGGTTTCCTGTACTTTGTCTGTCTGGCATGCTGAAGAACCCAAATAGGCTTTACACACAGGAAGATTCTAATCATTTTACATGTGACTGACGTTCATGATATCAGGTCTCACAGAAGACGGACAGGTTTAATGTTCAAAAATAAATGCGCGTAAAAATTGATATCACACGTACTAGCTTAAATAAGTGTTCTGCTCCAACCTACCGAACAACTTTAGTCCCATTCCTGATAACCTGCATGTCCACGCTGCACGTCCCATTGGCATGCGCAACAAGGTTGATCTCGGAGAATTCAGCCTGAAATATGATAAGAGACGGTTCAATTTATTTGAAAACTTGTGTGCACTTTTAAGAGCAGACATGGTAAACAAAGCAGCTTTACAGAAACCAGGATGTAGCACCTTAAGAAACAAGCCTGAAAAATTCCCTGAGACAACATAAGAAAGAGAAATTGAAAGGATTTAGATGTAGAAGGGCACAGAAACAGTTACTGTAGGAGGTAAGAAAGAATAACTTTTCTACAACTGTATGAAGCCAGACAGTTACAAGTGCTTTGAGTGGATGTTCTGTCTGAGAATCATACTGTAGCATTATACTTAGAATAGCTGTTCTTAGGAAGTCTGCAGATTATCTACAATCTGGGTCTTGTTTTTTTTTTTTTTAAGTAATCTTTAGGAACATAACACAGATCACAGAGCTCCTTCAAAGTATGTGTTAATAATCTAGCTGAAATACCCTACAGACTGTTCATTTTCATACCTTAAACTTCCTTTTTTCCATTTCTCCTTCAAATGCACTTTCTATGCAATGTCTACTACAGAGCCACACCCCAACAAAGATTGGGTTCTAGACTGTTCAAGCTGGGAGATGGGGATATTCTTATGAGGTCACATCAGGGGGAATCTGATTGGCTTTTTTAAGCAGGCAATGTTTTTCTCGCACATTCTTTTTTTTTACTTGTACAATACTCACACACACTGGAGACCCTAAATGATTTCTAAATGTCTGAAATGTGAATTTTGCACAATATGAATATAAGGGTATTCATGTCGGACTGTGCACAGCAACAGGACGTGAGTTACAATTGCAAATGATCCAAGTATAAGGATGAATCATGCATGGAGTGTGAAAGAAAACAAAAAAAAAAACCCCACTAATAATAATGATACTATAATATAATAATCAACACTAAACACTAATAGATGATCATTTATTGCTGATGTGCTCCAGTTAGATAAGAAATAAAATATATATAAATCAGACACACAAGGTGATGAAAACATGCTTCTGAAGCCCACTGTACTGCATTTCTGTTAGCAATAAACTTTTTAGGGAACAGGATGTTGGAGGAAACAAATCTTTTAGAATACAGCAACTACAACATTTCCTGGGTAGTGTTTCACAATTAATCGCACACAAAAAACATTTTGCAATATGGACCTGTGCAGTTATTTAATTACAAAATGCTCAATTTATTACAGGGAATATACACCATATGTTCCATATACCAGCCATAACATTACGACCACCCGCCTACTATTGAGTACATCTCCCCCTTTGCCACTATAACAGTAATGACCTGTTTGTTCTGAAACCGTTCTATTGGAACCAGCATCAACCTTTTCCTCAATTTGAGCTACAGTAGTAGTTCTTTTATTGACCAGGCCAGCTTACACTCCCCATGTGCAACAGAATGTTTTGGAAAACTGATGATCCTTACGCTTCTTTCATCCTAACTGATGGCGGCCCATTCTTGCATAATCAATGCTTTTTGTTCGTCCACCCACCTCTTGCGGATTGTGTACAAGTTCTCAATGGAATTAAGGCAGTGGTTCTCAAAGTGTGGGGCGCGCCCCACTAGTGGGGAATACAGACATGACACGGGATAGAATTAGTGGAAAATAAAAGGAAAGTACCTACAGTATTCTAATTCATGCTTTTCTTTATTGACAATAAAGATCGGACACTCGAAACTAAACAATCACACTAAAAGAAATGGATTATTAATACAAGTAAATTAAAATAACATCAGAGAAAAAGTGGAACCATAGTGCAACAATAACGGTTTACCGTCGGCATGTTAATTGCAGAGGAACAATATATAAGGAAACATTCAGCATTATTTATGTAATTTCATTTATTCCAATGTGTATGCTGATGTTTCTGTATTTTTGTTAAAATGTTATATTTTATCAGGCAGTACTAGTCTGGCATTTCTAGTTTCAAGTGTGGTAACAAAGTTGCTTTTTGATCCTTCAGGCGCTGAACAGAAGGGAAGATCAATATCGTTCTATGCTTTTTGTTGGTGTGCTGCAGTTTGACCCATAAATCACTTGTTGCGCCGTAGAGAATAATGGTGTTTATGCTTTTAAACATGTATAATTTAAGGCGGATGTAGCTTAAAGACAATGTAGGAAGATCTTATTGGTTTAGAAATTGATATTTCAATAAATAGTAAACTTGGATGATTTCGTTATCATTTTGTTGACCAGTGGGGCTTAAAAATTTGTCCACCCCCTTAAATGGGGAATGACAGAAAATGTTTGAGAACCACTGGATTAAGGCCTGGGGTCCTTCGTAGCCATGGACCCAAAATTTTTATGTTTATTTCCCCAAGCTACTTAGTTAACACTTTTGTCTTTTGGCAAGGTGGTCCAATTACAGAAAAATATTTATATGCCAAAAAAAAAAGCAAAAGATTATCTAAGTAACCACTTTTTAGACAAAAAAAAGGAAGCTGCTGGGTGCATGCAAAAAAGACATAGGTGCACCAGTTAAAGTCCTCAGAAGAACTGTGAGTGCCTCTGCAGGATGCTGAGTAAAACTTAGTTGCTAGCTTTGTAGTTTGCTTATAAATCTGCACAAATTGCTAAGACTGAAGTATCCATAAAATGTTGTCAAACCAAATACTGACTTTGTTTTACTAATTACATGTATCAATCCATCAATCAATCGATCAATCAATTAATCAGTGAATTGCATGTATTTATTTTAGGCATCCTTGTTCATTTATTTCCATGTTCCTAGGACTTTTGCACAGTACTACACACCCTCACCCCTACACACACATACCTTTATTATTTTCCTTTAGGCAAAAAGGTTGAAGCTGTTTCTCCAGATAATACTGTAAATCATGTAATGGAATCATGTACTTTTAACAAAAATTCTTGACAGTTATTTGGAATAATAGGTAATCTGATCTCAATCATTTTTGATCAACCTCTTGAAGCTGCAAATTGCATTAGGGCTACTAGAAGGAAAAACAAATGGCAAATGATTCTTCTCTAATTTTCAATACAAATGATTTAATTCACACACACGCAAAAAAAATGTTGCGTTTTGCTGTTAGCAATAAACTTAGCAATGAAAAACTTTTTTTTACTTACATAATTTGTTATATGGGAGTTATATTGAAAAATCACTACTAGGTCATTAGTCATTATCCCGAAGTGTAATTTCACCTACCACATTTCGTTTTTTTCTGTCAAAGTTGTGAAACACTGACTAGTTAGTCATTTTAATTATAGCTTTTGCCGGAAATGTGACATAACTCTTTCAAAGCCATGCTGTTTTTCACCCTGTCCGTTTTTTCCCTCCTTGTAAAAAGTGCGTTTTGTTAATCACTATATTCCATGCTAGATTGAGAAACAACAGACATATAATTTGCGATCAGACTGAAACTGGATTTCCAGTTTATCGTCTTTAGTCTGTAGTTTGAGATAATTATTCTGTGTCACTGTGAATAAGGGTGAATATCATATCAGAAAAACATTAACTTGAAGCCTGAAAATGATTAGGCAGCTGGGAAAGTTTATACAGTTTGCATTTTATCCTCTAATGGCATGAGGGCACAGTGATCATGGTTAAAAGTACTATTTCAAATCATATAAACATTCATGTACCTCGTGTTATTTTTAACCATAATGTTGATGTAAATGCTTTTATTTTAAAGCAACAAGGTTCCTATATTAGGACATGAGCTAGAGTCAGCCTCTAAGTTAATGCACACTCAGACACATTTACACTCATGACTCATCGTCTTTACTAGACCGCATGCTTTCAAGGTGATTTTAGATGCACACGCTTCAGCACGATGGATTACACAACACTGATGGGTATATGGCTTAATGCAGTTTGCCACATGCTGTCCATTTCCTGGAACTACCCACGACATTTGTTAACATGATTCTATGCCGTTTACCTTTTGTTGCAATTATATACATTTACGGAAATGAAAAAAAACAAAAAAAAAACAGTCTTAAGGTTACAGCTGAGATGAGAATTTTTTTTTTAAATATGAGAAATTGTTTATTCGAGACTGCTAATGAATCTGCTAATAAGCGAATATCTTGATTCATTCTTTCATGATAGAAATTAATTCCTTTACCTGCTCCACTCGGATGTCATATTCTCCTTGGACCTTTTTCCCACGAAAGAGTTTTGCCCTGAAAAAAAAAAGAGAGAAAATAATAAATTAAAACCATTAACTGAACATACCACAAGATTAAAAAACATTCTTATGATTCTAAGATAATTTTCCCAGCAATAAGAGTTATGTCTTTGAAATCAATGAATCCTATTTAACATTTAAATCTTTATTAATCCTAACACTACAGTATAAAGCCCATACACCGCTAGTCAAAAGTTTGGACATGCCTTTTAATTTCATGTTCATCATGATGCTTGATGGGTTTTGCAAATGCACTTGACAATATTGTTCTAGCAAGAACTATTTGTAAATATAATTTGCCAGCACCACAAACATTTATTTCATGTTTTAATTTTTAGTAAAAGCTAAGTTAAATTAAAATAATAAAAGCAGCATAATAACATTTTAGTGGATAAACAAATTACCCCCAAAAAAGGAATAAAAATTTAAAGTCACAGTAAACAATGCTATAAGGCGCTTAATGCTATAGGGCTTAAATAAAAATTCACTCAAGCACACACACATGAAACAATTGCATACACATATATGAAACAGTCACACATACATATATACTACTAACTGCTTAAACAACTACATATGAAATACATTAAATTAATACTAATCTAATACTAATCAGGGAGAATTAGTCGACAAGTCCATATACATTGAAATCACTACACCCTACGTCATGTGCAGGGAATGTCTGTTAAGGGGATTTCGCTCTACAAAATTCCACCATTTGGAACACCTACAGTACGACGTCATTTCCTCCATGCGTTACCATGGTGTGTGCGCGGAGAGTTTGTGTGTATGTGCATTTCCTATATAGTTGTTTGAGCAGTTAGTAGTATATATATATATATATATATATATATATATATATATATATATATATATATATATATATATATATTTATATATGTATGTATGTATGTGTGACTGTTTCATATGTATATGCAAGTGTTTTGTGTGTGTGTTTTTGTGTGTGCGCGCGCGCATGAGTGACATTTAATTTAAGCCCTATACAGTGCCTCATAAAATGCTATTATTTTGTTGGCTTACATGTAGATTTACATCCTAATTTTAAACATAATTTGTTTGATTTCAGGGTTAACACGGAGGAGGATTTATGTCATGTTGGATTCGAGATGCAAAATAATCAATGTGCTTTATAGAAAATCAGGCCTGTCTAAGGCTAAAATGTAATGCATAAATAAATATTTGCACATTTTCTCACAGTAAGTACAGTATGAAGTGCAGTGCCTTGAACATTCACACATTTCGTAGTGTAGGAGGCTGGAACTAAAATGGACTTGTTGGAGACTGTACTGTATGTCAAGGTAATTGAGATTATTGGTTATGAATCTCAACAAAATTTTCCATAATACTAAACTCCCCCAAAATTTCTAAGAGAATATAAATGACACAAACACCATCATGAAGAAAAAGAAGCTACGAAGTCTAGTCTTGTCTAAATCTGTCTAGGACAGATTTACAAAAGATATCACAATACTTTGCACATCCCATGAATCAATTATTAAATACTGGAAAGAGTATGCCTGGAGGAGGCCAACCAATAAATTTAGCTGATTGGATAAGAAGGGCTTTAGTCAAAAAATGCATCCAGAAGGCTAGGGGTGATTGAAGCTGAAGAGATTGACAGCTTGGATGGAAGAACAGCATAACCACAGTCTGGGCCATTTTTATGATTTCTATTTATAAAACCTATATTGATTTTTTTGTTCCATTGCAATATTATAGACTATTTTATGTACACTCATACCATAACTCCAAACCAGTCCATTCTGGTTCCCAGTTTACAAGGGGTTGGGTATGGTGGGGTATAATACTACAGTACAAAATATTATATCATTTTATTATTATATTAAATATTATGACATAATAGTCAAAACATGAATAACAGTCACAGATGGTCTCCAGTTTTGCAGTACGAGCAAAAGTTAGAATAATATACAGTATAAGAAATATAAATATATAAATAATATTGTATGTAAAATTCCTATGGAATGAACAAGGTACTGTAGTTATTTATTTTTCAAACAGACAAGAAAATAGTCCCCTCTAATGGATTTATTTATCTGCACTATAACTGTACCAAGCTGTTAGGTGTGCTAAACTGGAAAGTCCATTTAAAAATCAACACTCTCATTCACAACCACACTAATGGCTAAAAACTAATTTTAAATTTAGTTTTAATAGTTGCTAGGCGGGCTAAACTAGAAAGTGGTCCACTGGAGCAAATTTTTCCATAACTCTTGTTATGGCATTGGAGTTTAATCCGGGCCTCTTTTTTTTGGCAAACCATTTCTTTTCTACCTTGCTTAGGGGGAAAGTCATGCTAAAATGGGTTTTGACTACTTTGTTTTAGTAAAGGAACACTTTTAATGCTTTTAATGTATGAAATATATCAATTGTATAAAAGGTAAACTGGTGACGGGGACATTGGTACCCAAGGCTCACCCATGCCCACGGGGACCAAAGGCCAGCTCACCCAGTCTAATCCCACAGAAATCCAATGCAGCACAAATCATCCAAAAATTAAAGCATTCCACAATTTAAAGGAACCAGAACACCATGAGTCCAAGGCTGCTGACCTAGCCTCCAAATTTCCCAGATCCCAACCCAATTAGGCACCCATGGAATGCGTTGGACAAACAAGTCCAATCCATGAAGACCCCAGGTTGAGTACCCACAAAGTATTTGACTATAGTATGTAGTGTAGTATAGTGTAGGATAGTGCATGGTAGTATAAAATAAAATAGGATAGCATTAGACAGTATACATTAAGCATGGATTTGGACCAGTCCACTTGGCAAAGCCTTAGATTTACAGTATATCCCAAACCTTAAATCCTTAGAATAAGAAGAGCTCATTTTGAGTTTATGTTAAAAACTAAGATTAATGTGTTTTAATGTTACATGCTGTATAAAACCAGAAAGTTGTTCAGTGCTCTGTGTCCCAGTGTTCTACGAGTAAAATCATTAGGCTGATTAGGCATGAGCACAAAAGCATCTGTGACTCAGTAAACAAATTAATGAAAAAACTCAAAACTGGAAACAAATCAGAGTGACCTTTTTTTCCAAAAACCTCCTCTTCCCCACTAGAGTGCATTTGGGCGCAGGGTAAAATACAAAATTGAACAGCAGTGATACACCAGCAGAAAGCAGGTTATTTAAATGCAGAGTGATAAAGAGCAGGTCTAAAGAAAGTCATTAGATTTAAAGTAGGCATTTTCATTAACTACTCTATCTAGGTCAGAGTAATAGAAAACCAGAGCCTATCCAGGTAGCACTGGGTGTGAGCTGGGAATGCACCCTGGACAGGATGCCAGTCCATTACAGGGCACTATGCGCACACACTCACAAACCTAAGTACAATTTAATCACCAGTTTACAACATGGAAGGATACCAGACAACCCGGAGGAGACATTTGCAGACACAGGAAGATCATGCAAAACAATGCACAGCTCAAGCTGGGAAACCTGCTGCGCCACAGTGCAACCCTGTTCTTAAAATACTCTGATAAATAATTGATATGATGCACATAAATTGTTCTGGTTGGGAATGTCTTTAAAATTTCTGTTTGTTCCACTACCTAAATTACTCAGCCCCCTTTTTTAACCCTTAATTTTTACCCCATAATCCTTTATTTTTAACCGTTTATTGGACAATTCTATCCATATTTATTTAAAAAAATACTAAATGCCCTCATCTGTTTAAAAGACAAGGATTAAATCATACAGAAAATCCTATTAACTTGGTTTGTCTTGCTTTGATGAATTCAAAAGACATGGTTGCATAAAAACACTTGTTGTAACATAAATGGAGCAACACAAGAAGGTTACAGTAATTGCACTCTTTTAGATTTAAATTCCAATTGAACCATTTGACTGTTTAATCACTTAATCAAATATACTATAAATTATTGTGGTAAAGTCGTGAGCCACCCCTCATTTCTTCACATTAAATAGAATTAGATAATGTAGATTAATGAAGTGGAAACCAATGTTTGACTGCAGACAGGCTACAAATTTAAAATGGGTTGTTTATGTAACACCCTCAGCACCAACCTCATTTCCCCTCTCTCCTGTTCCAACCACTTTCAGCATTTCCAGTATACTGTACTAACCACTTACTTGAATCTAACCATCTTTCATCATCTGCATCTGTTTTTCACTGGTTCCTGCCTCAAACAAGTTTTTTTTTAATGCTTGAATGATTCATTGGTCACAGTGTAGCATAAACAAAAGCATTTCTCTGGAACTGAGACTGAACTAAAAAAAGGGAGCCAAAAATTCTTTCATGAAGCCTGGAAAACTATTCCTTAAGACTACATTAAAAATACAAGATAGGGTTTGGAAGCAAAATCTAAAGACATGAGAAAAAATGAAGTGGGATTGCTCCAAACTTTTCCACAGTACTATATCGAAACATTTCTGAATTGAATTGCATTGACTTGTTTGTTGGTTGTGGTGTCTTTCGTAGTTGGACCATTTATCATGTACTGAAATACAAGTTGCAAAGTTTGATGCAAATTATTTTAGAGAGCTGTAAATCTAAATGTAATTATTTGCTAACATTTAAGTTGGTTATTGTAAATTAAGGATGCAATGTGAAGCCAATGGGGCATGATATAACCTGCACGTCTGGCTAATTAGGACACGGGCAAGGGGATGCTGTGGATAGGCTTTGCAGAATACATACACGCACACACAATCTGTCTGTACTTTTCATAATACACTTACACACCCAGACTTCACAGTTAGAGACAAAAACACCACCCACATACAGACACCTATCCCACACCACACTACGCTAATATATACTGACTTCTTATTAGACTCAATCAGGCTCACTTATTGCTCAGTAACTTTCTACAACACGGACAAACTGACACACACTTCTTAAACACGCCGGAAACACGAACTGATGAAGCGAGTCCAATATCCTGCCATGTTGTAGGATAGCACTAATCAACCTGTGTGCTGTGGGTGTAATCCGAGCTGCTCAAGCTTCTCTGATCCAAGCCTGAACATGTGAATACCCACTAAAATAAGGAAAAACACCTTTGATTCTACAGAAAAGACAATGGTAGAGGGAAAATAATTGATCATATTTTAAATATTTTTGCTAGACATGATTGCTTATGCTTGCTTGACAATGTGGATCCCTACTCAAAATTTGTTTTGAGACCGAGAAAACATGTATTTTTAAATAAATAAATAAAGAAAGAAAGAACAGGATCATTGGAGCACTGAGACAATATCAGTTGCAGACAACTTATATAACTTTAGATAACCTAATGCTTTTAGCTTAACTACACACTATATAAATAAGTTTGTTCAAATTTAACCCCAACATCCCAGTAGGCTAAATTTCTTGTGATGGTTAGCTTAGTTAGCATTGTTGTGTGTCACGCAGCACCACTCAAACCATATTGTCTTCCTCAGAAACACTTTTTCCAAAAGTACAAATCTCATTGCTAATGTCAAAGCCATTATAGTGCTAAACAACTTGTTTTATTGGAAGTTTTAAATGACTATAGATTCAGCTTAGACATGGCAGGCACATTTGAGGCAACTCTGACTAACATGCTTGGTAAGGGACTGCTGTCGGATCATTGCTAATGTAATCCAAAACCCTTCCAAGCACAGACATTAATTTTGGCTGACCAAACAAATCTGTTCTGTGGGCCATCTTGGTCTGTTTGCAGGTCTGCCAGATGTCCAAATCAGGTTCATTGTAAGTTAAATGCGGCTGATAGGAACTTTATGTTCTCTGCACCTGGCCTGAGTCTGTTGTGTTTACCAAACAACATCACTGAACAGCACTGAATTGCCTTCATTTATACTCTGCATGTTTTTAGTGGTGAATTAGAGTATTATAACCCTTGCTATCAAATGTGTACTGTAGGACAGGATTTTTTAAATTAAGTTTAGGGGAATTTAATGTAACATTTACTATCTAGACTAAAGTAATTTAAAATCTAGGGTGATTTAGGTTAGATTTGCTACCTACTTTCAAGTAATTTCATTTAACAATCACACTATCTATCAAGTAATTTAGCTAACCAGGTTAGCTTTCGCTATCAATTCTGAGTTGATTTACAGTATGGCAACTCATTAAGTCGGAGGTTACATTTGTTACCAAGCCTTAAGTAATCTTAGTTAGCATTTGCCACTTAAATTGGTTTTGTATTTGCTATGTGCTCCATAGTAGTGTTTTGTAAACTTTGCTAACTTTGCTGTTAAGTTTTTTAACCGTCCACTTAGTCCAACATTCACTAACAAGTCAGTGGTAATTTGGTTTGGCATTTGTCACTAACATTTACTTATTTTTTAGCTTTAAAGACAAATGATCAACCCAGCTGTAAAAGCTACTAATTAAATCTTAGCATCGCAGCATAGTCAACTTTAACGTTGGTAGAAGGTGAAAGAGTGCATTTAGTGTCACTGGTTTCATCGATCCATTTCAACCTATGTGAGGAGCTACCTTCTTTAGACCAACCACCACTGCCAATGAAATCCATAACTACGCAGTTCAAGTTCATATAAATAATGCAGAACAACACAGCTGATTCTAGAAGGTATTTAACGAGGGGGAAAAAGCACATGTCCAATGATAGCAGATGAGAAGAGTTTGTCCCAGCTTAAAGGACAGGATATCTGTACACAAGCTGATAAGAACTATAGATTGTGTTTATGTGGCCTAATGTGTATGAGATAAGATAAGTGATGGTAGTAATATAATCCATAATGGCAGTAGTATAATGCAACTTCCATGTCATTATGAGCATTCAAACATCATAGTGTCCTTAATGGTTCCTGGTGGTCATATTCTCATTACAAGGTTTTTGTTGCTGGTTTTATCATTTTCCAGATGGCACAGTCAAGCTACCTCTACAGTTTATTGTCCTAATAAAAAATTTTTAAAGCAGCAGAAGGTTAAAAAATGAGGTTTAGTTTTTGTCTCATTAAACCATAAATCATAATTTTGTCTCATTAACCATAAAATCATCTATACTGTAGGCAGAATTATATTAATATAAAAGTTTTTAACTTAATCGGTGGGAGACTTCTTGCCCTGACAAAAGCACATGGTTGCAGGGCACCAGTCATAATCCCAGATAAAAAAGTGGGAGGGTGGCATCAGGATGGACATCTGGGATAAAACCTGTGCCAAAATCTAAGGAACAGGCTGGATGACCCTCTGGGACAAACCCTAATGGCAGCAGCTGAAAGAACAAAAGATTGGAACTTGGCCAATTTTTATTTTATTTTATATAATCCATGTACAGACTTGTATGGTGAATTAAACAACAACAACCAGAAAAGCAACAAAAACTGATCTTTGAACTTTTTTCTGTAAATACTGTCTCTAGCAAAAAGGGGTTTTATGCCATAGTTCCTTTACTATTTATTCAAGAAAATGCAACCCTCGTATAAAAAAATTATCTAATGCAAATGCAGTTGTGCAATCTGAAAATGTTAATTGTAAGTCAGCTGCCTTACAATTTTTAAGTAATACATAATAAACATTACAGATCTGTTTGATTAAAGTCAACTTAAATGTATAATGCACTGGTAATAAAAATTTAGTCAATAAAATCTGTATTAAAAGCTGTAAAATCAACCCTGCTGACTTATTTAACTCATAATTGTAAGTAAGACTGCCTACAGTTTTTTTCACATACAGTATGTCAGCTTGTTAGGAAGCAGCCTTAAACCATCCTTAAAAATGAATTTATTTAATAATAAAAAAAAAGTTAAAGTTTCTAGTTAGTAAGTTTTGTTTTGTTAAAAAAATAGATGTGTACATTATAATGGCAAATCTCTTGAAATCAGGAAACACGCCTTCAGGGATATATGATATTATGTGCTTGTGTTGAGTGGGTTGAGAGTATGGCTCCTTCAATTCGGTGATTGCCAGTGTGTCTCCTAACGTTAGCTCTTGGCAGACACATTCTTCAAGAATGCAAAGTCTGTTTACAGGTTATGACTTTTAGGTAAAAAAAAAACAAAAAAAAAAACACTGCAGCATTGCATGCCTTTATATAAATGGGTTTAAAACACTGTAGTTTTTCATTTAGGAGACATGGAAATACTGTTTACTGCATAAAGAATATCATGCCACAAAGAGCACATGTTCCAGATTCATGAAGCAGATCTTTGGATGCTTCTTTTAGTAACAGTACTTAATATGTTTGGACAGCAGTAGTACTGTCTAAGCAGTGGTGAAGTTATTTTAAACTCTTGTTGGTATTACTGTATGTAGTCAAAAGGTGGGGAGAACAAAACATGGTGGTGGAGGACAGTCCTGTAAATCTTATAAGTTTGTCTTTATGTCTCCACTTATTCTGCTTTAGGTAACTAACCTTTGTGGGTTGAATCCCAAATAGTGTACAATGGAATGCTAGTGCATTATGTAGATTCCCTTGTGTTACACACAATGTAGTGCCCTTGTTCTGGGATTAGAGATGGATTTGGATTTCAGCCTTGTTGTAGAAGCTAGATTTGTAGTTCGTGAATAAAGCAGTGATGTGAGTAATGACTCTGTCAAAGTGTTGGCAGAAGCTCGTGCTCAAGTTAACTGTAATGAACCTCAGTTAACAGTAATGAAAGATAATTTAGAAGCAATTCAGAATGACAAAATGTTGTTTAAGATAGAATAACACAAGCAGATAAAGTGCTGAAAGGGCTACTGTGGCTGGTTTTGAATGTAAGTTTTGGCAGCCAGCTGCTCTGCCCACATTTTGTTAATGCATCTCTTGACTAAATCTTTCAGTGGTACACATTACCTGGTAACACATACCGTTAATGTTGTTAAACTGTGTTAATGCTGTGGTAATCATGGAAGTCAGTTCCCCAGTCTTAATTTAAAACCCTATTAGACAACGCCCTGGTTAAAAAATATACTGGATAGATTGCTTTCAATACGTCATACATTTTTCTATCCACCTAAACACTCTGACATTTAGTAGACAAAGGTTCAACAAAGCTAGACAGTTTAATACTGGGAAAAGCAACCAGGTGATATGTTTACGAACTGAAACTGTCAGTTCACTTGCAGATGCCTTCTTGTCTGACAGGAGTGAAACCCGACATGAATGTCTGCTGTAGCCTATTTATCTTAAGGTTCAACATATTCTACAATCCATGGATAACAAATGACTATTTGAGGAAATTCTGTCAGCTTGAACAAGCCTTGCCATTCTCTTCTAACTACTTTCATCAGAAAGGACCCCCAGAACTGCTACCCCAGAATTGGCGATCACTCAAAAAAAAGAAATTCAGTTTCAGGTTGGTTAGTCTTGATATTTTTAAATATATCTTGCCAACACCCACACTAATTTTATAAATATTCTCAAAATACCCTTGAGACAACCTCTTTTGGGGTAGTTGGAGCAACCTGGCTGCACAAAACGGTTCCAAGGACAGTTCTGAATGATTCTAGGAACAAGAGAACAAATCGATGTCTCTCCTATCATGGCTTTTACAGAGCCAAGACTCTGTAACCCTTTATTCTTTCACTTAAGATCAAATATCTGCGCCTGTATAATGTACTTTACATCAAAACGTTAAAGACACCTTGCCTCTGATTGAAATTTTAGGACTCATGCTCAAATTTCAACTACAGCAAACCCACTCTACACAAGATTTGTAAGTAGACTGGAGAAACTTCTGTGTGCAATGGAATCAACTTTTGACAGCTTATAGTGCTTTTCCTCAGATACTGGGTGAAATAAGAGCATACTGAGGAGGAATATACTTTCGCTGTATTATAAGGAAAGCACATAGTACTGTGGATTTTTTTAATAGGCCGTTGTTTTTTTATTTATTTTTTATTTGACTAATTGTAGTATTCACTTGTTTATTTGTCGACAAGCTGCTTCAGGGAAGGCGATGGAAACATCACTTTCCCTAACAGTGGTACTAAACCAATAGTTATTGTTGTTGTTGTTAGTCTTTTAGCTACCACTGTTTAGGAGTTGCCACAGCGATAAAATTTTATGCAATTCCAGATGCAACCCTTCCATTTTATCTGGGCTTGGGATATATATATATATATATATATATACACACACACAGTATAATAAAAAATATATATTTTTCTGTCTTAATAGGAAAATGTTTTTGTGGTATTGACACCTGCTTGGAAAGAGTAGAAAAATCTGCCCTAGTACAATTATCTGTTAAGTTGTCTCTCGAACACTTGATGCATGCACAATCACTGCTCACCACATCGCCAGCACATCGTGACCAGAGTACTAATGAAGTCTAAATGCCATCTGCTCAGCTCTGTAGTGGACTGACTTTAACGGAAATAGAATGTGTGTCCCATCAGGAAATGATCCTGCAGTCTGTAGAAAATAAGACACAAAGATTCCTAATGCCGTTTTTTAACCAAAGTAAAACCAGGCTTAAGTGTTCTGTAGCTAGGTGGGAGACATGATGAATCACTATGTACTCTTGTTGTTTTGTCAGGGGAGACAAAGATTGATGTCAGTTCTCTGAGATCGACCAAAGGCAAAGGGATTCAACTTATTTTTTTTTATTCTTTTGTTGATGGTCTGGTTTTTTTCCTTAACATTTTGCAAAGACAAACACATTATGAATTATTAAAATTATTATTATGATGTATTTTAAAATTTTTTAAAATTATGGATGCATTTAAAAAAAAATTTAACGCCATTTTTATCTTTAACACCTTCTGTTCTTTCGCTAGAAACTGACCCCCAGAAATGAAACGCACACCACACAGTTTGAATTCACACTCAACACATTAGTCTTTACTAGCAGAGCTTCAGTCCAATGTCTTGCCCATGGGGGAGAACTATAAGAAATTTACCAACCTTTGGTTTTTATATGTTTCCTTGGACAGCATATCCAATGCGCAGCAGTGTGGCTAGTAGAGTGGTCCACATAATAGCCTTAAGCTTTTTTTGGAAGCATGCAGAGCATCTACAGTATGTGCTGTATATTTGTAATGCTTTTACACTACAGGATGACTGGCTAAGCTTAGGTTTATATGAATATAGTTTTCTTTGGAGTCCTTGTTTATTACAGGATCTGCTTCACCAATAAAGTCATGAATTCTAGTTCTGAAGGGGCACAGATCAAACACTTTTTGTCTGATCAACCACTTTTTTTCGTTTAAGGTTTGGTAAGTATATTAAAAAAAAGTCTATGCTGGACTCTAGGACTGGAAGTGATGGCTTAAATAAATACATCATTCAATATTATAAGCAACCTACCAACAACAACAAACCGATTAAAGAATAATACATCTGATGTTCAGATCTATAATTGCACTTGTTGAGAACACTAATCTAATAACAAGTTATATTATATTATATTCTTCTACCAGGAGAGATGATATTTCAAAGATGATATTGTTTTGGCCGTTTTAAAATGAGTATTACAAGTTGTTATAAAATGTTTGTGCATTGTTTCTTTGTTAAAAAGCACACTTTTTTTCCAAAACTGTTTTGGTCATTAGAAAAAAGGCTTAAATTTGCTAAGGAGGATAAAGATTGGAATTTGAAGCTTTCAAGAAAAGAACGTGTGGTTTTATTCCAGAGCAATGGGCATTGAATGAAATCGTATTTTGGCCTTGCAATGTATATACGGGCCCTTGCTTCTTGTCAGTTCTTGGAAATGTAAGTGTTACAGCACCACTATCGCTCATGAATCCTGCCTCATTTGCGATTTGCGTTAGATAAAAGAATCCACCATGTGAATGATTTTGACAATTTATGTCCTACTTTAAATCTATTATCAGCAAGGGTTTTCTATGTACAGTATTATACTAAACCTTAATCTATATAAAGATTTATCCAGAGTCTTTATGGTAAATTAAAGACTAGGAAAAAAAAGAGGGAATTTGTCCTTAAAGTCATTTGAGGACAAAAATTACTCTGTATGACCTCATGCTGTACATATCCCTTGCATAGCAAGCAAGAATGATCCTTTTTATCCATAAAGTTTCACATTACTCCTTGACCTATTTTCCTCTTAATGGTTAAGTAATGATGTTTTTCATGCAATGCTTAACATTTTAAAGCCTATTAAGTTTATATTTGTTCTCTGGTGTTATTGAAAGGGATTGAGCAGGTAATCCTTCATGAACAGTGAACAGTAGGCAATAAATCAAATCATTTCAGTTCTATTTTGCAAGGGGGAATAAGTTTTAGGAAGCTGAGTGATTTCATTTTGAGCCACTTGACATGACATATCTGACATTCAACAGAGATGTGATAAGAAATGGTGGCACTTTTTCATATCCAGTTCGCATGTCCTGTGAAAAAAAATGACAGCAGGGGAAAAATCATTTTTCTCTCATGGAAAGAAGGTAATGTTTTTAAAGCACATAGGCTGAGACATGAAAGGAAAAAGGCTTATAAGCAGTTTTTTACTAATGCATTTAACTCAATGGAAGCTTAACTTTACTATAATAGCATGCTGCATCATGTGTTGTTATTCCTTACAGAACATGCCAATTATGCCATTCTTTTACCTTACATGTTCAGGAGACTAATAATATGTGCATCTGACACTCATTCAGTTTATCCTAATAATTTGTGTATAAGCATATCCTTTGCAAATAATCTTTAATGGTTTCATTTATCATAGACTGACCTAAAGCTTTGTGACTAACCTGGGTAACTATAACCCACCACAAAAAAATATTATGCTTGTTTTTACTTCAGCTATTCACCAGTTCCTAACCATGCATGACTCTAATTTATGCCACTTGCAAAATGAGCAAAAAAAATGTAATAGAAATCAGACCTAGCAGGCGATCCTTCATCAGCAGCCTTTATTACTTTATCAGCCATACTTATTATTACGATGACATCAGATATTTATTACAGAGCTGTGACAAAGAATGGCTACACCATCATTTCCATTTTCAGTTCATGAACACTGTAAAAGCATTAAAGGAGCTCTCGGTGTGCAGCTCCACTGAAGGGGAAAACTCATTTCTCTCCCATGAAGACGAAGAGGAGCAAATGTTTCTGAATTACACTCACTGAGGCTGAGTCAGGGAAGTAGTGTTACATAATGTGAATCATATTCTAAAGACTTTCATGGTTTAAGCAGGTTCTTGGCAGATATACAGTAGTTCAGTCTGGTACAAAAATATCAAAACACACGATTATAACGAGGGGGGGGGGATTCGATTTTCACCTTGGGTTGTTTTTGTGGGGTTACAAATGCTCTCTGTGTGTGAGTTTTACTGTATGACACCTCCAAAAAGCATGCCAGTAGTTGGATTGGTTATGCAAAAACAAAAACGTTATAAATGAGTGTGTGAATGATTATCTGCAATCATCCAGAGTCCCATCAATTATGCATTCCAAGCACACATCCAGTGTTTTCAAGATAAGTCCTGGATTCACCATGACCCTGGTCAGGATAATGCAGTCACTACAGATGAATGAATAAATGACTATTATATCTCATGGATGATTTTGACCTACATGGTTTTTGCACTTTGTGTAATAATGCTTCATATAATGTGTTTCTTTGAAACTGTTAGAGAAAACATATTCATGTGGTCAATATGTAGCTCTCATCAATTACATGACAAATACCAACCAGGGATGGTGAGGCATAATCTGGATATGACCCTATGATGTCCTGAGACACTTATTTTTCATTTACATGAAAAATTTACTTTTTTCTATTGCATCATGTGAGAGCTGATTATTATTTTTGTACCAACAAATATGAAAATTGTTAGTACCATTAAAACAAGGTTAATGGATAATTTTTCACTATCACTAGCTTTGCTAGTGTTGCAGAAATTACCATATGTCTATCTAGCAAGTGCCTACGTTAAGCCAAGGAGTTAGAGAATAACAAGACACACATAGCAAAATATCAACAAAAAGCTACTTAGCTAGCTAGCCCGCATAGTAGTTCCTTTTTAGAAATACCATAACCTTTAGCAGAGCAGTATAAAGAATGCGAACAGAGTGCACTGATCACTGCAGTGGGAATCTTTCAGAACACCACTAGTCTCAAATGTCTTTTCCCCCAGAAACTGGAATTTAAAGTTTGGCAATCTGAAGTGGAGAGCTCATCATATTGCAAGATTTAGGATTCTGAACCTTGTTGCCAAAAGAGTGAACAGCAAGTACTAACCTCCCCATTGTCACTGTAGACAAAGCATCTGGAGGCAAGTTTAAAATTAGTCCTGTTAATAAAGATAATTTACTGTACGTACTGATTTATTTTGTTGCAGCATAAAATCTCATAAAAGGACAATAATTAGATCTAAAGAAAACACGTGCATTTGAATAGATGTATGGCATAATAAAACCTCAGAGGTCCATCAAATTCCAAACCAGTAAACATATCTACAGTATTGAACCTGCGGCGCCGGTAAATGAATTGAAGCGGGTGCCATCTGGCCCTCTTGGCATTAATATCCACAATTTGGACGGCAGCATTGCCATTTTTTCTGTTGGCCTTCAGTGGTTGAATAAAGCTATAACCTTGATGTTTGGCATTTACATAAGTAACAGGCTTTGACTGAAACAAAGCTTTCAGCCGATTAGGCAGAGCGATTTGGCTAAAGTGTCCAAATGATGAGATGGCTATATGCCTTGAATATTAGGTGGTTTTAGTTTGTAACTGTACTTTACATAAGCCAAGGGGAAAGTAATAACCACTTATACTGTATGAACTCTGTTATTGGGGTTCAGTTTAGATAACAGGATTGTTTTTATAGTCTTGAAGTTGCGTCTCCATTTAGCTGAGATGCTTTAATCCTTTTTTAAAGTGGAGAAAGATATAAAAAAAATCTAACAATATTCAAACATTGTTTTGTTTTCCCGAGGTGAGACAACATTTTCTTCTTTATTGGTTATTTTCAGAAGCTCTCCACTGTGTGAAGTATTCTCCAGAGGGCATGATGGTGCATCAAAAATCAGTGGAACCTAAAAGTTCACTTGGATCGCTCCAAGAGACAGACACGGTCAGTTTAAAAAAAGACCAGCCCCCATGGTGGATCTGTGGAACACGAAAACAGCATGGGATGGAATAAAACCAAGCTTATGTAAACCAATGCTTATATAGTGGAAGCATTACAGTAGCCTATTAGACACCTCAAAGCAGAGATGGGGGAATGGTTAGAGAAGTAATTGCTCTTCTTGTTATTCCAGAGATATTTTTTTATATAATCATGAGGTACTTAAAATGAATAAAATAAATGTTTGCTATATAGGTATTGCTTGTCATTATATATTTAAGGTCATGTGGTTAAACCTTGGCAATCTAGCTGCTGTAACTTACATGCATTTAAAAGCATATGATTAAAAGATCTAACTTACATAATCTTGCTTTTTAAAAAATATTCTTATAACAAAATAGCCATTTCGATAAAACTCAGAATTACTGTAAAATACAGTATAAATATATTGAACTTAAATAAGCTACACTTATATAATACAGCTTACTATAAGATGATATTTCGTGTCATTTTCATTAAATTAGCTGGAGTTGATCTATAACCTAAAAGCATATTGCCTGTGGGGATATTTTGACCTTTACATGTTTGACTATTAACAGTTATTAAAATATTTTTTTATTTACTGTACATTAGTAATTACTGCTGTTGATAGATGAGTGAAAGGGTAAATAAATGTATGGGTTAGCAGGTGTACTGTAAATTATTGTATAAGTAAGTGAATGAATGCGCGAGTGAGTAAACAATTGAATGAGCGAATGAGTAAACATGTAAATGATGTAGTGAGCTATTAAGTTTTGTTAATTATTAAGCTTGACTTCTGTTTTAGTGAATTAGTAAGTAAATTATTGATTAAATAAATAAGCGAATAAGTGTATGAGTAATTAAATGAGTGAGTAAATTAAGGAACGAATTCATTCATTTATTTATTTATTCATTCATTCATTCATTTATTTATTTATTGTTGGCATTTAGTAGCCATTTGTCCTTTTCACTCAGTGAACTTAGCCCTTTTTTATGGAGTTTGGGGACATCACCAAACACAATGCAGCTGTTGTGCGCGCACCTAATTTATGGATAATTAGCATTTATCTATTTATGAATGTGAATTGGAAAAAATAAGCATTCCTGAACCTTTTTTAAATCAGCGATAAATGTTTAGTTCATTTTGGTTTATACAACCATTCCCACATACTGTAGTTTAACTCTAAAAAATTGTTGAACAACATTAATTATAGACTACAATCATGTATTTTCTTCCACTGCAGTGGAAAATTGTGGCTTCTTACATTTCATGTAGAAAAAATTCATTCATTTCCAATAATTGCTTTATGTCAGTAATGGTTCTTAAAGTTCTTCAGTTAAGTGTAGTTCTTTTAATCAACTCACTTACTCATTGTCTATACTGCTCTATCCTGTATTCAGGGTCACGGGGGGCCTGGAGCCTATCCCAGGAGACTTAGTGAGGACAGGGTGGCAATCCGTCGCAGGGCACACACACTCATTCACACACTTATTCACACACTACAGGCACTAACACCAATTAGCCTAATCTGCAGGTCTTTGGACTGTGGGAGATGTACCCAAAGAAAACCCACCAAACACGACGAGAACATGCACAACTCCATGCACACAGAGACGGGAATCAAACCCAGACCCTGGAGGTCCAATACGACATATTTAGCCAAATAATTAGCACCAACCAAAAGTGCCACCACAAACTGCAAGTCATTTTAAAAATGTGCAGTTGACCTTCATGTTAGAAGTGTTGTTACTTGCATTGTAGTTTCTTGGCTGACATTTTCCTCCACTTTACAAAGATTGTTTTCAGTTGGCAAAGCTGACTTAAGCGATTAACAAAATGAATAGTTTTGGCTCTTCGACACACAGGAAGGCAGCGCTGTAGGCTATGAATTCATCTGAATAAGAATAAATTTGCACACAAATGCCAGTGATAAAACAAGAAAGATCTGAAGCCAGCAAAGCTGCACAGATATTTTTGATCTTTTCTTATATCCATACTAACAACACTTTTTGCAATATTTTTTTTACATTTAAAAATATTTAAAAATTTCATGATTTTTTTTTTGTCCAATATGGGCAATTTGACAAACCTTCTGGATATAAATGATAAGCCTAAATGGTCAATATAAGAGTGTGTTGAAAGGTTGAAGCATTTTAAAAGCAGGTTGTTATTTAATTAAACTATATATTAATTGAATATCAATTAATTTGCTAAAATTAACTTAAATGTTGCTTTTATACAAATGTAACAAAATTAGGCAGTAGGGAGATGTACTATTATTTCAGCAAGCTTATGAGTAAGGGTTCAGTAAGGGTTCTTTGGTTGTACCCTGAGGGACTCCTAAAGATTTTATGTAGAACCCTAAAACACAGGGTTTCCCTTTTAAAACATTTGGAACCATTAATTATTCAAGAAACCCTCCAAGAACCCATGAAGAACCAGGGGCATGCTGCTGCATTACATCGAACTGCAGCGTGCTCTAGTAGAACCTCTAGTTGACTAGAGCTGGTAAATTTGTGGTAAGTGATCTATGAACACACTTACAGGCAATTTTGGAAACACCAATTAGTCAATCTAATCTAATCTGTATGTCTTTAGACTGTGGGAGGAAACCTCAGTACCCGGATGAAAACCACCAAGCACAAGGAGAACATGCACACTCCACACACATGGAGCTTGAGGTGGGAATTGAACCTGGACCCTGGAGGTGCAAGGCAACAGTGCAAACCACTAAGCCACTGTGTCGCTCTACTATTACTACTACTTCTAATAATAATAAAGCAAATGTTTGTTTCACCTAATCCATCTAATTTATATTTACATAACTGGATTTTCTCAGTTCTTAATAGGGCTTTAATGAGTGAAAATGAAAGCAGTGTAAACTAAGCAGTAGGTAATAATGAATCAGTATGTACAGACAGTTCTTAATGCCCTTACCAAACTTTAATTTTTGGGGTTTCTACTGTATTCATCCATCTTTTAAATGAAAAAATGTAAATGTTACTAGTGCATGTTTATATTAATCGATTGGGTAGGTTACACATTTAATGCATAAACATCAGGATTTTTTGCACTGTTCATATTTCAAACAGCAAATAAAGGCACGTACACGTGGGTGCACAATTGTAAAATAAATTCTTTTATTTCATAACTATCGCTCAATGACACTTATTTCATGCTATTGACTGAAATGAAACATTTGCAGCCGGCGCCTCCAGTCGTGTACTCTAACTTGCAAGCGCCTGTCTCCAAGCAAAGCACTAGTCTGCTACTTCTTTCCTGCAACTATTTAATTAAGAGCTGATAGACGACAGTGCAGTGTGATCCTGTGCCTCTTTAATTAGTTTCTTCCCTGCTGCTATTCAGTCAAGCATAAAGCGCGATTGAACAGAATCTATTAAAGTCAGTATTTGTAACCTTTTGCAAAAAGTGAAAAAAGTTTGAATAATGAAAAAGCATAGAGAGAATACTAAATCAACATATGCGCAACCCCGGCAGTTCCTAGAACACAGCTTGCATACAGATAGAAAAACAAATGCACTCAAAAACTAAAAGTTCTTATGTTAAAGGTGGCATCATAAGAGAATTAAAAAAAAAATCAACAATAGAAATAACCAGTTTAAAAGTGAAAGAAAGGGCATTTCCACACACAGTGTGTCAGAAAATCACAGGATTGGGCTAAACAGCTGTGTTGCGATAGGATAAACTGTTTGTTAATGGGACTATTTAGACTAAAAGGCTTCAATTTGCTTTAGCGGCATAAAGATTGAACTTTGTAGCAATAAAAAAGGGTCTTGTCTGGTGAGTTTAGAGCGATGGGTGCATTAGGGTAAAAAGGGAAGTGGATGAAGCATTGCTCTGCAGACTGTGTTATGATTTGAGGTTGCTTTAGTTGGTCTGGTCTAGGCTCAGCAATGTTACGTGGCAATAAAATCAAGTCAGCTGGCTCCCTGAATGTACTAAATGACCAGGTTTTATCTTTCCTGGAGGAAAGGCATATTCAATGACCCAAATTGTGAAATAGTGGTTTTGGATGAATGAATAATCATTTTCATACATGAATTGGCCATAATACTACATGCAATAATAAAAAATAAAAGCAATTGAAAGAGATGTTAGAGGGTGTATATTAAAAACTTTCAGTCTTATAATGGAAATTAATAAATATGAATCATTAACGATGTTTTCATTTGCTATCATATATTGCAGTCCTGCCACATCCATACAAATGATGTTGCCAAACCATACAAGCAATTTTATAACAATATGTATTGAGCTTTTGTTTTTGGAGAAAACTAAACTCCATAGGGATACACGCAGCTTTGCCACCAATTATTTTTACGAATCCTAATTGATGGACATTATTCTTAATAGGTAAGCATTTATAAGTAAACATTACTGCCATACGGTCAAAATAATTATGCATTCAAACAGTGGTAAGCAAGAAATTGTATGTAACCTTTACAATTTTTAGTTGAATACCCTAATCTCCAGAGAGTCATTAGAGGCTGTTATTGTTTCTCACATTAAATATAGGCAATTTCTGCAGCTGAATGGGCTTATTAGCTTGCTTTTTACAGTATAATGGTCATTCCAATGTCTTAATACAGTTACTGGTGAAATGCAGCACTGTACAGTATCATAGCACCTGATATTCACAGGCTGTACAAAAGTCTACACTCTTAAATCTGCATGATAGATTTTTTTTTAATTACTGATCTATTTCACTCAGTGACGTTCTAATTACTTTCTTTTTTTTTTATACCTTTACTTGCTTAATGTCTTCACTGTGATACGCTGATAACATACTGCCAAACCTTTGGCCAGTTGCTGGTACTGATGAAGGATTGGAGGATGTGCCATCACCATACAACAAACAATAGCTTTCTGATTGAAGATTATCTGGTTAGTGGAGAGAGAGAAAGAGAGAGAGATGCATGGAGGAAAGTACAAGGTGTACACAAAATGAAAGAGTGTAGACATGAGTTTGCGTTCTATAAATAATGTATGTGCACCTGGACATCTTTTCACAAACCCATCTTAAGTGCTGCTGGCATTGGAGCTTAAAATGCGCATGGAATCTTGAATAGAAAACCAACTTTCCGGATAAAAAAGGTTTTTTTATTTTGAGATTTTAAAGCTGATTCTGAACGACTTTGATTCGGTTAAGAGTAGGTAGACTATTTTATTTGATCAAAAACAGGCTTTCGCAAATCTAATTCCTGCCATTCGGGAGTAATATTCTTGCGAATATTAGCATGCAAGCATTATCTATCAGAAGACATATCACACATCTGGCAGTGAAAAGGCTTGCTCAGTCTAAATCCACCCAAGGTTAGAGTCTATAAAAGAAAAATACACACACCCAACAACAAATCTTGAAAAGCTTGGGGAGAAAGATATTCATCATTGAAACAGCACAGACAAAGCTCTGCATGCGTTCTCGCAGCTCATCCAAGGTCACTATCTTTATTTTTCACTACCGCTGCTAAAAACACAGCTGCCTGTGACAGAGTTCCCATAATGCCAGAGATCAGGACTCAACTATATGAGCTTAAGAGATCAAATTGGCAGAGACTCCCACAAAGAAAAGCACACAACTCATTAGTTATGCAGCATCCCTAATTCTGTTACACCAACACGCATTAGCTGAGCTCATCTGCATTTGCCAGTAAGAGCAGAGGGAGTGGCTGTGTCGTGACTAAAAGCTGCGCCAAAGAAAGAAGCATGCATTTACTCCCAACTCCTCTTCTGAAATTAAAATGGGCATTAGTCAAACGCATACAAACATGAGATTGTGCATTACGAGTGAAACTGTAATCAAGCAAATCATGCTTATTATCATGCTTACTATGCAGAGCAAATACAGTATAGGCCTCTGACAAAAGACGCTGTTTGTGAAAAATTTTTCATAAGCAGCTTATTTGTCACGTATGAGTCACGTAATTCCTCTTCTTCATATCATTTACCCATGGAAACCATCCCACTACATATTAGTAATATCATTCTAGCAACATTACCAAGCTACCCAAAGGGATTGAGCTAAAAAAGGATTGCACTTCACTCCACTTCACAACACTCCCTTCCCATGACGCTGCCATCTCTCTCCCTCTGGAGCTTGTTTGGCGTGACATTTGCTCAGGGAGCATGCATGCTCTATCAGCCATCTTCATCTCACATGGCAACAGTAGTTCATCTGCCCTTCATGCTTTCTTCTCAACTCTTTGCTTTGCCGATCGATGTCTGACCCGTGGGCGATTCCACAGAGTGACACTAGGTGTGATGGAGAAGAGGGCAGACCTATCTGTGCAAAGTAAATTATTTATCCAGCAGAGTCGAACAATCAATACGGCTCTAAATGTTCTAATTTTGTTTATTGTGCTCTGAGGGGTTTCAGTTTTAAATCAACTTTCCAAAAGAACCATAGACATGGCGCTAGTTCTTAAGTGCATGAAATACTGATGCAACACAACAGGTCAAAAAACAAATGAGCAGGAAAAAAATCTTAATTGCTTGTCGACACATCATGCGAGTGCAAAGTCTGTTTAGCCCACTTTTATTTCATTTATAACAGAAAACCACCTGAGTGACTTATCATTCTTTAAAATAAATAAATATTCCAAGGGTTTTTTTTTTTTTTTACTTTTTGTTTAACCTCCTTTCATATGAAATGTTGGTCAATGCTTTGCTAAATTCCACAAAATTAATACCTGATAGGGGTGCCATTTTAAATTACCCTTTGCTTTGTTGTATCTATGCCTAAAGAGAATGACACAGCAGTTATTCTGTATCACATCCTCATCTGTACACTCAGCTTCCAAAGCTTCAACTTTCATACTAATACCACTTTAAGTGCTATTTGAACTTTGTATAATTATTTAAACATTAACTACATACTTATCACTTTGGTAGAGTTGCTTTAAATTTAAATTTCAAATTCGAATTTTATTTGTTACATACTGTACACAGTCATACATAGTATGATATGCAGTGAATTGCTTGTAGGAGAAAAAGATTTAAAAAATGTAGAAATATAGAAAAAAAATATAGAAAAACTTTAATCTGTAAAAAAGATTTCATTATGTACAGTTAAAATAAAAATGCAATAAAATAAAATGGAATTGCAGTGGAATTGGGATATTCTCCAGTATGACACCACTGAATATGTTGTTATAAAGGGGAGCTCAAACACATGAATTAAAGGGGAGCGTCTTGTGAACCATGTGCGTGTAAACCTAAATATATATGCTCCCCTTTCTTTTGTGAAAGGGAAAAATGCGTATTTATTATTTATTCTTTTCCAGACCTTTTTTTCTTTATCTCTAGTGAGATATATTGTTTATCTTTTAGTTTTATTTTTTCTTAATCTTTTTTTTCTTCTCAGTTCCCTTCCCTTCCCGAGCACCGCTCTCATACCTGGTGCTATCTAATGTTCACACATAGTGTGCTGGTTTCTGAGGGTTTAAATAACCTGCCGGACAGGTGTATCGCGTTTGCTCTGATTGACAACATGGCGGGTTGCCTAGCAACCACAGCTGTCCGCTGCTCTGCCTGCCTATAAATCTGCACAGTTGTCCGCAGATTTGCCCTTCGCGCGGGTGGCTGCTACAGCAACCACGTCCAATCATGGGCAAGGCCATGTGCAGGATAATGTGAAAAGTCAAGTTAACAGTTCAAAGTGCATTACCATGAGTGTGGAATGAGTTTTGTGATTATTGCGAGTGTACCTAGCTGTAATGTACTTGAAAAATTCTAAAAGATGTCAAAGTACTGTATAAATGTTCCTTTCATGGTATTAAGCAAATGATTCTTAGTATCATTGTTACTATGAGGCTTTGAACATATTTTTGTCTGTAATTCCTAAAATGTTGTATACACATAATTTATTTATTTATTTATTCGTTAATTCGTCTTCTACTGTATATCTCTTATGCTGTATCATGAGGGGCCCCAGGATCATGAGGGGCCCCAGGAGATTTAGGGCATGAGCCAGGGTAGACAGGGTGCCAATCCATCAAAGAGCACACACACACACACACACACACACCAATTAACATACGCAAGCAAGAACATGCAAACTCCACAGACTAACCACTACACCACGTGCCACCTGTTGTATACACTGTGTAGCAATATTTCTAGGTTTAATAAAAAGATATCCCAGAACGCTTGATGGATTTAATAGTTAGGAATAAAAAGAGCACAGATCTATAATATACTTAAAAAATGTATCTAAAATTGTCAGCTGGTTAGCTAATAAAGTACTAATCCAGAGTTAAAAAGAAAACCTTCTCCAATGAAGAACTACTGTAGCTTAAATTGCTGAATAGATTATTGCTGGTTCCTATAGAAATGTGTCAGAACGTAGTGCAGCATTGTTTTTCGTGGGACCTATCCATTGACTAATTTTGCATTTAATGTTGGCCATCTAAACAAAATTTTAAATAAGATTAGTATATAAATAAGGAAGTATTTAAGAGTCTTTAATAAAAAAAACTTAAAGAGCCTGTAAAAGACAATTACTGCAGTGATTAATTTGTTTCAGCTGGCAGCTGTTTATTTATTTATTTATTTATTTATCATTTCTTTCACTGCAGTGAGAAACAACCATGTAAGTAGATGTAAACCGTGTCAAGTAAAAGATATACTGTGTTTCAGAAGTATCAAATTATTGACTTGCATCAAGTAAAAAAAACAAAAACAACTAAGGATGTTGCTAAAATGATTGGAATTGGGTTTTAAACTGTCTAACACATTTAAACCTAGGATTATGCTGAACTGTCATATTCGCAGAAGAAATGTAGTAAAAATCATAAATGAATGTGGTTGGAAATGATTTAAATGCTTGTTGAAGTTGCTTCATTTAAGAAAAATGAACAGTAAAAATCACAGCTGTGTTTAGTATTGAAAGCAAGAGCATTTTCACTTTGAACACTTTGAAGAAGTGAATATGGTATTCTAGACTAAAATCCATCAGATGAGCATACACCTATGACCGGGCTGAATGACTGAAAACCCATAAGACCATCTTTAGCCCTCTATGCATTACTTTGTAAATGTAAATGGTTTATAGTTCTGTAAATAAAACATCAGTGGGCTGTACAACATGTCTGCTGTTTATTAAAATGGCTGTCTTGCAGGAGAATCAAGCTTACTGTAGCTGTCAGAAAACCACATTGTAGCTTAGAAATATTTTCCAAAATCTGATTAAAAAAACTGAACTCATAGGCATCTATCAAAATCATATGCAACTGAACTAAGGGTGTAACATACATCACAGTGCCTTGCATTTGTGTATATATGTTACTGTATGGGTGGCTCTGAAAGCCAGCTCGTGTGTCATCCACTGTGTCATCCACTTTCCATGAGCAAGCTGTTGATTGTGTGGGTGCTGAAAGATTGATGGAAGCACACCTACACTGTTTTATCTACTGCACTGGCAGTTTATGGCAGCGTTAGACACAATATCCCTTAATCTGCTTTAAATGCCTACAATTATCAGTGCTGAGGCAATTTACATTTGTGACTTCACAGACCTACTCGTTTAAATCCATTGATTTTCTTGACTTTGTTGGTGTAAAGGGACATGGGTTAAAAATAGGTTTTATTTGTTTGCCATCGGAAAGAAACAAAAGAGGAATAGGTTCGAATGAAGTCAGATAAACATTCCAGTGAACTACTTATACAGTAAATGCAGAATTCTGAGGAAACTTAGATTTCATACAATTTAATTTTATTGAAATACTTGCCAAAATGCCTAAATTTCTTTCAATATACATTTTTGTAATGTTTCCTGCTATAAAACAAACTGGTGCATCTGGAGTTGTCCTTAACCAATGCCACAAATTCTCTATAATTCTGTATATTTTTAATTGGTCCTATTTTGCAGTGTAGGATAATATATATATATATTCATATAGTGTTACTTTTGACAGTTCCAATGCTGTTGAAGCAGTATTGTATATTTCTCTTTCTGAGTTGCCGGTATACAAAATTAATCGTAGTGTTTGCTACATAATGCAAGCACTGCTCATTCCACACACCTAAAAATGCACACTTGGCTTATTTTGTACCTTTTAGTTAACATCTAGAATAAGGTCAAAATGGCTGTAGATGTGTTTTTTTACCTTAAAGACACAGGTAATACAGGTGTAGTCCGCTTGAATTAACACTGCTAATTTGTTTGAAAGACTTGATCTGCTGGTGGAGGCTGGTTGGGGTCTTTGGGCTAAAAGGTACAGTCAGTCCTAGCCCAAATGCCAACTTGGCAAATTTTCATGGAAGAATGATGTAAACTTAGAAATCAGATATGAGTCTTAGGTACGTACAGTATACTGTATATACAATTTACCTGGAACATTGTGCCTAACCAGTACCTATGTATATATACAGTTATATAATTAGAAAAGGCACACACTTGTCTATAAAGTATCCTATATATATATATATATATATATATATATATATATATATATATATAGAGAGAGAGAGAGAGACTTGAAAAACGAGCATTGTATTGGTTTACAAGTACCGAGTATACTGTTTCACGCATACGCTTCTTGTTTTGATCCCAGGCGTCACGTGATCACAACTGAGCCAACGGTTTTTCTCTCTCTTGCGCTGCGCAATCGTCTCCCCTGCTGGGTCTTAGTGTTCGTCTCTTACGGGTATAATCAACCGTGCACGCGTGTACTGCTTACTATAACATTGTGAATAATATATACAGTGTGTATATATTTCAATGAGATTCCTATATATATATATTTTGACTGGAAAAATGAGCAAGTCTTGATTTACAAGTACTAAGTATCATTGTTTATTACTGGTTTAATCAATGCACACGTGTACTGTTTACTATAACACTGTGACCAGGTGTGTGCGCGTAAAACATATATTATTATTATTTATTTATTATTTATTTTGTGTTTGTAAGCATGTGTGTGTACAGCGCCGTGTACTGTTTATCATAACACACGTGTGCGCGCGCGTATAAAGCAAAAGAAAGTCTTAATAGAGGGGAATTATCAATTTTTTCTCTTTCTTTATCACCTTTACAGCCATATACTCGGCTTCCCACACACATACAGACACACACTCTCTGCCCTATACAGAAACTCTGCTCTGTTGCGATTTTTTTTAAAGGGTAAGTGCAGGTTCATTTGTTTTGTTTGTTTGATTCCGTTAGTACGCGCTCACACGAGTGTCATTAGCGATGTTCCTTGAAAAAGGTCTTTCCGGTAATGTGTGTGTGCATGCACATTACACACACACACACACACAGCACCTGCGCACATAAACGGAAACACTTATCTGTCGAGATTTATTTTTACTTTTTAAAGGTAAAGTGCAGGTTAATTTGTTTATATATATATATATATATATATATATATATATATATATATATATATATATATATGTGTGTGTGTGTGTGTGTGTGTGTGTGTGTGTATATATATAGGGTGCCCCAAAAGGCTGGAAAATTATTTAAGAGTAAATGCTTTTTAATTGACGGCTTCTGACTAATCAGCATTTGTGTATACTTAGGAATGCTAAACATCTATCAATGTCTCAGAACTAATGTTGTTGCACACAAAGATGATTTCCTCCTTTAGTGTGATGACTGTCCACTGGAACATTTGGTGTTTGGTATTTTGGTCTAACCATGTACTATCCAGCACATCGGGTGACAGATACTCCCCACTCTGAAGATGGGTATTACTTAAGGTGCTGGGCTGCCAGTCATTTTCATACTACGGCCAATTTGGGAATACCAAATAGCCTAACCTACATATCCTTGGTACCCAAAGTACCAAAAGAAAACCCACCAAGCATGGGGAGAACATGCAAACTCCACGACCACAGACCTGAAACGGGAACCGAATCCTGACCCTGGAGGTGAAAGGCGACAGTGCTAACCACTAAGCCACTGTGCCACCATTAACTGGAAAATAGAACTACTGATTTCAGATGACTCCAAAGAAAAAAGGTCAAGTGGTGGGTCTGGTTCTATTAATTTTTCTGTTGTTAGTTTAACAGCTACCTTGAGTTTGAAATAAAATGAAAAGTTGTAAATTTCATATAAGGAAATATGCCTATGGATCCAGATTACAGGGTGTCCCAAAGATTTCCATACATATACTGCAGTGACATGGTCACTTTTTTGATAAAAAAAAAAAATTAATACACTGTCTATAGTATGAACCATCACTGTTGTGGATTGTGATGTTTTTGTGTGTGTACATGTGTACAACTTCAAGGAAAGGCCACTGGTGAATAATGGCAGTGTTTCTCAGTGCGCTGTAGGTGAGGAATAAAGCTGCTTGAAACAATGATAGTGTCCTCAGGATCAAAGCTGCACCAGTACTAAGAAAGGACAAAAGGTCAAATTTTATCCAGACCTTCATCTGGAGACTAAGGGCACAGAATGTACTGCCTGCTCCTTGACTTCCTGGTTTCTAGTGTTATCTTGGAAGTTACATATATTAAAAAGAATTTATATTCAGGTGTAAGAGTAATACTGGTTCAGCACTCCATTGAACTCCATTGATAATGTCCTCCTGCAGTTTGCTAGTAATCCTACAGCCTAAAACAAACTAGCTTTTTTAACATAATTTTTCAGCAGGGCAGATCAGATTTGTATACAATACAAAGTTACATTTCAATCTGTGATCTGCAAAAAGGTTAGCAAATAAATCAGTAATCTGTGTAAAAATATACTTTATTGGTTTAAAATAACTGAAAAAACAACAATTTACAGGCTATGTTTGCTAGCTAGCTAGGTTAGCTCGTTTTCTTAGCTAAATTTGCTGAAAGATTAGGTTATTATGAACATGCGAGACAACTCTGGGGTTGTCTGAGATGTCTAGGATTTTAATTTTAATTAATTTTATTTTTACCAATTTAAAAAAAAAAAAAAAAATTATTAACTCAGTGGGGCAAAAACTCCAGGATACTGAAGATGATTGTTAGCATGTGGTGAAACTGGGTGGGTGAGGGTGCCTTTTAAAAAATTGAAGCATAAGAAACATGACAGCTCTGAACGTTATTGTTCTAAACACAATCAGCAGTGGCTATAAAAACAACATATGCTAACACACTGAGGAGGTTTTTAGCTTCGGGCCCATATGCGCAGTCAATGTTTTGAAAAAGAAAGATCCAGTTTAGAAAAGCAGACGAGCAAGTCACTGATAATTTGATTTAAGATAAATATGAGTTTTGGTCAAAGACACGTTCCATGGTTTTCATTTTTCAATATTAAGATTGAGGATCTTTACAGGCTACAAATACCTAACTGGTATACATCCTGACTGGCCAAACAGAAAGTCACACACTCCTGTGACCAACTTTTGCTTTGATTATGGCCATGGCATTGTTTCAATAAGCTTCTACATTAATTTCTTACCAAGATCTTGTATTGTTGATGGAAGAGTCGAACCACTGTGTATATATTTTTTCTAGCATATCCCAAAGATTTTTAGTCTGGTTTACTCTGTTGTGGCCAATCCAAAAATAATGTCTCATGTTTCCTGAAGCACTCTTTCACAATTCAAGCCTGATGCATCCTACCATTGTCAACTTGGAAAAACCTGGTTATTTAGTATATTCAGGTTATTAGCTGACCTTATGTTTTGGCACAACGTTGTTGAACCTAGACCTAATTAACAGAAGATGATAACAGTGCCCACACAGGTTTGTACAGCAGGCACTGGACACGAAGGATACAGTACACCACTTCAGCTGCCTTTCTTCTTACCCTGGTGTGCCCATCACAACAGGATAAATCTGGACAGATCTGACAATATGACCTTTTTTTAATGCTTCACAGTCCATTTTTTCGAAATCAAGGCCTTTTTTCAAGGCCGTTTTTCTTAAGACTACACAGCAATTTAGTTCCAATCCATTGAGTTCTGTTCCTACTTTTTCTATTAAACATAGCTGTGACTTCCACTGTTGTTATTTTTTATTATTTGAGTTCACATCATAATCACATCATAGTCATTTAAAATGTTTTTTCCCAAACACATTTCTTCAAAGAAGATGATAGTTAACCACTATCCTTCAGGTTTTAATAATGCATTTAACAGTTCCTAATCCAATTTTAATAGTTTTAGCAATCTCCTTCTCGTTTTTTTCTGTTCTTTTCTTGCTGAAGGACAATATTTCGACTCTTCTGAAACAGAGTAACATTTTTGCCACAACCACATCACTGGATCTTTTAGTGGTATACAGTACCAGCCCTACTTTCAAGTATGCTTGTAAATGAGATAATACAATGAAAAGGGGATAACAGAAATAGTTGCCAGGGTAAAACACATCACTAGAAGTAACACATTATATGTAACATGATGTAATTATAGGATCTAAAAGAGCATTATGATTGTACACCTTCTATAGAATTTCATATCTCCATGGTGATGATGATTAACGAATAAACACAAAGATAAAAGGAATGAACATGGAGCATAAGCTTAAAGCTATTAACCAGATTTGTCTTGGCTATAAAGGTTAAGAAAAGTGGCACTCTTAATCATCCAGAGTTTAACATTCTCACACTAATGTCAATGAGGCTAAAAGGCTTGATTGGATATATGAGCTCCAGACAAAACAGGTTAATGATGTTAGTTTTTCATGGCTGAGTTCTCACTGGAATATACATTAAATATTTTATCTTTGCTTAGATTTTGGGTAAAACATGCAACCTTTTGGGCTATTATCTTAGCAGAAAAAAACAACAACAAATGTTTGGAAGTCATCCATACTCATATGGTACATCTAGACAGAAGAGTAATTGATACACACTAAGGCAATTCGGGAACGCCAATTAACCTAATTTGCATGTCTTTGACTATTAGAGACTGTTAGAGAAAACCCACCAAGCTCAGGGAAAACATGCAAACTATACACACAGACCAGAGCCAGGAATCGAACCCGGACCCTGAAGTTGCAATTATACAAACTCTGATTTGTTTGTATACCACTAATAAAAAGAGACTTTTTTACAATGCAGCTTTAAAAGAAAGAATATGTACAGAGACAGGCAAGCAAGCCAAAGATGACAGCGGCTGAAACAACATCTCCCTGAAATAACCTTGAGGGATGCCATGAAACATGCAGAGCTGCTTCAGTTAATTCATGATCAAGATACAGTAGTTAAGGAAATGCCTGTCCTTATGTTGTCTTTTAAATTGGACATCCTTCATTATGGTCTCCAGTGAAATCTTAGATCAGGATAATAATGATGATTATGATGTTGATGAGGATTATGATGTTGATTACAAGTTAATTAATGTATCGATAACAATGTTTCCTTATTGCCTTGATGCTGTTGAAGCATAAACATCACTGATTTATGTTAGTGTTTTTTGCTGGTGACACCTGAATCACATCAGTGCATTTACATGAGCCTCATGATTTCAATAATGATCATAACAGGAGCCTAATGGAAATAAAAATGCATCATGTAAACAACTCTGATGGAGCAGCCTCCAATGAGAAGGTCATTGTAGGCCTTTTTTTATGAGGGAAATATTAGCCATGTTAACATTTTTAGTCATTTTTTTAATTATTTCTCTCTTGTTGCAAAAAATATATGGAATTAGCACTGATCGGCTCACTATTTAACATCTAACCAATTATAGATGAGACTGAATTATTGTAAACAATCATAACAGATGGTGGGATTAATCTAAAAAATAGGGGAAGCCTAACCTAAAGTTATACTGTGGTTAAAGAAAATACTTTTTTGGTTTTATTTCCAGTTAGATTAAATGCTTTAGAACAGGCTGAACAACTTTATGCATGTCAGAAAAGTTTAAATCCTTTCTGAATGTAAATGCACATTATCAGATCATCATTGATGTAATTGATAATTTCAGTTGATTTGAAAAATATTGTCCATGCAAACATAACCACTGACTTCAAAAGCTGATGGACAAACATGCACGAACCAGCCTAGCTCAAATATACTTCCAAAAAACATCTAAGAAATCTGCATTATTCAGCTTCCCAATTGTATTCCTCTTGCTTCAGTGATGACTTTCTTGTCGAAGTACAGTACATACAGTAAAATGTAGCCTAGTCAGGTCACCGCATGGTAGTTGAAATAAATTTAATATGTTATGTGCCTGGTTTATTTCCCTTATGGAGAGTTAACAGCATGGAGGCTGTAGTGTGCTTTTCCTTTCTTCGATTCCATGTAGCAACAGTGAAAGAAACAGGGTGATTTAATAGCTTCTTACAATAGGTTTTTCATCAGAGGTGACAGAGTCATTTCAGTAGCAGACACTGACATAGAGCTGCCCAGTAAAGCGTCAAACACAAGCTCTAAAAAAAAGCACACACAGGCAAAGTATTATGTATATCACATGTTATATGGGCATTAAACTTAAAATACTGGACAGAACAGATAAACATAAAGGTGTAGCTGTAAGTGTGACTGCGTTGCTATATGTAGCTATGCAAAACTCAAAGAATTAGAGATGAAAAGGTCATAAAATGTCGGGTTTATCGGGGGTTGCCAGATGAGGAGTTCCAGAGAGGTTTGAACATCACCTGGTCTTTCCACACTGTGCTCACTGTAGTGTCAGATTCCCATCACTGCCTGTCAGTTGCAGAGCAGGATGTGGTCTTCTGCCTGTTGTAGGCTAGCAGTCGCAAACTGTCAGTATGCTGTGTTTGTTCTGAAATGCTTTTTGAAATGATGAAATGACCATTGACTGGAGATATAGTCAATAACTAGAGTTATAGAGATGCAGAAATGTATCTGGATGTAGTGACGCATGCAGAATACAACTAAGAACTGGACATTTTACAAAGTAAAAAGCTAACCTGGCCTTACTAAGGGTTTTAAAGCAGTTGACAAACCACAGAATGTCCATCCATCACTCATGCATTTCATTCCTAAATGAGGTTCATGACTTCTTTTGTTTTTCCACACACACTCAATTTAGAGCAAAAACTAATTAAGGCTAAGTATCAACTCCCGAAATGATGAATGTTCGGAAAAACAGATGAATATCAGCCTGAGAGCCAGCAAACCAGTTCGGAGCTATTCGTTCACCTTTACACGAATAGGGCTGAGAAATGATATGTCTGAAAATTACGGCTAGGTATTATAAAATTCAAAGAAAAAAACACCCTTCATTGAATTATGTTATATTGGATACGTTGAGGTAGACAGGCTCCTCCTCAGCACCTGCTCCCTGTGTACACCAAAAGAGACGCAAATAAAAGCAGACTGCATGTCAACATTCACGTCAAGGCTAATCCACATGATGAACACAAAATGAGAGAATAATTCCCGATTTCCCCCCTCCCCCCCTCCCACTCATATGCACTTGTGCACAGGCTAGAGTCGCACGCACGCACACGCACATGCTTGTGCATTTATCCTCCCACACGGTACACAGTCGGCACAGATGCAGCGTGCCCCAGGCTGAGCATGATGATTCACCGTATCCTTTTTTTATCACTTTATCACATGACCAAGCCTCTAGAGCCCTGTCCATCTCCATCAACATGGAGGAGGTACTCAAGGGTAGTGACTAAAAAATGAGCAAAGGTTTCACCTTCAAACCTCATAACATCCATTGAGGTTTTGTTTTTTTTACCTGGTACAGAATTAAATTAATGAAAATAGTGGCATCAAAACATGACTGTAGATATGGAAAAGGGATCCTTATATCGGAGAAGCACTACTACCTTGAAATCCTGAGATGACATTGCAGTTATGTAAACAAACTGCTGGCAATGTTCATGGACACAGCAATCCAGCCAAGAGCCATTTTATAGGGAGAGTAAATCAAAGCATTTCTAGCTCTAATCAGACACAGAGCTGTGCTGAAATAAGAATCAAAACAGTACTGTTTATTTATATTTTAATAATAATAATAATAATAATAATAATACAAATAATAATAATAATAATAATAATAATAATAATAATAAATGCATTGGTGTAATGATGGGTTATAAAAGGCATGTCAATATGTATAGTGTTATAGTATTTATTCCCAGAACATTCTGGCACCTTTAGACTCTGTCTGTCTCTCTGAGAATATAACTCAGATGCATGCTTGCACCTGTTGAGATCAAACATCTTTCCTAAAAAGAAAATCGAAGCATAAATGCATGTGAGGTTTATAAAATTGCAGCTGTATTAAATGCAAGACTCAAAAATGTTGATTGCAGGTCCATATTATTCAAATGTAACTGAAACGCATACACTACGCAGTTTTCATTAATGGAAAATTAAAAAAGGATGCTTCAAAGACCCCAGTAGAGATTACTCCAGGAAAGCAGGCAAGCTAGCTCAATCAATCTTGTAGAAAGCTCTCTACAATTATCCATGAAGGAAAAATCAATAGTGGCAAAAGGAAAAGACATTCGTTTATGTTTCTTTGGACTGACAGATGACTGGCTTTCTTCTAATGATCACCAATAATAGGATACAACATAGTGTTTCTTGTTGTGCAGTTATAGTTACCTTCCTTGGACAACATATTTTTTAATTGTAATATCACATTTAGCTATGCTGCAGTTCAATTACAGCATAGTAAGCAGCTCCAAGAGATTGTTTTTCTAATAACCTACCAGCCAATGAGAGACAAGCATCCAATTGACCAGGATTGATCTCAGTGTGAACTCTCCACTACTCCACCCCACCCCTCTTTACATTTTCTTCAACCCAATCAAGGAGAATTTATTGGCAACAACATTTAAGCAAATGTAAGTTCCCTGCATACAATTTTATAAGATTATTTCATTGAAAAAGCCTGGAGGCATTTAAAGCCATCAAGCAAGCACTAAATAAATCATCAAATGTTACATTTTCACAAGATTTATCACTCTCAACATGTAACATCACAGTTAATTTTTATCTGTTAAGCTTAAGTAGAGCATTCTTACAAACTATATTGCTTATTTCATGCAAACAGCCGAAGGGCATCTGAAGCCATCTTGTCCTGCAAAGCTTTTAATCCACTTCACCCCTCTCAAAGGTCATTTACGAGCAGAGATCACGAGAATGCAAAAAACCCAACCTTGCATACTAAACATAGTATGGGAAGTACTAACCATTCATTCTGTGGTTCATCTATCACCAGGAGCACCTTGAACTTCTTGGAAGACTGAGCAGAGCTTTGCTCAACCAATCCCGCTGAGGCTGCCGTCTGCTTCACCACATTGGTGATGGAGCTAAAGAAGCCCGAGCTGGATGGAGCAGCCTGGGTCCGGCGCTCAGGGGCTGGAGAGGCAGACGGAGCAGTGGGAGGTGGAGCAGTAGCTGTAGCTGGACCAGGAGAAGAGGATGGAGCCTGCTGAGAAGATGCACTGGGTGGAGGAGGTGGAGGAGGATCAGGCCTTTGCAGATCGGTCATGTAGCCATTGGGCAGGTTGGCAATGAAGCTGCTGTCAGAAAGGCGACGGCGCAGGAAGTTCATAGCTGCGTCTGATGAAGGTTAAACCTCGGTGCAGATTGATGAAGAGCTGCTCAGGTGTTTATGTATGTGGGCTTCCTGAAACACTATACCATACAACTTCCTGCTAGCAAGGGTTTACTGAAATAGATGTCGTATTGAGGACTAAATGCTGCTTCCTCTTCCTCGAGCTCTCTGCCTGCCTGAGCTCTGACAGCCTGAGCGAGAGATGCTCGTGTTCTGCCTCAGCCTCCTCTCTTTCTTACGTCCCCTCCCTCTCCCTTTTCACACACACATACACACTCTCCCCCTCCCCTTCGTACTCTGCTGCGTCATGACCTACGTAGTTGTGTCGTACTGCAGTTTGCAATAGGGGTTTCCAATGAATATAGATAAGCGGGGGCGCTACCCCTCCTCTACTCATTAACGATGGCATTCCCTTCTCCTGTCCCCCAGCCCCCTTTTCCCTTTTTTTTCTCCTCAGTGTGACCTCCAGGGACTTGAGAATAGATTAATAAAAAATTTATGGGGAGGAGCCTCTCTTCCTTCCTACCTTCCTCCTGGGCATCGTAGCTCTGGGAAACACACATAGTGTGTCATATTCAGCCCACTCACAAATTAACCCCTTAAACCTCCAGGACTGTGGACAGGTCTTGAATTATAGTTTTCATGCATGCCATTTATATTCACTACAATTACAGAAGAATTACTGATGAATCACTAAATAAGTAGTAAGATATTTGACAGGATACATGCATGTTTTAACCGAATACAGCATCAAAAAATGGGATATCAGTTTAGCATCATGTAAAATAAAAATTATGACATATTTCCTAAAAAGACATTATGCCTCATTTCTAAATTTCTAAATTGTTTGCAATCAAGAAATTTGGTATTTGCAACAACAAAAAAATCTACTTGTTTGAGAAAAATTATAAATATATTTAGTCTTTTTTTTTATTTGAATAAATTTGCATTGAGGCGATGTAAACAGCCAATGATCGACTTTAAATCATATACCTAACGATTTTTATGTTGAATTACATAAAACTTGCTACCATGATTAAATTGCTTGTTTGTTTCAACTGCAGTTTTACATTAATTTCTTTAAAAAAGCAATACACAAGAAATACTTTAATTAAGCTACATAAGACTATAGCTACTCAATTAACACAAAGAAAATAGCATCTTAAAAAAATAAGTAGAAATGTATGCTGGGGCTAAATGGCAGAATTTACCTGCATTGCGGAGGCACTGATACAAAATTTAGTCATCATTTTGAGCTTTTCGTCTCTATGGGCTCTGCTTTCACTAAATGTAAATTAGCTACGAGTGTGGTTTAGTAATTAATGGTAATTATGATGATTGGAACATGAAGAACATTGAAAAAATTTTAAACTGTAAAATTTTAATGGAAATGGTGTCTAAATCTTCCAAATGACATGCAAGGAGAGCCTCCTGAGATTTAGAAAAGCTTTTAGTGAGCAACATCAATGTATCTAACCGCTGTAATAGAAGAAGAAAAAAAAACTAACTCATGTATTTTATTTAGAATTATGGTGAAATTAACTTGGAATAAGACAAACAAAGAAATATGCACATCATTAATATATATTAGTGAATACTTTTTTGTCACTTTTTTTTAAGTGGAAGAACTAAAAACCAGGCATAATAATAATAATAATAATTATAATAATAATAATAATAATAATAATATGTTAAAGCCAGACATATTCCTGAAACTAACACTGTTGATAACACTGTAACAATATCCAATCAGACATAGAAATGTTTTCCTTCATTTCAAAATGCTAAACTAATTTTACAAATTTTTTCATAAAAATCATCAACTTGAGTACTCGATTTCTAAAAATTTTTTTTTTTAAATAATAATGAATAAAAAACTATATATATATAATTCTTTCCTTAACTCTGGCTGAATTCTTTAAACTAGCATTTATTAACTCAGAGTCTTAAATTTTAAGTTTAAATATTACTAAAGTAGAAGTAAAAAGTAGTCATCTAAAATAAGTGAAAGTAAGAGTAAAAAAGTGTTCGGTGAAAAGATACTCAAGTACTGAGTTATTGTTTCAATCGTAATGTCAGAATTTTTTTTTAGGAATTAAAATATATACTGCATATATATTTACATTTAGTAAATATATATGCAGTATTTCTTTTTTTTTATTGACGCTTCTCTCTACATAAATGGTTGTGGGGTTTGAACCTGGGATCTTCCGAACCGTAGTCCAATGTAGTAGTAATATATATATATATATATATATATATATATTACATCATAGTATAATTTTACTAATAATTATATTATAATAATTTTAAAATTAAATTATAATACTTATATATGCTAACATTGCAACATTCTATGAAACAGCTTAACTTACCGCGGCATGTTTCCTCAGGTTAGAAGTCGAGTTTTTATATGCTGGAATGTCCGTCTATTTTGTTCGAAAGAGAAGACACTTTTATAAAGCTGTTCTTTTGCACTGTGTGTAAGCAAAACATGCTTTGTATATGAGCACCCCGGTGTTCGGTGGCCAGATGTGAGACACCAGCATAATAAATTTGCAGTACTGGTAATGGAAGTACTGGTACTAGAAATGGTGATAGTGACCCTTTTTCCTCTCTGTAACTTCCTATTATATGATCTGCCTATATATCACTAAGGTTACTGTGGATGGCGCCACACAGAAACCAGAAATGTGGATGTTCTTTTTTCAACTGCTAGCAATTTTGCACGCAAGTCTCCATAATTGATCAGTTGATAACTTCAATAAAATAAACTTTAATTTAAAACTGTAATTAATTTGGAAACACAAATTTGGCCAGTGTCAAAGTCACTCAAATTCTTACACTTATCCATTTTTTTCTGATTACTTATCATACACAGTGATCAGTGTATTTACAATATTGTCTTATTGAGTTTTTTTTTCTATCCACTGTCAGTTCTGCCTTTCTCATTCTGCCTACTTGTATACATATAATCTAGAATTTATATATTTTAAATAAACTTTGCAGCACTGGTACTGTAAGTCCTGATCTTGCTTTCCTAGCAACCTTAATCTCTGGGCCACAGCCCTACCTGACTGCATGTGTTTATGAATATTCTGCTTTACTAGTGGCTGCAACTGTTTTTTTTTATTTATTTTTTGATTAGTTTTGTTGTTCAAGGTATGCGCTATATCAAGTGTTGATTACTTTTACATTTCTTTTCCTACTACATACTCTCAAAGACATGCAGACATTTGTATGTTGTTCAGTGGCCTTCTACACCTCCTATTAATCACATAAATGTGACTCCCACTGAAATGTCACTTTTGTAACTTTCTGAAGCTTTCTAAAAGGTCATAAGAAAGCTGATAATTTTCACAGTGTGAACTTTTGCCTTAAAATTAGATGATAATATTTCTAGTAAAAAAAATAGTTGACCAAACAACAACTGTGTTTTGGGGTTGGGTTTATTTTTTGTTTTAGAGTTTTATTATTTTTGTCATAAACTGGATTTGATCCAGGTCTGTCTAGATGAAAGCTTTATAACAGCCTTTTGAAGGAATATTGATCACTCTGTCAGGGTGAACATGTTGATAGAAAAATACATCTTTGTTATTATTATTATTATTATATTTTTTGCTCTTATTGTTTTTATGCCCGTGCATACATGTTATCCAATCCTGTAATCATGTCAGCTATATGCATCATCGTTGTTTTTAATGCATGAAGAAGTGTGAAAGGCAAACAAACAAAATGTAATTAAGATCTGGTTACAGAAAGTAATAGATTTAATTGTACACAAACAGTCACATCCTCATTGTGCATTAAATCTGCATCTGCCATTTTTTCCTGTAACATTGTGGTGTTTTGTGTAGTAAGCTTTAGCAAGCATTGAAGTTTTATATATATATATATATATATATATATATATATATATATATATATATATATATATATATATATATATGTGCTAGACTGAAGAGTCTGAACTCAGAATCGGCCCAGAATAATGGTTGCAATGAAGGAGGAAATATTTTCTGCATGAAACATCATGAATAGTGATACTTTAAGAAATGTTCAACCATCTTTTGTTTAGCATACTGTATATGCAAAGGCTGTGAAGTCAAAAGTGATTATATTTAATGTAATGTATACTTTTAAATACATTTAGATCCAGACATTTTCCCTGCACTGTATACTGTAAAGGTTCTGATATTCTAAATTGAAATGTAACCCTTGCCAAGGATTCAGGAAATCACATCAGATTCAGTAAATTTGTCAAAACACACAAATGCTATTAGACTAAACTGCTGGCCTGTATGACTGACTTCACTTATAATACCAGATCAATCCAACAATTTTTTTTTTTTTTACCATAACTGAGAATAAATGATCAGTAAGTTATCATACGATCATATCTGTTAAAATTTTTAACATTTTCCTATGTAAAAAGGCTTCAGGAGGTTTATATAATTTATTTTCTTATACAGTGGGGCAAAAAAGTATTTAGTCAGCCACCAATTGTGCAAGTTCTCCCACTTAAAAAGATGAGAGAAGCCTGTAATTTTCATCATAGGTATACCTCAACTATGAGAGACAAAATTGGAAAAAAAAATCCAGAAAATCACATTGTAGGATTTTTATAGAATTTATTTGCAAATTATGGTGCAAAATAAGTATTTGGTCAATAACAAAATTTTATCTAAATACTTATATACCCTTTTATATACCAGACGTTTTCTGTAAGCCTTTACAAGGTTTTCATACACTGTTGCTGGTATTTTGGCCCATTCCTCCATGCAGATCTCCTTTAGGGCAGTAATGTTTTGGGGTTGTCTCTGGGCAACAAGGACTTTCAACTCCCTCCAAAGAATTTCTATGGGGTTGAAATCTGGAGACTGGCTAGGCCACTCCAGGACCTTAAAATGCTACTTACGAACACACTCTTCCATTGCCCAGGCGGTGTGTTTGGGATCATTGTCATGCTGAAAGCCCCAGCCACGTTTCATCTTCAATGCCCTTGCTGATGGAAAGAGGTTTTCACTCAAAATCTCACGATACATGATCCCATTTATTCTTTTCTTTACACAGATCAGTCGTCTTGGTCCCTTTGCAGAAAAACAGCCCCAAAGCATGATGTTTCCACCCCCATGCTTCACAGTAGGTATGGTGTTCTTTAAATGCAACTCTGGATTTTTTTTATAGTTGAGGTATGCCTTTGATGAAAATTACAGGTCTCTCTCATCTTTTTAATTGGGAGAAATTGCACAATTGGTGGCTGACTAAATACTTTTTTGCCCCATTGTAATTTCATTTTCTTAATTTTCACAATTTTAATTTTCTATTTTACCTTTAAAATATCACACAGAACAAGTACTGAAGTCTCATGGCTTGACTTCAATATTAATAATATTAGAAGAGAGATTCATAACTGTAGTAAGTAAGTAAGTAAAGTTTATTTATATAGCACATTTCTCTCAGCAAGCTGACCAAAGTGCTTAACAAAATCAAAATGAAAACATTTTTGTACTTTTACCTCATGTATATTTTCTTTGTGTCAAAGACAGCTGATACTTTTTTGACCAAGATGAAAAATTGTCCTAAGAAATGCCATGGTTGGACCATATTTCTTAATATTACTTGTTCACTCAGTTTCGGTACAAGCACTGAAAGCTGTTTAATATTCCTCTGAGACACCCAACCTCTCTTCCCATCATTACTCAAAGCTTTAGGGAAAACAACAATAAATAACAACAATTATATAAGAATGATGTTGTTTTTTAATATCCTGAATTCAATCTCATTCATAAATAAAACACATTTGTCCAGTACATTTGACTTTGAATAAGATAAATATCTATGTTTTAGAAGTTAGGCTTAAAGTAAAAAAACAGAAACAAAACAAAACAAAAAATTTTAAGTAGATTTTATGCTTTATATTATTGTCATCCAACCTTGTCTAAAAATATTATATCAAGGCCATAAGAAAATACATTTTTTTTTATTTTTTTCACATTTCAATCATACTTTATATTCTACTATGCAACCATATTGGAATTGAGTTACAGTATATGGGCTCCAACATCAAATTTGAGGCATTTGGAGACACAGTAATATGGAAAAAAAGTGAAATAAGCTAGTTTTAGAAAATTATAGTGAACCACAATACCAATCATGCAGTATATTGATAAAATATACAAATATCAATATGCATGTAAAAATATTAACTAAAAAAAAAAACAAATATTTGTTTTAAAGTTATGTTGCATATTGCACATACTTAATACAATTTATTTTTACAGTTCTTACTTTACTTACATTCTTTACATATCTTCTTTGTACTTTATTTTACTATATTCTAACAAAATTGTAGACTTTATATTTTAAACTATTATATTGTATTCTTTCCTATTAGCATTTTGTCACCTTACTTCTTTTTGGCTCTTTTTAAAGTCACAAACAGTCAGAATATCACTGCATATCATACTGGGTATGATTGTGTATGTGACAAATAAAACTTAGATTTAAATTATTAGCTAGGTTATAAAGTATATGAGGCCATTTAAATTTAAGAACAATCTGCATCACCTTTTAAGTTAAAGATCTTGTTCAGTCACCTAGACATCATAACATGCAATGATGATGTTTCTGCCTCACTCACTGCCATGTCCAGTTTATCCCTTTGTGTAACCTGTTCCTTATTTTCAATTGTGAAGGCATCTAAAGTCCATAAGACTGACACGACAGTTCATATTCTCTTTGTATGGAAGCACATTCTTAGTTGGTTGGATATAAATGGAAATTGATTTTGATCAGTGTCTACATGCATTGTTTTTACTTTGAACTACATTTTGATGCATAGTCACCTCACATTTAAACACATTCAGAGTGAAAACAAGGACATTAAAGAGAGACAATGCAGACTGTGTTAGAGAAAGTCTTTCTCCTATTAAGTTTTGCCAAAAGCACAAACACACTTCATAAAGGTAAAATTACCTTCTGGGAATCAGTGGACTTCTGTTCAGTATTCTGAAGCATTTCCTGGGGCAATGGTGGCTCAGGAGCTTGAGGCTCTGGGTTGCTGATCAAGGGTTTGGAGTTTGAGCTCAGTCATTGCTATGTCGCCATTCCTTGGGCAATACTCTTTATCCTGTGCCCTATACAACCCCGCCACTACAGTACATGCAGTGTTGGTCCCAAGCCCGGTTAGAAAAGGGAAGGGTTGACACATCTGGTATAAAACCTGTCCTACATCTTTTGGTTTAAATGATTGGATGTGGTGACATCTACGATAAAAGAGATAATTTCCAAGAAAAGAAGAGTATTATAAAGGTTTTCCTGGCCAACATGGCCTACCTTTCTCTGGATGACGCTTCTCTCTACATAATACGTCAATGTAACCTGAGAACAGGTGACGCAGATGGTAATTGAACACAAAGACCTAAAATCTAGAAAAAAAGGCAGATGGAGGTGCATTTAAAATCACTTTAGCATCAATGGAACGATGGTGCTCTGAAAATTCTACTTCAAAGACCTACAGTACTGATGTACCGTCTCCGTCTCTGGTGGAAAGATCTCTGTTGACTTAATTAGAGCATGCTTAATGTGAAATCATGTGATGAGCTAGGGGCTTGCGCTCAGCTCTGATGTATGTCACAGTTGCAGACATGCTGACATACAAAATTCGTCCTGGCCTGAATATTTTATGGCAGGGTTAAAAATAGCGCAGCATGTTGTGCTTTTACACTCGAACAAGTCTTGTGTGGTTTCGGAAAAAATGTCAGCTTTGATTGCTTTGAGTTTGTTAAAAATGATTTTGAAGGATTTCATATCAAACCACCAATATTGTATAAGGAACGTCACAGCAGGACATGTTTTATGTGTAATTTAAATTATGGTAATGGCATTCATAATCAATGTTGAGTATCTGGAGGCAAGGAACAAGAGATTAATTGAAATTCATACCATTGTACAGATTCCTCTTAAACAGTGTGTGATCAGGCCACAAACCCAGCAGCAATCATGGAGAAAAAATAAAGAGCAGGACTTTGAGGTCTAACAAATTATCTGAATGCAATGAATAATAAAACAAAGTGGGTCAATAATGTTCCATGTTTCCAGCTTGAGCTGTATAGCATCAATAGCTCAATTAAGCCTTCTAGACATTTCTAGACATATCCGCTGCTGTCGGATATCTCGTTATACTGCCAAGAATTAACTTAACCTGGCACGCATCACTTTTCCATTTATCTTCACTCCATTAACAAACAACTTTGGGTTTTAAAATATAGACAACTTTAATCTTACTTTCAAGGTTGTCTTATCCTAGACTCCGAGCACATACTGTACCACTCATGGTAATAGGTGTAGGTTTTTAAGAACTGTACTCCATTAATGTGGCAAGCCATTAAATACCTTTAGGCGTATGAATTTCCCAACAGACTGAATAAAAAATAATAACAAGCAATTGGATTCTTTGTGTAGACATAACCAAAATGCAGCTTTACAAAAACTACATGAAGGTAACAGATGAACAAAAGGGCTGCAGGGTTTAACACTGTCGCTTTGCATCTCCAGGGTCTGGGTTCGATTCCCGGCCATGTTTGATTCACGTCTCTGTGTGCATGGAGTTTGCATGTTCTACCACTGCTTGGTGGGTTCCTCATGCTGACATGCAGATTAGTCTTACTGGTGTTGGACCATAATTGCCTGTAGTGTGTGAATGAGTATGTGTGTGTGCCCTGCAATGGATTGGCACCCTGTCCAGGGTGTATCCCGTCTTGTGGGGGAGTCTCCTGGGATAGGCTTTAGACCCCCGCAACCCTGAATACAGGTATAGGCGGTGACTGAGAGAAAAGTAAAGACAAACAGGATTAATTGTTTTGAAAGAATGTTAAATATGAGCAGATTATGAATGTGTCAGTAAATATGATGAGGATTAAACAGGCATTATGATAGAGCAGCAGCAGATTTTAGGTATACAGTAAATCTGTAGTACTGTTTGTGAGTGAGATTATCCTGTGGAAAAAAAAAAGTTTTTTTTTTTTAATTTACAACAAAGTTGTACCCCTAGTGTACATTCTTATACAATGAATATGCAAGATACAGTATAAGATATACAGTAGCCTTACAGCAGGAGCCCTAATGTTGCATGATCACTGTAAGTTATGTTGTAATAATGCTGTGAGGACGTCAAACCTTGAAACAATATTGTTTATGATATTTAATATTGCCATTTTTGGAGCATTTATGCTGATCAGACCATATTTAATGATCCCTTATGTTTCTAACCGGGTGTGGATTTGTGTTAGGGGCAATCATTTACCATTATCCCATTGTCAATGTTGTTCCAATATCGTTTCCTCCAAGTAATTCTTCCAAAAACAACCTAATATTAATGTTGTCCCAACATCTCTAACATTGCTAAATTAACATCTCCACAATGTTTTTACAAAAAATTCCTTTTAGGGGATCTTTGCAATGGCGATGTTTTGTTAGCATTACCAATGTAGCTCTTATTTAGTTTCTTGGAATTGCTATTATTTTGCTTTCCTGATTCAGCTGTGTAATGATATTTTACTCTTTTTTTTTCTTTTTCAGCCACCCCTGCTGTACAGGCTATTATGTAAATACTTCAAAATGTTCTGCTGCCATAGTGACATAATAATAACACATCCCAAGCTGCTAATGGCTGTCGGCTACACACCAGCAGCATTTTCATGCTGGAAATGGACTCTTTTGCTAGTTGAACTCAAGCTTTTTTTATGGTATAAAGGTTTAAAGTTTAGGTTGCTCTGCAACAACCCCTGGCATGCTGTCAATGCAAAAAAAAAAAATATTTGTGGTTTTATAGTGTTGTGAGATAATCATTTTATACTTTATCCCTACAATTGACCAGAGGGATGCTAAACAAATAGAATCAGCTTTTGGTGTACAAATTAGAAAAACTGAATAAAAAATCCACAGTATACAACATATTTGTTCAGTTCAACAACAACAACAAAAAAGAATGGAACATTTTGGCTGAACAGCTTAGCAGTGGTTTAAGATTAAAGTTTAGCTATGAGCGCTCAGTTGGCTAGAAATTCTGCTTTATGTTGATGATAGTGATCTATTGGAAAATTAAATTAATCTAATTGGAGTCTCATGAACTCTGGACATTCTGTACATATGACAACTGGGAGAAAAGAACATCTTAGTTCATTTTAAGATAAATGTAAGCAAAACTGAAGGGCAAAAGTAACTTTAATGACTGAGTAGGGGACAAATTATTATGAAAATGTTACTGCACTAAACTTCCTTGTTCAATTGAAAAAATGGTGACCATTGTATTTCTTCCCATTTTACCTCTAATCAACATTTACATGCTCATGCACACACAATAGGCAATTTGTGGATTAGCCTAATCTGCATGTTTTTGGACTGTGGGAAGAAATGCAAAGGAAAGGCACCAAGCACGGGGTGAACATGAAAGTCCATGCATACAGTCCCCGAGGCAGGAATCAAACCTGGAACCTGCAGGTGCAAGGTGACAGTGCTAACCACTGTAATCAGATAATTGTGTTAAAATTTTCATTTTGCCATGTGTTTTCTTTCTCTCTAGATAATTTTACATGGACAATATTTCTTCAATCTGACTGAATTCTATCTAATTAAAAATTCCAACTTAATTAATTACATGCTTAAAGCATTTAATCAGAATATAATGTTTTTTACATGTGCAAAGTCATTCTGCCTTTTGAAAAATGGTTTAATCTGATAGACATTAAAAAGAAGTTTTACAGCTTTATGGCTAGATTAGGCTTCCTATCTTTTCTGACAAATCCCACCTTCTATGTTACAATTGGTCACAAGAATTCAATCTCACCTCAGACTAGGAACCAGTGGATAAACGTCTGAAGCATGTAGGGAGGGAGTTGTTAGAATACAGTGTACTGATCAGGAATGGATTATTTTCACATATGACATGTTTGTCCTTTTTACTACGAGGAATTGATTTTTTTAACCAATAACAACACACTACAATTGATAATAGATTATTTACAACTGTTACCTTGATTCATTTCCTTTAATATCTTTTAAATCAATGTCATTCCGGTTGATCCTTACACTAAACCACTGACAGCTGAGAACAATCCTTTTAAGCAGTCTGTGTACAAAACGTCCTAGTAATTTCCCTAATTGAATAAGTGAACCTCTGCAGTGCCTCTGCATTATTGTATTGGTCATGGGATTTTTATTTATTATAATTCTCAATGCATTCTTATCTTTACACATTTGCATTGATCACAGGAAAATAACAGAGATCCCAGAGTAACCAATGAGACTATTTTCTCTCACCAGCAGAATGGTGTGATTTATTGACAGTGGTGAAAACACTTGGTGGGTGCAAATGGAACTCATGAATTTGTGATCTGAACGAGTAGAGTTGAACACACAGTACACTCAGTGTTCAATTGGTTCGAAACGTGAGAATACTGTTGCTAGGCAACTGGGGAATATAGATGCACTGCGAGAAAGCTAGCTAATATCCAAGGATAATAATTTACTTTAAGTAGCTGTTCGATTTATATTGAGACAATGTAAAAACACAGACACATAGATAGTGGGAACACTCGGAACATAGAAAATACTGGGAACCTACTGTAAGCAGTTTATCCAAAAATAGCAACTGGAATTGGAAATATATATATACCAATGACGAATCACAGTCGTAAAATTTGAATGTAGAATGGAGAATCCGGGCTTTGGGTTTTTAATCTCAAATCTATGAGATTAAAAACCCAACTGTTTGGGACAAACGTCCCCCAGCCGTTTGTCCCAATCAGAGGTGGTTGTGGGCATAGCTTCCTCCTTTTTGTGCATGCATTTAACCTGTGGTTTGGTCTGTCATGTGGAAGGCCATCTCAGTGGAGTTTTAGTAATTTAGGTAAAGTGTATTAACATGAGTCTGATTCATATGACTTAGAATTTATGCACATCACCGTTAATTTAATTCACAGAGCTTTCATTTGATACCAAACATCCTATGTCTTGCATACCTATTCATACTTTTATCTATAGCAAGGGTTATACCTGTTAATTATACTCCTTAAGTTTATGATCATACATTCTATATGCACACACATATATAATTTTATATTTGCCCTACTGGCATACTTGAACTGATTAACATACTATGTGTCCCTAAAGGTATGTTATTTGTTCTTGAGTCATACGATGAAGCAGGAAACATATTCTATACATAACATATAACTCGACTTGGAGTAATAGACACACATCCCGTATAGTCCTAACCTCTCTTCAAGCCATTTCCACATGTTTGGGGCATTAAAGGAGTTCCTGGGAGGCCAGGGTATGAGACATGAAACAGGCAGTTGGATCATGGCTCTGGTGTTGTGAGAAAACTTTCTACCTAGAAATTACCAGTGAAGTGTAATAACATACAGAAACTATTTAAAAAAAAAATTATTATGCACAATCAATGAATCCTGTACATATTCAACATTCTTTCATACCTTGATTTTTTATACCGTACTGCCATTTTATTAAACTATATCTATTTTTTTACACCATCAATTTTAATTTATTTTGGCACTCTGTATAGCTGCAATTAACCGGTGTTGTACAGTATGCCTGTCTGTTTAGTGGGTTACACATGCACTCATCAAGACTTACAAAAATAAAAAGACAGAATGGAATATTCTGGAGATAGTATCATAAACCTGAGCAAAACCACTTGGGGAAATGCATGCATAACTTATATTATTCATCCAGAGAAGCATTATCATCATTTCAGCAAGTTATTACATTAACAACAAAGAAGTGCAGTAATATGTCTCAACTAACAGGGCATCTCTAACCTTTTAAAATGACTATTTGACATAAAGACACAGTGTGGAGTTCCACCTTGATTGCTAAAACAAAGTGCTCACTTGAAAGGAACTTTTATAAGGGCTTTAAACCAAGAATGGGTTTTGCAGAGTTTCTAAAAGCCTATTTAGCTGTGTACCACTTTCCACAAATTTGACTGAAGTTTAAGCGTTCAGATTCACTTTGGAAATCATACTGTAATAGGTCAGCCACAGTAACTTTTACAGATAATTTTTAACCTAGAACAAGTCTGAAATGCATGGAACATTTACAGATAGTACACAATTACGACGTACAGTGGTGTCCAAAGTATTGACACAAAATTAAAATTCTCACTCATCATCTATACCACTTTATCCTGTTTTCAGGGTCGCGGGGGGCCTGGAGCCTATCCCAAGAGACTTAGGGCAGCCTGGATGGCGTGCCAATCCATCATCAGGTGCACACACACACACTTTGGGAATGCCAATTAGCCTAATCCGCAGGTCGTTGGACTGTAGAAGGAAACCCACCAAGCATGGGGAGAACATGCAAACCCTATGCACACAAAGACAGGAATCGAGCCTGGCCGGGAATTGAACCCAGACCCTGGAGGTACAAGGTGCCAGTGCTTACCACTACACCACCACAAATTTTAATTGAATTTCATTTGGTGATTGACAGCAAGATGTCTTTTATTTTTCAAAACCTTTTGGATCTGGCATAGCATTAAAAGACATTTGCAGTACTCTGGTGTCACTTGCTTAATTGATGCCTGCTGAATAGGATGTGTAGAAGTCATTTGTTGACTGCTACTATATATACATATATATTTGTTGACTGTGTGTGTGTGTATATATATATATATATATATATATACACACACACACACACACACACACAGTGGAACCTTGGATTACAAGCATAATTCATTCCGGAAACGGGATTGTATTTCAAAACACTCGTAAACCAAATTTAATTTTCCTTAAAAAATAATGGAAACTCTAATTATTCGTTCCACAGCCCAAAAAAATAAATACATAAAAATAATTACCACAAAATATAAAGTGAAAATAAAATTAGAGCGTGTGTGTGTGTGTGTGTGTCTGTGAAGGTAAAAGTAGGAGGGGTCTGTTTGTGTGTGTGTGTCTGTCTGTCTGTCTGTCTGTGTGGCACGGTGTCCAATGACGCGCGCGCACATAGACACACACACAGTAGGCAAAGAACAGGCTAAGTCTTAAGCAGAGAGAAAATGGTTTTTTAACTTTTTAACTGTACACATAATCACTCACCACTTGCACATTACAGGAACTCGACTTGGAGTTACTACCACATCCCTTTGTACAGTCCTGACTTTGCTGCAAGCCATTTTCACATGTTTAGGCCATCAAAAGGGGTTTCGGGAGGCCAGTATTTCAGACGTGAAGCAGGAAGCCTTGCCATGGCTCCAGTTTACTGATAAAAGCTTACTACTTTGCTCATATCCATGCACTAGTGAAACGCTGAGGCAAGTGCATTAGTGTAGTATTTAGTCTTATAACTTTGTTCTGTTATTCTGTACAATCCAAGTCCCAGTGTAACTTGGAAGCCACTGTATTATACCAGTATAGTCTTATACTTATCTTAGGGTTTATATATATTTAAGTAAAAATTTATTTTGGTAAACTCATTTTTTATCATACTCATAAATAATAATAAATAAATAATATTAAATAATAATAAATCCAGTCATTTGAGAAAGATTAAAAAAGTGTGTTTTTAATGTTAAATCAAATTAAGTCAAGTGGGTTTTTATTACCATTTCTCTATATAAAGTAGCTTGGATATATTGGAACAGAATGTTGTTTTTCCAGAACCTTGGTGCAAAACATAGCGGAAGACAAAATGTGCTAATCTTCTACAGTGTGAGACAAAACAAAATACAGATCATAGAACTGTTATCTGCTGAGTAACATAGCAAGAGGTATACATTATTCCCATAGGATTTTGCATGAATTATATATTTGCACATACAGTATATGTACATGCATGATTTCTGCTTAGCAACATTCTATTTAACACCTAATCCCCTGTTTTAGTGGTGTGAAACTGACAGTTAGTTTTCTGACTGCAGCCTGGCGATGTGAAATGTGTTGCAGCTAAGGAGCTCTGTTCACAGAAGAGACTTTAAACTCCGAATAGGAGGTGTATCACCATGGCAACAGCCCCGGTAGTGGAGTGGCACTCTCTTTTCGCATCGTGATGGTGATGAGAGCAGAAGCACAAATACAATCTGAGACTTGCATGCACTCAATAACACGGAGGTCTTCTGCATTCATGCCTTACATATCATATTTCAAAAGCAAATTCCTGAAGGGAAGGGAATAGATTTATAAAAAGGATTCCAGTATAACTGCTAATTCCTTCATTTAAACATTATATATGCATACCACAGAGAGACAGCTGGTATGCCATTAGATCAGAAGCTAAAATCTAATATCTGTCAATAGCTTGACAGGGGAACTATTAGAAATGAGAAGGCGTTATATCACCACAACTAATCAACGCTATAAGAATAATGATGTGAGGCAAATTATTATGCACATACCCCTAAAGGCTAATATGCAGCTGCATTCATGATTCATGAAGTCTGTATTGCTCTACTGATCTCCTGCTGTATAAATTCAGCCAATCATATGCCAGCAGAACAGGGAAAATAAATTATTTCTCTACCATCTTAAGCTCTCCAGATTATATTCACATTAAACACCAGAATAAAGAAAATGTGAGATCTCTATGACTTTGATGGTGGCAAGAAATTTGGTAACAGAATGTCTGGTATAAGTGGGCATTGGTGGCTCAGTGGTAGGTTTCGCACCAGCCATGTGGAGGGCACGGGTTCACTTTCCAACCAATGCCCAAACCCCCAGCCACTGTGTGCAGCGCAGGTCCCAAGATTAAATGAGGGGGTTGCGGTAGAATGGACATCCGGCGAAAAAACCTGTGCCAAGTTGTGTACGGATCAGATGGTCCCCTGTGGCGACCCCTTGATGGGTGCTGCCGAAAGACCAAAAACAATGTCTGGTATGAGTATTCTGATCTCCAGGGATTTTTTTTGCCAGTGTGCAGGTGGAAACATCATGTCGATAAGTGAGGTCAAGGGAAAGTGCCTACCAAATAATCACTGTTTACAACTGCGGTGAACAGAAAAGCATCTCGGCATACAGAAAGGATCAAACTTGAAGTGGCTGAGCTACAAGACCAGCCTACCATGGGCATTTAATTGACTTCCATTATTTCTTTTCATTTTCAACAAGTGAGCTTTCATATTTTAAGCCCAAAGTGGTGTTTTGTGTGGTAAACACATGAGTAGAGTGATACACAAGGTGAAATGTTTCATCATGGGTATAGGCTATATAGGCAATCTTACAACACGGCTCAATTATACAGAGCACCTCTGGTAACATTAGGGGGGAAAAGATATTCCATGGCCAAGATTATGACTAAGTTGTGGGAATGAGATAGTATGCTGTGACCACAACTTACTAATGTATGGGAACAAAATATAATGTATGGCCATGAGATTCTATGTTGTGGCCACAACTTAATAACCTCATACTGTAGATTAACGTACCGATACACATTATAACAATCATCCTGTAACATCTGGGACATGAACGATACCACATGTTCCTAGGTCATCATAGTATCTTGTGGCCATGCATTGTACTATTTTTTCTCACATGTTAGTAATTTGTGGCCACAACATTGCATCTTGTTCCCATGCCTTAGTAAGTCGTGGCCACAACATACCATCTCATTCCCACGCTTTAGTAAATCGCGGCCACAGAACACACACACCCCAGCCCCAGTGTCAATAATGTGGATCTGTACAATTCATCAACTTAGTGACTCAAATTAACTTCTGTATAATACAAACAATATTGTATTCTAGTAAAAATGGTAGTCATTACTCATTACCATCTTTCTTTTATTAATAAACATGATCAAAGGAATATGCTCCTCTACAATAATGTATGTTCATTTGTATAATTAACCACAACACAAACAAATTCCCCAAAGTCATTAGTCATAGAGTGAATTCATTATATGATGGTTTTGCCCTCCTGCATAAAAAACACAAACTAGTGGTAAAACAAACTTATTGCACATTTACACACCAACACCATCTGGCGGAGAATGATAGACACACACACACACACACACACACACACAATAAATCAGCTCCCAAAGATTTAGCGTTAATGCTAGTTTGTCTTTAAATAAGAGCAGAGTGGTTTACTAGCATGAAGAGTAAACAAGAGTGGTCTGGTAAACTGTTAAGATTATTACAGATTATTATGTAAACTCAACTAGTCGATACATAATCAATCGTGTAATTGTAAACAATAGTGGTGGTTTTATTAGCTGACTTCAAACATAAAAATATATTTAAATATTAAAAAAATACAAGTATATTAAATAAAATATAAATATTTGTGCAGGTGTCCTCCTAACCGCCAGATGGCGATGGTCTGTTTTTCTGAACAGCCTGAGTCCATGTCATAGCAACGTTTATTTGTTTAATAGGGACTTTTAACGGAAAGCTAAATACATTTAAACGTTTATTGGTTTTAAAAGATTTAATCTCATTTTGTTCCTGACAAAAAAGACGTATTCATTTTTAATAAATTATGGACGTTATAAACAGTTTAAGTTCGATACCTACTTAGTATATACGAATTTGGCCGGGTATCAAATAGCTTTCTACTTTCTCTAATAGGTCACTTCATAGGATATGACGTAGTGGCTGCTGCAGCTTAGGTAGTGCACTAAAGGCAGTGCAGAAATGGATTTGGGGTTGAACCTTGAGCTAGCATGCTGCTTCATATGAACCTGTGCAGGTTGAAGTAGTTATTAACTAAAACTATGACCCAGATTAATTTAGAGTTTTTAAACAGCGCATGGAGAATTAGGTAATAAAAATACTTTAAATGGCGCTTACGTCGTTACAAAGCACGAGTGTGTTTTATCGGAGGATTCTGTCCCAGTTTCCATCAGACATTAGCTTAGCCTTTGCCTATGGATCTGGAGTGTTTAAGCAGGCAGGGACCAGTAAAGGTCAGATGCGGGTAAGATCTTCAAATTCTGAAAGGAATCACATGAGTTTAAAGGTGGATCAGCTGAAAATTATTTAAAGTCATGACTTTGTGTTTGCAGAATAACATGCTGGACTTTGTGTTTGCTGTGGATGATCCCATCACCTGGCACACCATGAACTTAAAAGAAAATAGGAAACACTATTCTCTCCTCAAATATCTGGGTCCAAAGCACATCAGCAGCATTCAGAATGAGTATGGAGCCGGAGTGTACTACAACACCCTAGTGCCCTGGGAGGAAAGGGTCAGTAAGTCATTTTAAAGCTTTTCTTCATTTCATTGTTTTCTGCTCAGAAATCCTGATGTGCTTATGTGTGTGTGTTGTCCTGAGTGTTACACTGATGCATCTACACACCCATTCAGCACTTAAAGAATAACACAGGTGAGGACCAGCACGATCCAATAAGCAGGAGTGTTGTTTAGTTTTGTTTTCGCAAATTTAAGATGTTCAGTGTTAGCACGTCTCTTTAGATAGAGTCTAAAACTGTGTTAAAATTTTGTTTTTTTTCTTCCCCCTCGCAGCTGATCAAGTATGGCATCATCAGCACTGACACCCTGATTGACGACTTGCTTCACTGGAAAACTATGTATATAGCAGGCAGACTGCACAAGCCTGTAAGGATTTCTCAATTTAATTTCAATAGGGTGATGGTTGAAATCCATGCTAAGTTTAATAATACAGTAGATAAAGAAACCCAGACCGAGCTGGTTCAAGCAAACTATATTGTTTATCCAAGTTAATTTTTTTTTAAGATGTGTTTGACTTGTACATTTTACATCAAAAAGAATCACGATAAACATAGACTAGGTGTAAAGGTGGGATGTTTAAATGATTACAGATGTTTAAGCAATTTGTGTAACATTATAAATTCCCCACTAAAAAATGTGTTGCACAAATTGCACAAAATAATTGTAAAATGTTTATGAATAGTAATGGAGTCAGCTAAGAAGAGGGGTAAAGTAGTAACAAACTAAATTTGAATTTTTACATTTTAATTGCATAAATTAAGTTTGCCATCAGTTTTTTGCACATTTTGAAACACATAAAATGTCATTTTTATGTGTCTGCATCATACAAGGGATGTTCAAGTCAAATTGGGACTTTCTTGTGACCTGTGGCATTTACAGAAGACTTCATGCACAGTGCGGTAATGAGGCTCTTAGTTGCAGTAAATCATTTAAATGGTACAAACATTTAATGAAGGAAGTTCATCCATGAATGAAGATCCCAGGCCGAGATGACTCTGAGCCCACTCCAGTTGTTCCTGTGGATATTCAGCGAGTAGAATGCAGGAACACAGCTGGGAGATATTGCAGCATCCCACATACAGTCCTGACCTCGCTCCAAGCCTTTTCTACATGTATGGGCCATTAAAGGAGTTCCTAGAAATCCAGGGTTTTAGATTTAAAGCAGTTAGTCCGTTCATGGCTTTGGCATACTAAAAAAACTTTCTATCTTGATGGTATGCAAGCAATAGGGAAACACTGGGATATGTGCATTAGTACAGCAGGGGATTATAGGTATTTTTTACTCTCATAACAGTGTTCTTATTCTGCACAATCAAGAGTCCCGGTTTGACTTGAAGACCTTTTAAAATAATTTATTTATACCTTTCCATCCATTTATCTAGGAACCTCTGTAGTCCAACTAGGTACCTTGGAGGCCAAAGGTGACCATTGTATTTATTCCCATCTTGTCAGCATTTACACACTATAGGTCACACACTATTGGTCACACACCCCGGGCAGCATTTACACACTACAGGGCACACACTCCGGTTAACATTCACGCACCACTCCATGCACACTTTATTTATATTTTTTTAATTGCCCCCCCCCCCCCAAAAAAAAAAAAAAAAATTATGCATCTTATTTTAAGATCTTAAAGGATCAAAGAAATCCGATAAGCCAAATGCATGTTTAAACAAAATAGTGCAATGTTGATCATGATCGCAGAAGTCTGTAAATTGTTCTGCCAGCTTTGCTGCTCCATTCTGGTGGAAGCTAATTGATCAGTCAGAGTTGGATTTTTCAGCAGGGATCTCAGTAGTTTAGCATTTACTGATGCATCTGAATCCTGCACGTACATAATCCATCTTCTTAACCATGTTCCATTTTCCTCAGGTGCGTGTACTGGTGCAAAAGGAGCACGCCAAGCTGCGGGCGGCTCTGGTGGCAAATCTAAAAAGTGCAGTGATCGCTTCCTTCCTCATGCTTCCAGAAAGTTTTTCAGAGGAAGAGCTTTTCCTCAACATCGCTGGACTCTCCTACTCCGGTGACAAAAATATCCCATTTATTAATTGGCTAAATCAGACTGCAGTCTTTGATTCAGTTTCTCGAATAAGAATTCAATTACTTTTTAAGATCGCAGTTTGGAGTTGTATTACAGCGAGCATGCTCATATCATTTTAGTGCTTGAGCAACAAGGTTAGATTAATTACTTCTGTCTAAGTACTTCTATTTAAGTGTAATCCAGGAAGCTGATGTTTGTGGCATAACATTAGGATTGCTTATGATGAGCATTTTAAAATTACTTGTAGAAAATGAGAAAACTGTGCTTGGTGATTCTTTTCAGTCTGTGTTGTAGGATTGTCACAGATATTTTGTTGGCTGATGCATGCTGATGCCAGGAAGCGTGTACCATCTAAAGCACTCATGTTATTTTTTCAATTGCTGGCCATAATACAGTCTTTTTTTTTTTTTTTTTTTTAGCTGACCTGCTTTAATTTTAGGAATTGTAGCATCATTTCTGTTTAATTCTGTAATTATGTGATGTCTTGTAGGGGATTTCAGGATGGTGATAGGTGAAGATAAAGCCAAAGTTTCCAACATCGTGAAGGACAACATGGAGCACTTCCAGATTCTGTATAATAACATTTTGCAAGAATGCCCGCAGGTGGTTTATAAGCCACAGCAAGGGAGGCTGGAGGTGAGACTGGAATCAGCTTATAAGGCTTTCTTTGTAGTTTTTGTCCACCAGGGGGAGCTAGTGATTAAGTAACATCTTGAGACATTAGATAGATTTCTACTATACTGAATACATATGTAACTTATTTTGAGGCAAATAATTTTCACATTTATGTTAGACTGTCATTTTGTGAAGACTTATCATTAAAGCAAAATATGTTATAAATGTGGTAAAAAGGAGTAGCAGAGAAGTAAGAAAGATGAAGGTGCATGCATTGCTAGTGAAGGGGGTGTGGCCTCTATGCCTGTCAGTCTTAGTCAAGGAGGTGTGGTCTCTGTGCTTGTCAGATTTAGAGAAGGGGGTGTGGCTTCTATGCCTGTCAGTCTCAGTCAAGGAGGTGTGGTGTCTATGCCTGTCAGATTCAGTGAGGTGAAGGGGGTGTGGTCTGTGTGCTGGTCAGATTTGGTGAATGATGCATCATCACACATTCCTTAAAGTTAAATTCTTGACTCTTTGAAACATAGCCTTTTTTTTCCTAGCCTGTTTAACTCGCCTAATTCTCTTAGAATAATACAAACTCTGATAACTCTGAATCTTGACTTATTGTGTGGCTGGCTCCTTTTTTTTTTGCCGTCAGACTTTAGATCTTATTTTGGCCTTCATTTTGTAGAATCTGATGGACAGAGACTTGTTTAGACAGCTCCGCGTGTATCTGCCTTGTAGACTGTTATAACTGAGTGTGGTGTTGACTGTTCACAAGTCTGTGCCAAGTCAAATTGCCTGATATGAAGAGCATTAGAGCTGCTTAAACATGCCAGGCGTTCGGTTGCCAAGAACATGCAGGATTGCTTAAACATTGTCAAGAGGAGCCACCAGGACAAATCTGTGGAAAGTTTTTAGGTTTCTGCCAAAGCGTGGCCTTTGATTTGAATAAGTGATTTTAGTTATTTGTACCCATGTGTTGTTTAATTTGGATTCTGATTGGTCAGATGATTCTTTCTTTTTTTATTAAAGCAGCTCTGATGAGTACAACAAGCTCGCTCCACTAACAGTTGTAAACATGTTCTTTGACTTATAATGATGTCTATAGATTTCTAAAAATATATGTTTTTGTGGGAATTGAACTTGTTTTCCGGTAGGTGGATAAGAGTCCAGAAGGCCAGTTTACCCAGCTGATGGCTCTTCCTCGCACCCTGCAGCAGCAGATCACACGGCTGGCGGATCCTCCAGGAAAGAACCAAGATGTGGAGGAGATTATGCTGCAGCTCGCCCATGACCCAGACTGTGGCCTGTTTGTACAGCAAGGTAACTGATATGTACAGTGGACTTAGTAGCTCATAAGCCATTCAGAGATGTAATCTGTGTGGACCCAATATCTTTGTCTTTTTCTTCTTAAGAATAGAACTGTAAATTAGCATCACACTTTTCTAAAGCTTTTTATTTTTATTTTTTTAAATGTATCGTTTAATTTTGAATTACTTTTTGCTTGCGTCACATTATATATAAATAATCTTTGGGTAAATACAGTAGTGGTGGATGAAGTACACAAATCCAGTGTGGTGTTAGTCTTTCGGCTGCTCCCGCCAAGGGGTCACCACAGCGGATCCCCACACAAGGTTGGAACGGGTTTTATTCCAGATGCCCTTCCTGATGCCACTCTCCCATTTTATGCGGGCTTGGGACCGACACTGCATCCAGTGGCTGGGGTTTGAGTGTTGGCTGGGAATCGAACCTGGGCCTTATGCATGGCAGGCAAGAGACCTACCTCTAAACAAACGTAGAGATAAAATAGTACTGCGGTGTTTTATTTACATTTCTGCTTGAGTAAATTTAGAAATGTTTCCGCATTTTAAAATTTTACTCAAATCTCAAAAGAAGAAGCAGTGTGATTTATTTTGGCCCTTTTTCTTTCATGATTGGATCTGAAAAGGCTGTGATGTCACCCTCAGTTCAGGTCATTAAATTAGTCTCTGATAAACATTATCATGAGCAGTCAACGTGCAGGTGAGTCATTTTTTACTATGGAAATTTAGGTGGCTCTGAAAAAACAGGTTTGAGAACAGCCAGACTTTCCTTTTTTGTGTGTTTGGTGTGTATTAGGTATACTGAGACACTGGATGTTTTGACGTTTTGTGGAAGCTGCATTTGTGTAAATAGTAATCGCGGTTGGTTAAAGTAGAGCTCTAATCGGCTGCATGCAAAACTAGTCAAAAGTGTTAACAATGAATGTTAAAACAGTGAATCTCACAGTCTGAGAGAGTTAATTTGGTAAGTTTGGAATAGAAAGATAGCTAGCTAATAAAATGAAAATAGATACTTTTTTTTTTTATCGGATTCAAGTAATTTTTGTATGTGGCCCTAGATTAAATGCATACCTGATATGTGGTCATATGACGTGAAAGAGAACAGGCAGGTCAGAATTCGTGTGCCTCTGTGCATGTGTGGGGCGCACGCTGATCTCCGTCAGCACCAGTAGTGCAGGGATTTCATAGTAGCTGCTTAAACATCTACGTCTGGCTTTTTCTTCTTCTGGACCTCAACAAATACAGTACTGTAGACTAACTGCTTGCTGTCCTCCAGACCAAACGCCCACACATGTTTTTGCTAAAATTGTATACATTGTTTAAAATGAATAAGTGCCTCATAAACTCATGTACTGTCTTTTATGTAATGTCCGGGTGGCTCAAGCAAAGTTGTATCAATGTGCACATGTGTGATGCTTCAAAGGGCAGATGCATCCCTAGTATAGTCAGATAAAAATCACTTTTTAATCTGAATGTGAACCATCATAACATGATGTAACTAATGTTACATCGTAGAGGAGTACCAATTATTTAGCTTAGTATCTGACAGATACATGCGTTATAATAGACTGATGTATTTATTAAATACACTTGCATGATAAAAGATTTCGCTGCTGCAAGCTAACATTAGTTTACGGGAACAAGAACAGAAGGATTCTTTCTTTTGTTCCACAACTTGACGAAATCAATCATGTCAAGGCTTTTTCCAGTCAGACTGTTGCACTGATCTCATTATACAAATTGTTCTGTATTCATTAGATTATTTACCTCTCATAGGTTTAACTAACCGGTCAAAGTAAATCAACTAAAATAAAGCGTGCACTGTACCTTTATAGGTGTCTTTTCCCACTCAATAAGAAGAAATGACAGATGTTATAGAAATAATATAGTGGAGTAAAAAATACAATAATTTACTTTGAAATGTAGTGGAAAATGCAAATACTAAAGTAAAGTATGGATAGTAAAAAAGTACTTAATTATAGCAACAAAATACATTTATTTGCAGTTACTGTCCACTAAAATGCAGAAACCTGTTAATTAGGTAAATACGTTGTCCTAGCCATGCTTGTGCAAACCTTAATTATGTAGCAGTTATTTCCGACTAAGCAATCTGTCGGTGCTGCATAGACGAGGCATTCCATGAGTGGTGATAATGGACAGTAACAGCACTGGGACGTCTAACTACATGCATGACTTCATGTTCTAGGTATTTTAATAACCGTTAATTACAGTAACCGTCGGTCGCAACATGGGTGAAAGTAGGTCGGTACGGTTTGTTATAGTGAGGAGAGAGCAACTGCCTGGCAAAAACCTTATTCAAAACCAATCAGAGAAGCACTTTCAGAAAGAAAACTCGTCTAATAAAGTTATATCATCTTAATAAAAACACTTTGTCCACTTAATAAATGCTTCAAGGTCGATTAAAATCACATCTGAATCATCCGTTTTCTTTTATTTATGGCTACAAAGTTAACTAGCTCCTAACACGCAACTGCATTTTAAATTGCTCTTCAGCCACTGATCAATGACACTACTTTGTTTGTGTGGCGAGATTGTAAACCCTAGTGCACTACTGTAGCTTTCCATTTATCATTATTTGGGATTCAACCCAGGAACCCGGACATTACCAGAGATAATAGCTGGTAAAGCAGAATAAGTGAAACTATAAAGAGAAACTATAAAGAGATTTAAAGGACTATAAATCAACCTCAATCTCAACATTTCAACCCTTGGTAATTATACGAACTGTAGATTGCTAACTGTCGCTCACCGGCTATGCCAGTCTCAGAAGGATGCGTGTTGGTGGAGCAAAGTAACTAATTAAATAAAGAAACCAATTATAATCTGTTGATGATGAATGGTGTTTGTGGAACTGTTGTATAAATGTATGCTCTAGTGCCTACGACCGCATTACAGATGTGCTATATCTAGCAATACAGCACTCCCTCTTACACCGAAAGTGCTTACTTTTATTCCCGATTGTGTTTCACATTTTTTCATTTTAATAGACTGCATTCTTTCAGACTTTACTGGAATAGTGCGAGTGCGCATATATATATTGAGAGGAGAAAGACGAGGAGATGACTGAGTAAAATGAGAAAGAAAGGAAAAAAAGGAAAGGAAGGGAAAACCTATGAGACAAAGGATAAAATCAGTGCATGAGGAAAAAAGAAGGTAAGGCTGGAAAATGTGGCAGAAGGAAAAACATGAGGGGGAGAGAGGTGTGGAAAAGAGAGTGAGTGATGGTGAAGAGAAAGTGAAGGTGGCAAAAAAGGATAAATGGGAGGAAAGGAGAAGTTAAGGTGAAAAAGTGAGTGGGTGTGGATATTTCTGTAAAAATAAGCATACAAAACTACAGTGTCTTGTCACCAACATCCTGCTTTTCCCTTAATGCTGACATCACTGCCAGGATGGAGGCATTAACTCGGAGAGATAGAGAGGAGGCAGATGTTGCTCTGAGTGTCTTTACACTGTGCAGGTGTTACATTGCCATAAATCAAAAGCAATTCAAATGTCGCATGAGTCAAATTTAATGAGCTCCGTGGCTTGTTTTATCATCAGCCAGCTGTGCTTTTGCTAATGTTAAGATGTGCATGCACATGTACACACACTCGCGCACGCACACACACGCGCACACGCACACAACCACACACACTCACACACACTCACACACACTCACATATGCGTAACACTGTTCTTGTGAGGAAGAACTGTCAATGCAGCTAAATAACCTGACACTACACCTAAATCTAATCTAACTCGATGACCAAAATACTTTTGTTGTTAAATATAAAATATATAGAAATACTTTGTACACACTACCAGTCAAAAGGTTGGACACACCACCTAATCCCATGGTCTTTACTGATTTTTATTTCTTTCTACATTTGAAAACAATGCTGGAGGAATCCAGAATATACAATAATCTTCTTTGAACAGTTTATATTAAGATGCATTTTTTACTTATGCACAGAAAAGCCTCTATAATGGCTGTAATCTGAGGTGCTGTGATGGTGGTTTTAGAGGCTGGTAACTCTAAATGAACTTTTCCTCTGCAGCAAAGGTACCTTAGGTTTTGCTTTTCTGGGAAGGTCTTCATGAGAGCCAGTTTCATGGTGCTTAATGGATTTTACAAATGCTCTTGACAATACTGTTCTGGAATAGTTCTCACAAGAACAGCTGATCTTCCTGTTTTAAAATAACAACTGACTGTTGTTGTGTTATTGTTAATTAATTATCTAATGCCATATGTATAGGCTTTACTGTTACAGTATTGCAGTTATTGGCTTGGTGTGCTTTGACAGCAAGTTGACAGATTTTTTTTTTTTTTTTTTTTAAATAAATAACCGTGTACCCATCACAACTTCAGGTATTTATTTATTCATTTAATTTATCTATACAATTGTGTCAATTAAAATCATATTGTTGGATATTGTTTACAATTTGAGTGTTTTCAATTATGTTAGTAACTGTAGCTAGATAAATGGTAATATTAATCCAAAAATCGGGAAATGGGCGGAGCAAACAGCACCTGGCTGTTAGTTGTAACATGCCTACTTACCTCAGTTACCACAAGCTAGGTACAGTAGCTTAGCTACGAGGTGGCTAATGTTAATTTAGATGTTAACATTACTTTGCATTTGATTGAACTCATCATTCACACCCTACACTTTGTCTCATGTCATCTTCAACATTTCTTGTGGTAAGTCAAACTACAACAATTCCAATTAGCTGTTTAGCTAAATTGATAGCAGGCATAGCAGACAGGTAACAGTGTGACACCTGCATTGCAGCTTTTTAATAGCTTAATATAATTTTGGCTTAATTTAACTGATGAGTTACATAACAAAAATCACCCCTTTACAGTTGTCATGAATGGGAAATGTAGCTATGGAGACAAACGCTTTATTTTACCATGCTGCAAGCTTTTTTTAAGTCGTTTTTTTTTTATATGGGGGTCTGTGGGGATTGACTCAGTAAGGGCACTGGTGGCTCAGTGGTAGATGTTTCGCCTGCCATGCGGAAGGCCCGCGCTGGATTTTCAGCCAGTGCCCAAACCCCAGCCACTGGATGCAGTGCCCGGTCCCAAGCCCGGATAAAATGGGAGGGTTGCGTCAGGAAGGGCATCCGGCATAAAAACCTGTGCCAAGTTGTAGTGCGGACTGGGTATTCCGCTGTGGCGCTGTGGCGACCCCTTGCCAGGAGCAGCCGAAAGACCAACAACAACATGGGGATTGACTCAGTATTGGAGCCAGCTCCCAGTGGACATTTGGAGAACTGCAATTTTTTGCATTTTTGCATTGGCTTTATTTTCCAGAAATTGAGGTTGCCCCTTGGTTTATGTCTGTAGTACAGGAAAGAAATAGTATAGAATTTAAAGCACACATTACCTTTTACAAACCAAAGTGGATTTTCATGCTTCCTTGCAAAATATCCTTTAACCCTTTTTTTTTTTTTTTAACTGCAATGTAAAAGTCTATCGATTCATTAGTATTTGGGTCAATTAGTTTATATTTTGCAAAAAACAATATTACAATACATACATCCATGTTCATATACTTAAAAGATGACTTCCTCTTGTCTTTGCAGATAGTTTTGCTTGGCAAAGACCCACTGTATTTTAACCAGATAAACCACTTTGCTACATGTCCATGACTAGGCGAGCCGGTTTGGTGAGACAGGGCAAGGTTTTTCAGAAACCTCACCCTATTTTCTCTTTGTCGTTAGTCTGGCAAGAGAATAGTAGGAGTGTCTGAGAACATTTAAAAACCTGTAAACTCACCTGTTAAACGTATGAGCAAAAATAATGAACGTTTTAGAGTTTCTAAATGTATTTATTAATGTATAACATGGCAGTGCAGCAGCTATTGTATGTGCAGGAATATTCACCTCCAGACCTGGAGGTCAAATGTCCACCACAGTTTGGTGACTCTTCTGTGCAAACACAGCTGATTCAACTAATCTGTTAATTAGGTTCAGTGTGTACATGTTGGTGGATTACAAACTGTCCTTCCTGGACTGGAGTTGAAGAATCCTGACTTACAGTAGTGCCTTAGCACCTCTGGGTGGAAGGGTTTGAGGGTTTCTTGCCCCCGGTCTGCATATGCGGAGTTTTCTTGTGCATGCTGGGTTTCCTCCAAGTGTTCTGTGTTCCTCCTCAGTCTAAAGACATGGATCCTAGGCCAGTTAGTGTTTCCAAATTGCCTGTAGCATGACTGAGTGTGTGTGATTGTGCAACCTATACCCAGATTTCGATTTATTATTTAGCAGGTACAAAAGTTATTTTGTCTTCCTCTTTTTGTTAATTAGACAAAATAATGCATCTTATCCTATTACTGAGACTTCAGAGTAAACTCCCATTTCCTGAACACTCTCCTGATCCTGGCACAGGAGACTTTATATAAACCTTTTCTTTTCATAAAACTTCACTATAACACTAATTTTATATGCGTTTCTCAGTGAAATAACACCAAATTTTTTTACACAAAAATTATTACTACCATCTAATTGGTGAATGAGTTGTTACCATAGAAACCATGACATATTAGAATATGTGTATGAACATAAACCTGTAATACAAATTATGTATACAACTACTTGTTTGTCTTTATAGGGATCTCTATGATAGTGAAAACCTCCAGCATAAGTCAAAGTGCCAAAGGAATTGCTACAGCAGGTAAAGCTTTTAATTGCTGTGTTATTGCATATGTGAAATTCGCAGCTTATTAACCTAGTACTGTACAAGTCTAATTAAAATATTTGACTTTTTTTGTAAAGGACTCAGGAAAACAGTGTCATATAGTTTGAAGAAGCTGCGGAAGATGCTCAAAGGCTGGAGGAAGAAGGCATAGTGATAGTGAAAGATGAATGCTCTCATTCTGCATGAGTTTTGTTGATATTATTTTACCACATGATTATGTCCAAACCTAATGCCATACCACTCTGGATGTATTTAAATGAACTGGTGTTTATTTATGATTAGAAAGAAAAAGAAGAATGTTCAATTATTTGTCACATGTACTTTACAGCACAGTGAAATGTCTTCTTTGCATATCCCAATTAGGAAACTGGGGTCAGCCAGCTTACAGCCCTGGAGCATATAGGGTTAAGGGCCTTGCTCAAGGGCTAAACAGTGGTAACTTGGCGATGCTGGGGCTCGAACCCCCGACCTTCCGATCAGTAACCCAGTAATCCACAGCCCTAACTAACTGAGCCACCACTGCCCTGATGACCATAATAAATCCTACACAGTCGTGTGGTTTAATTTTAGTTCCACTGTGTTGGTGTACAAGGACAAACAAAAAATATAAAAAAATATATATATAAAAAAAACCGGATTCTTCTGAATATTTATGGACCACAATGTATTAATCCACTAATTTTATTGTTTTCTGTTGTTAATTCTATTCTGTATGTTTCTGTTGGAAAAACATTGTGTATATATGCCATAACATTACAATGCAAAACATTATCCCCATTATTGTATAGGTTCCCCTTGTTCTGCCCCAAGATATGACTCCACCTGACCTGTGTGTGTGTGTGTGTGTGTGTGTGTGAGAGAGAGAGAGAGAGAGAGAGAGAGAAAGATTCTTCACTGAATCAATTCTTCCATTTTCCAGATTTTGTAGTGTGGTTCTGTTCAGTGGCATTAAATCATATATTGCCACAGTGACTACAAAATATACATTTAAAGACTTTAGCATTTTGAGTTATAGGCAGTGCAGTATCAAGGCAATTATTTGCTTAAAATTAGTTTGTTTAGAATTGTAACAAAAATACATTTAAATAAATTGGCAATTTTATAAAATCATGATACTTATAGAACTGCAATACAAATTGAATCAGGACCTGGGTAACTTGATAATATGGTATAAGGTGGCCCCTGATGATGTCCATAGAAATTTCCATAAAAATTCTGTTTGGCTGGTGTTTGCACAGGTAATTCTGTCACAGGCGTTCCTCACTTAATGCAACAGTTAGTAGCATCATCATCAGACTAATAGCATTGTTGGAGTATGGGGAGTGGCAGCGGGTTGACGGCACACTCCTTATATATCCTTTCTAACATCAAAAACCACTTCCTCAGACCCGAATATAACTATTTTTCCTCACCATTCTGGCCACTTGGAGCTTATGTATGAAAATTCTACAGTATATCTACATTTTCTAAAATGCCAAAACAAAGCATTTGATGTGTACTAGGATGATGTTATTTATGCATTGCATTACTGACACACGATTGCCTGATTGGCTAAATGTTGTATATGAATGAGGACTGTACATGTGTTCTCAGAAGGTGAAGAAGTGTGTGTTTATTATTGGTTTGTTACAACATTTAGTGTAATTGCTGGCAACATTGACTGAAATCTAATGACCTTTCCTCAGAATATCCACAAAAGATATGTGATATTTTACTAATAATGTTACTACATTGCTATTGTCTAGATCTGAAGCAGCAGTAAGCGTCTCAACACACACACGTGACCTCTCTGACTACCTGTTACTAGGATATGATGTAAAAAGTTGATTTGCATAATATATGCTGATCTCATTGGGCCGGAATCAGCCAATCAGAAATGTCAGCTCGCGCCACCTGCCAGGAAGAGAATTCCCTCATTCCTAGCATTCTTCCAGAGCGCTCGCGCTGAGCAACCGCTGGGGTTCTACACGGAAACTTCTGGAAACTCTCACCGCTGTATTTTCCGGAGTTTACACTTCTAGTGGATGTTTTTTCGGCTTTTTAGAATTTTTTTAATACATTATCAGCACTTTTCGTGGTCTCGGACAATTCCAAAGTGGCGCTCCAAACTTAGTGGTATGTAGCTGAGCTAGACGTTAAACGAAGTTTGTTTACATGTAAAGCGCTCGAGACTCCCCAGTGAGGCAGGGGATTAAATACTAAAATGAAAAAATTGTGTATATTTTTAAACTGTCTTTCAATTCATAACACGTCTTTTATTTTCGCTACGAATTTAAAATAGTAATAATAGTAATTACGTTTGAAATCCAATTGGGCAGTTAGAAATCTTTGCGCGTGCATCTTCGCGTGAGCGAGTGTAAAAAAAAACATGTCCGTTTATATCCTGTAACTGAAAGGATGAACAACATATAATAAATAGTGTTAATGTCTATACATGCCAAAAAAACGAGTTTGTTGATAATAGCGAAAGCAATCTTGGGGTATTTTTGCTCTATTATGTTACCTTTGCAGTGTAAATAGCCACTGCAGCGGTATTTTAGGAATGTAAAGTGTGTGTGCAAGAAGAGCGCTGAGAAATCTCTCAAAGTTTTCCTGAATGAAGTTAGAAATCCTTATTAACCAAACTATTGATTCAAATTTAAGTAGTATTAATATTATTTAATATTAAATTTTTCAGTACTTTGGAGCTTTAACAGACACACACATGCTTTGAATTGTGTTCATCAAAATATGTTGCCATTATTATTAAGGAGCTACTATTGCTTCCTTCTTTTCAGACTGAAATATATGCATGTTTAAAAGTGATTCAAAGTGAAACTTCTAGACATTTTCAACGAGCCCAGATTGGTGGTCACTCTGTCCTGTGGACAAATAGCTAGAATTCTTGAAATCCCTCGTTCCACTATTGTTCCACAGAACCATAGTGTAGCTCTATAGTGTATTGTATATAGGGCTCAGGATTGTGCAATATAGATAAATTACATATCCTTTATTTCAGCACAACCTAGGCAATATAATGAACTGAATTTTGTTTTATTTTTACCTATTATACAAACAAAAAGAGTCACATAAATAAAGAAACAGCATAGATGCGTAAGATCACACAAACATGTTTTTTATGGTTATTGTCAGTTGTTTCTGTAACCAATAATAATAATACGCATGCTTTGTGAGTTCTACATTGTTGCGAGGTCATTCCGATATTCCGGTAGCAGTAAAAAAATTATTTAATTTATTGTTTAAAATTAATAACTTTGGTTCTACATCTCATAAAACTCAAACGCACAGTTTGATGTTTAAAGCCTCCCTCGTCGACATGCGCACACACACACACAACACACGCTGACATTATTGACCTATAATGTATTGCCACTTTTCTTGCTGTTTTAAAAGCTGTCCAAGGGCAACCACCATTTCAGTTGTTGTCCAGACGAGATGTCACTTTTAAAGTCAACAAAGCCTGAACAGTGTATTAATAGCTTTATTAATAGCTTAATTAATTAATAACTCATTTTGTGGCATACATTTTATCAAAAACTATGGGGGTCTGTTTACATCTTGCATGACTGTGTACCATAGCACGTCTGATAAAAAAAAGTGGGCCAGATGAAGAAAACAAAAAAATATATATTTTTTTTCTCCTTCAGCTGTATTTCCACGCATGGGGATTCAGAGATTTATCTGAATCAGAGATTTTCCAGCAGGGACATCTCGCAGAGGATGGAAACGCCTTTGGACGTTTTGTCAAGAGCAGCATCTTTAGTGCACGCTGATGATGAAAAACGTAAGTTTTGCTTCAGCACAACTTCCAGCATTCATTAGAATGTAGCGTTTGAATAAGGAAGTGCCAGAATGTCACGCAGCCATGGAACGATTTTATAAGTTAATGTTATGCATTTTCTGGTATTTTTTATGTTTTTTTTTTTTTTTTCGATACTATACGAGTGGTGTTTTGATTGTGCCGTAAAATAGAACACAGTAATGTGTGGGAAAAAGCTCTCTTTATTTCTCTGTATTAATCCCCTGGTACACTAATGCACTTATACCAGTGTTTCACTAGTGCTTGCATACCATAATGGTAGAAAGTTTGATTTGACTGTCTGCTTCACATCTGAAATGCTGGCCTCCCAGGAACTCCTTTCATGTCCCACACATGTGGAAATGGCTTTGATTGAGGTCAGGACTGCACAGGGGAGGTGGCAATAACTCCCAGCCGAGTTTCTGTAATTTGCAAGTGGTATTTGAGAACGATTGTGTGTACAGTTCCAACAGACACATGCCTCTCTTGTACAACTTGGCGACAAGTTATCTGTTAATTTTCAAGGATAAAGAGTTCCACTCCCTGGGACGATTACAGTGGGTTCCGAGCCACCTTGGCCATTGCCTTCATTCATGGACATATGGCATACTTCTTTAAAACGTTTGCACCATTTAAATGTTTCACTGTGGAGTAAAACATCATCGAAAGAGTCTCATCATTGTACTGTGCTTGAAGTCTTCGGTAGATATCAATCAGTATTGCACCTTCATTCATGAGAAATTTCATTACAAGTCACGGCTTGACTTGAACCTTCCATGTATATTCAATGCATTCAATAGACATGGATGCATTTGGTCTAATTGAAGGATAAGCCATATAAATACACAACCAGTCTTTCTGGTATGGACTACAAATTAACTGTAAACTGGTTAATGAATGAATGAATAAATTAATTAATGGATTGATGTTGTATTTACATTTTTTTTCCTAGTTCTAAAGTCATTTTTATGATAGTTATAACACTGGTTTATAACACTGGTTTTAGCAGTTTACTCAGTAGGCTATATTACTGTTTGCACTCACTCTTGTTTGCACTATTATGCTTTCTTTTACCCCTCCATTTACTTACAACCAGTGCAGAAATGTCTGCTCCTCTGTTTGCATAATGTTGCTTTTGGAACTAGCTGGATTATTAGTACAGGAAGGCACATCAAAATTATATCACATGCACAATTCCCTAATCTTTTCCTCATGGTAAAGAAAATACTAAAATATGACATAAATGTTGGACTAGCTAAAAACTGCAAAAAAGTGAGAGAATGAACATTGTATACCAGGAAACCGGAAGATATTTATTTATTTATTTTTCAGTGTTCTAACATGATTAAAATCTGAACTAGAACACACAGATCTCCAGACAGTCTGCACAATAATTCATTCACTCGGCAGCCAACAATCTCTCCATAATCACTGTGCATTTTCTCCGCTCAAATAAATTCCTTCCTAGATTAAGTCTGACACAAATCCTGCTCAACAGGCATTTAGGATTATTGAGATTGGGTGTACACAAGCTAGTGATGGAAAAAAAGTACATGATTTCAAGCATAAACCAAGCGGTACAACTGTAATTAATTTCCTTTCAAAAAGACGCTGGTTTGAGTATGCAAAGATGGATAAATAACACAGTTTCCTCAGACAGTTTTCATACAAGTTAAATATATTGATTATATTAATGTATAAAATATCTAACTAGAATATGAATGAAGAATTTTGGATGGGATGAATTTTGGGATATAGATCACAAACAGGTGGGATGTCCATGTCACAAAAAATTGCAGGCATATCTTATATACTATTTTATAACAGCTTTATTATAAGCAGTTGGAGGAGGAGGCATTGCACTGTGCCTGGTTAATTAGCTGGTCATGTGACCTTGACATAGAACATATGTCTTTCAGATGTGTGCATGCACAATCTGTTTAAAACAAAAATTACTGACATGAAAAAAGCCTCAGACCCTCTTGTACTAATTTCTTTACCAGCTCCCAAAGGTAAAATAATCCTTAAACAAGTCTTAAATATACACAAAGGAAACCGAGTTAGGATCGGATAGTTTTTCGCCCCAGTTGCTTCACTGACTGTTGGTTGTCTGAAAGTTGCCAGAGAGTGGACGTTTTCACCCTCCACAGTCCCCCTGCTGAGTTTTTGTTTTGAGCTGATGTGATGTCAGTCTTGTTGTGCTTGTGCGTCCTTCCTTTGTCCTCACACAATGCGTTTGACCTGTTTTCACAATAGTGCGCTGAGCCCAGCTGAAGCTCTTCCCTGTTGTTTCTTTGAAGACAAATCTTAGGAATGCTCTCGCTTGCTGGAACACTTCGAGGGAGAGGCCTTGACTCACTCAAGTTCACTTTTGGCTCTGATCTATGGCTGTGAAACAACATTCAGCGAGAACACACAGCTAGCTGGAAGGAGCGGTTTCTGACTAGTTACGCTGTTTTGATGCAAGTCAGGTGTTGACTTGGAAATGACTGCAAAAATCCCTCGAGCTACTCGGGTTTTACTCCACCCATGACTGAAAACCATTAAAGGCAACAGAACATGGGCAGATTGTATTTACTGATGGTAATCAACTGCTTTAAACCAGTTTGTAGTAATGAGTTCTTTTGGAATCTGGTGGAGGTTATGCTGGAGACTTAGTTTCTTCATTAAGTAATATTTGGTAGTTTTTTTCCCAGTTATTTTTATTTACGCTGAGGTCTCTTATCAAAAAGAGAAGTGGAGGACTAACACTCGCTTCCCCTGAGACCCCTAAACCCAGCCGTTTTATCTTTTCAAACTACTGTTGTTCTACATCAGATGTGCAACTGTGAACACACTAACTGCCCTCTCGGTGAAGGAAGAAGATTGCTGTTTATAAGTGACGACATCAGTGCCGTCTGTCTCCTCTAAAATCTTAGTGTGCGTGTAGCACATGGCAATCTCATCGACTGACCTATTAATCCATAGTTGACAATGTAGGAAGGCACGCCAAAGGTCATTACTCCTCACACTTTTCCCGAAATACCAGTTATATTAGGCATAGTATGAAAGTTTACTTCCTTGTCTCTTCTCTTCTTGTGTTTAATAGCTGCTCACAAACAAAGGTGCATACAGCCACAAACGGCACTGTAAAGCCAAATGCTCAATGTAATTAAACATATTTAGTATGTTAACTTAAATAATTACAATTAGTTCAAATTAATAGACCTTGATGAGTATTTAGAACTTTTTGGTATTTATGAGTTTGTAGAAATTACACTTTTTAAGTTTGCTGAAAAAAATTGACATTTTTAAGTACAGTATCTGTAAGTACTTAAGTAACTGTTACCTTAAAGTTCCACCAACTTTAAATCTTTCAGACTAGCGATTATGTTTCTGACATCATCAAGGCAATAGGGCACTGGTTGTTCAGTGGTAGGTGTTTCGCCTGCCATGGGAAAGGCCTGGGTTTGATTCCCAACAACTGGATGATGTGCCTGTCCCAAGCCCAGATAAAATGTGTCAGGAAGGGCATCTGGTGTAAAACTTGTGCCAAGCTTGTTTTCGGGCCGGATTGTCTGCTGTAGCAACCCATTGCCGATAGCAGCCGAAAGACCAACAACAATTTTTGCTGTTAAATAGTATGAGTTAGGCTACTCAATAATGCAAGTAAGTTTCGTTTACTTAAAACTCGTAACATCATTACTTAAAAATTTTGATGTAACATAATGATTGAGTAAAAAATATGCAAGTGTACCCGAGAACAGAGAGCATATTACACGTGTGCTCGAATGTAAATGCTGGTCAGTGGGGGAGCAATAATTTTTGGGCATAGTACAAAGCAAAATCATGCCTAATGTGGAAACACCCTTAGACTCCACGACCAGGGATGGCGATGGGATCTGATAGCATTCCAACTCATGATCTCTAGATGATTGAGAATGTGAAATATCACAGGTTTGTTGGCTATTTCCTAGTTGTTGGAATTGATGTATTGAGTCTAATTGTACCTACATTACCAGAAACGAGCAAAGAAGGATGGAAAGCGATTAATGTATAAAATTAGAGGTAGAGTCTACCTCTAAAGCTGTATAGTTTTATTTAAATAAAACTTTCCTTTATCTAAACTGCTAGGGATCCTGTTTAAACTCCTGTCTAGCATTTGTTTTTGGCTGCTAGCTAATTTCTATTCTTATTACCAGTGTAATACATGTCCGGTTGATACTGTTTGCATACAGCATGGCTTATATTCAACCCGTTAATTCATGAAAGCCAAGGATTCCACATACACTCTGTGCAGTGGAGCAGACCGTATGTCTGGAGTGTCATCTGCCATAAACAACCTGCTCCTCAACTTTACTAGCTAGCATTTTAAAGTATAATCTTAAGATTTGTAGTGATCACTAAGGGTATTGAAAAGTCTTTTTGCTCATGAGTTCTCCCTGTTTTTTATTTATTTATTTATTTTTAAATGTTGGCATACACACAAATGGAGACATTTGACAAATGACACATTTTCGGTATTCTTCAACTCACTGGACTACTAAAAGTAATTCTTTGGTCAATGAAATGCTTATTGCTTTATAGCCAACAGAAGGAGATCCATGCATCTGCTCGGTGTTGACACAGCAGAGCTCCTGGCTCAGGTTTCACCTTCAGCACTGAGGGCTTTTTGCCAACAGGAGGTGAGTTAAACAAAGAGCCATGCCTTTACAGAGCGTTTTTTTTTGCGTTAGGACACTGCTTCTAACAGCACCTGTTGCCTAGACCCAAACAGGAAGTTGACCTTTGAGCCTCTGAGACTTTTTTTCCCACCTTCTTCAAGAAAGACCAATCCGTGTTCTTTTGTCATCGTCTCAGCGGACTGCCCCAACCCCAACACGTGGGTAGCTCCTGGGGGACAGATGTGTCTGTAAAAAAAAAATCTTTGAAGGTGTTTCGGCTGAACGATGTGATGTACTTGCACAGCAAGTACGAGTTATTTTACATAACATAATATACTGATTAATAGGATACCAGTTTAAGAGTTCTTTTTCTGGGGCATATGAGTAAACCACTAGTGTTTAAGTCCCTAATTTCCTTAGTGAGTGTCAGTGTCCCAGGAAGTGTCCTAGGGCCAGGGGTAGCTCAGTGGTTAAGGCATTGGCCTACGGTTCGGAAGATCCCAGGTTCAAACCCCACAACCACCAAGTTGCCACTGTTGGGCCCTTGAGCAAGGCCCTTAACCCTCAACTGCTCAGATGTGTAATAAGGTAAAAAAAAAAAAAAAGTAAGTCGCTCTGGATAAGAGCGTCTGCCAAATGCCTAAATGTAAATGTAAGTGGGGTGATGGGAATTGTGTTAACATGCTATGTAGAAAGTGGATTTGGTAGATTAGGGATTGCTATGTAGTTATTGGTGTGTGCATATATGTGTTTGCTCTTTCTCGCATCCCATTTTAATTCACATTTTCTAAAATGGACCAGTTGTTCCGAACTCTGGTCCCTCTGAGCTGCTGTCCTGAACAGTTTAGGGTTTTCCCAGCACACTTGGTTTACCTTAATTATGCTCCCAACAGGACCACTGGTCTAGACCAGCTTTAGCCTCTAAAGTAACCGAAGAAGAAGCAGGAGGCTGTAGTTCATCAGGTATTTGGATACACCATCAACCTACTACCTCAAAAGCACAGATCAGGCATCAGGAAGACCTTCCTGAGCTGTGTGCGATGCAGTGGTTCATGGAAGACTGTATGCAAAACTGCACAATGCATTGATTACATTTCTATAATTGTTAAATCATTAATATTTATTAATGAGCAGATGCAAATTTCACCCTCAGTTTAAGTTTTACTTAAACAGTTCCAGCAGCACAATTCAGTGTTTTTCATTTACTGATTTATTTGTGGTGGCCACACACCCTCCATACACATGCTTCAACTGTGCACATGAGACTCTGGTGAAATGTTGTCGGTGAACGGTGAAAAGTGTTTGACTTTGTTGCTTACTATCTTTTTGGTAGATCTTACAGGTTAGCTAGCTATCTTACAGGTTAGCTAGCTAGTGATACTAAGAATCACCCAGCTACTTACAGAAACCGGAACGCCATGCCTTTACAGAGCATTTTTTAAATGTATTTATTTTTGGCCAGAGCTTTGCTTCAGCAAGCACCTGTTGCCTAGACCCAAAAAGAAAGTTGACCTTTGGGCCCCTGGGAAATTTTTTTTTTCCACCTTCTTTAAAAAAGACCGATGCATGTTCTTTGTCATCGTCTCAGCGGACTGCCCCAACATGCCGGCAGCTCCTGGGGGACGGACGTGTCAGTAATTGCTCACCATGTCTTTTGTGAGAGGTGTGTGCAAGTCTCATGTCTCACTGCTGTGCGGTGTTAAGCTTCTTATGTTTTGGCTTGTCGCAAGTTAATATGCATGTGATGTAACAAGGTTGCCAGGAGGTTCACAGGATGAAGGCATGAGTCACGTTTGTTCCATGATGGAAAAGAATTTGACGTTTAGTGCTCGAGACAAAGATGTTCAAGACCTCAGAAGGAGCCTCAAGTTTCTCATCAACAATGAGCTTTTAATTAACGAAGGATTTGTTAAGACCCAAATCTTCAAATAAGTTATAAACAAGCATGTACGGAGCTTTGCTAGTAAAGATTGCTAAGCTAATCTTAGCTTAGAGACAGGTCCAGGTTAGCACCATGCTCACTCACTATCCTGCTGCTTGTGCATGTGAATAAGGTTAGTGTCAATTCTTTAACTCAGACTCTGAATGTTTGCTCCCTCGATTCAGATAATATTTACAAAACACCTAAAAACCAAACAGGCTTCAAAACAAACTGTATTAGGTAACACTGTTTTAATTGGTGTAAACAACACCAATTAATTGATTAACAAGTAATCATTAACATGATGTCAGATTATCGAACGTCTTCGACAAACCATGGCCTTAAGGTCTTGGCGGGAAATGTCAGAGGTTAAAAGGTGAAAGGAGAATAGCAGGCACTTGATTCTAAGTCAAAAGTTCACAGATTACTTTCAGTCTATTAAAAAGATTTTTGATATTCTCAAGACAGCTTGTCAGGAAAACTTGAAAATTGAACAAAGAATAACAGTGGTTGTTGTCTAGATTTTTGAGTGTCAGAAATGATATGTAGTAGAGTGATGTGATTATCTTAGGTACTATGATTTTTGTTGAGAAGAGTTATATAAATACGATAAATTAAATAAATAAGTTAAATAAATATACTAAAAGTACATATTTTTATGTATAGCTCCAAGCAGCTTGTTTTTGTCAATCTGATGTTTTGAGAATTGAAAACAAAAGCGGGTGGAAGACTAAAACATTTTGCTCCTTCAGCATATTACAAATTTTCCTTATATTCCTGCAGACTTAGGTTTTCAGAGACATAAAACAGACATGAAACAATGTAAAAAGTGCTAAGGAAAGAAATGATATTGCAGGGAAAAAATGCAGTCAGACAAGAGGCTAATTCACTCCAAAAGTGAATAATCTTTAGAGTTTCTGAATCATTATTTAGTCATTTGTAAAGGCGTCTTTGTGTAGGCAAAATTATTTTAACCAGCTTTTGTAAACACTACAGGTGCTGTGGTTGCCTATGGTTTTGCTATTTCAGTTTATTTTTAACTTTAGTAACCCTTATAGTGATGGTTTCTAAAAATGTTTTGCGTCAAAAAAGTTGTTCTGCCTGTGCACATGCATAACCACAGATAACATCATTTCAAGATGGCATTAAGCACAACAGTGGAGCACCTGACCTCATGAAGCTAGGAAAGTTTGTTATAAAATACAGCAGTCATATTGTTGTATATGAAATATTAAACATTCTCCATCATCTTTTCTTTGTCCCCGAGGTGATGCCGGTGATGCTGTTCTAGTTTTCTATTCCAGCTTCTAATATACTTGTTGATTAAAGATATTTCTTATACATCCTATTTATTTTATTCTTTTTTTTATATTACTCTGTCTAAAAGATAAAACTTGTTCTTACTAGTTAGTTACTTTCCAAATTACCTGCAATCCAAAAAAAAGAGAAAAAACACACATACCAGAGAAGCATGTAAAGGGAGAATGTCTTTTATGCATTATTTCTACTGATTGTATTAGCACTCAACAAATTTTAGACGTGCTTCATCTCATTTATATAGTGTTTTAAACAATGGAAATAATATATAAAATATCTGAATATCAATTTCAAATTTTAAGTGTATCCATAAAGAGCTAGCCAGAGAAAAACCCCTAAGACAACAAGAGGAAAAAACCTTGAGAGGAACCAGACTCAAAGGGAAATCCAACAATATACCCACAATGGGAGACGATTTCCCTTAATGCCGTAGCGCGTTCAAGAAGAACCATTGGCTCAGTTGTGATCATGTGACACTGAGAAGACAAAGGGGATACATACTACAATACTAGTGTATATATCAAGACTGTTTGTTTATTGGTAATAAAAGCTGGGCTCGACATTAGGGTTTGCTTGCTTGCCTAGGGCACCTAAGACTCAGGCTCAGGCAAGTCAATTTGCTTGTCAGACAATAAGGGAACTGCTGATAAACTGGCACAGGTCACCTTGCCAGTATGGCAGGTTTTGTTTTTACTTTTTAAGCTCAGCCACCACTGTATGTAAACAGCTGCACCACTTTTTGTGCAGAAATGTGAAGTATGACAAAGCACAGTTTGCCTGAAAATGTGTAGAGTTGGCAGACATCTCTTATAATGCAAGTCATTCCATTTGAAAAAAAAAAAGTAATTATAAATAGTGGAGAGGCTTAAACTCATTTCTGAATTACTGAAAGCAGAGAATGATGTGCACATGCTCTAAGACTCAATGTCAGTGTTACTGTTGTCATGGTTACAGAAACTCAGTGGCATGGTTCTTGGAAAAAGAGGTCTTCCAGTGGAAGTTCAAGCATGAAACACATTAGACTGTCAAAGTAGAAAAAGTGGAGAAATTGTTTAAAAAGAAAAATAGGACTATTTAAAACATTGTGCTGTCTCTTACTTGCCAGTGTCAAAGGTGGAAACGTGTAACTTATTTCATGGCTATAGAAACATTTCAGTGGAGAAATAAGGATTCCATGATGTAGTTTTGTGTTATAGTTAGCACCCTGTATTTGTATATATTGTGTATTATGGTATGATAAAAAAACATTGTTTAATATTTTAAATGTTCTGTATTATTTAGGAAAATACTCAAAAGAAAAAAACTGAGTTCTGATGGTGTTGTGTAATCTTCATGTATTTTGTGATAATCATGGATATCAAGCAAGAAAAATTCATCATGATCATGTTTTTTATTTTGTCCATATCTCCCACCTCTGCCATCTTCCATCATGTAATAAGCACATGGTACTGTAGCTAATGTAAAAAAAAAAAATCTAACATGATAGGTTTGCATGGTCTGCTTACTAGGGACAATGTTTGTTAGGAGCATCCCAGCCACTTGTTTCTTGAAAATTATATGGTAAATTATAATAATAGTTATATCCTTGTTCTATATGGGTCTACATTTTCCATTCCAGACAAGTAAGTTTGTTTTTCAGGCAAGTTAAAAAAGGTAAAAGTCAAGGCTTGAAAGGCATGAACAACTTGTAGATATTTTATATTTTAGCAACATTTATGAGAAGAAAGGAGGAATATTAACTACATGAGCTTGTGGATTTGGAGTCAATGATCAAACCAAGGTCCTTCTTTCACTGACGCATATGATGAAACAGAAAGAACATCCAAAGTTACTATTTAATCAGAAAGGAGTAGGTGGTCTCTGTCCTGTCAGAATTAAGTCAGAGAAAGCTATTGAACATCCTTTACATGTTTTTGCAACTTTAACTATCAATCTGGCTTTGCTGAAACATGCTTCTGTGTGTCATCTTTACCTTGTGTCATAATTTAAATAGTCTTTGAACAGAAACTGGTGGAACACTGGACTTTAAAGTAGTATGCATTTACATCTACAAACTGATACAATCCGTCAAATCTTCTTCTATACCTATAATAAAACCGTTAAACCAAGTTAATGACATTTGCGAAAAAAAATTTGTTTAGGTGTAAATTGAGTAATAGAACACATCAAGATTGTTTTGGAAATTTTGTTTGTCTGTCTGCCTGTTTGTGCATGCGTCACTTAAAAACTAGTGAATTATTTTGGGGAGTTTTCTCAAGTATATTTGGACCAGCTTGATGTAGCATATAGGCTTTGTTTTTATTAGAGAATAATTTTTTAGAGAATACTGTATATGCCACGTTGAAATTTGAATGGAAAAAAGCATTGTAAAATTACTGTATACGAAAATTGACCTTGAAAAAATCATTACTTTATCTCACAATTCAACAGGTCATGACGCTTTATAATTTTTAATATGCGCTTATGAGTAATTGAAATCTACTTAATAAACATGATTTCACACCTTCATTCCACGCACTTCTCAGTAAATGTAAAATTTTATTTAATTCCAAAATTCGCAAGCACATCTATTAAGTAAATAAAATAGTTTATGTATTGTTGCCCAATGAGAACAGATACAGGAAAATGTTCACAAATGTGGTACTTTGTAAATCATGATTATCATTGTGATATGAGAAGTATAAACATAAACAACATAAAGATACTGTAGGAGGATACATGTAATCCAGATGTGAAGCTATTAAAAAAAAAGAATGTTATATTTTTTTTGCTATGAATTGTAACAGTAGTTTGTTGAAAGCACCAAGATGTCAGTCTTAGTTGTGTCAAGACCCAAGTACACTGATTTTTATAAAAGATGTAAGGAATAGTTGCACGTTTTTGCAGTGTTGCAATGTTACAATGCACGACTGTAAAGTGTCTAAATATACCATTTAAAAATGGATTGTTTATGTAACAACCTCAGCAGCAGCCTCATTTCCCCTCTCATCTGTTCATTTAGCAACATCAGTATACTAATCACTGGTCTGATCATCTGTCATGATCTGCACCTGCTTCTCATAGATTTATGAGAAAAAAGTTGTTTTTTCAAAAAAAAAAAAAAGAGAGGATGACAGAGGAGCCTCTTAAAGAAGCAGTTACAGGTCTGCGAGAACCAGAAATCTTGCTTGTTTGTTATTGACCAAATACTTATTTTCCACCATCATTTGCAAATAAATTCTCTAAAAATCCTACAATGTGATTTTTTGGATTTTTCTTTTCTTATTTTGTTTCTCATAGTTGAGGTATACGTATGATGAAAATCACAGGCCACTTTCACCTTTTTAAGTGGGAACTTGCACAATTGGTGGCTGACTAAAACTTTTTGCCCCACTGTATTAATATCAATGTCTTTGAAGCAATCAAAATTTAAATCATTCAGCAGTGTTTTGCTTTACTCACACTTACGTTACTGTTTGAAAATGCATCCAGTTACTTAAAGTCAGAAAAACAGTAAATATGACTTATTGTGTCCTTTCTGACTGCATTTTTGCCTCACCAGCATGTATATTGGTGCAAAACTCCTTGGTATGTAGTCAGACAAGAGAAAGCGTGGAAAGAGTTGTGAATTGAAATGGCATGAGTGTTGTGACTTCAGTTTGTTGACGTTTCCAACACCAGCAGTGATGTGTAATAGTAGATGCAATACATATAGCTGTGAATTTACACAAATGAATTTTTGTTTGTTTGTTTGTTGTATCTCAGAGAGAAATTGCTTAAACACGTGATGTATCCATTTGTTTCGTAAGAAGACAAGAGATTACAGTTAGCCATGAAATCAGCTACCTGTTTTTGCTCAATGTCCAGTGTTCAGTGCCATCATTATCAACAGAAATTCCCCCTGAGGCCAGGTTTATACTGTGTGATTTTAGCAGGCAATTAAAATGTTATTGCTTCACACTGTATGAAGAGGATCCCTATAAACTCTTGGCTAAATTTACACAAACAGATCGCGCGATAATATGACCTACACTATTTCTGAAGTAGACTAAGCGTGTGCATAATCTTAGTGCTTACGTAACGACAGACTAAAGCTGCAGCTGAAAAGAAGCACTATACTGCATGGGTCTTTTTATGTACCATATAATCTATTTAATGATGGCTTGACCTGTTTTATATACACGTTATCTATGCCTATTTACTTAACGTGGAACAATGAAGAGAGTAATTGCAGTGGACTTAAATTGTTAATGTAGAATTAGTGACAGTATAATTGTTGCATCATTAGGCTATGGTTGATAATGAATTAGCAGACAAAGTTTTCCCATGAAAAAATTACAGCCTTGATTTTTATCCCAGATTATTGCCATAAGTGTCGTTATAAGCTTTGGACCAAGAGCAGAGAACAGGGTGGGAATAAGTAATGTGCACTGAAATTACTGCATCCCATCAAATCCTCTTGCTCGGAATAGTTGTGTGTTTCAGTTGGATAATATGCTCTTTCTTTTTTTCAAATATATAATTTAGCCATTGGAGTTGGTTAACCATAATTTAGTAGCTGGACTTGGTGTGTATAGTAGTCCTTCTTGAAAGAGAGAAAGCTCCAGCCTTGGTCCGCTGCTGCATTCAAGGGGGGAAATCCCCACGATTGAAGACAATGGATTAAGCAGTTTATTGAATGAAGCCACTGTTCACACCCGGTGTGGCCTTTGTGCTGGGTTTGTGAAACTCGACACAATGGTTCTCTGAAGCCAATGAGGAGCGTTTTCCTTCAAACTGACAGGGATGTAGGGAGGACTGTGCAGGGGGGGTTACAGCCTTGGGGTGAATAGACCTTTAATCCCCTTTGCCATTGAAAGCCAAGTTACAGACAGAGCTGTAATCCCGGTGATGAGAGAGGTCATATGAAAGGCGTGGCATTGGTTTGAATAAATCCGCTTTGGTTCTTTTTTGGTCTTCACTGTGCCTGAGATTACACCAAGGCAGTTAAAGGTTAACCGGGTGTAAAGTTTCAAATGGAATTAAATTATCAGGAGGGTAATTTAGCTACTTCCTGGTTCATGTGAGTGCAGGTTGAATCTTCTAAATAAACATCTGCTTAAAATACTGTAAGTGTCAGAATAAAGAAAAGTTGCGTACAACATTTTTTTCGGTTTCATTTAAAAAGTTTTCGACATTACCCATAATACTGTTAGTCACTTCCACCAGGTGCGAAAGGATGCTAAGAAGGACAATAACTAGTTAAATGAACAAACAAATGCTTCTAGTGGAGCAATATCACATCCAAGTCATGCCTAAGACCGCATCACACTGATATACGGAGAGTATATCACTGCGTTTCACCACTATATAGCTCCATTGTACCCATTTATGTATATCAGGCCCTTAGGCCGGGGGTTGAAAATTCTACTTTGTAACTTCGTTATCGGTTACCCAAGTTGCTATCACCCCAAACCAGCCCGGGCATTCTTTTTTAAAATTTTTTTATTAACAAGGTGTTTTCAGCCACAGACATGCCAATAACTGGATGTTTTTTCCTTCACTGTTGTGTTTTTCTAACGATTGTTGTATGTGAAAATTCCAGAAGCTCAACAGTATTTGAAATACTCAAACCAGTCCTTCAGTTACCAACAACTATGCCATGATGAAAGTCACAAACAGCGCTCTTTTTCTTAATTTTTTTCATTTTTGATGTGTGAACTTAATTGTTAAACTTTAATTTATATTAATTTAACTCTTGACATGTATGTAGGTCTGATGTGCTGCTGCTTAGTTAACTGCATAAATTTGCAGGGATACAGGTGTTCCTATTGAAGTGGAGGTTAAGCATAATATGCCCCATGCATACCAGCTTTACACACCCTCCACATAACATCTGCAAGTTTAGGCCATGAGATTCGATGTTTTGTCCTGGCACCACATGTAAGATAATAGTTCATTCTGGCTAGCGTTGTTGTTTTCTCTAGATATGTTTAACCTCGAGGCAACTGCATGTAGTAAGCAAGAAAGTTACGCAACGGTTCCACACTATACTTTATTTTGCTTAGTCTCAGTGCAGGTTCTGAACAGATCTTCTGTCATCTGTGCATGCTAATTAATGCGTCTAGTAAACCTAGTAAATATGTTCGACCGTCGGCCATGTTGCATCTTGGCTTATATGTACAGTATGTGGTGCAGCAGGTCATGATGTTTGGAAAAAGCTGTTATACTGTAGTTACATAATAGTGGTACGCCTCACCACTGTCATACCAAGCTCATGAAGTTTAAACATGTATTGTATCATATGCAAAATAAAGCCATTTATTTTAGGTTGCACTTGTTCACAGGGTAACTGCAAAATAAAAAGAATAGCCTGAACATAAAATCTGCCCCTTTCTGAGCACCTGGACTACTGATTTTTCTCCCCTAAGAACATGCTTTAAAAGATTAGTGCTTTATCATTTAATAGAATTATTTAATAACTACCAATGATTGACCATATTAATATATAGTAACTTTAGAATAGGCACGATATGCTTACTCCTTTGGTGATCCATTTTTTTCATTGTTCAGTAAAGTGTGATTTCAGTTTTTGATTATTATCTGTCAGAGTAGCTTTTACAAGTTTATTTAGATAGCTTACAAGTATTATATTAACCCAGCAGCTGCTATTACGTTTGTGGCAAATCTATTACATTTTATGGGATTTTGACAGTAAAAGTAAAAAAATAATGATAATAATATTAATTTGTAATACATTTGTTGTTTATTATGTTTGTGGATTGCTACAAGCCTGCTAGTTACATGCGCATTTTAATAATTGTGTAACACCCAGATTTTTACTTCTTTCAGCTTAACCGGTCAAGCATGTAATAACGACTACACAGCACAATTAGAAAGGCATAATATGACAGTTTATCCTCATGCTTCAAAAACACTGCATGGACACACCCTAGGCATAATACAGTAGTATAGTGCGATATGTAGTCATCTTGCTGGTTTGACTGACAACCATCTGTGTTCAGATTTTTAAATGTCATGTCTTCATGTCGGCCATTACCAAACTTAAGTAGGACACGGCTCAATTTGTAATTTGGACAGCTCCTGTGGGCTACTCGAACATTTAATCACATATCTGATCAATGCACATTATTCTCAAACACTATACAATAATCGTATATTATTTCATGAACAGAACAAAATTCTATGTTCAATGCAATGTAATAATCCAGTACAGTACATGTAAAGCAACAAATAAAAAAAACATAAAGCACAAATAATTAACTGTTAAACCTGATTATCTGAAACGATGTTCATAGTTGATTCTCTATGAAAACAGTAAAAAATGTAAGAAGACGAATTGATGCGAATAGAGCATTTAATTGTGTTGTAATGTATATGTGAAAGGATTTTTCTCTTCTTACTGTAAAATGATCTGCATCTGCAGTACCATCACAGCCCACAAGGAGGCTGGAAAAACACTTCATTAAGGGTTCGTTTTTGCTTCGTTCTGGTGTTTGTATTGCCTCAGTATTGTATTTTTTTTTTGTCATTACAGCATCGATTTAATTATAAAGGAACTTTCTTGTCTAATTTTGAGTTTGTGCACAAATAAGACAAATTCAAGCAGTCATATTTTATTTGTTTTTGTACATTATACAGGATACATTGTACATTATTTACCATGCATAGGGCAATACGAATGTAACAAAGTGAAAATGCGGCATGATTAAATTTTATATATATATATTTTTTTTTACAATTATCCTGCTCTGATTGGGCTGACTTAATACAGCGTGTTAACCACAAGGGGGCACTAGAGGCTTGATAGTAAACACGTACAGCTTGATTTCTTTGTATTTTACTTCTGTTAAAATTTGTTTGGGAAACTTTTATTTGAATGAATAGCTTTAGAAATTTGACATTTTAAAAAATGAAAAAGAGTAATAAGCTAACATAACCTTATTAAGCATATCTAAATAGCATATTTATTTTCACTATGCACAGCTGTGTGATTACTGTTTATTGGCATTGTTTAGTATTAAATTCTCTCAGTGGAAACATACTGTATTTTTGACATGCAGGGTGAGAATATTATGCTTTTAACAGGTGTACACTCTGAGGTAAATGAGTGTTTGTGTCCGTGTCCTTTTTTAATTTATTTATTCTTTTTATTATTTTTTTTTCATGTCTTGTTATCATGGTCAAATAGTGCACCACTATATAGAGTGTTTTTATTTTATTTTCCTGTTTCACTGAGTTCAGTTATTTCTGCCACTTTTGTGCAGTTTGGGATTTAGCCTTCGCTCGGGAAGAAGGAGGGATGTAGCGCGCGTGCGTAGTACCCTTTGAGGTGTTTGGTGATGTAGCGCGCATGCGCAGTGTCCGAGTCGGTCGGTTGAGAGGGAAGCGTGCGCGCGCGCCCGCGTCAGTGTGTGCAGTTGACTTACAGCGGGGCTGTGAGGAGAACTGACGCGATCCGCTGCTTTTTCTTTATATTTTCTATTTTTTTCGACACTAAACAATTAATTTTAAGGGTTTAAAACTTTCACCTATTCTTTCTATTATTTCGACAGTCGTGTGAATAATTTCTCGTGGTAAAGTTTTCGACCCTAGACGGGTTGAAGTTATATTTGAGAGGAGTTTTTTTTTAAGGCTGGGCCTTTTTTAAGCTCGGTTGGAGAGCGACTTTGGCGTTTTTCCCCCCTGTTGGTTTGATAAATGCTATTTACCAAGATGGACCTGTTGAACTATCAGTACTTGGACAAAATGAACAACAACATTGGCATTTTATGCTACGACGGTAACGTTGACTTCTTATTGTTTTGTTTCTTAATGCTTTGTTATTGTGTCCAGTTTATCCTGGAGCTCTTACAGTCTTGTACAACTCGGTCAGTCAAAAGTAGAAACCTAACTTAATACCAGTACAGTACAGCATTATACAACAGTCATAATGTATAAAAGCGCGGGTTTGTTGTTCTTTTAGAAGCACATTAGGTCACGCGTGGATTAGGAAATGATAAAAAGTGGTAAAGTTACTCCGTGAGCTTATTAAAGTACCGTTACTGTAACCAGAGCACATAGTGATGGAGAGTAATAGTAATAGTAAGAGTATAGGGTGCTACAGAAATAAAGCACGGCAGTAATACAGACTGAGTAAAATAAAGCACCAGAGCTGTTATTATTGTCTTCATTACTGTAGTGTCTCTGTGGGTCTCTGTACAGTAGTTAAAATAATGTGTTCATGTTCTAAGCCTCTTTTCTGTACTATACTATAAGTCACTTTTTAATTTTGCTTACATTTGCTTTTGTGTTCTGATTGAATTGTGACCCACCATAAGCTCATGATATGCCATCTTTTACCGTAAAACATTCCTGATTGTTACAAAACAATCAGGAATGTTTTACTGCAAAATATGGTAATCTGTGTCCTTCAAAAGCCAAATAGATGCCAAAGTAAAATGTCCAATATGGTAGGGAAAAAAACAACAACAAATTGATCACCATGATATTGCAGGGAAAAGTTTTTTTTCCTTCCATTATGAACTTTTTACCTTGGTATTTATATGGTTTATTAAACACCCAAACAAGATCATTATTTTATATTTTACGCACCTGATAAAACTTTTGTTGTACTTACTACCTTGTATTGACTGTTTTTTTGTTTGTTTGTTTTTGTTTTGTTTTTAAACCTCCTCAGATCTGTATAATCACAGCATTGTTGTCGGTCAGAATGTAATGCAGTCACTCAGTTTTCCAGAGTGTAACATTCTCTGTCTAATGGTGCAGATGTTGATCAGTTTCCCTGCCACATCCTTCCTGTTTTGAAACTGCGACATTCACAGATGTCTGTAAAATCCACAACACACGCTGCTCTTTATCAGCACCGAGACACATTTGTGCGTGTTTACAGAACTCATAGATTTTTCTTTTTTGTTCCCTGCTTTGGGCTACAGGGGCTTGGCTAACTTAAAACTTATAATTTTAAAAGCAATAATTTTTCTTCCTGTTAGTTAGTTTAGAGCTAATGTATGCATAAACATTATTGGGATATTTACCAGGCACAATACTGTCAACATGGACACTTCAAAATATTGTTTATGTTCTTGTGGTCCATCCATGAGGAAATTGCCAATCATCTTTGCTCAAAAGGCAGCATAAGAACAGCTGAGTGTCCTTTATGGAAAGGGCAGTTTTAAAATTAATTGTCGTAATGACAATTAATATTTCAGCCTTATAGTTTTAATTAAAATTAAGTAAAATTGTTCCAAGGGATATTATGGGAGTTTATTTGTTTAGATTTTTTGCACTGAAATTCACAAACTAAATGTCATGTCAGAAAGTCATGGCATGTGTGATGTTAGACCGAGTGTGTCTGGAAAAGACACACTCGGGCTAACAGTATAGCCCCCCTAATAGCGTAACATGCAGTACCAGACTCCTGCTGTCAGCCCTCACTTGAACATAAACGTGACCCAGAGGCTTCTGCAGCTCCCAGACTGTAGCCTTAAATTCTGAAATTAAACAGAGCCATACACGGGACACTGGGCAGGCCACCGAATGAGGGGGGAAAAAGATTGGAACACTCATAGTGATGCATTGAAGGTTTGTTTAAAATGTTTATGTTGTGCTCATCTGGTGACCAAAATATGGCTTGCTTCTTGCAAGAAGGATGGCAGACTTTACCATGCTGCTTTCTAGTTAAAATAGACCATATTAAGGTTTGTTGCCAAAGTACATAGTAATATTCTAATACTTTGAGAAAAGTTGGATGTCTAAAAATTTATTTGTATACTTCCTACAATGTTTTATTATCCTCAGACTAGTACTGATGATGTCTCTTTATAGTACCCAGGTTTAGAGTTGGATGTACTCAGTGACCTTTTTTATTCTAAGCGCCTGAAAAGAAAGCAGGCCTGGCAGTTGTACCGACTTTACCAATGACCAGAAGTTTGCAAGGTCAAATCCTAGGACTGCTCTAGAGCAACTTTGGGTCACTTGTAAAATAATCTTCATCCTAAACTCTGTGATGCATTGAAACATGACACACTTTGTAAGTCACTTTGACGAAGTGTGTCAGCTCGACATAAACTGGTTGGTGTATTTGATAGTACTGGTTGGTTTGAGTTTTATGGCGTCTTACTGACTTTAATTGTCTTCATGATTAAGAAACTGCTTCTGCTTCTTCCTCGGCTGATGACTCATCCTTGTTTTGAGATATCTCTATGAGACGTCTGGCTACTAAAGTATGAGGCTGGATCGTGAATGTAGATTCTGTTCACTGGGTCCAGCTCGAACAGCTTTGCATGGTGTGTAAAGTTGGTGCATCACGTGACCCAGTGACAGGGGATGTAAATACACAGTCACGGCCCTTTTCCCTTGCTGCAGCATGGCAGACTTTCCAGCTATTTTTGTTGCATTCCAAAGAATCACCAGAGCTCACAGCTATACCTACTGTAGCTTCCAGTGCACCCAGAGCACTGCATCATCCCTTAAAATAGGTCTGCCTGCATGCTAAGTATTTGTGCACCAAGAACTGGAAGTGCATGTCGATGTGTCTGTTGGCTTGTTCAGCATTCATAAACTAGCACTGCTTAATCTGTTCCTTAGCAGCAGCCTTTTGGATTTGCTTCCACTAAAATGTCAATGAAGCAAAACCTAGACTTCCTGTGTGTTTGTTATTGCATGTTTTATGTCAGTATGGCCTGTGAAACTTCTTGACCCCGCAGCCCGAATAATCAGCATCAGCTATCTGCCAGAATTTTTTTTAAACAATGTATAGATTCTAGATTTAGTATTTTATGAGAATATGAACTGATTGTAAGGCAGATTTAGCACTGTGAAAAAGATGGCAATTGCTCAAGACTTCAATAGCGCACAAGCTGATTGATTGTGATGAGACCTGCCAGGCTTGTCAGTATTTTGTTGGTTTTTAATAGTAAGTTGTTGGTTTTTAATAGGAATAAGCACTTCTGACATAGTGTGCAGCTGGCTAACAGTTCTTTTCAGCTAAGCTGCAAGAGCTAATAGTATCTGTAAATGAAAGGTACATTTGTGTTTATGGTGTCTGTAAAAATCACAATGACTATGAGCAGGCACGTGTACAGCAGTAATATACACACATTTGCAAGGTGCAGCGGCATGCCAGTAATCATTAGTGTAAGGGTATTACACGTGTGTAATACATTATCTTGGTTCGATCTTGGGTTTAAGTTCAGCGCAGCCAGCTCTTGTAATTGATTTGTTTAAACTTGTTGCACGTCAAATGACAGAGCAACACAACTGTGAGTTTAATTTCACTTACAAATAGAATTAAACATTAGTTCATGGTGTGATTGTTTGTTTACTTGTTGTAGATGTTTTTCTTTCATTTAAAGGTGGTACTTGTTAATGCTACTTGTAGTTTATTAATGCAGAGGTTAATATATTCCCATAGACATGGGTTTTATTTTTTGCTGAGATAAGATAAAGTTATGAAGTAATTTAGAGCATAATTAAAGTTTAGTGTCTAAGAAAGCGCTATGTCTTGATCCTTTTGGTTTTATGATTTAATAGCTGCAACCCAGCAGACTAAATTCATGTGGTGCTAGGGTTGTATGCCAGCAAGCGGAGCTTATGCTCACCAAAGCCCAATTGTTTCGGACTGAATTGCTGACTGTCACTTTTTCTGCTGAACAAAGGCGACAAAGCTAACAGGTGATACGCACGACCCACCCCTGCCAGGACTCCCATTTTTGCACTCACTCCAGGTCTTTATTTCAGACATAAAGACCTTTGATTGTTGTTGGTTGTGTGAATGGGTAGCAGTGGCCTGGCTGTGAGGGCAGGTCAGATTTCAGGCAAAAGGGAAATATTATCTGGAAACTTTTATAGTATGATCTAGGAGTTAGACGTCATCCCCCTCTGCAGACCCACCCACTTATGTTTCAGAACTTAAGGTGTCTCTGTTCCCTCTCACTATGTTCACCAAGAGAAGGCTTAACTTCTTTTCTACTTTCTAAAGCTGTGCGTGTGTGTAGGTGTGTGGTAACTGTGATGGTGGGGGCTGGTTGGATCACTTGTGTAACAAAATCCCATCCTGACCTGACGTTTGAAGTCTTTAGAAGTGCTTGGCTTTGATCATTTGTGCTCCTAATGAGCGCCTTTCAGCAGATCAGAGGTTGAACGCATCTCCTCTGACACTGATAGGGATATTTTATGACTCCCAGGGTAGATTACTGTATAATGCTTGGTAGAGATGAATAAAGCACTTAAAAAGCTAGTTTATTCACAAAACAAAAAGCTGAAGTATAACTCATTAAATTTGCTCAATAGATTTTTTTAAGCAAATTTAATGAAACATTCAAAGCTTCTTGATCGGTTCTTGTATTACCAAATGGAAGATCCTGTCATGATCAATCTTTTTATTATAAAGACTAGAAGACCCTACAGTCTAAACCTGGATTTTTCAAAGGCCACCATCAGGTAAATGAAAAAGTGTGAAATATCTTCTTCCCTGTTCCCTCACCCATGAGTCAAATTGTAAACTGTAATTCGGTCTTAATGGATCACTCTGCAATATCACAATAGCCCGTGACACCGCCCAGCTCCCCACCTCCTATTGAAAAGCTTCTCTGGAGGCGAATGCAAATAAGCTATCATGTGTCAAGGGTCTCTCTAAGCCTCATATGAGCTCGCTGTCTTTTCTCTATTACCCACTCCTGACTTCTGCCAAAAAAACAATGATGTCATTCCTGTTGCCATGGAGCAGGGACAGACGAGCCGTAACATGCCAGTCAGGAAAATAGGGCACTCGTTGTGGGAGAGGCCTTGTGGTGCACCTCCGCATGATGCAGATTTATTTATTTATTTTGCCCTCAACCACTTACGGTAGAAAAGTCTGGAGAATGTTTTTAGATTATGCATCATTTGAATGATACACATCAGAGCTCAGCAAAGAGCAGAAAAATTAGGGGGAAATAGCAGACTGCTATCTAAGACCAAGGGTTTCTCAGAATAGGCCTGTTGAACTTGGATTTTGCTCAGTAAATCTTATAAAAAGTTGATTCTGAGTTGAGCTAACCTCATCCCAAGTGGAAAGTCCCAGTTGCTCCACACTGCCAGTTGTAATTTTCCTGCTCTCCTCCCACACACTGTGCTGTAAATATGCAGCCCTGGGTCTCGGCAGCTTTCCTCTCAAATGCCTGTGAAATGCCAGTAATTCAGCTCTGTCGCTATTCAGATCTAAAATCGAAGATGCTTTAAAATTAGTTTTTTTTTTTTTTTTTAAAGAAGCATAATGTTATGCTTATCTTCACCCTGGTGGTCAAGTTCAGATCGAAAGTACAACTTTGATGTGCCACTCAGGAACCTTCTATTTATTTATATATATGTGTACATCTTAAAAAATTGAGGCTAACATCAATTTTACAATAGACAGTAAGTTTTTCCAGAGCTATTACCCAAAGGCCACAGATTGTAATGTATTAATAGCAGATATGTTGTGTGTTTTGTGTGTGCAGGCGAGGCAGCGCTGCGTGGAGAGTCCAGAATGCAGCCAGTATCTTCTCCAGTCAATAACCACAGGACAGCTCCTCCTCCCATCAGCCCCAGCAAGCGGAAACACAGCATTGACCTGAACGATGACAGCATGGACCCCAACAATGAGCACATGGCCAAGATGAGCCGCCTGTTCGCTACACACCTGTACGTGAAACCTTGTGATAGTACCTACTGATTTTTCTCAGTGCTTGCACACACTAGCTTACATTCACATCAGGTTCTGAAGTCTTCAGACTGTAATAAATACTTTCTAGCATTTAAATTTCAAAAACTGCTACCCACCAACCTAAAGTCATGCTTTGAGTTACTAGTCTTATTTTCTAGACTAGTAAATGTTAATGTTGCCGATGTTGTTGCCTTGAAAAAAGGACAAGGCAAAAGAAAAGCAGCTTGGGAAAGGACTGAAGGATGGCATCACTGCTGCTGCTGCTTTTGAATTCTTCTCATTCTAGGCGCATAAGTGGAACACGTGGCCCATTTGTGGCGTGTCTCTGTTCTGTTGTGGTGCAGCACACACACATTCCTCACATTTCTGCTCAGCTTTGGAACAGCAACATCCAGTCATGAGACACAAGACATGACAGTTTAGTGTCAAATAACGCATTGCGGTGCGAGGCAGATCTGTGTACCACAAACTAGGGCACAAGTGTGAGAAGGAGAACAACAGAAACACTTAGAGCCTTAAGGGTCTCACAGTTGGTGCATTCTCAGCATGGCTAAACACTTCTGCGTGCACTTTTCAAATGAGGTGTGTTTTAAATTGGTCAGGACTTTTATTCATTTTTCAAGTATTAAACAACAACCTCTTAAACCACATGTCAATAATACAGTTTTAGTTTAATTATTGTGCATATAGATAACTCATGTTCTTTACAGTGAGTGCATGGATAAAATTTGGAGCAGAATTAACCGCCGTGCTCATGCTGGAGAAAAGGTCTCGGCTTGAAAAATCGTTTTTTTTTTCTTTTTATTTATTTATTTTATTCATGTTCATGTATGCTGCTGTCTGCTGTTACTCAGGCTCAGGCCTGATACCAGTCCCTTTAATACCCTTATGGTTCATGATTTCCTGGTTGTATAAACCAAAATAAGCAATACTTGCAAGGCTCTTCCCATTATATTAGAGTTTGCCAAACTCACCAATATAATGCCCAGGCTAAAAATAATAAAAAAAAAAAATTATTTATACCCAGCATAAATTAGTCCCTGTTGATGCGCACCTTAAGTGGGTTTGAAATATGGCAGGGTATTTTTCTAAAGCCCGAGCATAAAGCACGTGTGCAAAACTGCACATCTCAGCAAAGCCACAGTGGCTTATGAATAAATATGATTTGTCGCTGTTTCAAAAGTTTTGAAAGGAGCATTGTTCTGAGTTCTGAACACTGCTTCTGTTTCTTGTGGTCTCTCTTGCTGACCGAGTATAAAAGAAAAAGAAGTAGGATTCTCAAACTTGTTTATCTCAATTCTGTAGAAATGTTTACTGCTAATCTAGTTTGTGATCTCAGCGCAGACAAAGTTAGGGAAATTAATTTCTGTGTGCCTTTTCAAGTTTGAGAATTTCACCTTTTTCTATGGGCCATATTCTTTCACAGTCTCCTTATTTATGAGTAGTATGTCTCTGACACCTGACACCATGGGCTTGAGGCAACAAGGAAGGCAGCTCAGGTTTCTGTTATTGTGTGCTAGGAGGAAGGGCAAGCCCAGCAGCAAGGCGAAGCAAGAGTTAGAGTTGTTGGCGGGGGGGGGCTTTGGGGTAGTTAGTTATTTTCCTAACTAGCTTCTTTTGTTCACCCTTCAGTTTGTATTTTAAACACTTATTAGACTGGTTTCATTTGTTCTGGACAGTCCGATATCGAATTTATATATTTTTTTTTCAGTTTTGTAATTCAGTAATAGTCCACATTATCCAACCACACTGAGGAGACATTGCAGGACAAATTGTAAAATATTAATTGTCTTGTAGAATTCAAAAGTCAGGGAGAATATACACAGCAGATCCCTTTGCAGAATTACTGAAAGTAAAGTCAGACGGGGGCCATTTTCTCATTTTCACTGCCGAGCTGAAAACAAAGGCGCCCTTATCCTGTGGACCCACTGTGTACTGGAAGCCTGCTCTGGCCTGTCCCTCTGCTGCAGGGAAAAGTCCCTCAATCATAGCGCAGTCCACTTAAAACACAGCCTCCAGCCCACAAACTCTGTGTGTGTTATATATGGTTCAGGATTAGTTTCATAACAAGCGTCTTATAAAGAGCCTTTAATGCGATTAAAGCCAATGAACCTGAAACATAGTTTTTAAATATAATAGTGATCTAATGTTTTGGATGTTTTTAGCAGAATAAAAATGAAAGAAGGCATGAAAATCAGCTTTATCCTTAAGTCGTATAAAAAAGAAAAAAAAAAAGAAAAAAGTGAAGCGTGCTGTCGTAAAGGTTTTTTTCTTAGCCAGGACTGGGCCGTGGAAGCCCTCAGCTGCCTGCTGGGAAATTTCAGAGCGAGTATTTCTCATGCTCTGGAGCCAGCCAAATGGGGAGTGGAGAAGAGCCAGCACCATAGTGGTTTGGGTTGATGAAATCATTGTTAGCTGCCGATTTCGGCATGGTGTACGCGCACTGAGGGACTGACAGCATAAATCAGTTTTAACTTTTTGTGAAGGTAAAGGAACAAATTCTACAGCAGAAAATGTGGTCATGCAGTAGTTTGGCCAAGTAGTTTATAAAATCTGACAGTGTATGATCTAATGAAATGCAGAACCAGTCAGTGTTGGTTACATTTAACTTGCATATAAAAGAAATTATCAATCACAATTTGAGGGAAAACAGTGAATACTACGAGTGTTTGTTACAGGCTTTTTGGCTTAATATCTAGATCTTTTAAAACTGTTGTGTGTATTCTTTTATCAGTCTTTGGCACATGGTAGCTCCAATTAACATAATGCTACCAACAGTAGTAAAGATTTAGTGCTTTGTCTCCTAAACCATTTTATAGGCCTCTGTTACTGTACCCAGTCAGCACACAATTCCAGGTTTGTCAGTTGTAGAATGGCTGATGGGAAACAGTGTTCATCTGATGCCTACATCAGTTGGAGTTTGATTTCCAGATCTCTGCTTTGTGCAAGGCTGTGTTTGTATCCTGTGGTTCTGCCTTCTTCGTCTTGATTCGTCCCAGATGTTTCCTGTATCTCTAGGGTTGGGATTCTACCGACAAAAAAAAGGAAAGACATTTACAATACTCTTATGATTGTACTGACGCATTTTCTTCTTCTTCTTTCTCCCACTGTGCTACCCAAATACTGTTGTATGAATGTCTCCTCAGTTTTCTTTCCCAGTGTACCTCTACAACACCTCTAGAGAACCTTGAGTAGGCTGAATACCTCAGTAGGCTCACAGACCTTCTCAGATCAAGATTCATCTGAATCATAAAAACATCTGAATTCTTTTTTACATCTGAATTCTTATGGATTATCATCACGTCCCTCAGGAGGCTGCTCGAGTTCTTGCTTTTGGATTTTTACTCAAGGGCTGTTTTTTTAAAGTGATAATAAAGCATGCGTTAAATGGAAGATTGGAAGAGTTTAAATACTGTAGCTGAGATAATATCTGATTATTTTATGCACTGCGGTTTTGCTCCGATTCTAAAATTAATGGACGCCTTTGAATAACCAGTTTAAGACACCACAACTTATTCCCACTAATTGTATACTGTTTATAACCCGGGACCTTGTAAAGACAAAAAAGAAGGAAGAGTTGGATATGTGCCATGATGTGCCTACGCTTAGACCACAGCTCTTATTTGGTTTTTGACTTTTATGCTAGACGTCTTCCTATAATCTCTGTGTTTGCACCTTTTGAGACTCACCTAATGACTGATTAATTATATAGTTCTTACAGGCCCTAAACGTTACTTGTGATGCCCCTTGCCCTGGTTATTTATTTCTTTTGCACTCGATTGCCTGCCAAGTTCCAGGGCCCCAAGGCTTTCTTGTGGGAGGACACTGGGTTGTGTTCATGCTTTTTGGCAGAGATTAAAGTTGGGCAAGCACCACCTCCTTTCTGTGCCTTACTTAATCAAAACAGATGAAAGGGTCATGTGAAGTAAATATGACTCCTTTCTTTTTCCTTTGTGTGTAATAGCACTACACTTGGGTTGAGTCATTTGGCAGATGTTCTTATCTAGAGCAATTTACAAAAACATTCAAACAGAAGAAAGCAGTTTAATAAAGTACACACTGTGTGAAAGGATTCATCAGAGATATACAAATCATATCTTGGCCCGGTCACAATGGTAACTATTGTACAATAAGAGTAACAAGTGTGATTGTACAATAAGAATAACAGCCTGAGCTCATTTAGTAAATCAGGCATTTAAAAACCACCCATCTTTTAACAATTTAGAGATGCCTAGCTTTAGAAAGGACGGGCTGAAATATTGCTTCTGACTGAGGATTTTAGCCAGGAATCAATTCAGACGTTGTTCCAATTCAAACTTGTTTCATTGCTGAGGGACAAGGACACTAGAGATTTAGCTTTGGTTTGGAAAAGCATTTCTAATCCTCTCTACACTGTGTTATTCAGTGCTCATGGTTCGAACTTCAGAAAGGAAGGGAGACAACTGAATGTACTTTTTGTTTTGTCTGCTCCCAGGAGATTCTCATGAAAAGAACAAGATCAGTGAGTTGGAAAGATCCTGTGTGTTTACACTTAGAGGGTCTTGAAACCATTGTTAGAGAGGCTTTCAGGTTTTTCTGATTTATTCCTTAGCAGTAATTGATAATTCTAGTGGTCTTTTTTTTTTTTTTTTTTTTTTTTTAAATAAATGTTGTCAGTTATTTTTAAACACATGCAAGATGCTACATTTCACCTGCATCTTATCTGCTCAGAAATATTTCGGCAGTTTATTTTTATACCTGGGAGTAAGGGCCAAAGATAAAAACTCAGCATTTGTGTTCTACTCTGCTGTTGCATTTTGAGCCCAGGCCTGTTTTTTTCTGGCTCCTCTGGAAAGTCTAAACTGCCGTGACCTGTATAATTAGTTTTTGGAAACCTCTGTTTAGAAAAATAGTTGCCTCTGTTTAGAGGAACATTCAGAATAGCTAAAGTGGAATAGTGTGTGTGTGTGTGTGTGTGTGTGTGTGTGTTACTTGCAAGCAGATTTAATTCATGAACTAAAAGCACTTGCCTTTTTTTTGTGTTGTTGGGGAAAGACGTTTCCGGCCGACACAACAGTGGACTCGCAGGTGCTTTTCTTGCCAGCTTAGTTGCTAAGGAACAGACCATTTCAAGCATCACCGCCAACATTTTATATATGCAGTGACCCTATGGCCCTAAAGAAGTCATTGCTGAATGTGACAGGACCAAAAGCTGCTGGAGCTTTGTTTATATGCGTATAAAGAGATGTCGAGGGAGTTAAAATTATGCAGTTTACAGTATGCCATATGTTGTCAGACAATTACACATCTGTTGATTTATACATTTATATTTTACACAAATCCTTTCTTTCAAATATTGGTAATGTTCCCCCTAAATTCTAAATTAAAAGCATCACTTCCTGAATCTACTGCCACCTAATTAAAGCCAAAGTGTCCTCCCCCTGTTTCCGTCCTGTTGTCTAGGCCTGTTCTGTGCTCACTAAGGGGTATTAGGTTCTCTTCCTGTGAAGTGTACACAAGTCATTCGGTCCCTTCTCTGGGCCTCAGCTTGGTTGGCAGCGTGAAATGATCTCTTCTGGAAGGACTGAAACCCAAAACGCCACACGTGTCAGTTCTTTCAGGAAAAGAAGCCATGAACAGGATTGGACAGGAAAGTTTGTTTTGGGAACAAGCCATTATGATGGTCCGAAATGAATGAAATATAGAAGCATTTTTTTTCCTTCTGTTTTTAAGACCAACGAAAGGAACCCGGTGAGTAGACTCGGCCCTTATCAGAGCTGATAAGGACAGGCTCTTAATTCTGTAAGCGAACTGAAATGAGCTTGGTGGTCATGGAAAGGTAGTTATATTTAGGTGAATGTATGCAAGATATTTCAGTAGGTGGCATACAAACTTGGAATGAGCCCACAGCCTGCCAACTCCCCACTGAAAGCACTATTTCCAGTATTAATAAAGTACCAGTGCCTAAGTGGCAGTATTAATAGCAGTGCCAATTTTGCGCCCTATTTCTCATTTCAGAGGAAAGCCCACAAATGGTGATTACCGCAGGGAGCCTCGTGAACGGAGCCGCAGCCCCATTGAGCGCCTGCACGCCGCCCACCTTTACACACACATGCCAAACCTGGCCATGGAGCAGCCACTCGCACTCACCAAAAACAGCCCCAAGGTCCCCACCTCACCGAGCGCCAGTCCCATTGAGCGGCAGCAGGTAAATTCCACAACTGGTATATACAAAGCCATAGCTGAACCATTTATTGTTTTGTTTGCTTGCTAAAACGTGTATTGTATTTTTCCCACTTCTACTTTTGATCAGTAAATACATGTCATTTGTAAATGGACATTGATCATCATTACTAATAATTGTTTTGAAGTCTATCAAAAATCTATCATTGGCTAGTAACCTTACCTAAATACAACAGAACTCTAGTGCTGGTATCTGTTATGACATGACTTTTATTATTTTTATTTCTGTATGCAGAATCGGCCCTCGGTGATCACATGTGCCCCTGCGAACAACCGTAACTGTAACCTCTCTCACTGCACTGTCTCTCACAACGGCTGCTCGCCTTCAAACTACAGGAGACCTTCTAACTGTGAGTACACTATGAAGTCTTTATTATCTGCTTAATCCACTGTCAAACTGTACACCTTACATGGACACCTGGGTGGCGTTATCCACGTTTTGGAGGTTCATGAAATGCTGTTTCCATCAAGGTATTTTTGTTAAGCAAGCTTGAAAGAAACTCCACTATAGTCATTGCAGGAAAGCACTTTGGTGAATGTGGACGCTGCATCCCAACTCCAAGTGCATCAAAGGTCATTAAAAACAGCTCAAGAAGAGATTGTGCTTGGTACTGTGTTTACAACAGATTTCTAGATTCCAGTAAACTGGGAGAATGTGAGCATGGGGTCATGGGAAATAAGGTTTCATTTCTCTGTTGGGAGCCTGCAGTTCTTTTCTGAACACAGTGTAATTTACTCCAGAAGGGCTTATGTAACCGCAAAGCTTTCCTGTCCTCTTTTTTTGTCATTTTATTAACTTGGCCATCCATTCATGTGCGCTCTTAACTTTAACAGGGATTTATAAATCTTGTTTCTATTCATCTCTCAGCACAGGGACTTTGAAAATGAGTATAACACCTACTTGGTTGTAAATGCCAGAAATTCAGAAAGTATCACAAAGGTTTTAAACCTGTCTCGTAAATCTAGAGAACATCTTTATAAATTATATAGAAATTGTTCCAGTCATCTCTAAGCCAAGTCTTAAACTCCTTACACCACCTGTGTGAGCTGTTGCAGGTTGTCGCAGAGGGTGTGTGTGACGTTATGATGTGTGATAAATCTAAAGTAGACTCATTTAGTCCAGTTATAATCAACTGACTCTCAAGTTCACGTCATTTTAATCAATCGCCATTCTTTTCCCTGTTTTAGCAAATGCAGCATGTGACCCTGTGATCGAGGAGCATTTCCGCCGCAGCCTTGGGAAAAACTACAGAGAGCCGGAGCCAGTCACCAACTCTGTGTCCATCACCGGGTCTGTGGACGATCACTTCACCAAGGCGCTGGGAGAAACCTGGCTCCAAATCAAAGCTAAGGGAAGCTCCACTGGAAGCCCCGACTCATCACCTACGGCTCACATGGTCAACATCAATCACTCTCCATCCTTAGTTTCCTGAAATAGAGGACCAGCTGTGCATCCCGCTCTCCTCCCAAACTGCTTCCTCTCAAAGTGACCGTGCATGATTCAGCTTCGCTTTGGGCGTCAGCATATAGCCGTGTACATAAACTGACAGGTTTCTCATTTGTTTGTTTGTTTTCTTTTCTTTTTTAAAAAGTTAGCTTGGAGGCCCACAAGAAAAAAGAATGAGGAAAAAGGATGTGATTTTGGTTTTGAGGAGAGTCAGCTAGCATCCTAACCACCTGCCTCAGATACCAAAGAAACCTCTGATGCAAAGTCATTGTCCAGTTTTCTTACTTCACACCTGAACACTCTGGTTGTCTCGCACCATATTTTATACCTGTAGTGTTTTTAAATAGCCAGACATCTTTTCAAGGATGATCTCTCTGTTTGTACACTTGGGAAAGAGGCGAGATGCCATGAGGGTTTATGTTTCTACTAAAATTTCTGAATACCTTTAAGAAAGGCAATTTTTGTTTGTTTGTTAGTTTTTTTTAATCGAGACATCCTAATCCTGAGAAGAGATTTTGATTAGTAAAACTGCCACCAGCTCTCCCCTCTCATGCTGCCTTGTTTTTCTATGCGGAACCTTGACGGAAAGTCTTTTGCACTATTAACTATTAAGTGACTCTTTTGGGCGGCACAGTGGTGTAGTGGTTAGCACTGTCGCCTTGCAACTCCAGGGTCCAGGTTCGATTCCCGGCCAGGTTCGATTCCAGTCTCTGTGTGCGGGGAGTTTGCATGTTCTCTCCGTGCTTGGTGGGTTTCCTCCGGGTACTCCGGTTTCCTCCTACAGTCCAGAGATATGCAGGTTAGGCTAATTGGCGTTCCCAAATTGCCCGTAGTGTGTATGTGTGTATGCCTTGCGATGGATGTGTACCCTGCCTTTTGTTCTTAGCCTCCTGAGATAGGCTCCAGGCCCCCGTAACCCTGAATACAAGGTAAAGGGATATACTGTAGAAGGTGAGCGAGTGACTCTCTTTTGGCCAAATTGTTTAACCACAGTTGGCATGACGGGTGAAGTTTTACGTCATAAAAGACGTAGAGTCTTTGGAAGGGGAAAGGGGATGTGTTTATATTTTTCATCTCTTTTCCATGTGTGCTAACAACTGTTAACATGTTGAGTTAAATTTTGGGCATTTGTTTTGTTTTTTCTCCCCCTCCAAGCACTGTGGTTTCAGTAGAGTAGCTAAGGTTTTGAGGGTAAACTATTGCTTATCGTTGCATGATTTCTAACTTTTGTTTTAATAGCTGGTATCTATTATCATGTAGACATTTCATTCGTAATATTAGTAACCTTTTCCTCAGATTGTAGTTTATTTTTGTCAGTAACAATTCTAGATAAACTTACTGCTGGTACAGTTGTACTCCATATTATAATTTTTTATTCAATATACAATTTTGGTAGAAGCCAGATACAGAGGACAGCCTCCGGACAGGCCAATTATATATACAGTGGATGTTTATGATATTAATCCGTGGTACAGGATGCTGTTTTTTTTTTTTTTTTTTTTTTGCATGACTGAAACATTTGCAGCTACAGAAAGGTCAGCTTAGAGCTTAAGGTTGACAATCTGCTGAAAATATTGAGAGCTATACTTTTTTTTTTCTTTTCTTTTTTTTTTTTTTAACCTGTTAAATTTTGGCTGCAGCTATTTAGTCTGTTTTTTTTTTTTTTTTTTCCCTAAACATTTTGTTTTATTTCAACTTCTAGCCTGTACCAAGGTGAAAGACATTCCTCCCGCAGGGAACTTAGTACAGGTCTCACTTTCAGCTTTCATTTTGAGCGAAGCTACTAATCGGTAGAAAGTTGACGCTTAGACAGAGGTGTCTCTCATCTTAAGCTTGTCCTTACATTCCGTCAGTTCCCAGCAAAACCGTTGAACGAATTCGGAGAGCTTGCTGCCAGTCTGGCGTCATTACTGATCTCAAAATATCATGTTTAGTAACGAACTCTATAAATAAGACTCTTCTTTCACCTTGTACATATACGTGAGAAAAATCACACGCTGCATCAGGCCGTCATGTCCTGTTTGTGCATGGACTGCGAAGACGGAACAGCAAAGTGTACCGAGGTCAATCTTCACACATTTCACTACCGGATTAATAGGTAGGAAATTCACTTTCTCTTTTTGACATACATTTACCTTACATGATGTAGGTAAATCACATAAAAAAAAAGAAAAGAAAAAAAAAGGTAACTATAAGACCATCATTACGCTGTGCGTAGTGAATGTACAGAGAAAAAGAATCGTAGGTATTTTTTGAGGAACAATTAATTTGTTAATGATTATGTAGCTATTTAATTTGTTTTCCCTGTCATTTATTGTAATCATGCTTTTTTGAAGAAGAAAAAAGTTGATCTTTTTCATTCGTAGACCTCTGTTAAAGGTTTAAAGTGCAGGAACACGGTTATTGTATGAAAACACTGCGTTATAGCCACTTGTGTATTATTTGCTGAAGGCTACTGAGGAGTCTCGATCCAGCGTAGAACACGCGAGCGCTCTAGCCGTCTCTGGAGGCAAGCAAACAAATCACTAATTATTAAAGGAGCAGTTCCACTGAAGGTGAAATTTATGCGATTGCCCTCATGAACCCAAATGTTGTCCAGCTTTGATAGTCGAAATGTGCTTCTTGAGTTACGCACTGGAGCTGTGAGAGTAAACTGAGTCAAAATAGGTTCATGGCTTTCAGACACAAGTTAGAAGAGCAGTGGCTTTTTGATTTCCACAGTTTTCTAAGAATTATTTTATGTCAACAGTGACTGGAGTTAGTGTTCCATCAGAGTGCAGACGTCTTGTAAATTTGAGCCTGAGGAGTGTGTGATGATTTAGACACACTTAGGCATCCACATTAAGGTGTAGTGGTAACACTGTTGCCTCGCACCGACAGGGTCAAGGGTTTGATTCCCGCCTCTGGTCCGTGTGCATGGAGTTTGTATGTTCTCCCCGTGCTTGGTGGGTTTCTTCCGGATACTCCGGTTTCCGCCCACAGTCCGAAGACATGCAGATTAGGTTACTGGACGTTCCCAAAATGGATTGGCACTTCGTTCAGGGTGTACCTCGCCCTGTGCCCCAAGTCTCCTGGTATTGGCTCAAGGCCCCCCTGCAATCCTGTATACAGGATAAGCGGTATAGACGATGGATAAATAAATAGATTAATTTAATCTTTTGGGTTTAAGGATGGTTGGTACAATAGTGCCACCTCTTGGACTGGAGTTTGTTGAAAATTGGCAGAAAAAAAAAAGATAATCACTTTGTTAAAATTTTGTTTGTTTGTTCAACAACCTGCACAACATTTTAAAGCTCATGAGATACTTATTGCAATTTTAAATACTTTAAAACTTGTAAGAAGTATAGTTACTTAAGATACACATTAAGCGTCAGTACTATAGAATTGAATTCAAAATCACAAAGCCCAATAACGAAACTGAATCGACAGATTACCTGTGATTCAAAGCTCTGTGTGTTACTCTCATTGCTCCAGTATGTGGAAAAAAAAGGGCAAATGTATAACAAGCATGTCTTGTTTAAATTTGGGGTACAGAGGAATAACATTTTGGGTCAGCTTTAAAAGGAACTGCACTTTGACTATACCGTTTTTGTTTAACTGCCATTAAAACAGCAAATCCAAGGAAGATCATCTGCGCTTCCAAAAGTATAAACACTAGAAACAAACATTTTGATCTTTCACTGCTAGTGTGTTTCTGAATGGTTTGTAAAACTGTATTATACTCTTATTTTGTGGCCTTTTTTTTTTTTTTTTTTTGGATAAACCAATTGGCAGGCCATTGTTTTGTACTTAAAGTAGCCTTGATGAACAATAAAGAGCTCTTAAACTTACACCCTGTGACTCTGTTCTTTCTTTAACAACTTTCTCACATGAACCGGTTTGATTTTACACTACTTTCTCTCTTCATCCTATATTTGTACAAGATCGGTCTGAACATCTGTCAAAACACAGAATCCACTCCAATTAGTAGTGTGTGACTTACTTTTAGATTTTCTCACAATGTCATATTATTACAGTGCATTAGTAGTTCCTGAGACTGTAGGTGGGGTTCAGTTACTCTGTATGTTCTCTCAATATTCCAGCACACATATCGAGTAGAGCATAGAAAAAACACTGACTCATTCTCTTTTACCTCAAACTCATAATACACTTCTTTAGCGAACATCAGCTACTAGTATGTTATTACTTCTAGTAGAAATTGTTTAGTGACTGATGACGTCAGAACAAATCCAGGTTGGAAGGTCTTGTTAGAAACATTTACGTTTGCAAGTAAGATGACTACAAATGTACTCAAGATATGGGCCTTAATTATAACATCAGAAACATCTCGCTGCTCATTTAGCATGGTTTAGATGTCTTCACCAGGATGCACAACCTGCTCTTTACTCTGTCGTGTCGGAAAAAATGTACACCTTCCAGAAAAAAAAACACCCTTTATTAATTCTATTTTTTTCTTTCGTAATCACGTGTTGCGTCTGCTGTAAAGTCAGGACCCTTTAGCTATTGCTATAGTAACAATAACATTATGACTAGAGCATTAACATAAACCTGTAGGATTTATGTTACAGTCACAACTACTGTCAGAGCTGTTGTTGACAATTTAGCGCACGCACACACACACACACACTGCAACACAAACTATTCTAACCATCTGTAGTAACACCTTATTGTATTTCAAGAGATTTCACACCTGAACAGATGTGAGTGTATATAAGCAGATGGGCCTCAGGTGTTAGTCTGAAGCTGAGGTTGTCTTTTGTGCTTCAGTAACAAGCTGAAAGAGGAAGCTGAGGGAACACTGGGACACTTTAACTGGCCTACAATTCCAGCAGATTTTGCTCATCACAAAGATCCTCCTGGATTTTGACTTCCAAATTGAGTAAGGTAAATTTATAAAGATATATTTCCCCTATAATTGGGGCAGTGGCGGCTCAAACGGTTATTGCTTCCTGGGTTACTGATCCGTGTTTAAGCTCCAGCACCGCCTACTTGCTACTGTTGCTTCCTTACTGGGATATGTGAAAATATCATTTCACTGTGCTGTAAGATACATGTGGCAAATAACTGAATTCTAATTCTTTATGGAAAATTATGGTTTGGAATCCAGTTCAACTGAGCACAATATATTGGAATCCTGACCCATCAAAATCCAAAGATTTTCCATAATCGTCTTATTTCTTAGCTTTAACCGTTTTAACTATTTTTATAAACTCTACTTATGCTAGTTAACTATACAGTGTGGTTCAGAAATGTGTAAAGCATTTTTTCCTTACAGCAAATCTGACGGTTGTCCTTTTTAGTTTAAACCGAAATGGCTTTGAAACTTAACGGCAGTTAAAATGCCGTCAATTTAAACACTGGAATCGTAAACTTTTTTCTATATCATTCTTTATTATATTCTTTTTAAACACATCGGTTAAAAGGAGCACTACTACAGAGAGAAGATTTATTAGCTGTTCGTGACCGACACTGAGTATTTTGATATTTGAGTAAACGAACAGTAAACACTTAATCTTGGATGTGGATGACATGACTCACACACACATAAACAACTCTTCGTTTGTTTTTGTTTTTACTAAGTGTAGCACGTGTACCAGACAGTTACGAGTGAATGCCTGTTAATAATATTAAGCTCCGCCTGAGTGAGGGTGACCCGAGGTTTGGTGATAAATGCCTTGCAGGCTGGCTGAAGTGTCCACGGATCTGCGTCAGGTTCTTCTGGCAGCGCAGCCGTCATCAAATACTTTCATCATCACTCATGTCCCAAATCTGGAATACAAGATAAAAAGAAGATATTTTTAAAATGACGTATGGTATGAGACTGTACGCTTCAACATCCGTGCGTGGGTGTACTGTTTATTATAACATTGTGACAACATCTGTACACGCGTACATAAGCCAAAAGCAAGTGTCTTTAGAGAGGTTCCTTGTTAAAACTTCAGTTTGCAGAAGTCTCTCTCTGTCAGTAAGCACTGATTCTGTTAGTGTGTGTGTGTGTTTGTGGGCGCATGCACAGGAGGAGGGAGGGGGCTACTGTGTTGAACGTTCACACATACATTTAATATACAATCAAACTTGTATACTTATGCTCGCAACCCAAGGTTTAATTGAAACTGGTTAAAAAATATATATATAACAATCTGTTGATAATAAACAGTGTTTGTTAAGCTGCTGTATAAAAGCAGTATCACATTCGAGGGGTTGTGTGAGGCTGTGCTGATATTCAGTACAACAGCACGACCTCGAGTGTGATGCACAGTTGCCTACGAGCACATCAGAGTTGCATTTAGCACTGAAATAATTCATTTAACAAATAATTTAGGCAACGATTGGGTTGTCCTGTTACTAAAAGTGTGAACTTTCTCACTGACTTCTACAAAGCACTAAAACTGGAGACTCCTTCCTTCCGCGTAAAGATTAACCTGCACCATAAGTGAAATCAAAATGTTAAGTAAAAGTGATGTTATGAACAGTTATGTGCCGGATTTAATGTATTATCATTTATTTAAAAATAAGCTACTAATAAGCCACTTCCTCGATGTAAACAAACACCTGCACCAATAGATATTAATCAGATTTCTACAGGGATTAGTTAATATGGTCACAGCTGAAATAACAGAGCTGAAGTGAACTTTAATGCGCTTGAGTCGTTTTAAGAAAAGACTTAATGTGTTATTATTACTTTTATCTTTAACCTATAAACTATTTCTACAAACTCTACACATCAACAAAGGGGACTTACACTAATTAACTATATAGCACGGTTCAGAAATCTGGGAGGTATTTTTCCTTAATCATTTTCCAGATCATAAATCTGACCTCTAAAAGTGAAATATCAATGAAAACGTCAGTGTGACCAGGATCGTAGGTTTCAGTATAACTTTGTTAAGATCAGGAATTTGAACACAAAATCTTTCAGTCAATATTCAAATACGATTGTTAATAAACAGCTCTTGAATGTAAAAAAAACGTAATTAATGTTAGCTGCGACTGTTTTTTTTTTGTTTTGTTTTTTACCTGAGAGGAAAAAGGTGCCTGTAAGCCTACGAGCTGACTGTACTGATCATCACTGATTGGTCGAAACACAAACTGAACAGCTGACAAAATTTCAGCGATGATATTTAACTAGCGGGAGATAAATAACTTGGAAATTGGCAAAACCATGTTTTTTCTTTCATGCATCTAATTCCTGATTAAAAGATGAGGCTTTGTGTGTGTGCATGTGTGTGCGTGTGTGTGTGTGTCTGTGCCCGGGCGCGAATCCGAGGTTTGTCTTTGTGTCCGAGTCGAGAGCGGACTGCAGCTGTTTGTGCAGCAGGAGTTTGGAGAAGCTGCATGTGTGATTGATGTGTGGCTGCTTTTGTAAAAGCAAATCTTGTTTTTTTTTTACAGCACACCTGGCTGTCAAAAGCTGCTGAGTGTCATTGACATGCTAATAAACGCCGACCAAAAAACCCCATGACACACACAAACACACACACACGCGCACACACACAGGCCTCGGAGAAGAGCGCTCACTTTGAAGTTTCAGCCAAAGTCAGAAAAAAGGACTTCACAGATAAGTGTGTGAGAGAGAAAAAGGAGAACTAGGCTTTTTTTTTTTTCCTTCGGGAAGTGATAGAGAGAGGCCTCTGACTGAAGTTCACAAACACACACACACACACACAAAACTGACTGGAAAGCGTAGCGTCAAACACACTGTTGCCACGCTGATGCTAGAAAATTCCACGCATTCCTGCTCTAGAAACACTCAGCATACTTTGGATCTGACTGCAATGGCATCCGGGCAGGCTGACCAACACACACACACACACACACACACACGCCAGCTGGTTATAGCAACAAGCCTAAGGGCTGCCAGACTTCAACTTCAGTCAATTCCACCCCCCTGTGACTAGTGTGTAGTGAAAAGAATCATGGCATCACAGCGCTGCTGAATTCTCACTTCTGATTGGCCAGGAGCTGCTGGATCTTTTTCTATACCAGCTAGTGACAATAGTGTAGGATTTAATGGCTGTTGACGAATAAACATTTCATCGTTGGTATGACGACATTCCTTGTGCGAAATGGCCTTTAAACACAGAGATTCTTTACACACACGTGTAAAAAATACATTTTTGAAACAGAAAACGTAGACTATTGTGTTCTTCCAACATTTAGAACCTATAATAAACTATAATAGACGACTAATTGTGTTAGCGTCTCGAAAGTCGAACTAGCACAGCCGCTGTACTGCTGAACCACTGCTCGACAGCTGTTTCTCTGAGGACTTGACTTGGCTGCAGTCGCTCGATAGTTCCGGACTGGAATTTCCTACGAGTCTACTCGAGTCTCCAATAACTACCTGGACTCCATATTAACATCAATTAACATTGATAATCATCTGTTACAGCACACTGAACTGCCTGTCACACACAGTATGAGTGCAGATCAATTCCTGCTTTCTGTTTCACCCAGATGAGGATGGGTTCCCTGTTGAGTCCGGTTCCTCTCAAGGTTTCTTCCTATTGCCATCCCAGGGAGATTTTCCTTGCCACTGTTGCTCATCAGGCACGATCTGGCCATTTTAAAGTATACCAAAATATACCAGTATATCATTCATCTTCTATACAGCTTGGGGTACACCATGGACAGTGTACCAATCCATCACAAGGCACATACACGTCCACACTATGGGAACATCAATTAGACTAATCTACTGTACATGTCTGTGGACTGTGAGAGAAAACCCACCAAGCATGGGGAGAACATCGAAACCCCATACACACAGACCAGAGATGGGAATCAAACCCTCGACCCTGGAGGTGCGAGGCCACAATGTTAACCAGTATTCCACTGACACTTTGTAAAAATATTTTTATATCATTTCTGCTTCTTCATTCCCTGTTTAAGGGGTTAGATCAGGTTAGTGAGACAACTCCTTACTCAAAACCACAAGACACTTCTCGGCGGTTATGTTAACGTAGTTTCCTCGGAATGTGACACATCGGCAGCTCTTACAGTAACCGTGCACAATGTGTGGCCTCCTGGATTCTCCTCCAGTTTGCGGCTGCTTTCAGTTGGTTCCTGGAAGATTATAATTAAATAGACTATAATTATGCCTGCTCTCATGGGTCAGTAATTGGACTAGATAAATACATGATGTGGAACAGTATCCAGGAAGCTACACTTCAGGTAGTATGTAGTGTGTATCAGTGCTGCTGTACAGTACATTTTGATTGCTTGGTAGGTGTTGACTGATTTCCCACAGCAGCAGTTGCAGAAGGTTTATAACAACACACTTGGTATAATATGCCACTGCTTTTATAGTGACGTACTTGTTTCGAAGGAACTTTAATATCGGATCCTCCAAAAAAACAAACAGAAATGTGTCGCTGTTGATATGGTGACGCTTTCTGTACATTTTTGGAGGAAGTCCCCAGTTGAAGCGCTCTGTAACAGTCAGTAAAATGCTTCCTTAAGTTTTTCAGCAGAATGCTTTGCGGTTTCTTGGTAACGGAACAAACTGTGTTTTTGTCTCGTTCTTCGCGAATGAAAGAGAGAAAAAAGAGAATCTGGCTAGGGAATTGCTGTTATAGCACTTACAATGTAAGGGATAACAAGAACTACCTCCGCTCGAGGACCTTCCACAACATTGACTGTAACTATAAACATTTGCAAATAGCTAAAGAAATGACTAAGGTGTGGGAAATGAACAGCAGGCGCGGTTGCGAGTGATTTTCTCCACCTGTAGGTGTGCCATGTACGCTTCTTGGAGCTGTGCAGCGCCAGGTACATGGTTTTCCTAGAAGAATAGATGTGGGTTGAATGACTTTTTTATTTATTTCATTTTGCTACAGCTCTTCTTCCTGAAGAGAGGTGGTGGTTCCTGGTGGCTCTCTATCAGCAACTATTGTCCAATACTTATTTATTCATAGTAGGATAATTATTTTATTATCTCTAACAATTATTTTAGTTTTTCTCTGACAATGTGGTAAATGTGTATACGATACTGTACTTTCCCACGATACTGTGACTTTACAAGTTTTATAAACCTTATACTGTAAGTTACGGTAAAGTAGTTTATTTTGTATCCACCATAGTATCCACTATTTCCATTAACCCTTTATCCTTATTAATATCTATGAATGTATTATCTATTACAATTAAGATGAGTAAACAGATGCTAACCTTAAAGTGAACATCAGGTGTTAATTGAAACATTTTGGTGTTGGACCTTAATGCACATCTTTGCAGAATCTTCCAAATGAACATTTAACCTCTTAAGGTTTCTTCCACATGGTGTCTCATGAAGTTTTTTCTTGCCCCTTTACTGTCTTTTCTACATCTGGGAGAGTTACGGTGTGGAGAAGCCCCAAAGAAGCGTACCACCCAGACTGTGGCATGCCCAGAGTGAAGCATGTGGGTGGATCAGTGATGGTTTGGGCTGCAATATCATGGCATTCCCCAGGCCCAATACTTGTGCTAGATGGGCGCGTCACTGCCAACGACTACAGAACCATCCTGAAGGACCATGTGCACCCAATGGTTCAAACATTGTATCCTGAATTATTGTGCCGTGTATCAGGATGAGAATGCACCAATACACACAGCAAGGCTGGTGACAAAGTGCTTTGATGAACATGAAAGTGAAATTGAACGTCTCCTATGGCCTGCACAGTCACCAGATCTAAATATTATTGAGCCACTTTGGGGGGTTTTGGAGGAACGAGGAAGAAAACGTTCTCCTCCACCAGCATCACGTAGTGACCTGGCTACTATTCTGCAAGAAGAATGGCTCAAAATCCCTCTGGTCACTGTGCAGGACTTGTATCTGTCATTCCCAAGACGAATTGATGCTGTATTGGCCGCAAAAGGTGGCCCTACACCATACTAATGAATTATTGTGGTCTAAAACCATCAATTTTCTTGATTTTTTTCGTGAATATTCTTTCGGATTTTACGTGACTATTTCATATTACCTATTTTTATATATATAAAGTTAATCCATCTGCTAGTCTGGGTTTTTGAAAGTGGGAGTGTCTACAAATTATAAATGACTTCAAATAGCTGTAATTCACCATTTTATATTCCATGTCAGGTGTTTTGAGTATTTCAGCCGAGTACTGGAAAAGAAAAATAATGCATCAGAGTCAATGAACACATGCAAAAGCTCACGGACTCTTTTTTCAAACTTGAAACAATAAAAGTCACACAGATGTGTGAGCAGTAAATGTGACAGTGCAGACAAACGATACAAACTACTCGTAGCCACAGAGAGCATGAATGAGGCATAAAGAGAGCATAAGCACGATGGAAGAATTCGACAGAGATGCACAAAACCTGGAACTTAAACACGTGTGATGTGCTGGGGCTGATGGGAAGCTAGAGACCGTTGTGAAGAATTTTCACAAACTTTTTGTTTTATTCTGTTTACGATCTCTGTTCTAAATAGCAAACGAATGACTTGTATAAAAAAGCTTATGATAGAAAAGAGAATATTTTTGAAACAAATGGATACAGACCGTGTTTGCCATCCTGTTTGTTGAGTTCATGGCATTATTCAAAAGATGTAACGTGACACATTATTCTAAACAAAACAATATCAAGGCAAACAAATTGCCTTAATAGCAATAAATTAATAATTAATCATTAAATAATGAGGGAACTAGATTTCTTTATATGTAACAATCCCTGTAATTTGACGTTTACACTATACACTAGCTCTAAGAGTTGCTAGTTTTGCATGTGTGTGTAAATACAAAGCACATAAGTTTCTGCACATGAGTTTCCGGACGAACAAACAAACAAACAAATGACGAAAACCAATGGAACCAATTATTCACCAGAATAATCAAAAATAAAAAGCAAGGGATTTTTAGGTGTTAATGTGTGAAATACAGAGGGTGCAGTGGGTGTAATAAAACTGAACAAGCCATTAGGAGATCTCCAAATGGAACATTAATTTCAAATAAAAGCCCACGGAAATGGGATGAAGAAAGACTCATCTGCATGATGGAGAAAATCTGTTTCGTGTTTATGATGTATTTTTGTGTAATGACACACAGCAGACCGTGCTGTGCTTTAGTCTGGTTGTAAAATGATTACTGAAAGGAAAAAGTACAATACGGATGAGATTTTACGGAGAGCGCCGAGGAACGTGATGTGCTAAAATGAATGGTGTACTTGGAAAGAACACTGATTTTTCATTAGGTTTGGACATGTGCGCTCTATATTTATGTCTAAAAGTTTACGAGAAGGAACACAGCAGCGCTCCAAACAACGAAATCCGAAGGAAATGGTCAAGTAATGAGCATTAACAGAAATGCTCCACATTTTCACCTCTTCCACCAACCATAAAAACATGATTATTCCACTGATAAGATATAAAGTAAACTAATAATATTAATTCTCCTTGAAATAAACATTTTGTGGCATCATTTTCTAAACAAATATTTTATTATGATTACATTTCTTAATACACTTCATATTCATATCAATTAAATCTGTAAGCAGATATCAAATGTTTATTGTGATTGCTGAGGAAATATCACAGTAAGCAGGGACCTGTAAACATGCTATGGGTGGATTATTATTATTTTTTTAATATTGCGGGCGGGGATATCCATGACTGACAAAGTGCATTTTGAGTCAGCCTAATCATTAATAAACGTACCAAAAAAAAAAAGACTTTCTGCTTTTTCCCCCCTATTTCTGTCTCTCTCCCTGTCATTACACACACAGACACACACCACATGCAAAAGAAGATTTATTCTTAGAACCTCAGGTTCCCCCGAAATGGTATCCAAACCGCTAGCGTAAAAAGTCTTTTTGTCATAAGTTTAAAATTATTTGTTTATTAATTTTATCTTTCATTTTACTAGCTATTATTAATATGCCCTTCCTCTTCTGAAAGCAGCCTGCTGTCAGTGCGCTCCTCTGCCCTGTTTATCAGTCTAGTGATAAAAAAGTACAGTGCTTTTATATTTTCCCCTTATTGTTTTTTTTTTTTTTTTTTTTTGCATATTTGTCGAACTTAAGACTGAACTTAAGATTCAAATCACCAAACAAATTTTACTTTTGTGCACACACACGCAAAACAATCATGATCTAAAGCAGGGGTTGGATCATTTAAAACCTGTATTTTGTTATAACTTGAGTTATCTTTGTGTAATATATTTTGTTTGATTATCTCAATCATTTAAGTGTGACAAATATGCAAGCAACAACAAAAATCAGTAAGGAATTGAATTATTAACTTCCTCCTTCTTAATTCTGACAAAAGACAAGTACTGGCACTAGTAACACATGCAGCTAGAATTCCTACGAAGTTGCTTTGGGACAATGTCTTTAGTAAAAAACACTATATAAAAGAATTGAACTGACTGACAGCAACTGCATCTGTATATTAAAGGTAGCCTTGTGTTGATAATTGGGAAAACAAAGAAAACTTGTTCCTATAAGTCATGTTTCCAAATGCAAAATCCTGAACTACCCTGTCTTCGCTAACTTGCATCATAGTTCATTTATTTATGATTGCCTCCATGATGTCCACAGGCTCTGTAAAGCTGACTTATATAAAGAATTAATCAATATGAAGGACATGCTGTACATGCAGTAATGAAAAATAAAATCGCCTCCATCAGCAAGAAGGAAACAAGTGTATTATGTTAACCAAATGCATTATGTCAAGCCCAGGTTATTAGCCTACTGGCTTAATTATAGCTGCATTCGTGGCACTACATCAAACTACCAAGTTTGATCCCATTTATTTCCATATTTATTAATTTTTTTCCTATATTTATTATATGTAATCTGTACTAATGAATGAATGAATGAATGAATGTTTAAGAATGTGCAAAGCTCCCTGGGAGTTAAATATGCTCTGTTAAATCAAGTTCTCTATATTGCTTATCCTGTACACAGGTGTTGCAGGCCTGGAGCCTATGCCTGGGATACACGAAGCACAAGGTGGATAAATCTCCACTAACACACTCCGGACACCATTTATTCTAATCTGCATGTTTAAGGACTACTGGAAAAAAACGGAGGAAAACCACCAAGCACAGGGAGAACATGCAAACTCCAAACACTAACCCTAAGGCAGTACTTAAACCCTTAACATATGAGGCCACAGTGCTAACCACGATGCCACCAGCATCCTTTATTATTATTCAAAATGTACTTTTTAATCAATCTTGCCATTTGAACGGATCTCTAGCTCCTTTAACTCGACTGCTGAAAACATATTGTATGAAAAACATGCAACATGTCACAGCTCATAACAAAGCACCATGCAATACTCTGCTTTGGCCGTACAAAAGAAGAGAAAACCCTCATGTCACTCACAATTAAAAAAAAGTGCTGACAGTTGTTTTATTTTATGGTAAAATTGTTCCAAAATATACATCACCAAAAAGGTAGGTACGTTCTATCCAGTTCACGACATGCTGCTGCATCAACAAAAGACGATTCAGAGCTGGATTTACTTCAACATTGAAGGTCACGATCTTATTGTGACTCAACTTCAGATCTTCAAGCTGTAAGTGTTTTAAATTTTTTAAATGTTTTACTTGTTAATCAAGTTAGACTGTTGCCACATGATTTTGAACTTGGTCACAACGGCAGCTTTTACTGCACGGTGAAGCGGGATAAATCCTCGGGCTAGTCTTTTTTGCAAAATAGTCGAAATGAGATTTTGTGTGAAAATTTTAAGCCTGTTTTATCAAAGTATTATATCAAGATAGTGGTAGTTACTCTAAAAAGCAGTTTTGTGTGTGCATGAGTGTTAATTCACAAATGTGTCTGGTGTTGAACTAAATCTCCCACAGCCGGGCTATTTTTTTTTTTATAGCAACATAAGACTGTTATTGTTGTTGGTCTCAGTATAACTCCTAGCTCAGTTGGTCTGGGTCTGCTCAGAAAACGAAAGACATCATGTTGAGTCAAAGATAGGGGTTCCTGGATTAAAAACTTAAATATTGATAAGTTCAGAGTGTGTGTGAGTGGTTATCAATGTACCAGTATTAATGTTTATATTTTGGTTGGTCTAGGACCTGGTTTGACTGTTTCTCCTGTTGTCCAGGAAAAGCAGTGCCCTACTTCACAATTTCTCCAAGAATCATGTCGCATTAAATTTAGTTTAACAATATGTACACTATATGGCCATATACCCAACACAACCACTTGTGATCCTTTCCCTAATTCCCGTATTTCAAAGTTTGCTCCTTTACTGGAAGAGTCCAAACCAAACCTGTTCCAGCATGAGAATGTCCCTGTGTGAGGTCCATAAAGGCATGGTTTTGTCAAGCCTGGGATAGAACGACCTGCACGGAAACCTGACCATCTGAACACCTTTGGAATGAACAGGAATGCTCACTAAACCCAAACCAGTCCCCAAGCTCACCAATGCCTTTCTAAGCAAAAATCCCCACAGGCACACTTCAAAACATTACAGACGAGTGCAGGTTAATTAAATGGGACTAAATCTGGACTGGGAGACAGACATACAGGGTGTGCTTGCTCCGCTGTTCACTATAGAATAAGGTGCTTCTCACTCATACATCTGCATTAGATTCTACATTCTTACTCTCTGATCTCAGAGGAACTCTTAGTTGAGGAGACTACCCTGAATTCCTGAGTAGGAATTTCCAGTTAAAGGGGCATTTTCTTGGGCTTTGCATGGTCGGAGGATCAGGATCTCTAGTTATGACCTCTCATTTTAAAAGGGAAACGTGTTCAATAAGACTGCGAATGCACCAGAATCAGAACGTTATGTCCACCATGTGTATTTGTTACTTTCATAAACTGAACAGAAATGAGAATAGCCTTCACTGAGGACCACATAATGATGTTTTATAAATTTGTCAAAACAGGGAGCTTTCCATACAAATGAGCTAGATCCTTTCAAAGTAGCACGCAAATGGTCTACATGTTTCCAACCAAGATTTCCAACCTTCCAGGGTCACTTCATAATAGGTCGGTCATAATAGTGATGTTTTGTTCAACAATATTGTGCCTTATACTGTATAAGCAACTACAGTTAAATGTCCAGCTCTACTACTCTAACTGCTGAAAGCTATCTGCTACAATTACACAGCATGCAGCTAAACAACAAATTGGAGCCGTTCTCAATAGCTTACACATGCTGAGAGGAACACACGATTCATTTATTATCCTAACTGCAGGCCAACTGGGGAGACCTAACTCCCATCTGCTTTACATACTTGAAAATAAAAAACAGTGTGAAAATGAGCGCTTTGCCTTTTATCGCTAAGCTGATGTAAACATAGCGATTTTAATGACTCAGAGACCACACAAGCTGCAATTAGACATGAGTTTACAAGCAATCTGCCTTTTTAAAGGGAATACTCTTTGATCCTATACAAGACCGAAAGCTTTAAAAGGTTTGTCACAAAACAGTTAAAGCACAAGGTCACATTTGGACTAGAACTGATTAGTTGTTGATTCGACTGATTGTGCAAATGGGCTCCAAACAAATCACGCTTCATGCCAAGTGAAACCAATTCTAATCACCAAACTGATGCCTCAATTATCTTCTTTCCACAAGCAGATTGGAAATTAAATAGTAGTTTTATAGAGATGGAAAATGTTTGAGGTGATGCATAAGGAAACATCAATTTCATTTGGTTTGCTTGATTTCAAAGCTGATTAGCACAAACTTTATTAAAATCCCACATCAAAGCTCAGCTAGCTGGCTGCTTGGCTTAAATGAATAGCTTAGAAAAATTAAAACCTATCCAAGGATGGTTGTTTTTATAAAAACCTCAAGGCACTTTGACACCTATTAGTCCGCTTGCCAAGTCTGAATCAGAGGCGAATTTGATCATTTTGGTTGGGTCAATATTTGTTTTATTACTGGGCAAAATGAAACAATCCAAAAAGTAAAAAAAAAAAAAAATGCCTAAAGGAAAATTCCATTTTTGATCAGAAATAGAACGGTAAATAAACCCTTACCGACGTTATGAAAAACAAAAGCTTAAACAATAAGCGTCACTCGCTTTAGTAAAAGCGTTGATGCATTCCTCAGATGAGTGCTGTTACTATTTTTTTAGCTATGTTAGTGACTGTACATGTATAAGAAGATGTTCAGGTAATACAAGCGGACCTTGAGGTGTATCCAGAGTTTTTAGAAGTACAGGTACTAGGGCTGCTCCAATCAGTGATTTTGGGCCCCATCACCAATCCTCGGAAACACAAATCAGAATCGATTCATACCAGCATCGATATCATAATTAATACTGATATTTTTTTGTAATAAGTGCGTAGTATTGTTTATTTATTTACTATTTATAGCAGTAAAAAATAATTATTCTAAACAGCATGCCACAATATAGTTAAGACCTGTTTAAGTATAATAAATGTAAAACTATTATTTATTGGAAGGCTTGTTCTTTTATTATGTCATATAGAAACCGAGGTAATAATAGCATATGCCCGAACAAAAAAATTCCATTCCTTAACTAAGCATCAAGGGGCTTTCACACACTCCGAAATGCTTATCTAAAATGTTACTATACTCACTCATTATAATATGCGGCACATGGAACAAAGCTGCGTCAATAAATCACAAATCGAATCTCGGCACCCAACAAATTTCGGTCATGTTATATTGGCGTGCCAGTCTTGGTAATCATGTATTAACGTATGATGTTTATGTGATCAGCCAATTAAAAGACACTAATCAGTAAAAATAAAATGATTATCGGAATAAATGATTAAAATGATTTTTCAACCAGTTCATCAGGTACACAAGTAAATATCCTTTAGTGCTAACTCTAACACTCAACCTCTGTCAGTTTGTCAAGGCTGCAAAAGCCTATATCAGCTAACTGTGCCTTGCCTTGTCTTGTACTATCCATGAGGGTGAAAAAAAAGACAGGAAAAGCTATTAAAAATGGGTGCTCTGGAATAACTGGTTTTTAATTTTTTATTGGTACACAGTCATACAATTCTAAGAAACTCCACAATTGGAAGACTTCCAATTCCACCACAATGGAGATCATGGATTTTCTTTACTTACTCGGAAAAAGCTAAGGTGTCAAATTTTTATTTAACTTCATAACACAATTTCATGTGTACCTTGGTAATAATGAACATGAGAGTCGGTGTGATACCGAAATAAAATTTAATGTATTTAGTAATATAATTCAAATCTATGAATATTCCACAATAGTGTAAATTGGCATGTTCATATTTGCAAGTTCCCAAACCAAGACAGCCACTTAATACTGAACATTAATATTCCGATCTAGATGCTACACCGATGCACATTTAGCTGCAACCTCCCCTTTTTCTATTGCTCTAAAGCAGTTTTCTTCTTTCTAAACAGCTGTCCAGCCCCAACCCTCAGAGTCCTTGTCAGATTGTGTACATGTAAATATATTCAACACTGCTGTAGTTATCCAATCAAATCTTTTAAAGATTTTTGAACAAGTTTTTGCTTATTTACATCCAAACACAGACGTATTTTGGGGCCAGGAAGTTTATATTAAGTAAAGCAAAACCCATGACCAGTTATCATTGTTATCACTTACATTATAGAAACTATAAACAGATGTTCCCTCACAATAACCTCTTTTTTCAGTTTTTTTCAGTTAATAGGACAAAGTCATGTAATGTGTAACTGTTGTGTCTTAAATACCGTCTGAGAGTCACAGCTTTATGATTTCAAGCATCATAAGAAATCTCTCTTAAAAGAAAGATTCATTATATCAACAATATGTTTGTCGTTAAATAAAAGTACACTGTCTCATTCCACACCACTGTGGTATCAAGATCATTCCGCATAATTTCACATTAGTTTTAGTATTTCTCCTGTTCTAATGAATTGATGCTCTGTATGCTTAGTGCTGTACACTAAAACCTGTCCGGAGAGGTCCTCTTTGAGCAACTTCAGAAGTTTATCCAACAGTAAAAGCCATATTTGTTCATGAACGGCAGTATGGAGGGTAAGCAAGTAAACTCTGAACTTTATTTATTCCTCGACAGCATCTTGCCAGGACTAATTAGATGATACGTCATCTGTCTTTCTTCTTTTTCTAATTTGCCTTAAGAGGTAGCACGCTGAGCTTGGCTGAAAACATGCTATTCTTTTGGAGAATTACTCTCTGAAAGGCAAGTGGAGGAAAGCACGGAAAGGCAAGTGGGCTTGCTGAGATCATATAAATCATGATTTTTGACACACATTTATGAACAGAGGTATTAGGGTTGTATGGTACTCTAATCCAGCTCAGGACCACCGCCTAACCCTGGAACAAGGGTGCAAGGCAGGATGGGCATCAATTCATTCCAGAGCATTACACATAAAATCTTAAAATATAAAATATGGTTATAATGGAAGTCATGGATTCCTCCTGAGACTACCTACTTACTGCTACATTATTTTTAGCAAAGAACCTAAAAGAATTGCATTACCAATGAAAGCAAGAAGTATCTTGAAGTTGTCAGGGTGGCCGTGTTCACAGATTGTGACATTTTTAGTAGGAAAAAAAAAGAAACGCAACAACCCTTTAGCTATCATATTTTCCAAAATATTATCACATTTTGTTGTTGTTGTGCCTTCATTACAGGTAGCGCTGAAGGCGATTGTGGTTCAGTGGTTACGGTTTACCGATCGGATAGGTTGGGAGTTCGAATCCTGTCACTGCTTTTGTAGTCAGGCCCTTGAGCGAAACCTCAAGAATAATCCTTAACATGATAAATGACTTTTCTTTTACTAAGAGTCAGCCTCAAACAGCTATCTCACTGTGTGCTGTGAAGTTTAAGAAGATAAGATAGCTTGATCTGCTGGCCAGCACGGAGAAGGGAAATTGTTGGGTTTTCCCCTTGGCTCTGTTCTCCAGCACCTCCTCCAGCTGCTTCCCTTCCACATCTCCAAAAGCCATTTCACATCTCTGCACTCCCTTAGGAGCATGACTCACACTTCAAGCCAAAACCAAACCATAAACACTAGGAGCACACAGACACATGAGCACACACACATACACACACATGCAAAAAGCTTCAAAACAAAGAAATGAAAGTCAGGTTTAAACAGCACTACCACTACACCTTCATTAGACTTCTTTTCCGTTTCATTTGTGACATCATAAAATAAAATAGACAACACAAAATAACCTCAGATCAGACCACCTTCGACACATGCCTTCAAAACCAACAGGGACCTGATCATACACACCACAGTAACTCATTTCTCCTTCCTCTTCCACTCGTGTCTTAGAGGGCAAATTCACATAAACACCAAGTACCAAGCAAAGCGCTTTAGCAGAAGGGAAAGAGAGTGCAGTTCTCCTCTTGGGTGTGGTGGCTGAGCTAAGCGCGTAGCAGCAACATCTGTGGTTTTCTCTCAGTATGGACGGACGCTTCATTCCCTCCCTTAGCGACACACTTCCTGTTTCACATATCAAGAAAAACAGTTCGGAGCAATTCATGGACCCACAGCTTCCGTAGTGAACTTTACTTTTCACCACAACAAAACAAGTGCATAGGTAAACATACAGATGTTTCACAAGACCACCATACCCTCATTTTTTTAATAGATTTTTTAAATTTTTTTTTAACAGTAATATGTATTATCTTGTTCCTTCTTTATAATAAAAATCATTTTTATTATAGTTTATAACTACAATATAAGCTACTATTAAAATCTTAAAAATATACCAATGTCCACCACATACATAGGGCTGGGAAACAAATCAACTTTTTAAGGTATATCACTATTTTTAAATGAGATAAACTATAGGATGAGACAACAGCATTTTATTGATATTGTTTTATGTTGCATTACATGACCTATTCCTTGCCAGTGTCTGCACTTCTCAACCTCTCACCACAACCCCACCCTGCTCTCCCTCCTCTGCACCTCTGCACATCACCACCACACTATGCCTCTGCACGTGTGAATAAATATGTTGTTTACAATTTATAAACGTATAATATGCTGTTATGCTAGTGAGAATCTATAGCACAACAGCTAAAAGTCATGGAAATATGATGTGTAAAATATTATTCATAATCTTTCTTCTTCTTCTTTGATATTTATCTGGTGGCTGGTGGAAGGATCGGTCCCAAGCCCAGAGAGAGGGTTGACCCCCAAACGAGGGATCATAAAACTATACAATGATATTTTTGCTTTGATTAGGGCCATGGTATAGTATTGATAAGCTTTTGCAATGTCACAAATTGTATTTTTTGTCCAGAGTCGATTTCTCTCCAAGATCATGTAGTGATGACAGGACCATTGTGTAATGTCTTCTTCAGCACATACCAAAGATTCTTAGTGTGGTTAAGGTTTGGATGCTGTGGTGACCAATCCATGTGTGAAAATGGTGTCTTACACTCTTTCATTATACGAGCCTGATGAATCCTGGCATCGTCATCTTGGAATATGTCTGTGCCATTAGGAAAGAAAAAATCCATTGATGGAAATCTTGTTGATTTTTTATACTCAGGTAGTCTACTGACCTCATTTAGGCACATAATGTTGCTGAACCTAGACCTGATCAACACAAGTAACCACAGACCGCAACTTTGCCCCCACAGGCTTGTACGGTTGGTAAAAGGAATGATGGGTTCATCACCTCATCTGCCTCTATCTACCTTTTTCTGTTTAACCTTACTGATACATGGTTTACTTACGGCTATACAACTGTTTAGTCCCAATCCCCTTGAGCTCTCTTGGCATTGTGCATGTGAAATGCTCTTACCAAACAATCAGGATGTTTTCCCGATCCCATTTCTTCCTTGAAGTTCACGGTTCACCACTATCCTTCCAGGTGTTGAGAATGCATTTTACAGTTTTTATTCCAATTTTATTAGCTTATTTTCTTGATGCACGGCAATAATTTGACTTTTCTGAAACAGAGTAACATCTTTGCCATAAACACAGGATATGTCTTTTGACAAAGTTTTTTAAGAAATGAGCAGCTACTCACTGCATAAGTTAGGGCTAAAAAACTTGTTGCCAGCTGAAACATATTAATTACTGCAGTAATTATCTAATGGAAGGCTCTTAACTATTTGTTTAGTTTAATCCAGGTGGTGTCTCATTTTGGTCGTACAGCGTACATTGTTTATGTTTTATTTAATCCCTGTTTTTGTATTTTATTTTAATCTTCGTCTGTTTTATAAAAGTGCTTATGACATCTTACATGTGGCTTTAACTTGCAATTGAACACTTAGTCCACTTTGAAGAAATTATAGTTTTATATGTTGTGTATTGATTCTCAGCCTAAAATTAAAGAGACATGAGTTTTTTGACATTGTTCCATATCACCCACATCTACCACCACGTATTTTCACAGACATAAGATCCAATATGATGTTTTACAACACCTGGTGATTCCTGGGACAAATATAAAGTTGCATGATGTCATTAAGCATCATTGATACTGTTGGGGTTAAAAAGTTGTGGGATGTCCTGTTTAATATATTTCTAAAAAGATGAATATAAAAGCACTGACATTGTGAAATCATTTTCATAACACAAAGCCCAATCAAGGAGCAATTTGAACATTTAATGATCACTAGGCACTCTGCTATATAAACAGCCCAATTCTTATAGTTTATAAATTGATATGGTTTGGACAGGGTGTAGTGGTAAAAATGTGGTAAAAAAAAATTGAGGATGTGCACTTTTTGTATGCAAGTACCGTGGCTATAAAATGTCTACACACCCTTTAATGTGTGCAAAAAAATGAAAGCAAGACAAAGTTTGATAATTTTCCAAAATTGTAAGTGAAGAACAAACAGATTTTATGGGAAGTAAAACAAACAATAATAACAAGAAGTAGAACTCTAGCACCCAATGCAGAACTCTAGAGCCCAGAGTAAAACTCTAGTACTCAGAATAGAACACTAGTGCTCAAAGTAGACCTGGAGTACCCAAAGTAGACCTGGAGTACCCAAAGTAGACCTGGAGTACCCAAAGTAGACCTGGAGTACCCAAAGCAGAACTCAAATACACAAAGTAGAATTCTAGTGCTCAAAGTAGAGCTTGAGTACCTAAACAGAACTCTGGTGTTTAAGGTAGAACTTGAGTGTCCAAACGAGAACTCGAGTACCACAAGTAGAACTTGCGTACCCAAAGTAGAGCTCTAGTGTCCAAAGTAGAACTTCAGACAAAACAGATAGCAAATTCTATTCTATCTGCATGTCTGACAGCTGAAAGTGATGAAAAATATTACCCTCCAGCATAATCGCCAACAAAAGAACTAAATCCATCCAAAAAGCTGTGAAATTAACAGAAGTGTGCTGTGCACACGTGGTCCCCTCTATTTAATAGACCTGGAGAATTTTGCAAGAAGGAATGAAAAATAATTTCCAAATCAACATGTGCTGAATTGTTAGACTTGTAAGCTAAAAGCCTGAGTGCTGTATTAGAAGCAAAATATTATTATCAGGGTATTACCTCAGGAGTATGCAACCAGCTTAATGTTAAGATATAATTTTATTAATTACCCTTCGTCAATGTTTATATTTGTTTTTCCACACATCATTTTGCTGGTTGCTACAGTACTGTACATGACATTAATGGTAGAAGAAGCTCGAGATTTTTTTAATGAAAATTTTAACAGGCATCTGTATACTTTTTAATGTTGCACCTGTATCAGTACATACCAGTGGGATGAAACAAAGATTGTACTGGTAGACAAATGAAGTAAGATTTCAACTGGCAGCAAAAAGATGAACATATTTTGTAAGATGCTGTCTTATACTGTATGTATTGTAAAATTAGTAAGATGCTTGTCAAGATATTGTCATAACATTTTATCGACAGTATATAGCTACATGTCTCAATATGGCATTTCATATCATTTCCACTAGTCACTATATAGGTATGTCTAAGCCCTATAGTGAAGTCTCCTATAAGAAAAAAACATATCTAGACATGCAAACACGTTACAGGTTCTCACACGCAGCCTGTGTAGAAACTGTCAAGCCTCGGGTTTATGCATGAAGTGTAAGGAGAGGCTTCCATGTTAGATATACAAGCTCCAACTGTTGATTTACCGCTGAGCTGCAGGTTCTCATCAAACACAAGAAAGAAGAAGTCCTTCAAAGGGTGCAAGCTTGCACAAACCTGTGCTTTCTTAATTACACGTGTGACTAGCATACAGCTGACGTGTGGTTAAAGCTGAAATCAAAGCTCAGCCACAAGACCTCTTTAAAGGCTTGGGTTCAGGGACAGAAATCTTTTAATGAAAATGACTGGAAGACGTCCAATGACAAGGGCAAATCACTTGAAACAAGAGAGCGGCTTATCACGGATCAAACGTGATCCCTGGTTCTGAGCAGCTGGGAGCTGGCCTAACCGCAGACAGTGAACTGATCTTACTTTTAAGACCGTCACTTGGTCAGGATCTTTAAACAGATAGTTTAATATATGTTCCTCTTGTGGCGAAGTGCAAACCACAGACAACAAAAGCCTCAGTCAGCACCTACAACAAAGTGTCAGCCGTGGATATCGCACCCTGCAAGAAAAGCATTGCTTGCAGTAAATTTTTTGCTTATTTACTGCAAGTCCATCACAATACGCTACTACTGCCATTCAAACACCGCGTTATCAGTAAAGATCCTCCGTTTTTAGCTCGGATAAAATACCCATATACATAACTCCAAATATACAACAGTAAATATAGTAAAAATAGAACAGCTAAAGAACAAATTCAAAAAGATGAGCACAAATCAGAAAAAAGCAAAAACATAACAGTGCTTTAGAAACACAACAAAAATGACAGCACAGTCATGTGTTCAAATTTCATTTATGTGTCTCTTAATTAGTTTTTTTTTTGTTTTGCTGTGTTTTTTTTTTTTTTGCTGTTTTACAAAGTTCGGTGTTTTTAGTTCTGCTGTTCCATCGCAGGGCACACACACACTAGGGGCAATTTGAGAACCCCATTACGTTTAACCTGCATATCTTTGGACTGTGGGAGGAAACCGGAATACCCGGGGGAAACCCACCAATCATGGAGAGAACATGCAAACTCCATGCACACAGAGACAGAAATCGAACCCGGACCCCAGAGGTGCAAGGCGACAGTGTTAACCACTACACCACCATGCCGCCTTTAGGTATGTTGTTTTATTTTAGTATTTTTTATATAGTTATATAGGTTTTATTTTTCCTGTGGTGTTTTGGTCCTGTAATTTCGGCTGTAGTGTTTTTTTGGTTTCATTTCTGCAGGTGTAACCTCATAATGAAATACATTGGTTTCAATTGACCTTAATCAACATATTCTTTTATCTTAAATCTCAATCAAGCTACTAATTAACAGGTTACAAGGCTTTCATACAGCTACTGCAACACCAAAACCGCTGAAAAGACATACATGAAGCAACAGGAGATTCACTATACACCACAAGTCTAGCCTTGTTCATTCTACAACACATCTGTCAGGTTCCTTTATGGCTCTGAACAAAGCTACAACGTTAAAGCCCTGAAGCTACAAACTGCAACTATGCTAACCTTTATTATACAGTGTCAACGCCATCAGCTGCATGAAGTCTTACAATACATGAAATGTTGGCCAATACCTACCAATAAATTAAAGAAACAATTGGGCAAAAAAGGAATGTATAATTGTATTTTGTAATTGTCTAATATTCACATCACTTCAAGCTTATAATCTGCCTTTAGGTTTCAGGCAAACTTAGAGTCTGTACTGGATCTAAATTTTATAGTGAGTCTTGCTCAAGAAGAACTGTTTTCGCTCTGATGTCCTATTGTCCATTTTTATAGACTGCTGTTTCACAAACTATGTAATCACATGTGTTTGAAATAGTCAAAAACTCAACAATGCAGTTTGAGAAAATTACGTGATGATTTATGTATGGTGTGTTGTGTCAACTGCAAACTTTAGAACCCCAATGTGTCTTGGCTGATCAACTTTTAGTATAAGGAACAAACTGTATAATTTCCCATCTATCTACTTTAACAAAGAGTATTGAAACTACATACTTTAGAACAAATTCAATCAAGCAGGTTAGGCAACCTAAAGTGCAAAATTCCCAATAGTTTAAATAACAAAACAAAACAAAGGTTACAGCATGCGACACCTCTGAAGGATGGAAAATCTGAACATGGTAACGGTCCTATCTCGCTATCCCATGTGTCGGGCGAACAATCGGGGTAGATAAGAGTACTCTCCCAGAAGGGCTCCAGAGAGGATCAGAGGACAAACCAATAGCCCTACAGACAGCTCTGCCCCAGCTGGGGCCTCAAGAACTGATAAGACACTGGACGTGCACCAGCACAGCTCTCTTCGGCCAACTTTTTTTCTCTTTTACATATGCACACACACCCATCCTCTCCCTCTTGTGAACTGGTTCACATCTCCGTCACACACATTAAAACCGAGTCCAGATCTGATCGTTATCTCTGCGGTGTGATTCCCAGTGGTTAATTATGGCCAGGGGCACAAAGCTGTGTCTAACATTCATGCAGAACGTGGTCTACAAAAATACTTACCTAGAATATCCACAAAGTCAAATTGTACAAAATGCTAGGAGGCCAAGCAGACATATTAAAGATATGCAAAACAGGAGAGGGGGTGGTAAGGCTGATGCTGGGAAGTGATTTAAAAAAAACATGCCATCAAAAAAAGCCTGTAGGCCATCAAAGCTCATTTAGGGGCACCTGGTATGTAATGCATAAGTTTGTAATGGTATGTAAGTGAGTTTCTCTACTCTGCTTGCCGCTCTTATTAAGCATTACGTATTACCGCTCTTACTAAAAAAAAAACCCTAGTAATTATAAAATAAAAAAAATAATAATAGAATCAAATGTGAAATTAAACAATTACGAACTCTAATTGGAAGCAGCTGACTTGACAATATAATTCTGATATGAATTATGATTGCAACCATTAAGTAAAAGTAGCACTGAACTTTTAAATGCAACACTTTTGCTGTCAGGTTTCCATCTTTTTTTTGTGCAAATATATACTGTACACCATGCATCGTGAACTGAATAATATTGATTATTAAGTCCTAAGATCTCAGTCTGACTGAGCATCCATGGAATGCGCCGGACACACAAGTCCACTTCATTGAGGCTCCACCCACCACACACAGCACCCAAAGGACACCTTAGTGTCAAATACCCCAGAATACCCCCAATAGGTTTGTGGAGGCATGCCCCGAGGGGCCAGAGTTGCCCCAGTGGCACAAGGGCAACCTACACAATATTGATCATAATGTCCTGTGTTTTAAATGTTATGCCTGAGTGGTGTATATTGTAATACATATTTAATTAACCACATCGTCTAGTATTATGATATATTTCTGACAAATTGTCCAACATGAATTAATATTTCAGTAGCAAAATTATTTCATTAAATGAAACATTAAAAATAATAATGAAAAAAAAAAACGTTTATTTTTTTAAAAGTAATATTTCATCCACAAATAAAATAAAATTTGTCTGTTTTTATATTTTTCCTGCTTAACTTTGCACTAGTGGTTCAAAGTATCACACTCAACTAAAACAAGGTGTTTTGTAATTTCAAATTTTGTCTCTTTGGTTTTTTATTATTTTATTATTATTATTATTATTATTATTATTATTATTATAAAAGTGAAACAAATCAAGATCATAAAATCCCATTTTGTATTGTAGTATAGCAGTCAATGCAATATGGTTTTTAAAAGTGCTAAAGAGATGCTCTAATAGTATAGGATGGGATATTGCTTCAAATGCAAAAATAAGGTACAGAAGAACATAAATAGATAATAGCGTGAGGACTGCTGTACAAAGATTAGTTAATATTACTTACTTTATTATTTTCATGTCTACATGAAATGATGAAATTCCACATGGCCAATTTATAAGCAGAGAATTACTTTTATTTATTCATTACTTTGCATTTGTTCATCTGGACTGTGTACATCTGATATACTTTTAAAGGTTAATGGCTCGCTTTCATACCTATCAAAGTCTTATCTAACTGATCAGTTACTTGATTTGCAGATGGATTAATGGCTTTAGATTTTTTTCTTCAGACTTAATTCCTGCTTTCAGATGTGTCTTCATGCTCTTAAACAATAACTACATTGAGTATGTATGTATAAATGCATCATCACTCAGGTGTTTTCATAAAAGACGAAAAAATTATTTTTAAAATTTCAAAATGAACTGCTTTCCCATTTGCATAATAGCATTATTATTAAATATTTTTCCAATGCTTTTTACTGTCATTGTAGCTGACTTTAAATGTATACAGTAGTTTCACACATTTCTTGATCCAGTCCATATTTTAAGACCAGACATAACCAAACACAATCATTCTAATTCACACAGTTTAAATTTTAAGGCGATGATTACTTATTTAGATTGTGGTTAAATTTAAAAGACCAACTTTGTGCGAAAAAATACATTTTGTTTTTTTATTCGTAAAAAACATACATTTGCTTTTTAAAATGGCCTACAAACAATACTTTTGAATCTAATTATTAATAGAAACAACACTGCCAAAAAAGTATAAACTGATAAGACTGGGTACAATGTAGCACAGAGAAATTAAATATAAAATTAAAATCATGTGCCTAATACTTTGTAGGTCCCCCTTGTGGTGACAAACCACCTCGGAGCCCTTAAAGCATGGACTCCACTAGACCTACGAAGATGTGATGTGGTATCTGGCTATTAGACATCAGCAGCAATCCAGTAAGTGTTGAGGTGCAGCCTCCATGGATCAGACTTGTTTCTGCAGCACATCCCATGCTAGATCAGATTGCAATCTGGGGAATTTGGAGGCCATTATTGGAAGCGAACATCCCGAACACTTTCTGCAGTGTGGCAGAGCACATTATCCTGCTGAGAGAGGCCACTGCCATAAGGGAATACTCTTGCCTTGAAGGGGTGTAGCAGCAACGTTTAGGTATTTGGTACATGTCAAAGTAACATCCACATGAATTGCCAGAGCCCAAGGCATTTGGCTGTCCGAATAATTTTCTGTTTTTCCAAAAAAAAAAAATTATGTGATTCATCAGACCAGACCACCTACTTCCACTGCTCCCTGATCCAGTTCTGATGCTCATTGTAGGAGCGAGCTTTTAGTAGTGTACAGGGGTCAGCATGGGCACTCATATTGTTTCATCTATCCATCTAGAACCTCTGTAGTCCAACTAGGAACCGTGTAGGTTAATGGTGATCATTGTATTTATTCCCATTTTGTACGACGGTGGTAGGTCCTTCAGTAAACATTCATATGCACATTCACACAAGGCTAATACAGGTAATTTGGGAACGCCAGTTAGCCAAATCTGCATGTCTTGGGACTGTGAGAGGAAACCGGAGAACACAGAGGAAACCGACCAAGCATGAGGAGAACATGCAAACTCCATAAGTCCCAACTTAATACATTTTTCAGCAATTTGTGCTACAGTATCTCTTCTGTGGGCTAGCATTCAAACACCACGTCATGAGCCTCTCAGTGGTTTACTGTTTGTCCTTCATTGGATCACTTTCAGTAAGTACCAAGCGTTCAATAATGAGGTCACCTCACAAGACATGCACCGACCCAGCCGGATCCTTAGAACAACCGAAATGAACAACCGAAATGACTGCTCACTTGCAGCCCAATACATCTACGAGATAATTGATGACCTCTGTGCTTTAATTAGGTATGGTTGATTGACATATTTAGACTTAATGTAAAAAAATGAAGGAACTGCAGTTACACAACTGTTAATGTATTAATGTATTATGTATTGTATTAATAACATTCTAAAGAGTACTGGGAAGTCATCCAAACCACAAATGATGAGGTATGACCATCACACTGTACGTTACAACATCCTGCTCATGACCCAGACCTTTTAACACATGATACATTGAAATATGTGCCAAAAATACACAGATTCTCTGAATAAGTCAGTGTTTTGGAGAATTATGAGCACTTCATGGTTTTGTGTAGAACAGTATAATGTGAACAGGAGAACTGTATAATTTTGCTGGAGAGACACAATGGAATCTTTATTGTGAGTGTGGAGGAGAGCAAGTATGAGGGGAAGTGAATGTGAATGAGAGCGTGTAAACAGAGCCCTTTTGTCAACAGTGTTAAGAGAACTCTTGTGGTTCATACACTAACAGCCTTTACGACAGATAACAGAATCATTTACCAAACTGGTGGAGACTGACAGCCCACGCTGACAGGAAGAAAGAAAAGATGACAAAAGATATTCAAAAATGACTGAAAGCTTTTGCAATTACATTATGAACTTCACAGAAACTGGAATTTTTTCAAGAACTTCCTGATTTTTGGTCAGTTATTTTTTTTCCCCCGAATGGAGTGAATAAGCCAGTGGTGTTTGTTCTTTCCTACTTTAGTTTTACACTGGCAGATAATCTGGAACCTGTGTATTCCCATCTCGTACTCATTGTTCCTGATAGAGACTCTAGATCCACCAAAACCATGACCAAGATGAACTGACGATAAATGAATTGCTCACTGCCTTTATTCGTAACACATGTACCTCCTTCGCTCATTCAGGCGATGATCCAGTGAGCCAATCATATAACAGTACTACAATACGATGCGAAATCACTCAAGTCAAGCGTTTCATTTCAAACATCAGAATGAAGACAAAAATAGGATTCATATAGGATAGGATAGAAGTTTGGCCTAAGTTTTTCAGAAACTTCAGGGATTTACACACACAACAGTCTCCACATAATGGTAGGAGTTACACAAAAAAAGAGAGAGAGAGAGAGAGAGAGAGAAAGAGAGATCAGAGGATGCCCAAGACAGTTGAGTATATGGTCAGTTGAATAATCCCAATGGACCACTGTGATGGACAGAAAAAAACATCCCAGAACACGTCAAACCCACTAATCACTATAGCACTGTGCCGCTCTCACAGCCGGCTGTTGTTCTTCTCTAGGAGGCTTTGGCTTTGAAACCCCAAATATTTGGGAGCCCAAAATAGAGCAATGCAATGTAACCGTTTTCACAACATAACCAGGCGAATTCATGGATCCATGCTGATTTAAACTGGAGCCGTCGGTACAAAAAACGTAGTTGATATAACGTAGTTTGATATAATGACAGGATACTGACTGAGTTCGGCTGGGAGGAACATACCTGAGAGCTTTCACTGGTCTCTGTACCAATGACATCTGATTGTGGAAAATGCAGGGCTTGGACAGACAGGGAGTGAGGAAAGAAAAAAATCGGAAATTTTTTAATTTGCCATTCAGTTTTCTTGTCAGTTCTCAATGTTCCTTGAATAGCTAGCCAGCTAAGCTATATCCTGCCTGCTAGTTACAGAAGCAACACAGTGTGGGAAAGATACGGAGAATAATAAAAAAAGAAATCTGCTTTACTGTAAGTTCAACATTAAGTGTTAAATTGATCTTTTCTAACCAAACACAGATACCCAAGTACATTCACTATGGACAGAGCACAGAGCAATGCTATAGCAGTGGTACGTTCAACATCGAGAGTGCTTGTAAAACGTTTGACAGTGTCTAACAGTTGTACATTCTGATGAAATGTCCGCAAATGCTCTTGTTATTGAACGCAGCCCTGCTGTACCATCACACATGCTCCTATACCTCGGCCCCGGGCAGACAGACACAGCAGAGGAGAGAATCACAGGATTAAAGATCGCTGCAATTTTTTGTGGGTGACTGGATCAAAGTAGTGGCAATATAAAAACATTGGGCACATTGCTTCTATTTTAGTCACCATCCTTGCCCTGTCTGATGACACTGTATGACACATTTTGTTATAAAAAATGGTAAGAATAACATCAGAGTTGGAAATTGTTTTCTGCAGATCACAGTTTCATTATGCCTGAGGCTCAGCTAGTAGATGTAGTCTACATTCCAGAGGTGGAATTGTACAGAAAGAAAAAGATTTCTACATCTTTAAGTAAGCCAAGTGTAAGTAATAAACTTCACATGAAAAACACCTCATGGTACTGTATAATGAACATATTTAGAGTAAGAGAGACACTGTGGTCATTTTCTTTGGATAAACGATTCCCATAAACCTAAATGTGGAAAGCAAGTCATCTAATCTTTCCCAACATTCTCTACTCAATACCTGTGCCAAGATAAACGTACACAACTATAAAATAGAAGTCAAATATTGTCTCTCGTAAATCATTACACCCCCACATGTTGACCTTCCATTTCTTACTATTTTAATGCTTAGCTGCGATTCTGACAATATTTTGACAGGGAGTTTTCACGTCACAACCGGACGTAGAGCAGCTTCTATAACTTTGACGTATTTACAGCTGGGTTTTAGCTGGTGGTGGAATGTCGAGTAAACAACCACTTCACCTTAATTCAATAAGTAAAAATGGAGCCATCTTTCAGCCTACTCACTAGGAAGTGCACTTCAGCCCACACATGGTTTTGTCATTTCGGGGTCTGTGTGGTCTGCTTGTTCAGCCTGAGAGCAAGTCAGTGCTGAAATGTGTGCCTGTGTGGAGTGAAAAGCAGAGCCAGAACTCCATAACAAACAGAGCACTGTTCCTTTAACAAATGACTGTTAGTAGTAAACAAAGACGACTGAACAATCCAGTAAACGTTCTCCCCAGCTGAGGAGGAGATTAATGGCAGTGGAGAACTGCTACCACAGATTACAATTAGCTTCCAAGACCGTCTAATGGCCTTTATGCCATCCCCAACTCGGTTTAATTAAATCTTTAATGCAATTTAACATACACTGCCTGGCCAAAAAAAAAAAAAAAACTCACCCTTTTAGAAGTGCCAAGTTATTGAGTTGTATCAAGCAAAGAAAACAACTAAGAAAATTTTAAATGATTGAAACTGGGTTAAGAAACCTTCAACGCATTATCAAAACCTGGTAGGATAGTGCTAAACTATTAACTTTATGGAAGAAGTGTGGCTGGAAAAAAACCTGGATGGAGAGCACTTAAACACTCGGTAACAAATAAACAAGAAAAACAATAGATATGTTCAATAAAAGTAAGAGCATATCCTTATGCACCAAATGTGATGAGAATTCATGGGTTTGGAGCAATGGGAAAAGGTCATGTGATCTGATGAGTTTAGATCGACCCTATACCAGAGCAATGAATGCGTCAGGGTTAGAAGGGAAACACATTCATCATGCATAGTGCCCACTGTACAAACCTCTGGAAGCAGTGTTTATAATCTGGGGTTGCTTTAGTTTGTCAGGTTTAGGCTCAGCAACATTATGTGGCAATACAATCTAGAGTCAGCTGATGACCATCCCAAAACTGTTCCCACAAAGTTGAGACCATGAATTAGTCCAAATGGTCTTGGTACGCTGAAGCAATAACACTTTCTTTCACTGGAAGTAAGGGGCCGAGCCCAATTCCTGAAAAACAACCCCAAGATGACTTCGCACCAGAGCACAAAGCAAGGTCCATAAAGACATGGACGAATGAGTTTGGTGCAAAAGAACTTGACTGGCCTGCAAAGTGTCCTGACCTCAACCCAATAGAACACCTTTGGGATAAATTAGAGAGGAGACTGCAAGCCAGGCCTGCTTGTCCAACTTCAGTGTCTGACCTCACAAATGCGCTTCGTTAAAGATTCCCATAAATACACTCCCAAACCTTGTGGAAAGCCTTCCCAAAGGAATTGAAGCTGTTATACATGTAATAAATATTAAACCCCATGGGTTAGGAAGTAAGGCAAATACTTTTGGCAATATAGTGTATGAACAGTCTGATAGCAAAATAAACTAAATCCATTTTTGCACTTTTTCTCCAAATAAAAAAAATATATAAAATGTTTCGTTACACAAGCATGAATTTTGTATGATTTTCCAAAAAGGGTGTAACTCCACCTTACACAGTTTTGGTATTGGTGTGTGTAATGTAACTAAGCGATTTAGTATCAATAAAATGTCTGATGATTTTTAATACAAAATATGAAGAAACATCCTTGGATTGTGATTTTGTAATGATTCAAACAGAAGACGTAAGGGGCAGCAAATTACATCAAGAAAAAAAGTGTTACGTATTTGGTACGCAAAACCTTATAATTACAAAGATTATTAAAGATTATGAGAAACGTTATATACAATAAAAAAAAATAAACTTGAGTTTACAGCGTCGTCAATCTCCTCCTCCACCTGTTTTAGTTTTATTTCGGTACATCACGACAGCCCTGTATAATAGTGTATATGTCTCGTAATATCCTATCTTATGGATGTTAAGCAACGCTAATCCATCACTCATTACTGCCACCTCCTTTTTATTCTCCAAAGACCCTTTAAACGAATTCTCAAAAGTTTCACAATTCACTGATCACCATCACAGAAGGAAGCGATGCATTCGCTTTGTCACAACGCGACGGCATTTGCTCGGGAAGATAAGTGAAAAGCTGGCTACATATTCTTTTCTCTGAAATGTGAAATTCTAAAGCTTTAAAAATATCTTTATTTAGCGGTTTTCAATTCATGCAAATGTTTGTTGAAGAGCTCATTTTATTTCTTTATTTATTCTTTATTTACTTCCAAAGTGCATTGCAGTTCTTTCCATGTTCCACTTTTAGTGACTTAAATTACTATCTTTTTGGCTAAATGACTGATGTGCTGTTAAAAATGAAAAAGCTTGGAGTGAATGCATGTAATTTATGGCATGTTATTTTCACATTTTTATGTAAAAAGTATGCATCATGAAAATGATACTACTGAGCCTAAATAGTGAACATAGTACAAAGAAGGCATTTCTGCACAAAGAAGCTAAAAATTACACATTTTTACACATTATTGTTAGGAAAATACATAATAAATTTTTTGTTGCCTCATCTTTTGCTTTCATCTGCTTACAAAAAAAACCATAAAATCAACAAACACAAACAAACAATGAACGCCATCATTACTATACTAGGTTCTTTTTATGAAGGGTACCAATAATTATGGAGGAAACATTACATATACATAAAAATGCACTTTTGCCTGAGATATCCTGTTCAGGCAAAAAATCATGAAATGTGTCAGGGGAGGTCTAAACAATGACCGAGGTAGTGGGTGTTGTGGAGTCGACCAGGCTGAGCTTCCTGTTCAGACACTCATTTCCTCTATGCGTTTCCCACTTCCTGAGGTTTAGGACGAGGCCGCACCCACCAGGTTGGTCATCAGACTCCTGTTTATTCAGCACTGCCACTCATTTCCTGTCTGACACTATAAGCAGAACTCAATCTAAACACCTTTCATCTGTCAGCACTAACTCTTTAAAATAATCAGATATTAACAATTAAAGGACTTTGGCTTAAGAATCATTTCCTTTTTTTTCCCCACCTCCATTCCGGAGGACAACAGCAGTGACGTAGGTGACAGGAAAGCCTGCTGTAATGGTAAACTGACCGCATATGATGTGTGAAAAAAATCAAAACTGTTCATTATTTTATACGAAATTGATCTAGTTAGACTAAAAACTGATCGGTTAAACTGAAAAACGATTAACATGTACAAACTCAAATACCCATTAAGTCAATACTCATTTAGGTCTATTTGGCCTTGCAGTTGCTAGCGTAACTGGTGAGAGACGAGGGAAGCAGACAGAGAAAAAGGAGAGGAAGACAGGATGAGAGAGAGAGGAGCAGAGAAAAGGAAAGAACAGCTAGCAAGAGAGAGAGAAAGAGGGAGACTGGGAGAGGAGAAAGAGAGAGAAAGTGGGAGAGGAGACAAAAAAAGCGAGCGAGCGTCCAAAAGACACGAGATAAAAAGAGAGAGAGGGAAGACAATGTATTTGTGTGTGTGCAAGAGAGAGAGAGAGAAATCATTAATAACTGCTACAACAAAAGGGATACAGGAACTGTTTCTTTCCACAACTTTAACTATTATGATGGGAAAAGTATTGAATTTTTAATTGTGACTCTTTGCAAATCATTCACTATAAACAGAAATAAAACACTGTAGTGTTCTGTGATAGGAAATGTAGCGTCTTTGGGATGGTAACAGTATCCTTGGACCACATCGGCTATGTCAAACGTCTCCACCCCTTATTACTGAATTATAATGTTACTAGGCATTACAAATTTGGTAATAAAGTCCATACTTCTAATACAAATTTATTTAAAACAAACGGGGGCATTTAAATGTCAACCAGGGGCATCAAGCATCAGGAATGCTAAAACAAGTCGTTTGGGATATTGGCGAGAACCTCCTGAATCTGTGCCTCCAGTGTGTCCTCCAGTGTGTCCTCCAGTGTGTCCTCCAGTGTGTCCTCCAGTGTGTCCCCCAGTGTGTCCCCCAGTGTGTCCCCCAGTGTGTCCCCCAGGGTTTCTTCCAGGGTTTCTTCCAGGGTTTCCTGCAGCGTCTTCTTTAGCGTTTTCCAGGACGTTGGCTCGGACAACGCAAACCTCATGACTAGCCTTCAAGAAGTCCAGATCTCACTCTATTTAATTTTTCCCTGTGGAGCTAGGACAAAGCCTCACACACTGGGTATGTGAGGTACAGTACATGCACAATTTGTTTCAATCAATTTGTATTAGAAATATGGACTTTATTACCAATTCTTAATGCCTAGTTCCTTTTCAGTAGTACATTAAAGTACTCTGTTAAATTATGTATTTATTTTTCCCATATTCCAGGTTGTTAGGAAGTTGGGTTCACAGAGCAGGGTCAGCCATCCTATGGTGCCCCTGAAGCTGAGAGAGTTCAGTGCCTTGCTTAAAGCTCATCAGTGGCAGCTTAGTTGCGCTCAGGCGTGAAACTCTGACCCTCTGATCAGTACCCCAGAGCCTTAACCTACATTAAAACTCTTCCTTCGTGGGGAGATTTTATAAAACGCTTACACTGGGGACTCGTCTGTCATAATGTGTTAAAACAAGCATATTAGCATAAACATAGCCAGAACAGAGTTCTGTTATAATAAAATAAATCAACAACATCTGAACAAACTGAGCTATAGCTGGCCGACGGGATATAAAGAAAGTCTGGCTTGTTTGGGGACACAAGCGCATGCAAACACACACTCGCACAATATTTCAGAAATTGGAAATGTCAATTAACCTAATCTGCATGTGTTTGGACTGTATGAGGAAACTGGAGAACCTGTAGGAAACCCACCATGCATTGGGAGAACATGGAAACTCAACGCACAGAGATCCAAGGCAGGAATTAAACCCCTTGTCCATGAAGGTGCGCTTTAAGTGGCGTACAACATGTTAAGTTAATAGCAATCCTACAGGTTTTCATGACAGTAGAAGAAAAGTAACTTTTATCCACAAACAAAACATTTTCCAGAATTAAGCAATATTTTGTCAATATTTAATGTAGAGTTAATCTTTGTACAATGATAGCTGTCTAGACTTTACTTTAATGATTAAGTCTATAATGCATAAAATTGCTCATTTTTTTGATTAGCTCTGTTACAGCCAATCAAACTGTCCAATACCAGAAGCACGGTGTGTTCTCATTGTGCCTTTCTCCCTACATTACTGGAGGCTAGAACAAAAAATACACCCTAACAATAGACCTACCGCTGTCGTAAAGTGGCAGGAGTCGGCTGCACACATGTATTCATGGAGTTTTGCCTCATAATTTAAAGTGACAGACGTTGAATGATTCAGACACGTCTAGCAATTAGCCAGAACGTATTATCAAACACCTGGAGGAGCCTAATGAATAGCTGCATTATGTTTTTTTTTTTTTTTTCAATTGAAATCCGAACTACAATGAAGTGTACAGTATTGTGTAGCTCCCGTGGGCTAAGTTAAATCAGGAAGCGGTCTATGAGGACTACATGCTCAAGTAAAGGCAACCCTGAGAAAATCTGAACTCTCACACTCACGGTTTGACCTAACAAAAGGTCTCATTCACCAGGCAACAGCCGATACTGAGCCATAAATACTCTGGTCCCTTTAGACAAACGAATTCCCACATTTGTCAGCACATGGGAACGAGTCATCCGGACTCGAAAGTTTGACAAGACAATGTGCACTTTAAAGTCGTCTCTGAGTCTGACATCAAACGAGGAAGTGTAACTGTTTAAAATCATAGACAGACTTTGGCTGCGGTTTGTTCTGAAGTGATCAGGACTAAATCCTGTTCTCTTTAAAGAAGACAGCCTTCAAAGTGAGAACTCCAACAGGGGGCCATGTGGAACGGTCTTAAAACTTTATTTCGGAAAAACAAAGCCAACGTTTTATCGTTATGCAATCACTGAAACGGATGTTAACAGGACAGAAATTTAGTAGTCAACAAAAGGATAACGCAAGAAATAATTCTGCCTCCAATTATAATTCAGGAGCTGACTTTGAACATTTTTAGAAGTAAATAAATACACACTAACCAGCCACCTTATTGTGTACACCTTGTTAGTACGGAGTTGGACCACGTTTTTCCTTCAAAATTGAAACATTGAAATTGTGGCATAAATTCTTTAGAGATTTTGGGCCATATTGACATGATGGCATCAAGTAGTTGCTGCAGATTTGTCGGCTGCACATCCGCGATGCGAATCTCCCGCTCCACCACCTTCCAAATGTGTTCTACTGGTTACTGTGGAGATCATTTGGATACAGTGAATTCACTGTCATGTTCAAGAAATCAGTTTGAGATGACTTTAGCTTTGTGACATGGCGCATTATCATGTGGTCACAAAGGGATGGACATGGTCAGCAACAATATTCATGTGCTGATGTATGTCTCAGTTGGTACTAAGGGACCCAAAGGATGCCAAGAAATAATCTCCCCCACATAATTTCACCCCCAACAACAGCCTGACCAGTTGATACAAAGCAGGATAGATCCAAGCTTTCATGTTGTTTACATCAATTTCTGACACAACCATCTGACTCTTACAGCAGAAATCAAGACTCATCAGTCGAGGCGACGGTTTTCCAATCTATTGTCTGATTTTGGTAAGCACTTATAAATTTCATCCTCATTTTTTTCTGTTCTTATTTGACAGAGCAGCACCTGGTGTGGTCTTCTGCTGCTCTAGCACATTTCATTTAAGGTTTGATGTGTTGCTTGTTCAAAGATGCTCTTTAGCATATCAGTTTACGTAAGTTACGTTTGCCTTTCTATCACCTTGAACCAGTCTGGCCATTCTTCTCTGATGTCTGGCATCAAAAAGGCCTTGTGTGTGAAAATCCCAGTAGATTAGCAATTTCAGAAATAATCAGACCAGCACGTCTGGCAACAAACCCATTCTGATGCTGGGTTCAAACTTCAGCAGATGGTCATGACCATCGTCTAATATGAATAAATCAATCATGTTGCTGGTACAGTATGTGACTGTCGAATAAGACAGTTTGATCAATAAACAGTTCAACATGTGTATCCAATGAAGTGGTGTGTAAGGTAAGTTTACAAGTGTAGAAAAAACCTGAAGAGAAAATTGAGCATTCTACCATAGAGGTGCAGGGCCACAGTGTTAACCACTACGCCACCATGTCGCCCTACGGTATCTTCATATACGCCAAGTCACACACCAAAGCCAACGAATGTAATAGTCTAGTAATTCTATACTGCTATACAAGCTGCACATTGACTACTCACATTTTTTTTTTTAAGTATATCCAATTTACATTTCTATAGTATTGTCCCTTAAGAACACATAATAAAGTGGTTGCTGAAATGTGAGGGGTGTACTCACTTTTGTGAGGTACTGTATCTCTTGTGGTAGCATTTAGAAGTGAGCAACAAACCACAAAACGTCAGTGTATACTTGTAAAACTTTAACAGAAAAAACTAATCATAGTTTGTGTGAGACTTTACACACCAGAAAAAAAAACCAACGAGTATCCTCCTTATTCCTGCATCTATACCAGTGGTTCTCAAACATTTTCTGTCATTCCCCACTTAAGGGGGTGCGCGAATTTTCAAGCCCCACTTGTCAACAAAATGATAACGAAAACGGCCAAGTTTACTATTTATTGAAAAATCAATTTCTAAACCAGTAAGATCAAATAACACCAAGTTCAAAACAGATAAAATACACGTGCAATTGTTATAACAGGCTTACTTTGTCACTTACCTAGAGCTTACTTTCAAAGAAGTTAAGTGGCTTATTAACGTGAGTGGGGTATGTTGTCTCTAAGTGTCTTCCTACTTTGTCTCATGCTGTCTGCTGCCAGCGGTTTAAGATACAAAACACACACGGGTCTCTCCTCTGCCCCCACCATCCCCACCATGAATCCAAGTGCAACATACAGTAGGCTTCATCATGTTTTCCTTTCGGCTGGATTTTTGGTTGATTAAGCTGATGGTGCTGAATCACCTGCTTTTTTGTTGTCCATGTAACAAATGTATCCATTGATGTTTTTATGCTCACTACATACAGTACGCTACTGTGTTATGATCTAAAATGCCCCCCCCCCCCCAGATTGCCCATCTAAATTCATAGGTTTATGGTTTACAAATTACAAATTATAACAAATGAATTTAATTATAAAGTAAGCAATATAAAAAAAAGGTTGTATAGGGGGGAAATATATAAATTATATATTTCTTTCATATTCAACATGTATATTTTTATATTGCTTATTTTATAATAAAATCATTTCCTGTAATTTTTTTGCAATCCGTGGCAGGGGGGCACTTTAGCTTATAACACCTGTTTGTGTCCGCGGTAAAGTTAGTTTGATATTCGCATCTCCGAATTCAATAGCTGCGTAAATAAACCCGCTAATAAGATACCCAGATATATTTCCTCTCTATATCGTCTTTAAGCTACATCCGCCTTAAATTATACATGTTTAAAAGCATAAACACCATTATTCTCTACGGCGCAACGAATGCTTTAGGGATCATCGCAAAAAGCCGCACAGCAACAAAAAGCGTAGAACGATATTGATCTTCCCTTCTGTTCAGCGCCTGAAGGATCAAAAAGCTACTTTGTTACCACACTGGAAACTAGAAATGCCAGACTAGTACTGCCTGATAAAATACAGAAACATCAGCATACACATTGGAATAAATGAAATGACATATATAATACCGAATGTTTCCTTATATGTAGTTCCTCTGCAAATAACATGCCGACGTTAAACCGTTATTGTCGGACTATGGTTCCACTTTTTCTCTGATGTTATTTTAATTTACTTGTATTAATGATCCATTTCTTTGTGTGTCATTATTTAGTTTCGAGTGTCCGATAAAGAAAATAAAGATTAAATAAATCAATTAAGAAAAGCATGAATTAGAATAGGTACTTTCCTATTATTTTCCACTAATTTCCTCCCGTTCATTGCGCCCCACCTGTCATGTCTGTATTCCCCACTAGTGGGGCGCGCCCCACACTTTGAGAACCACTGATCTATACTTATGTGATAGTTAAAGATCTTTCAGTGGACCTGCTTACATTTAATATAAAGACATTTTTTTATACTGACTATCATGCACTGTGATGAATATGGTTTGCCAGAAATGAGAGGAAAAAAAAAGAACTAGGAAGACTCACCTCAGCAGCCTGCGTCTCCTGATGCAGCAGGGTCAGACCTGTCAAATCCTCCAGGAAGGAATGAGATGAGTTAAACACCTTGGACAAAAACTGGAATCCTTCACGCTCATAATGATCCAGGACCTGCAGAAGAAAATGAACTCATAATTATACACAATCAATGATTTGGCTGTATCAGGTAATGATTAGCTATATTACTGTGCTACATATACTGCAGAGCCTTACAGGTTAGGATACCTGCAGTTATACACTGGTTATTAAGCAACAATTGCATAAGTATTGATTCAGGCTTTGAGAAAAATGTGGTAGACAAAAAAAGCAAAACATGCTGAATCTCGTAATAAAGAGTACAGACTGTATAAACAAGGCACAGACATTGAGAGGCACAGGGGCTTTAAGCGTTACACTGGAGTGAGTCTAAATTAAACAGACAGAAATCTAGATGTAGTTAGTCATAGGCAACGTTCACATTACAAGCCTCACTGCCACAATTCAGATTTTGTGGAGAGATTGGATTTGCATGTCATGTCAGTTCACATTCGTAAATACAAGTGATATTTATCTGACTCTAACATGGACGATCTGTTCTCTGAAGCAGCAAATTTTAGCTGTTTTAGCAGCTATTGCTAGCACTGCTATGCAATCCCTGTACTGCAAATGCTGACTGATAATGTCAGTACACTACATGTGCGCAGAGGGAAAAAGACGCATAAATTCTGATCTGACCTCGCTCATTTAAGTGACCACTTATTGAACGTATAGCTGATTCTGGACAACATACAAAACTAACAGATCCTATTTTTAAAAAGATTTTTCTGTTCACACAGCCTTAAAAAAAAAGAATCAGGTTTGAATCACTTTAAGCTGGAAGTGAATGCAGCCAGAAAGAAAGACATCAGCGATATCTGGGTAGCTTGATGGCTAGACAGATAGACGAGCCAACAGATGGACATTTCACTAGATAGACAGACTACTAAAAAATATCAGATGAACTGCTGAGTAGACTGTAGACAAATATACAGACGTCTGCGTGGACAGACAAGAAAGACAGATGAGCTGACAGACAGTTTTTACAGTAGGTAGATAAGACAGTTAATCACAGAGGACATACAGAGATACAAAGAGCTTAGGTACAGTAGTAGCCACATAGACAATGGTAGACAGACAGCTAGACAGAGGTCTTGTAAGAAGAAGAAGAAATGCCTCATTCCAGGAGCTTAAAACAAAAACAGCACCAGGAATGAAGCAAAGACTCATCAAGAGCAAAATATCATGTATGATTAAAAATAAATGTAATTATTATATAATATTAAAGGTGCATGGGCTACTTTTCCCCAGTAAATACTCTGCCTTATCAGCACTCTATTCACAGTCTCACTCTACAGAGAGATAGAGTTTCTGTGGGTTGTGTTTAATAAGCACTAGTGTGCATGTGTATGCGTGCGTGTTGTGTGGCAAAGTGGCGTCTGCTTTAAACGAGCCCGATACAGGCGACTGACAGGGTGGAGTACACTTATGGTACAAAGTAGCATAAAATTAAACAACGACAACGTCCCCAATTTAGGGCAAAAGTGACGTTTGGAGGTCTGGCAGCCAGTGAAGTTAGTCATAAAGCTGCATAAAACAGACTGAAGTGGCTTCAGAATGCCGTGAATTGCACAGCCTGCTTTTTTTAAAATTCAATAAGGGATAATTATATGATGTCCATTAAGAAGCATTGGAGGAATAGTTGGAGAGGAAAAAAAAAATAATATGCTCACATCTTCCACCAAAGCTCACATGTATTTTCGAAACAGAGCTGTGGGACTACGGCAAAATGGAGGTACAGTAGCAACCAGAGGTGCAGGGAATTTGGAGATTTTAAAATAAAAATATTTTATGATGGTTCCGAAAGCTGATTTGAGGACATTTAACATGATATACATACACACACATGAAAATGTATTATTATATACGTCAAACAACATTGTTTTGTGAATAGTAATTGCACCTTAGCATAAAAAGTGAAGAAGTTACCATGACACTTCCTCCATAAGTAACTGCCCTAGACCTTAAACAGACGTGTTTGTCTGTGTTCTAGCTGTCCTATATTCTATCCAACAGTTTGTTTATTTGTCTGTCTGTCTGTTTAGCTGTAAAACGAACTTTTTTACACTATCTATGGAGTAAAATGTCCCCCTATTGACTCATCTATCTGTCTAGCCATCCAGCTGTCCAGATAACTTTGTTTGGTTTACCCCATCAATCCGTCTGTTTGTTTGTCTTTTATTTTAAGAAAAGATGTCTAACATTATGTGAGCAGCCACCCTGGACAACTTGGCATTATTCTACTTTTTAGATCATGACCTACAAAGTTTGAAGGCAGATGTAGTTTTTTGTTTAATTATGAATATATAATGTAATGTAAATAACCAATATTTAGAGGTAGAAATAAAACCACGTGCATATTACAAGAACTCGGCTGGGAGTTATTGCCACATCCCACGTACAGTCATGACCTCGCTCCAGATTTTCACACGTTTGGGTCATTAAAGGCGTTCCTGGAAAGCCAGGACTTCAGATGTGAAGCATTTTCAGATGTGCTCATGGCTCTGGTGTACTGAGAAAACGTTTCACCTTGATGGTATCCAAGCACGAGTGATTGCCACAGGGATAATATAGAGAGATAAAAATAGTTCTTTTACTCTCACAAATGTGTTCTGCTACTCTGCGCAATTTAAAGCCCTGGTTTGACTGGAACATTGCCTGCAAAGATAGGTTCGTATATCCTTTCTTTAATGGGAGATTTTTTCTTCTGCTGGTAAGGTAAGGAGAACCTTAACATTGTTGGGAATCATACAGAGTGATCCATAAGCAAACTAGAAAAACAATACGATACCTACTGTAGCATGATCATGTGTAAAATGGAACAAGTTATATTCCATCTTCTATTGTCAATTTTAAAGCTACTCAGGGTCTAAAATGACAAGAAAACCATAAAATGTGACATAAATGCTCAAGGATCCAGATGTTTGGGCCAGCCTGTATACCCTTTCACTTTGCATAAATCATTAACATGGAGACACAGGACAAGAAAATTACATGATTATGCTATTTGTTTTTCATTTGTAGTTGCCTAGAAATCAAGGAAAACCCATTACTGTGGTAAATGTGATGTGCTACCTTAGACACATAATGACTTTCCTGAATCATAAATACTGAGTCAACAGTTATGTGGTAATTCATATAGTCATTTGAATTTACATTCAAGTATATATTGTGAATTATTTTACGGCGCCCCTGGAGCAGACAGGGTTAAGGGCCTCGCTCAGGGGCCCAACACCGACAACCTAGCGGAGCTGGGGCTCGAACCGGCGATCTTCCGCTCCGTAACTCAGAGCCTTTACACACATTGCTATCAACTATTTTCTGCATGAACATACAAACAGGGGTGTAGAGCAGAGAATATAAACCTTCCATCCCACCCCAAAGAGCATGGCCAATTTCCCTCCCTAGAGTAAGAATTCAAAGTCATGCTTTCCCATGGAAGAAACCTGCCCTTTTCTACACATGCGTCTCTTTCTCACTCACGGAATTTTCCCTCCACTTTTTTTTTCAAGTGGTTGCGGTGGCAATAGGAAGAAAAGTTCAGCCCAGACTTTTCCATCCAGCTCTGGCTAGGGGATCCACGATGTACCTTATGCAGATATAATCTCCCAAGCATGCCCTATGCCTGACTCAGAATCTCTGCCTTTGTCAACATGCCTGATGCAGCTTTAGCTGGAATCACCCAGGATGCATCTGTGCAAGGTGCATCTACATACCAGCCCAACCTGCGTCTCAAGTAAAATTTACAGTGACTACAGTTTGAGACGAGGCTACAGGATTGTCCATCTCCTCTCGCCTCATAAGAAGATCATTGGCAAGGATTGGGACATAGACTCGGTAGTAAGGAGAGAGCTTCACTTTACTATAGAGCAGTACATTGCCTGCAGTGGTACCTGATCCGTTTTACCTTTTGGAAAGATACAGTACAACCATCAGCCAGAACATTACAATGCAAAACATTATGCCCAGTATTGGGTGGATTCCCCCTGTGGCCCCTCTGGCCCCTCGGGGCATTACTCCACGAGTCCTCTGGGAGGGTACACTGGGGTCTTGGCATTGGATCCTTTGGGTTCTGTGGGTTGATGGATGGGACCTCCATGGATTGGATTTGTTTGTCCGATGCATCACGTGGATGCTCAATAGGATTGGGAACTGGAGAGTTTGGAGGCTGGGATAATGGCCTTGGGCTCTTTTCCTGCTAGACCCGGTAGGCTATCGTGCACTGGGTGTTCTTGTGTCTTTCTATCATGGCCAGAATTGACCCTCACATTTTGGGATGGGACCAGACAGGCTGGCTTTTGGTCCCCGCAGGAATTGTTGAGCCTTTGGTGCCCATGATCCTGTCACCAGTTTAGTGGGATAAAATTGATAATTAATGTTAACGTGTTAATGTTATGGCTGATCTTTGTAAACCTGATATGGTTTCAATTTGGTTCATCAAAGATAATCAAGAATGTTTACATCTAGAATTTTATGGACACAAACAATTTTAGGGAAACTAACTGTTTGTTTGTTTTTTCGGTTTTGCATACCTAACTTTTCCACAAGCTAATGGATTATTGATCGCAGATTATTGTTTTTTCTTAGATAATTTTCAAAATTAATGATAATTGCAATAAATTAATAATAATCAGATCCAATCTCAACCTATTTTTTTCTAGATTCCTTTCTCTCCCCCACTCCCACTGCTTCATTCTGCATTTGTCGTGCTTAGTGTTGTTTCAGAAATCATTGTCAGAAAATAACAGCGTGAACACTTTTCTGTTTTGCCAAATAAATTGTTTGTAAAAAAAAAAGTAATGTTGATCATTGTACATTTTGCTGAACAGCAGCTTACTTTACTTATTTTCTAAGTACAGATTAAAAAATTCAAGAGAATCATGTACATTAAAGAAGCATTGTTTTTCCTTTGTTTTTGAACCAAAGCCCATAGTTCTCTCCCAAGAACGCTGCTCATGTTGCATTTATGACGGTCCCTGTAAACAAACTCTTGCTTAGCAACCCGGTAGCAGGAACAACTTTTACAAGGTTTCATTATATTTTCCAGCAGTGGATCCCCTCAATCTTGCACCTCCTGAATGATGCGGCCCATTAAACCATGGCGACCGTGTGACGCAGTCTGTGCGGGTGTGTGTGAGAGTGTGTGTATATATCTGTGCATGTGTGTGTGGGGCTGCTTTGGGGGAGCAGCACATCTGGTTTACATAGAGAGAAAGAAAGAGAGAGAGAGAGAGAGAGAGAGAGAGAGAGAGGGAGAAAGAGAGGCTTCCCAGCTTGGCCTAATTCCCTCCTCCGGTTCTCGTAACTTCCCTCGGTAGCTGCTGAGAGAGGTTCTGACGTTCCGGCCTCCTGCACGACAACACTTCACAGAGCCTGTGTTTGTTCTTTGAAGCCACTGTTTGTGTGGTGTGTTCATTAGAGTTGGAAAATAAACACCCATAATTAGGCATGAGGTTAGTTTTTAATTTCGCTATAATAAATATGGACATATAGGGAGAGCATCCAGTGATCAGAACTATGGGTGTGCTGCTTTCAAATTTATCCAAATCCAGAATTTTAAATAACAGCTGTATTACAAGAGGTAACTTTTCTTTCTTTTTTTTTCTTCATTTTTCATAGCCTCCTCTGAAATTGGAAAAGAAGTAATACAGCAAAATCAGTTTCATGCTGGCTTTCAGCACGGTGTCCTCAGGTGGTGAACATTTGTCTTGTCTTTTTCTTGTAGGGCTCTTTTTGGCTTCCAGGCTGTTTTCAGTCAGGCTTACAGGAGAAGGAAACAGAAAACTAAATTTACATGCAATTGTCCACTGAAGGCTTGATTGTTTTGTTTCCATGGTTTTTGGTTGCACACAGCCAACAGCAGAAGCAACAGCACTCACACACAACTGCAGGACGGAGGCCAGAGAGCAGCTTTCACCTCGGAGTAGGACATGTTTCTAGTGTTTAAGTCAATAAAATATTCTGTCACATATTTGACTAAAACACTACAGCGTTACTCCAGACTCCAGAATGACTTATAACTAGCCAGATATACAAGCAGATAGAACTTTAAATAAACAGATACAACTGACAAATTAAAAAAAAAAAAAAAAAAAACACCTGGGGAAATAAAAAATTTCATGATCTTGTAAAAGTTGGATTTTTGTTGCCTCCATTTTTTAACAATTCTACTTGATGAAACCATATATACTGTCTGCTGCACCAAAATCCTATGGAAATATTCTATTTACTTTTTAATCTTGTTTAGTCAACAATTATGTTGTGTTAATTAAACATACACACAGCGGCGAATATATATACGGTTTACCCAAGGAGAACTAAAACCTCAAAGCAAAAGTGCAACTTGCTCGTACAGTACAAATAATTAAAAAGTAACAATTTTGTACAATATGTCCCCTTCATATGGTTTAAATATTGCATTAAGTGTTTAGGAACGGCAGCCTTTGTTCGTTTTACAAAATTCCTTCATTTTCTCAGGTTCAAAAGTAATCAGACACCTAATACTTATACTGTAATCCGTTTCATAGCCATGAAAAAGTGTCCTGAACAGTTCAAGCTCTTAAATTAAAGCTGTAAATAAAGTTTCCACTTCAATTCCATCTTGATAGCTCCATTTTAAAACCAGCAGGATAGTGTACAGAGGTAAAATTACAAAACAATGCTTCATCATACCTATATATATATATATATATATATATATATATATATATATATATATATATAAAACTCAGTTGTTCAATCCATGTATGATTAACTATAGATTATGTGGACTGTCTGTCATACAAGTCCATGTGAATGAGTAGATACTATAGAAATGATAATGTATGAGAACCATGTGCATTAATGTAAACCTATAATTTGCAGAAACATATCTGCTCTAAAAAAAATTAACACACAGTTTCAGATTCGTGAACTTGCTGTTAATCATACTGAAGTATATGTGTTTTATATAAAGACATACAAGGCTTTTTTTGAAGAAGAAAAAATCTGAGTAATAATCAAAGTACTTAATGTACTGACACTTGACAACAACACACTACATACAATTTAAAAAATAAAACCTTTTTTTTTAAATCATTACATTAAAAAAGATCATATTATCGCTTAGCCCCAGCTGCTGTATTTCCAATTTGGATGTCACTGTCCAACTGTTTAGAATGTCAAAAGATGTAGTACAATACAGCAGGGGGAAAAAGAAAGAGCCTATTTTTCTCCCTAATTTAGTCGTATCCAATTCCACCCCTTACCAGGGGGCTCCCACACCAAGATCACCACCACCAGTCAGGCAGGGCCGAAGATGTGGTCGGCATCTTTTCGAACTGCTCGCTCACGCACCTCGGAGGACAGCGCTGTATGCTTAATCTGCTTGTAAATGTGTGAGTTTACAGAAGTCCATGATTGTCAGTAGAGTCGTAATTGATGTGAGAGCGCTAAGTGCCTCTCATCCCACCCCACTGAGAGAGCTCGGCCAATCAGCTCTCTCTAGGCCCCCTGCTGTGGGGGGCTACAGCATCATCCGGGAATCAAACTAGCGATCTACGGATGATAGGTCGAGCACTTTACCACTGCGCCACTCGGGGACCGGAAGAGGCAATTAAGGGATTAAAAAAAAAGAAAGAGAGAGAGAAAGAGAGAGAGGGTGGAAAAGAGGAATAAACTGGAAAGAGTTTGAAGAGAGGAAAATGCACAAGAGAGTGAGATAGAGAGACTGACCAAGGGGAGGACATAAAGAAGAAAAAAGTGGGCAACTGAGCAAAAAGGAGAAAGTGACACAGCTAGAGAGAGAAGGGGACTAAGAGATAGACAGATACAGAGAAATGTGAAGGAATGAGAAAGTAAGATGCATTTCTTAAGTGAAAGAAAATAAATGGAGCGAGAGAGAGAAAGAGAGAGAGAAAGAGAGAGAGAAAACACAGCAAACCTTCACATGGAGAATAGATTGAGCGCTTGAGCTGATTTATGGAACTCAACAACAGCGAGTCTCTCCAGGGAAAAAACACTTCAATACCGTCCTAATTACTCACATACGCCACTGACATCAACACACAACCCAACACTAACACAGACCATATGGTTCCTGTATCGTACAGGTCACGCTCGTGACCCGTGCGTCTATGAAGAACAAAATAAAATGTATGAAATAAAATTACTGCATGATTACTTCTCCAAATGAACCGGTAAGTTGTGAATTACATCATTAAAAATTAAACATTCCCCAAAAAGTATTGGAACAATTGTGCTGCACACTGAAGACATAATGAAACTATAGATCTAAAAAAAAAAATCTGCACTAATTTCCTGATACTTACATTTAGATGTATAAACCTCCTTTTTTTTTAACTACTTTATTTTAAACACACCCATTCCTTGAGTGATCAAAAATATTGGAACGTGACAGAGTTGTTGACGCAGTGTGTCTTGTTGAATTGATTGTTTTAACAATTAAGAGTTCTGAATGTCTACTTGTTGTTTCAGGCCTGTGTTGAAAAGGCAGCAATCAGATCTACAATCGGGCAGTGCCAATACAAAAATACAGAATTGTAGACTGGTGTTCTAAGAACCAGACATCACACTGGTTGGCCAAGCAAAAACCACAGAAGTTTATGATAAGAACATTGTGAGAGAAAATCCTACAAAAACCTACACCGAACAGGGGTGGAGGTATCACAATTCACAAAAATGTTTGCTGAAACATAGAGACATCAATATGCAAACCTCCTGTGAGCAATTAGAATCAAAAAGCTAGATTGGAAGAACTCAAAAAGCTCTTAAAATCTACCGAAGAAATGAAAGAAAAAAGTGGTCATCATCTGCTGGTGATCCGGAACATAAGAGCTCATCAGTCAAGCACTGAAGTAAAATCATGGTTTGGGATTACATGGCTGCCGACTAATCCTTATTAATGATGTAACTCATGATGGTAGCAGCAGAATGAATTTAGACGTCTAGAAAAGCATTCTGTTAGTCAGTTCTGAAGAAATGCTTCGAGTTTTATTGAGAGGAGCTCCGTCAAGCAGCAAAACAGTGACTCAAAACACACTGGGAACTGGGAAACTTGTAGTAGAAGCCTGGAAAAGCATCTGATCGAGTGATCAGAAACATTGGAACATGATGGAGATGTTGACCCAGTGTGATCTGTTAGATTGATTGTTTCAACAATTAATAGTTCTGCCTGTCTACTTGTTGTTTCAGGCCTGGCTTTAAACAAAGGCAGCAATCAGATCAAGCACTGGGCACTGCCAATACAATAATACAGAATGTAGACTTGTGTCCTGAGGAACTAGACATCACACTCAAAGAAGAATGCACTCTCTGGTGATGTCAGTGGGTTGCCTACTTTAAGTAGTTATTGAGAACTAAAAAAAAAGAAATGAAACTTGAAATGAAATTTTACAGTATTTAGTTTGAATTTCTGTTCCAATTCTTTAAATCACTTAAAAATGGGGTGGTCGGCCACCAAAGGTGCAATCTCCTAAACTGTTTAAAACGTCTAGATGCAAATATCAGATAATGAATGTTTCGAAAAGGTTCTTAGTGTATAGCCAAACCAAAAATAATGACCTTGCCGTAACGATACATGTAAAGGAGACAGTAATTAGATAACTTAGTGAATCATTAATATTCTAACGCATTTCGAATTTACCTTTTTATTTGGAGTTTTTGATCAGAGTATTCAATACACTCCCCGTTCATGGAATTAAATCTGTGAGTAAAACACCACGACGATCACAGAGGATGGAACGGTACTGGTTACAGTGGACATTGAAACTGTAACAAACATCAACATTCCCCTTATGTCATATTAAGTTACTATGATATGACTAAGTGGAACTAAAATTACTCAGAATTACAGAAACTACACTAATGTCATTTATGTAAACATCGCGTCAGAATCAGAACGTATCAGATTTATGCACATGAATTGCAAAAGGTTGACCATGACTGAACACTTTGGTGTTGACGAACTGATAAAGGCATTATCATTAGAAAGGAATTTTTATCATTAGGAAGAAACTTTTGAGGAAAGAGGGTAATGATTTTCATGTTACAGTTGTACCATCTGTGACAGTGTGAAATAAATAAATAAATCCCGGAAGGGGGGAAAAAAAACGTATGTAGGTATTGGAGTGATCTTTGAACTGGGCCAAATGCAGGAAAATGTAAATTGATATGACTTACCACTTGTGAGCAGGCAGTGCATTTATCAAAAGCCAAGCTGGCAGGAAGGACATTGTCAAATCTGGAGAGGAAGCCTCGAATCTGTAAAGAAGAAAAAAATAATATGTGGTGATCCGGTGTCAAATCATTGACTACACTGCCATCGTGTGGCAGCACATGAACTCAGCTGTGTCGCCTGTTTACACTCTGATGCTCCGGACTAATTTATCTATTCATTCATTAAGTCAGAGATTAGATTAGATTGTATTTAACTTTATTGTCGTTGTGCACAGCACATGTAGAAAGCTAATAAAATGCACTTAGCATCTAACCAGAAAGTCAATAAGTGACCTGTTTAGAATGATAGCAGGTAAAATTTAGGTTCATTTTGAATCTACATTTGAATCGAGATTGTATTAATTCTGTGAAAACTGGGTGTGAAGCTATAAGGCAACAAATTCAAACACTTGTCTCAAACTAACCTGTAGTTTACTGTTTGTCAGACAAAAATGGAAAAAAAATGCTTTCATTTTATTCTGTCATATCTCCCTCTTTTAGCTGCTCCCATGAAGGCGTCTTCACCGCATCTGATCTGCATACAACTTGGCACTGGTTTTATATGTCAGAGGCCCTTCCTGATGCAACCCTACCATTCTATCTGGGCTCTTGGGACGAGCACAAAGGATGCCCTGCATCCAGGAGCTGGGTTTGGGCATTGGATGGGAATTGCCTGTTAATTGAAAAGAAGCATATCACTGAGCCTAACTGAACATGTAATGCACATAGCTTGATTTGCAAATTCGCTAACCCAGTAGATCAGTAAATCAGAAACAGTAGCAATTGCTTCATGGGCAGACAAAAATATGAGTGCCATGAGCGACTCTACTTTTACTTATGTAAACTTAGGGTTAAGAAACCAAAATTGGGTTTATGACAGTCATAAATTCTACTGTATTGTGGATTATTGGGATTATGAAATTTTGGACTATTACCGCTCAAGACAGGTAATAAAATGTGCATTTCCCAAAACTTTTGGCTGAACACTCACTCACTCTCACTCATCATCTATACTGCTTTATCCTGTATTCAAGGTCGCAGGGGGCCTGGAGCCTCTCCCAGGCGACTTGGGGCACGAGTCGGGGTACACCCTGGATTGCATGGCACACATACAGTACACAAACTCACACACGCATTCACCAACTACGGGCAATTTGGGAACACCAATTAGCCTAATCTGCATGTCTTTGGACTGTGGGAGGAAACCGGAGTACCCAAAAGAAACCCACCAAGCACGGGGAGAACAGGCAAACCCCATGTACGCGAACACGCAGCAGGAATCGAACCCCGGACCCTGAAGGTGCAAGGCGACAGTGTTAACCACGATGTCACTGTGATGCCTTTTCTGAACACATGAATTCGATTTACATACATTATAAAAGACTGTACAGATTTCTACATTAAGCAATGACAGCAGGCTCTGTGGGTCTACAGCGGAAATATAAAACCCTTCAAAAACACATTCGCCCATTAACTAAAGATTCTGACGAACCTATAATCTTTCGCTCTCCAAAGATTTGTGCTCGCTTGTTTCCCCCTTCTTGTCAGATCCTGGGAATAAACACAAAACAATCTAACTAATGGCATGACTTGGCAGGCTTCAGTCTGAGATCTCTGGATGAACTGAAAGAGCGCATAATTAATCACATGCACATTCTGGAGGTAAGAGCTCTTTCTGCCACAGGAGTCGCTCTCTAAACCCACATCACAAGTCGGTTTTGAGCAACTACGCAAGATTCAAATGCCTTTATTAGCCAAATTATAAAATGCTGAATTTTATGATCCATGCATTAAGCTAATCTTAAGCTTGTTCAGTTGGAACACTTTCAAACAGTAAAAGAGGAAAGACTCTTTACTGGTGTGGTCCTGGAGTGCTAGAGCCTTCATTTATCAAGTGTGCATATGAATCGTCAAAGGGCTGCTGCTTATGCAGTATCAGGATGGGGAATAACACAACTGCAAAAAAAGCTGCCCAGTTCCACATGAATGAGCTCACAGATGGCTATGACTGTCTGCTGCTGCTGTGACTAATAGAGAAGAGAGTATGCCACCCCTTCCTCCATGGAAGCATGGCCAATTTTGCTTCGTCTCCCAGCCAGAGTATGTGGCATTACTGAGATTTGAACTCACAGTCTTTGGATTACAGGGCAAAGACACTATGTGAATGAGCTTAAAGAAGCACAGGAACTTCTTCATCAGAACAATTCAATTTACCCATTGCAAAACTCAGCAACTCACTCCACATTAAGAAAGAATAATGACAGGTGTTGCATCTTACATAAAGGATGCACTAAAAGTAAAATATTGGGCTATATATAAAATTATAATTTGACCCGGGTTTTATCCCAGCGCCACGGTTTCGGAACGAACTGTATGAGTGTGCACACTTCGTAAGAATCAAGCTTACTGTTGGTGTGTAAGCTAATGCAAAATAACACTACAAGGTGCCATTCCTTTTTATTACAGTGGACTAAACTTCAAATGTGTGTACGGAGGAAGAGTGCTACTGTAAGGTGCTAGGGAATGATTCTGTACTAGTGTAAGTACCTGTTGTTGATGGGAAAAGAATTCGTGGAAATAGATAAAAGATCAAAGCTAAAAATAAGCCGATCAATTTTAATGTAATCAGTAATATTATTATTTCAGGTGGAAGCCTATGTACAGTACATGTCTGCCTGTCTTTCTGTACGCCAGGAACTTAGCGCCTGACGTACTAATACAAAAAAAAAATTTTTTTGAAGGTTGATTGTCTTACGCCTTGTTTACGCCATTTAAAATCATTTAAAATCATTTAAAATCATTCATTTCAGTGCTGTTAATTCAGCTGTCCTAATTTAGTCGTGGCCAATTCCTCCCCGTCACTAGGGGGCTCCCACATCATTAAAGCTACTACTACCATTCAGCCGGGAGGGCCGAACACTATCACGTGTTTCCTCCGAACCGTGTGACGCCAGCCGACCGCTGAAACTGCTTGCTCACGCACCGGAGTAACACATTTGGAGGAAAGCGCTAGCCGCTCCTTTCGCGTGCGCGAGCTCACAGACGCCCCTGATTAGCTGTAAAGCTGTGATTAATGTGGGAGCATAAAGAACCTCTCATCCCTCCCCCCTGAGAGAGCTCGGCCAATCAGCTCTCTCTAGGCCTCCGGCTGTAAAAGGTTACAGCATCACCCGGGGTTCGAACCAGCGATCCCCGGATGATGGGGCGAGCGCTTTACCACTGCGCCACTCGGAGGAGAAACTGGTTTTAAACTTCCCGCAGGAAGCCATGCTGTGTCGCGCGCTCATTTGTGTTTCGTGAGGCTTTGGGCGGCTTGTAGGTGCATTATAGTTGTTTTTGTGTCTTCCGCAACAGGTAAGGAGATTGGCTCGTTAATTGGCTCTGTTGAGTGACACGTATAGCCACGCCCACCTCCAGGGAAAATTTCTATATCTGTACAAAAAAAGCAACAGATGCTGTGACGTTATCTGGCACATAACGTCTCATAACTTCACTTCTACTTAACATTTAGATTTCATTTACGGCAGGTTTAACTACAGGCAAATACTGAGCAACTGCCAATATTTTATTAAATTATGTCCAGCCAGTTTTGTCGCATGTTGCTATGACAATACATGACTGGAAATGCCAGTATTGTATGATATAGTGAATGCAGCAGTGTGAATGCAGGAATACTGGTAATAACAGATACAGTGAGAAATCCCTCCCCATGTGAGTTTGTCACGTAAGTGAGTTTTGTCCCGCTATGTCAGCTATTCTGGAGCTATTGTTAAAGACAGAGTCCCAGCTTTTCCCTCACTCTATACCACACCGCCTTGGAACATCATGGAAAAGGTGATTGTTTTGGGTGGGATTATAGTGTTGGCTTTCAGATATTTTGGACATTTGCCGCTGCCATCGATGAATGCCAACTAATTCGCTAATCGCCAGATGGCAAGTAAAAGTCGAATATTGGCCGATACTGATGCAGAATTGATAAATCGGTGCTTCCCCACATTACATTCTTACAAAAGCAGAAATGATGAATGCACCAATCATGATGAATGCACCAAGAACACTAACCAGTGTTCTGTTTATCAAAATGTCCACTTCATACAGCTGTAGAACCAGTATCCTCATGTGTACTGCTGTTTCTTATGAATCAGATTGCGTTCTTTGATAAAAGATCTTTACCATACAATATAATTAACAGATCTGTTTTCAACATGTTTTAGACTTACAATGCAGTACCTGACTGCAAATAACATGCTGAAAATTCGCCCAAAGAAACAGCAACAAAACCAGCATCTTTAAATTCTAAGTGAGCATCATTTTAAATGAACACCAAGTAAATGATCATTCTGAGATGAACTGGTTAGCTTGTGTGTGTGTGTGTGTGTGTGTGTGTTTGTGTGTGTGTGTGTGTGTAAAACATTGCAATAATACTTTGAGTGCACTGGCAATTTGGTGGGAATAAAAGTCAATTAAAGCTGTAGCTGATAAAACACACCACCCAACACAAAAAAAACATCTGAATTGACCAAAAGCTTGATGAAGATTCTTACTGTGGATAAGAAAAGAGCTTACTGCTGAAAAGCTAAAAAAAAAGGGGGGGGGGGGGGGGATGGGGAGAATTAGCTTAGAAGTGAATAATTCGTGAAAGCCATTAAGCTCTCAACCAGAGATATAAAGAGAAAAGTGACGCAGAGCAGGAGAAAAAAGAGTGAGAACAAGAGAGTGTGCAGTGGGGATTGGGGTGTAGAGAAAAAGAGAAAGCTGATAAGAAAATAGGCAGTGAGCAGAAAACAATATGGAAATAAAGTAGGACTAGGAAATGAGTGCAGTATGGAGAGGTGGTACTTCTGCAACAACCTTGCTGAACCTGGAACATAACCCTCTTGGCCAAAGCAAGTACACCCATCTGATACAACAGATAATTAACGAAGCCTTTCTAATGCCACAATTGACACCAGCACAAACTACTTTATGGGTGTGTAGTGACCGCTACTACTGCACAGAATGTTTTATATACTGCAGGAGCTTTACACAGAATATAGAGCAAAGTATGAGTGGATTCAGGCCACAGCTGAGATGTTTGACGACACACCAAAGGAGGAGTCTGTTGGCTAAGCTCTGCTTATGCATCCTGCATTCGTTTTGTACATAGCTTGTGCACTTTCTCAGGAACTAAGGCGATGCAACCATGCATACCCGTAGGGTAGACAGCAGACACGTCAAAAATGGATTCACATTTACCCCCATCTGTACGATGTATCTTTACTGCTTGATAGTGACAAATATGCATGCAAAACACTTGGAAATATACAGATTATTTTACTGTAAATGCCAAGATGGAAACTAAGCTCCTCATCTGTGGTGTTTCTTTTTTTTATGCAAAACGTAAACAAAGACATCAAAAATTATCCACATTTTGGCATACAATTTATTGTAATTGAGTTTTAGAAAAGATGAATGTGTCAGTGCCAGGTGGAGTGCGGTGGAGATGGCGTTGTCCGTCGAATGGTTTGAACGATAATCTTTCAGCATAATCTCCTTCTTTTCAATACACGTTGTCCATCTGTCAACAAGCTTTCGTACTATCTCATTAAAAAATGTATTAAGCCAAGTTGAGTATGCTTCGACCCTATAGGTCTTCTTTCAGGAGGCCAAACAGAGCAGGAGGCCAAAAGCATCATGACCCAACCAGAAACCATGGATTACTGCGGAGATGCATGTACTTCTGAGATCCTAAAACTCTGCCTTCAGAGCAGATGACAAGGTGGTCCTAAGAACAGCAAGGGCCAAACTGTCCCGGGTCAACATCTTCAAGAACAGTGGTGACACACGGCACATGGGCAGGGCATACAAGGCATCACCACTTACAGGACTTCATCACCTGCCTGTGACAGTAACGGCTCCCTTATAGATGCGCTGAACAGCTTCTACGCACAGTTTACCATGCAGAACGATGTGACTGCGGGGAAGACCACCCCTCCTCCAAACGACCAAGTGCTGTGTCTCACAACGGCTTATGTGAAGAAAACTCTATGCAGAGGTAACCCACGTAAAGCTGCTGGACCAGACAACATCCCAGGTAGAGTGCTCAGAGAATGTGCTGAACAGCTGGCATATGTTTTCTCCCCATCCCGAAGAAGTCTTCTGTGTCCTGTCTCAATGACTACCGCCATGTTGCACTCGCACCCATCATCATGAAGTGCTTCGAGCGGCTCATCATGAGACACGTCAAGACGCTGCTGCTCCCCTCACTGAACCCACTGCAGTTTGCATATCGTTTAAACCATTCGATGGACAACGCCATCTTCACCGCACTCCACCTGGCACTAATACACCTTGACAAAAAGGACACACACGTTACATTCAGCTCAGCATTCAATACAATCATCCCCCAACACCCGATCGGGAAGCTGAGCCTGTTGGGCCTGAACATCTTCCTCTGTAAGATGTTTCTTGACCGAAAGCCCCTCAGTCAGTGCGGATCAGGAACTGCACCTCCAGCACCACCATAATGAGCACTGGGGTAAATCTGACCAACACCTTGGTCCTGGAGGAATTTTGTTTCGTTTTACTGTGTACTGAACTGTATATGGTTGGAATGACAATAAAAAGCCTACTTGACTTGAAACAGGTGAAAGTCTGATGAAGCAAGAGCAGGACTACAGGGAGGATGCTTCAACACTTCAAAACAAAGTTGTGGTGTCAACACCAAAAGTTAAGAAGTTTTTGAGAGTTGACAGTGTGGGCAGAATTGGGGACATGCATTGTCACGGAAGATCAATACACCCTTCCGGTTAAATGCAGTCATCTGCATTTAGTCCGAAGTTTAGACTTTAGCTCTTCAATAGGCATCTCACAGTAACACGCACTGCAGATTGTTGAACTTTTTTCCTGATGATGTTCCAATACTGGCTTCTGAGAATCCCAGAAAACTATAAGCATCAATTTTCCCACTGATGGCTGACTTTTGAGCTTTTCCTTTGTCGGCAATTTGGAATGTTTCCGTTTCATACTCTGCTGTTTATTCTCAGGCTCATAGTGATGAATCCATGTCTCAACACCAGTAATGATTCTCTTTAAGAAACTTTCAACGTCCTTAGAGTATCAGTACAAATTTGTTACATTTTCAAAATTGGTTGTTTATGTATCTTTAGGGTCTTTGCAGGCTGACACAGTAAAACAATGGTTCCCAGTTCTATTATTTAATCTACATAATTTAACTGAACTGATTTTGATTTAATGTCATTTAATGTAATATGAAAAATTATTTGGGGTAACTTAATTATACTCATAACCTTTCAGCTATAATCTTAGTCTTCACGAATACTGATGATGTAATTAAACGCTGCTACTGTATTATAGGCATCGCCTCTGTCCTAGTGTTCAGGGAATAGAAACTTCACTATATACAAAGAAACTCAGAGCTGTATGTTCCCGATGAGCTAAGATGAGCTGATGCATTTTTGCTCGTTCTCAGCACAAGTCTCAACTGTGGTCTGAACAATCTCCAGACCACTTTCGACATGTGTATTCTTATTAGCCCGCCCCTCCCGAATCAATTAAATGCAAAAAACATGAATGCTCCGCGGCTATAAAACCTTCAGAAATGGTTAAACAACATCAAAAATGCATCACTGTCCAGTGAAAAAGAATTTCTACAGTATCTGAACATTGTCCCTTGGATAAAAAAAAAGTTTCCTCTGAATAAACATAGCAAAAAAATGAAATCAAACAGTCTTTTAATTACTCTGTGCCAATTCTCGAAGGTTCTTCATTTAGTTTTTTTCCGCCGTACAGACTCTGCTCTGGATCTTAATTGAAAAGCAAATTAAAGCATAGGCTCGAGGGAGATATAAAGAGCTGGAGCGTCTACGCGGAGATTGAGAGGAATAGAAGCTGCTGATGCATTACACATTCATAATGAGTGAGTGTCAAGGGAGGGAGTGCAGTGAAGGCTTGACAAAGTCAAATGTCTTTGAAATATGTTTTTGAGGTTGGCTTCAGGAATTCTTACAATGTGAAACATAAATGGCACATTTAAACCTTACCAAGCAAAACTGCCACTGGAAGAGCTTATCATACTATATTTTAAATCACAATACTGTAGAAAAATCTAGGCACCCTTTTTGAGGTACACTGTGTCAGGAATGTTTGATTTCTGATGCCTTAGCGTGTCATGAAGAACTATTAAAATCAATTTCCTAGCATAAAAGCTTAGAATAAAAAATGACAGTTCAATTCCTTATAATGCTTGGATGAATGAATATTGTTTCATAGCCAATCATAACGCAGAGGGGTGAATTTAGTGGAAGATGGGATGCCTAACTACTTTTACTGAATTTATTCATCTAGGAGAATTTGCACATTAATGTAACTCAATTATGGTTAGGAATTCTGCTAGATTTTCCTAATATACCATGCATACATATTTATACTCAAGAATACCCGAGTATATGTCTAAGGCTAATCCTTGGCTACATACTGTACTGTACTGTAAAGGTCAGGGTCCTGGTTGACTTGCTAATAAATGTAAGAACCTCCGACCCTGCACACTGGTTCCCAAGAGCAAATATTACTCAAGAAGTCATCCATTAACTTGTGTATTTCATCTGTCTGCACCCAGTTCTGCTTCTGATGCATGATTAGTCTCCAAGTCTCCAGGAAAAGGCAAGTCACACGATTGCGCATAATAGTCAGGGGGTGGCGACATTCCCACTTTAAATACTACACTTTAATGCAACTCCATGCAGAAATGTACTCGAGCAATAGTACAGATATTTGCTGTACTTTTGAGCGGAGTAAAAGTTAAAAGTATCCTCTAATAAAACTACTCATGCGAAGTACAGATATATAAACTACTGTATATACTCAAGTACAGTAACGACAAGGACATGTATTCACTTATTTCCAACCTCTGCTAACAGGACAGTACAGGGGGTAACTGGAGCCCTGGATCATTATGGCTTTAATTAAAAATATCAAAGCTTTTTCCACATCTTCCACAATTACCTTTGTATTATTTTTTGTTCCAACACTCACTTTAAAATCTTTCTTTAATTGCTCTGTAAATAGTGTTCCAATTGTCCAAAGCTGAAATTACATTATTTTTTAATTGGCTATGTATTATTGACCATTATAGGGTTGAAAAATAGTATATACACACACTTGTTTTAACAGAGTTGCTTTATAAATCACATACCATATACAGACTGAAACATCACAGTTGCATAATTCGAACACTATTATGTCACTTTTTTTTGTCCACTTTATATGCAGTGCCCTTCTGGCACTGCATATAAATACTGGCATCTTTTATAAAAAATAATTGCACAAAATCGACAACAAACCCATTAATTGAACTTTTCCTTTCAAACAGATGGAGGAAAAACAAAAAAGTACACTCTTATTAAATCCCTTCATCCAATTATCCATACCGCTCATCCATACCGTAGAGTCGCGAGAGACCTGGAGTCTCTCTCAGGGAACTAATCACATTGCAGAAGCACAGACACTTGCACACCCAGTTATACACTATGAGCACTGCGTGTCTTTGGATTGCGACAGGGACGCGGGAGAAACCCAACACGCACAGGGAGATGAGGTAAACTCCAAGCACAGAACGCGGAGACGAGACCCGAACCTCCGACCCTGCAGACGAGAGGTGACAGTGCTGATCCCGAACAGGAACTCTGTTGTTACCTTTAACCATGTCCCGTTATAATTACAATGCTGCACACATGTAAACTCAGGTTGGCATTTATTACTTGGGGAAAGCCCAAAAGTGTTTTAGTACAAAAGTGCAAGTCGGGTAATGTAAAGAAAAATAAATTTTCATGCGTCTGAAATGTAACAAAAAAAAAATGGAATTGATTCCATAAGTTAAGTTTTAAGTTAAGCCTTTATTTGTCACATGATACAGTGCCCCTGGCACTGGCACAGGGTTTAGGGTCTCGAACCGCCAACCTTCCGATCAGTAACTCAGTGCCTTCGAGCACTGATGCCTTTCTATATAGAGTATAAATGATGGCACTTTGGGACGGTTTTGTAGTTGGTGCTCTTGATGATACTTTGTACTCCGCTGAGTATTAGAACATTTCACCCAAAACCTGTCTGCCCCTGCTACACTACTCGCACCTGTAACAACATGTGACAAAAACGTCATTGTGTCACTTATTGCATGTTATACTGTTTATAATTGAATTCTTGTTTATTTTTGTAAGAATTGTTACTGTAGTTTAAAAAAACAGGCATCATGTGAACTTTAAAATTTAACATGGGCAATACCTATTAACAATTATATCACTGGCAATATACAGTACAGTTCATTCAGGACCATGTGTACTATTCCCCATCTACACCAGGGGGTAGTGTTGCCTAATGAGCAAATAAATCTGTTTGTAACGTCGTTAGATCTAGTGCATGGCTCTCCATTATACAAAAACGACTTAAATGAAAAGGAAAATCTTGCTAATCTACCACGATATGCGACGTCAAAGAAATAATACGCTCTTGATGTTTGATTTTCCATCTTCCCTTCCTTGAACAAGGGCACTGACAGGAGAGGTTAACGCTAAAGCTAAATTAATCTGATTATGCATGAATTTTTTGCATGTAGGTTTTTTTTTTTTAAAGGTCGCTGAGGGTGGCAATGTCATTACGGTGCTTGGGGTCTCACGTGTAGCTTGCTCTGACAATGCGACAGAGTTAATAGCTTGCACCGTTATGCTTCAGTGTCCTCAGCTTCATCATTAGCCCCCTGCTTGTCCATGTGTGTGTGCATCTGCAAGTGAGAATGCGTTTGTGAGAAGTGTTATTGAGATGCTGCGCCAGGCTTTGGTGTGCAAGCAGGGGGTCGAGCAGGAGCAGTGTGTGAAGCGTTTATTATAAAGCGAGATGAAGGATGAAGGATTAAAATTCACCCAAAAGGTTGGATCATTAAGGTCATATTAGGATGGGCATAATGAGCCTTTTTTAGCAATTTCGTGCTCCACAATGAGTACAAATGCTATTTTCCCAGTCTTATTCTCCATTTTTTTTTCCTTTGGTCCAAAATAGGCTTTGAGCTTTGTGTTTATCCACACATCATCACTTGTGCTACTGTACATTAATGCTAAATTACTCTACACTCATCAAACTAGCACAACTTCAGAAATAACAAAGTCACAAGTCTAGTTCTTTTTCTTACTAATTAGCGTACCTGATATATCTGTAAAAATTAATTCATTTTCTATACCTCTTATACTGTACTGGCTGGCAGGAGGCCTGGAGCCTATCCCAGGAGACATTGCGCAGAAGGAAGGGTACACCCTGGACAAGGTGCCAATCCATCACAAGGCACATACTGTACACACAATTAGGAAATGCCAGTTACCCTAATCTGCATGTCTTAGCACTGATAAAAGAAACTGTAGAACCCAAAGGAAACCCACCAAGCACAGTAAGAAAACAGCCTGAGGTAGGAACTGAACCCTGAACCCTAAAGGTGCGAGGTCACAGCACTAACCACTACGCCACTTATCCTCAAAATACTCTACGAGAATATACATTTTTAAAGAAAACAGAATTATAAATTTTCCCTTGTTATGACCGTGCCCTTTTATTAAATCCTTTTCAAAATCCAATCAGGCCACAGTGTTGGTTACAATGACAACTCATTACAAGTCATATAAATAGATACACTGTAGAATGGCCTTGCTGCAAAATGTTAAAAAAAAAAAAAGCATCAAATGTAGAAGAGCTGAAACATCAGACATTTTCAGCTAAACAATATTAAAAACATCCCCGTTATCGAGGATCTCGGTTATCTCTCAATTTTCCCTCGGCGTGTGTGTGTGTGTGTGTGTGTGTGTGTGTGTGTGTGGATGCAGGAAGCTATAAAGGAAGCAAACATGGCCGATCATTCGACTGTAAAATCGGGAAAATAAATAAGACTGTGATAACCGAGCAAAGCGTGCGGTGCTTTCCAAAAAAATCCTTTTCATTACTGATTTATGTATTTCCACACCCCAGTCTTTCACCTTTGACACACTCTTTCACCTGCCACCAAATAGGTGCATTTGAGAGGAGGACATTTATAGTTCTCCTGCTCGTTTCACAAAGGAGAGCTGGTCCTGATGGGAAAGGGTCATTTAAAGCAGTTTTTCTGATTAACCCCATGCACGACATCATCTCCCCTAGTGCCATGTGTTTTAATGCTCTTTTCTTGTGTGGAAGTGTGTGTGATGTGTGTTTCAGCACAACGAAAGCTCCCTGCACTTGCATCTGTATTCAACAATATACTGTATACCAGGATTCAGCATGAAAGAAGTAGTGTTGTTTCATTATACTGGCCTCGGAATACACTTACAGACATGTATATTATTGACTTTCTTAAAAACAACACAGATTTGCATCATCTGGCCGAAGGTTTGTGGACACCTGACCATCATTCAATCATCGTATGTCGGCTTTCCACAAACCTTCGTTACAAAAATGGATGGAACTAAAACCTGTTCCACCAAGTCATGTGAACAAAGCTCTATGAAGACATGGGTGGACTGGAAGAACTGAAATGTCCTGCACAGAGCCCTGACCTCAACCCCATGGACCACCTTCAGGATGAAGTGGAACACTGATGTACCCAAAGATTCCTCATCCCGTGCCTGAATTAACTAACGAATGCAGGTCAGGTGTCCACAAACATTTGTGCCTCGAACTGATTTTTACCTCGTGGGCTGACGGACAATGTAACAACCACTTGGATGTTTGCTTGGAGAACATGGAGCTAAAATTTTGTACGTTTTTCTGCTGCTAACAGTTGACAGACTACATACTCAGGTGCTCAGGCACTTCATATTCTAGAGCGGTGACACTTTGACCTTCAAATCAACAATGACGCCTTTGTTATATCACTTCTGTCTGTCTGTTTTTTTTTTCTTGACAGGCAGGGGTGTATTCATAGACTGTAATTTAGATCCAAAGGTTGTGCCAATATTTACACTGGAAATTTAAGCATATTCAGACAAGGGTTAAGCACCTGTTTAAGGCGATTTTCTGGGCACGTCATTCTGATTATGCAAATGACCAGAGTATAGTGGCTTGCCAGAATGTTCTTGACAGAAAATAGAAGTGTTTGTTGAATAGAGTCTGGACCACCACTTTTGAACACAAGCACCTGCCTTTAAGGCTAAAAAAAAAACATCAGGGATAAAAAAAAAAAAAGGCTATAAAAGAAAAAGCAAACAAACATTTTTCTTATGTCAAATATGCTGGAATGCAAATAGAAGCTATAAGAAAAAATAAAGCAGAAAAATAAAAAAGGAAGTCTGGTATGATGTATGTGAAAATAGCAAGAACTGAAATATATATTTTATAGAAGTCTAGTGCAGTGACAATATACAATATTGCTGATTAATCCTGCTTACAATTATTCCATGAATCCTTGCAAATTCTGTTTAATTTATTAATAATAATAATAGTAATTATAATTATTATTTAGCTTTAACCTCCGTTATTCAGCATCTCCATTTAACTAGCACTGGATCAAGTAGATGCTGTTATTTAGCTTTTTTTTTCTCTTTTTATTGTGCACCAAATTACAAAAAAACCACAAAATACTACAGTAAATCAAGATCATGATGTGATGTGCATGCAAGATATTGCTTGCTCACTCTCATTCACTCATCTTCCATACCGTTTTATCCTGCATTCAGGGTCGCGGGGACCTGGAGCCTATCCCAGGAGACTTAGGGCATGAGGCAGGGTTCACCCTGAGCAGGGTGCCAACCCATCGCAGGGCGCCAACCAATCGCAGGGCACACATACATACACACACTCACACACCAATTTACATACTACGGGCAATTTGGGAACGTCAACTAGGCTAACCTGCAGGTCTTTGGACTGTGGGAGGAAACCGGAGTACCCGGAGGAAACTAACCAAGCACGGGGAGAACATGCAAACTCTGTGCACACAGAGACGGGAATCGAACCCGGACCCTGGAGGTGGTCATAGGTGAGATAGGGGTATAACAACAGGAATAACAGCGGGGAGCGGGTTATCGGGGGCGGGGCTTGTAGGACGACTTTCACACACACACACTAACGGATTAGGAATGACCGCTGTCTGGCTCACTGATTATATAAATTGTCTGAATAACGGATTACATTTTTGAAAATATAACTGAGTATTTAAATAGCGGACCTAACGCGATAGATTACGCATTACATCAAAAAAGTAATCCAAGTAACGCGTTACACCCAACACTGGAAATAAGACTGAGCTCTTGAAACCAAACATAATGCAAAAAGATGGGAAGCCTAACCTATTCTTATAGTTTGGGAAAAAAATGACTACTTCTGTTATATTTTTGAAAGATTAAACATTATATTTCTGTTATATTTCTGGCAGAACTGTGCTGTCCCAAGATGCAAATGTCAAAAAAAGTATTTTATTTAAATGCTTTAAATATGTACTGTAAATGCACATCTTATCGAATAAGCGTCCATATAAACAGTTACGGTGGAATTGCTAATCTGAATAATTTCATTTGGTTAAAGAAATATTGTCCATGTACTGTAAACATAGCCTATGCTTTAAAATGCATCTTTTATTTACGTTATTATACAGTTGAAGTCATAAGTTTATGTACAGCATATATACTTAAAATGATTTTTTTTTTCACAATTCCCGACAATTGTAGTAAGACAAGTAGCAACATTTCCTGTCTTATGTCAGCTAGTATCACTACTTTAATTTAAAAATGTAAAATGTCAGAATACAGAGGAGGATTTATATCAGCTTTTATTTCTTCCATCGGATTCCCAGTAGGTCAAAAGTCTATATGCATTTAGTTTTTTTTTTTTTGTACTATTGCCTTGAAATTGTTCCTATAATTCCTACCAGACTCCTACAAAATGCAGCTGGAGCTTTAGCCGTTTTTCAGTATTTCTGAGTCAGCTTTGGAGGCCGTGCTCACATACGCTTTTTCCGTTCTCCCCACAAATTTTGTATTGGATTGAGGTGTCCTTAAATTGTCTTTAAGCCATTCTGTCACAACTTTAGAAGTATGGTTTGAGTCATTTGCAAGCTTTTATGTCCTGGCTAATGTTAAGTTACTTCAGTACATCACCTTGGTCTTCCATACTCATGATGCCATCTAAATATGTATTTTGTTAGGTGCTTCTTGCTAAGCAGCCTTTCAGCTTACGTTAATATCCATCTCGTTTTCCCATGAATATAAATAATTTGTGGAATTTCCCAAGCTGTTTAAAAGCACAGTCAGCTGAGTGTACTTTTGATCCACTGAAATTGTGATTTAGTGAATTATAAGTGAAATAACCTTATAATTATTAACCTTATAATAAATAACAATCTGTCAAAAAAAATACTTGTGTCATGCATAAAGATGATCCTAACTAACTTGCCAAACCTAAAGTTTGTTAACGTGAAATCTGTGGAATGGTTAAAACAATCAGTTTTATTGACTTAACCTAAGTGTATGTAAACTTACAAATTCAACTGTAGCAACAGCACTTGTAATGAACAGCTGTGTTTAGTCTCAAAAAGTTTTTTTCAAAGCATTTTATTGACCTGATGTTCAATTAAATCAAAGTAAATTCACGTTTATTTGCAAAGATTTCCATGTATATAATTTACATTTTTTTTGTAGGTAAAACTAGTAAACTCATATTATTTCAATTATGTACCACATTGTCTTGATGAAGGAATGGGTTATGCTTTACTTTATGTCCTATGTATATACTGCGTACTTACTGTACAGTGAACAAATACTATAACCAGCAACTGATTATGTGAGCGTCCGGTCTTGGTATTGACCTGAACTCATACAAAAAGTGTGGTTTTAACTTGGTCTGGCTGTAAAGTGAATTTTTTTACTGTCAAAAAAAAAATCATTTAGGAGGCTTAGAGGTTAGCAATATCGGAGGTTAGCAAAATATTGCGCCGTGGGTTTCCTCTGGGTATACTGGTTTCCCTTCACAGTCGAGTGACGTGCTGTATACCGACTGATGTTTCCAAACTGCCCATATTGGCTACAAATCGTAACAAATGGTGTTTGTAGAAGTCTTATATAAAATAAATATCACACTCGAGGTCATACTGTTGTGCTGGCCACATAACAGCGATGCTGATATTCAGTATAACAGCACTCCCCTTCTGTCCCCTTCCCCTTCCCCCAGTGTGATATTGTTTAATTATATAAAATAATCATGTTTTGTTAAAAATATATCTGGAGTTGCTCTTCAAAAACATTCCATGTTCATTGTAGGTTGCTAATCCCAACCTGCATTTTGTAAAAAATTTTGCCATAACCTTTGTGTCAAGTTGGATTGACACAGATAGAGGAAAAGAAGGAAGAAACGTTCTGGATGACTGCATTCACTAACCTGATGCGGGACGAGGCCAAGTGAGGTCGGCGGTTCATTCATGCGATCATCACTACTACTTGCCACCGCATAGCCTCTGCAAAACAGAGAGGGAGGACAAAGAGAGAGAGAGAGAGAGAGAGAGAGAGAGAGAGAGAGAGAGAGAGAGAGGACACACAATGAATATAAAAGCCTGTCTGGATTTCTCCTTCTTTCAGGTTCTCATTCCATGCATCACTTCCCTTGAAATCCGTTTTTTGACTGTCTGAGAGTAAGTCTCATCCCTCTTTCTTTCTCTTTTCTCTCAACTTACCACACATCCTAAAGCTAAAAACATCACAGCCTGGTTGAAAGAAAAAAAAAAAAAAAAAAAAAACGGTTATGAATACAGAAAGAAACAGTAGAAAAAAAAAAAAAAGATTTTAACTGTATGTTATAAAAAACCACAATGTTTTGGCCATTTTACTATCATCTACTTTTTGCTGTCCAGTTTCAACCATGACATGCTTTATCTTGAGAGCAAACTATAGAAATAAATAAATAAAAAAAAATCTTTTAGAAAAATGAGCTTACTACTCACTCAAACCTAATCACTTGCATATCATCTATACTGCTTTATCCTATGTACAGAGTAACAGACAGCCCGGAGTCTATCCCAGGAGACTTGGAGCATGAATCAGGGTAAACCCTGCACAGGGTGGCAATCCATCACAGGGAAAACATACACACTCATTTACACACTACAGGTAATTCGGGGAAAGTCAATTAGCCTAATCTCCATGTCATTTACATTTTTGCATGCATAAATAAAACTAAACCGTCCTCACATACGCAGTGGCGTACAGACGCAGGGACACTTACAAGCAAAAGTACACAGACCCAGATGCTTTGGTGGGAATATTCACTGAGGAGGATGACGAATTCCCTGGCTGCTCATCTGCTCCAGACTCCCTGTGCTGTGTGTTCATGTGTTATGTATAGTTTTGCCTTCCTCTTCAGTTTAGTCGTAATGAACACTCTTTGTAAGAAAATCTTGACTCAATAACAATTTCTGCAAATTTCTTGCATTACCAAAGTTTAGGTTGACATTTGTGGCACCTCTGTATTTATAAAAGTACAGGAAAAAAATTATTTTCATGTTGTTGTTATTGCACCTTTAAGCAATTAATCTAGTTAATACTTTATTTCATATATAGCCTTAAAGGTTGAGGGTGTAAAATTGGCATTTATGTATGGGATCTAAAAATGTTCCAAAAACTGACACTATAGCATGTATAAATACATATAAATATTAAAAGATACACTCTGCCAGAACTCTTCTATGGCATGTCTTAAAGGGTCAACTCAATTCCAGTAATTTTAGCAATATCCCTATTTGATTTCTTTGCAAGGCCTTACTTTTTTAAGAAATATTTTTATTAAAATAAATACAGTTAGCATTTTTCTGATGTATGCAATGTCTTTTTTAACTGTATAGGCAACAATATTAATATTGTCTGGTGTTACTTTAGATGTCAACTGGTGTGTTACATTTAATTTAAATGAAATATCTGCAGTAGGATTAACAGAGAAAATATACATACAGTGTATACAGCAGGGAGCACGTTCATAAGTCGAATTCGTTCACAAGTCCAACAAAGTGAGTCTTTCACCCCTATCTCACCTATGGAAAGTCAGCTTGGTTTCACGCAGAGGCCGTAAGTACGATTTGTCTCAATCACCTCGAGTTTTTGCAGTTACGTTTCAAATCTTTCACGAAACATCAGGCGGTCACTCACGGTGCCTAACACTGCAAGTAAAATCGTAGAGTACCATAAAACCACAGTAAAAGCTATATTAGACTGTAAGGATTTTTCCGAAATTATTATTACAGGATTTACCATCGGGGCAGATTTATAGGTTAATAGTCTTTGGATATTTTACACATTCATTTACACACTGAAAATATTGTATATAATTGTATATATTGGTATCTGGTGCACTGCAGTGTCTATTTTTGTGTACAATACACTTGAGCTACTTCAGCAATTTTTCGCATCTACGAATGGTAGTAGATCCGTGGTACATGTGTACCTGCAGAAATTTGTAACTCGGATGTTCATAAGTCAGGGACTTACTGTTTTACAGGATGATGTATTATATAATGAGACTTACTAGCATTAACTTTAAAGTAGTCTTGTTTTGTGATAGAAAGACTCTCGTAACATCACTATTGTAATTCAAATTGTATTTGTAATTAATAAACTTTAAAGTTCATATTTTTTAAATATGGCTAGACAGAGTTTTACAATTAGATATAAAAAACACAGCAACATCCCTAAACAGCTTTTTGGAAACGATGTACATGAAATATTCTGTCCATAAATGAACTGACAAAGTAAACAGTTGTTTCTTGTAATTACATTAAAAAATGTTATAGATTAAGCTTTTTATCTAGAGGATTTTAACTCTCAGTTTATGCACTGAGACTATTATTTCAGTTAAACAAAAACTTTCCACTTCCATCAAATACTTGTCTTGTATAAGAATAAATAACCCACATGCTACCATTTTTGCAAAAAAAAAAAAAAAGACAGACAGATTTATTAGTAGCATGTAGACTAACATTTTGTTTCAATAAATCAGTTAGCAGGCATCACTATTGCAAAAGGCTCAAAACTGTAGATGCATGTGGGATTGCAATCTTCAATTACCAGGATATTTTTTTTTGCAATACATACCCCTTACTGCGACTGCAAACAAGCTTATGTTGCAGTAAAAATAAAAATGTTAACAAAATTATAAGATACAGAAAAGGGATTTAAAATCCTGCCGTTTTTGTCCAAACACCAAACAATGCCTGGCAGGCAGTCATTCTTCACATCACTGCATAAAGGATTTTTGCCAGAACTCATTTTTTTCAGCTACATGCTTCTAGCTAGCTCTGCGGCAATGTGAGATGAGTCATTTCTATTATTCCGTGCCATTTGTGAGACTTATTACCGTGAATGTGGTGTAAAACTTGAACTAACACCAATCTCAAAAACCCTTTTCTTTCTTTATAGTTAATGCTGCTCAACTTCAGAACACAATGAGCCAACCTTAAAGACTCTGATTTTAGTGCAATCAAGTGAAATGTTCATATTTTTTTCATTCAGTAATAAATACCAGCAAGATGAATCAAACTAATTTTTAACATTTGTATTATTGTTATATAGCTTTATTCAAAAGCCTTTTTCTCTGTGATTAATTAATCCTTAGTGCTCAAATCTTTTTAATTAGTTTGTGTAATTGAATTAACTATCCCCTCTGCTACCCTAATAAAGTCACAAGACTGTCAGAAAACAGCAGACATTTGTTGTAATGAAAGAAACAGTAAGTATCACTGTTTAGTTTACAGTACCATTTTCCTGGGATTTTGTTGAATGTTGGACTGATGTGATAAAGCGCAACATGTCCACCCTCTTATGACTTCTTAAGAGTAAATTGCTCATTTTTGTCATTTGCAAAATATGCTAAATAAACATAACATTCTTTCTCAGTGGTCCCCATGTGCTAGAGTGTTCTTCTTTATAAGATTTATTATAAAGTGATATACATTCACCAGCCACCTCACCGAACTGTTCAGCTTCTTGTTAACACTTGTAAATCACTTGTCTGACTCAAAACTTAATGCATTTGGCCATGTATGTAGTCATGGTCAAGACATTCTGCTGGAGTTCAAACCCAGCATCTGAAAAGGGGAAGGAAAGGGATTTAAGTGACTTTGGACGTGGCATGGTTGTTTTTGCCAGACAGGCTGCTGCAAGTATTTCTGAAACTGCTAATCTACCGGGATTGTCACACACATTCATCTCCAGGGTTTACAGAGATTGGTCTAAAAAAGAGAAACTATTCAGTGAGAGGGAGTTCTCTGGGGGAAAAAAAATGCCTTGTTGCTGCCAGAGGTCAGAAGAGAATGGACAGACTGGTCATTACAACCGAAGTATGCCAAAGGGCATCTCTGAACATGCAACACGTTGAAGCAGATGAGCTACAGCAGCAGCAGGAACAGACCACATCGGGTGGCTCCTGTCAGCAAAGAACAGCCAAACTGAAGCTACAATTCACATTGGTGCCAAGAGTGGACAAGGGCTGACAATGGAATATTGGAAAATTATGGCCTGTTTTGACCAGTCTCGATTTCTGCTGCGACATTTCGAAAGTTAGAGTCAGAATTTGGGGAAAACGTCATCAAAGCAGAGATCCATCCTGCTTTGTAGTTCAGGCAGGATTTGGCGGCATAAAGATGTAGGGATATATTTTCTTGGCACATGTTGAGCCCCTTAGGATTTGTTTTAATGCCCCAGCCTACCTGAGTATTGTTGCTGACCATGTCTATTCCGTTATGACCATAGGATAAAACAACATGTCACAAAGCTAAAATGATCTGAAGCTGGTTTCTTGAAGATGGTCTAAACAGTCACCAGATATCGGGATGTGGTGAAACGTGAGATTCGCATGCAGTCGACAAATCTGTAGCAGCTGCTTGATGCTGTCACGTCAACACAGAATAAAATCTCAAAGGAATTTAAAATATCTGAATATCTGAAGAACTAAGGCTGGGGGTTTAACCTTTTACTAGCAAGGTGTACCAAATGAAGTGGCTTGTGTGTGTGTGTGTGTGTTTTGTAGGATTAGGCATTTGCAAATAACTGCTGCAGAGCAAGGATGTCTTCGTAAAAGTCTCAACTTTTTCAAAATAATATATACTATAAAATTACTATAAAATTCAGTAATTAATGGAACAAAGTCAATAATTGGTGTGATGACCTTTTGCACAGTTTTCTAATAATGAAATCATAAAATAAACATCTATGACTAAGTCTGTACCCAAATAAATAAATAATAAACAAAGTTTGTGTACGACTTTGCACAGTATGTTATACAAGAATAGTATGTTTCTATTTAGGTACTGTTTTTATTTTATTGGAACATGACTGAGCTGGGAGACTGTGAGACAGACTGAGACTGCTACGTGTGACCGTGATGTTGCTCTCACCCCTCTGAGTGCTGTAGGATGGAGATCATCAGCTCAACAGCCAGAGCTCCGGCAATCATGGCCAATCCAGGCCGGCTCACTGTACACTGCTGGTCCAGAGTCCTGTCTCTGGTTGACTAGATGAAAGAAAAAAAGTCTTTTTATCCAAAAATCTTAAATTTCGCATTTTTCATACATTTAACTAATAAAATTTCACAAATTAATTATTTAGACAACTAATTATGAATAAAATTACCTATATGAATGTATGGGATTAAATAGTTTTTTAAATGGTTGAATAGACCGATGGAATTGAAATGATTTAATGAATGGATGGGTTTGAATGTCTGGATAAATGGAGACAGAGATGGGGATAGTTGAATGGATGGATGGATAAAAAGATGAAAGAATGAATAGAATGGACTTTTTTGGAGTAATGCATTTTTTTGGATGACAGGATTATCCTTTATAGAAATTTTAGCCAAATGCATGGATAAATCTATGGCTAGAAAAAATACAATTCATTGGAAGGATGGATGAAATGATGGATGGATTTTGGATTTTAGATAGATGGCACCAAATCAGAAATCAGATTGTTAAAGGAAACATGAAAACTCACATCTCCAGGGGCAACAACATCATTGCAGAAGTAACAGCCTAGTCGATGGCCAGGTATGTTGGAGAACAGAGATGTCCCTGAAAATATGAACAGTCATATACAATTTTAAATAAAACAAAAACATTAAATATAAATCCAATATTACTTATTATTTTCTCTTTTTGCCACTCTAAACATTTGTTGGTTGCTCTTTCAGGAAGTTTGTAACAGTTCCATTTGACATTCACTTTTTATATTGCCCCATTAATTTTTTAATTATTGCCCTAATAGTAGAAATGTGCATCTTCAGGCAAGTAGTTATATTTATTCCCATTGCCTTAAATTATGAAGGTCAACACACTTCTCTCTTATTTAGTTTGTGTGCTTTTGTCTTTCCCATGTTGACTGATGGTATTTTGGGGTATTAGGACTTAGGGCATTTTTTGTGTGTCACCTCTTATTTGTGCCCTAGTTTATCAGGAAATCATGAATGGCTTGATCACACCTTAATCAACACCGAAACATACATTTTAAATGGAAAACATGCTTCAGTTACATTGTGTTTACCATAATCTTTAAAAAATTTACGCAGAAATATCATAAAAATAATCTGCGTTCATTAGATTTTATTGATCATCTACCCCAAACTTTGGATGTATAGCTCTTTTTTTTTCTAGAATAATTATTTTATTCCCGAATGTAAACCCTCCTAAAGGGGATAGATGGGAGGCATATCTAATTATAGAGCTGACTTGGTAGTAAATTGCTTAAAGCTCAAGGGAAATGAAATCTATGATTGGTTTGTAATGAGTTTAATGTTGATCTTGTGGACCAGAATCTGCAGTACAAAGATTGTATAATTGGTGACATTTCAGGTCCACCGGTACTTGAGCAGAATTTTGTTCACCAGTGAAATTCACTCCCACTAATCACAAGTCTCATTATGTATCTGTCTTTCATACAGCTTTCATGCATGAAATGTATTTATTTCCTTATGTATGTCGGTACATGTGGAGTTAAACAAACACTATTCCCACCGCTTGCACCCTAGTGGTTAAATCTTTCTCACCACAGGAGTGTGAGACTCTCAGATAGAGGAATGTCAATCAGACACGCTTGAGTGTATAGGTGGCTACACCCATTAGAAAAATAGCTCAACTCTCAGAGTTGACAGCAATTACTAATAAAGAATGTTTCAAACACCAATACACAATACACAATACCCTGTGATACTATGTGGCATTGATTCGGTATTTATGAGCTTCCCACTGGACTATTTGGAATGGTATAGAACTTTGGATTTCCCCATAGACTGTAACAGTTTGCAAAGGGCATGAATCATTTTGGACATGGGACTTTTTGTTCAAATGTAAATAGAAGCTGAGAAATATTTTTTTCCATAATGACGCCTTTTGTCCATTGGGATTCAGCCATTTTTTATCATCGTGCTTGCGGACTGATTCAGTTTTATGATTCCAGCTTGATGCTGGGCTCGTCATGGCAAGAGAGAAAGTAAAAAAAAATTAAGCACCCACAATGTACAGTATAATGCCTACTGTACTGCATGAGTATGTTATCCCATCCCGCACAGGTACATGATGAAGCCCAAAATATCAAAATGTCTGTGTATATATGCGGTATATAAATTTGAAAGCGGTTATTAAATCAACAAAAAATGACAGAAAAATTTTAAGTTTACATAAGTTTTTGCCCCCATTTGATTGGGTGTTACTGCAATGCCTCAGATCGAATACAGTCAAGAAAGACTACGGACAGGCTTATGAAAACATACAGAGGACGACATTGGACACACAGTTCATAAAATGCCATGGATACTGTATAACATAAATATTTTAAGCATGGTGAAAAAATGTAAAGTTCATGCCAGCAAGGCCCATACCTGCAGATCATGCAGATACTGGTCACCACAACACACCCGGTATGACTTCTTACATGGCGATTTGTGAATTCATTGCAATTCCTTGGCAAAAATCGTAAAACAATTCTCCCGTGCATGTCTCCTCAATCCAAAGTAACTAACGAGTTAATTTAATATCAGTTATAAAGGATTTTCATGGCTAATATTGTCCCTGACTGTTTATTATAAATGAAATGAATGGACTGCTTTGCTGTGTTAGTCAGTCACAATGGCTCAGGTCATGCATGTCCCCTTCTCTTTCAAACATCTAAGCATGCCCCTGAGAGATGACTTGAATATCAATGCTGTCTTCTCCATCGCTACAATTTAGCGCTGTTAGGTTTTGCCCTTTTAAGCCAAGCAGTTATGACATTCTTTTATGACACTTTGCTCTACTAATCAAGTATATACCCCTGGCTTGCTCATCAGGGACAATCTAATTATTATGATCTAGACACATTTTTACTTGCTCCTACACATTTCCATAATCTCCTTTTAATTTTGTGAAGCTGCTTTGAGACAATGACCATTGTTAAACAGGCTATATAAATAAAATAAAATCAAATTGAATGTATCTTTTCCATTATATTGGCTTTCAAATATTCTTTTTTAATATAAGTGAAAAAGCCTAAGGCGGCTCCAAAAGTTAATTTATGAGGTTAAAATAACACACATACCCTGCAGCCATTTATATAGGGATTAAATAACAAGAGTTATAATACAGCTCTTAAATGGTCAGCAAGTCACAACCCCTTCGTGTTTATAATAACGCTTCCAAATGTTTATCCTTTGAGGTTAACATAACACACAGTATATCACACAGACAATTTAATTAGTTTGTTTGTGCCAGGGGTACATGTTTTTAACCACTTTGTTTACAGTAACAAGCATCTTGTACATATAGTTAGAGATTACAGCTACGGCAATTACTCCTTTACTCACTCACTTACTCACTGTCTATGTCGGTTATCATGTGTACAGGGTCGCAGAGGGGGCCTGGAGACTTAGGGCATGAGGCAGGGTACACCCTAAAGAGGGTGCCAAACTATCGCAGGGCACAAACACACACTACAGGCAATTTGGGAACGGCAATTAGCCTAATTTGCATGTCTTTGGACTGTGGGAGGAAACCGATGTACGCGATGGAAACCCACCAAGCACGGGGAGAACATGCAAACTCTATGCACATAAATCAAGGTGGAAATCGAACCCTGACCCTGGAGGTACAAGGCAACAGTGCTTACCACTAAAGCTTGGAAATTAATTGAAAATGAATTTAAGCCAAAATTCTGAATGACATAATTCTGCCGATGTCAATTATTATTATTATTTTAATTCTGTTAGGTTTTTTTTTTTATTTTGTTAATACTTTCCCTACTGTGTGTGTGTGTGTGTTTATGTTTTGTCCCCTTACCAACATACTACCGCATCTAATGAGAACTTTATAATAAAAAAGGAATATCCCAGCTTTAATATTAAGCATATTTACAATACAAACCTTGTTCACTGAGTGCATAAAAAACAAAGATCATTAATCATAATCAAGGTAAAATGTTGATTTTATTGTACAATTGATTTAAGATCATATCGCCAAGCACCACTAAAGCTCATGCTTTTCTCCATGTTTATGTCATGGACTTGTCCAGTGCATCAGTATGCTCATTTTTGCAGAATAAATAAATATAAACGTAGACCTGCTGACTGAATGAATGAAGTGATTGACGAGAAAATTGCATAATGTTAGTAAAATGGTTGCCCTGAGAGTCATCACTGAAACACTAGTTTCACTGATAGATTTTTAATGAGTACAACCATTTAAAATTTGACAAACCATTATGTCAGTACTCACAACATTGATTCATTCATTAAAAACAGAACCGTGCACACTCTTCAAACATTGATGTATTTAAAAATATATGATGATACACACTGAGCAGAGCTTTTATTTACTGTCTGTCAAATTTAATCAACAGGAAAGAAAATTATGAATTACTGAATGAATTATTCACCGGTCCCATCTGTCCTACCTGGTGTCGCTGGTGTGGATGCTGAAGATGAGTCTGATGCGGACAAGGATGATGAAGGACTGGAGTCTCCAGCTCCTGAGCCTTTGGGTTTCTTAAGGCCATGCCTCATTACAACAAAGGTGTCAAACCCGAGTGCTGCATTTACTACAAGCTGGAGGAGCAGATTGGTTAAGACTAGGGGTTATTTAAGAATGAAATACAGTAATGATTCTACTGTAACTTTTCTGAAGATTGGAAATCACAAGAAATGACCTAAACCGCCTGTACTGTCTCTTTGTTCTTCTATATACACTATTTTTGTACTGTAAGATTTCTTAGGAACTCTAAATGGTGCGACAAATTATAGAGTGAAAGCAATTATAGTCAACAAAAGCATGCATTCACTTTTTCACTGGTGTGTTACCAAGACCTGTGAAAGTTAAAATACCTTTCTCTGGCTGGCTGCGATGACGGTGGGGAGCCATCGACTCTCCCGTGTGTCCATGAGGAGGAAGACGACGTCATGTGCTGAAATCAGTGCTTCCAACTGCTCCACGTCTTTCTGCGCCTGAGCCATCGTCACTTCCGAAAAGCTGACAGGGTGGCCGGGCATCGGGATGCTCATGTTGAACCCCTCGGCATTCTGAAAAGATGATGATGATGATTATTATTATTATTATTATTATTATACAGAAATATGTTTTTTTATGGGCAGTCTCAAAAAGAATAAAAAACATAACAGTAAGAGGATTGAATGCCCTGAACTTCCCCTGGTGTGTGTTATACATACCCAGAGCAGGAAATGATAATAAACAAATGAAAATATTTATTATACAAAGACAGGTGATACATTAAAGGAAATCAAATATCTCAGTGAGGTGTTAGCACAAGCTGCTAGAACAGCTTTAACACCAATATTTTTTTTTCCATTAAGTTGTCACTCAACAGTGTGTACATACTACTGGAGATTATGTACTGTCAGGTCCATAAGTAAATGGACATATAGACAATTTTTCTATTTTTGTGAACCACTACAATGGCTTTAAAATGAATCAATCAAGCAATTATTTTTAATAATTGGATGAAATAGCTTTAATGACTGTCTGGCATCTAGAACCCATGTACGTCAACATATGTCGAGTTGTCTCTCTGGAGCTAATTCAGTTGCTGCTGATTGTTCCGTCAGTCGATCTTACAATTTTGTCTTCAGGAAGTAAAAAGCCCGCTCAATTGGGTCAAGGATTGTAATTGGCTACTATATGAAGTACTAACCATAATTAGTGCAATTTCATGGATGACAGACACCTCCTTTTTGCCAGCATGCTGGCAAATTTAACACTACCGCTATACAATAAATGTAAAGATCATGGAACAATGAGGCATTCCCTTTGCAATGCATAAAATGAATCCCTTTATATATAATAGAATATATTGAAATATATTTTTATCTGACTGGCTACAGTTGATAAAAAGGTATGAACTATTCTCTCTGTCATATATTGACTATTGTTTAACATCTAATTTGAAAAAATAATTTAATAATTCAGCATCACTGTGGCTTAGTGGTTGGCACTGTCATTATGCACCTCCAGGGTCGGTCCCGTTCGGGTCAGTGTGCATGGAGTTTGCATGTTCTCCCGTGCATGGTGGGTTTCCTCTGGGTAGTCTAATATGCATGTTTTTCCTCCCACAGTCCAAAAACATGCATATTAGGCTGATTGTTTTTTTTCCAACTTGCCCATAGTGTGCAAGTTACTGTGCAAAATTGTGTGCCCTGCAATGGATTGGCACCCCGTCTAGCGTGTACCCTGCCTCGTGTCCATAGACTCCAGGCCCACAAGATCACAAGATAAGCGGTATGGAAGATGAATAAATGAATACATTTAACAAGGAGGGAAAACCCCCGGGTACTCCGGTTTTGATGGGTTTCCCCCGGGTACTCCGGTTTCCTCCCACAGCCTAAAGACATGCCTTAAGTAGGTGAATTTGACCCCTGGTTGGCTCTTGCTGGGAACCACAAAACAAATGCAGAACCTGCTGGAGCAAATAAATCTCACAGCTCTTTTGGGAACTTCTGACGATCCCACATCATGGGTTGAATCTGTGGCTGGGGACAGAGAAGTCTGGACTGACTAACTTCGCCTGTTACCACTGTGATACCCACCAGGAAAAGCATGAATAAAAGAAAGAAGAGGAAAAAAATACAGCCTGGAAAATAAATTAAGATAAAAGAGATAAAACCATACAAACTCTATTAATAGCAGGCTGAGTGCATTCATGTTATCACTGCATGGCTTTTTATCCATTCTGTTAGCTAATTAAATGACAGAGACAATATACATGAAGGTTTATAATATTACTTTTAATATCAATATAATATTTTAATATTCTGGTCTAATGTGTTTTAATCTCTAAAAATGTACCATGGTTCATAATAGGGTCACTACTGCTTTTGTGCTTGCTTTGGCTATTCATTTAAAAAGTTATGCGAAAAAAAAATTAATTCATCAATGTCGAAAAAAATGAGAGATGACGCAAATGAGACTTAAGTGATTAGTGAATCATGCATTGCTTACATTCTGATGTCTCACCACTCCCAAAGTGAGGAGGTTTCTACAGTATATGTGTACATGTGTATGAAAGAGAGAGCAGGATGGTTATAGGAAGACTAGAGCCCTAATTATGGCTGAGATAACGGAGCAGTCTCTAATTAGTTCTAATCACATAGGGGTTTTGTAAAGGTAAAGTATGAGCTGCTCATTAGCCAAACAGGAGGAGACGATCAATGCAGGAAACATCAATAAATTATGAGAGGTGTGTAAACAGAGCAGGATGCTAATCCAAAAAGAACAACCAAGAATTACACAGAGGAAGACATGGGGATTTTGACATGAGAACTGCTTGAAAAGTGCTAAATAATGCAACACCTCTGCCTAAAACTAACCTCAACGGCCCTAAGCCCTAACCATATCACTCCCCACTTCAACTATTTCATTCTAAATTATACTACAAGGACTATATATTTTTATTTATACTATGGTATAACATGGTACTCCACTACTTCACATAATATATAGAGATGCTGGAGAAAATATTTTTTTTATTTACTTATGTTTGCATTTAAAGTGATAAAATATTGCTGTTCCTTTAATATCCTGCAGGTGGTTTAAACTATTAATTCATAGTCAGACGCAGCGTTCTGTGTGGTAGGAACTAATTATTTGCCAAGTTTGTTTGGAACAGTAACAGAACCTGATTTTATATACACATACACATTGTGCCATGAAAAAGTATTTGCCTCCTTCCAGAATCTTTAGTTTTTTGCATGTTAGTCACACCTAAATGATTCAGATCATCAAACTAATTTTAATATTATACAAAGATAACTCGACAAAATGCAGTTTTCAAATGTGCTTTCATTCATTAAGAAAAAAAAAAAAAAAACTACCAGGCCCCCATGCCACATGATGAACGAATTGTGATTTTTGAAAAGCACAGTTATATTTTACTTGCCACACCATGCCTGTTTACTGCCAGACCTGTTGAATCAAGAAATTACTTAAATAGAATGTGTGTGTGTGTGTGTGTGTGTGTGTGTGTGTGTGTGTGTGTGTGTGTGTGTGTGTGTGTGTGTGTGTGAGACAAAGTGAAGCACACTAAAAGTTCTAAAGAAATTCTACAACAGATGCAAAACAAAGTGACATGTATCAGTCTGGAAAGGGTTATAAAGCCATTTCTAAGGCTTTGGGACTCCAGCAAACCACACTGAGTGCCATAATCTACAAATTGAGAAAACTTGGAAGAGTGGTGAACCTTCATAGAAGTAGTCGGCCCAGCAGAATTACTTCAAGAGTACAAAGGAAATTCATCCTGGACCTCATAAAAAACCCAGAACAACATCTAAAGGACTGCAGGCCTCACTTGCCTCATTTATGGTCAGTGTTCATGATTCAACAATAAGAAAGCGACTGGGCATAAAAAGGCATGTACAGTATGGGAGAGTTCCTAAGTGAAAGATACGGCTGACCAAAAAGAACACAGTGGCTCATCTCAAAGCATAAAATAGAAATACACAAATGCGTTACTATTTTTAAATGCAAATTAATCATATGACCAAGTTTGACCCTAATGGCTTATACAGATATTAAGATGACTAAGGAAACATTACCAGGTGTAGTAAATGGCAAGTTTCATTATAAAAAGCTTCTAGAAGGAAGTTTGGATAAAACCAAAGTTGTGTGCTCAAGCTACGTTCAAGGGAAACCATTTGTACATGAATACATTAAAAGTAAGATGTGGAAGTGGTGGCTTAGGTGACTAAGGATCTAGGTTGTTGATTTTTGGATCTAAGGAGACAGGTTCGATCGCCGCATTCTGTGGGTTGCCGCACCCCCACACCGCATAGCCACTGGAGCGCTGGTCCCATTTGAGAAATTTTAATTTAACATTTGTTAATAATTAAGGTATAATATGTTTCCTCTAACCAGTTTCTCATGCATTTCTTTATGATAATACAAGTAAATCTAAGTATTTAAAATTTTTTATTGATTGATTAATCACAAACCATGACTGTGATTAACTAAATTAAGGTTAAGTGTTTTTCAATCGATTGACAGCACTATAGGGCATTGGTGACTCAGTGGTAGGTTCGATTCCCAGCCAGTGCCCAAACCCCAGCCACTAGAGATGGAGTGCCGGTCCCAAGGTCGGATAAAAAAAATTGGAGAATTGCGTCAGGAAGGGTATCGGACATAAAACCTAGCTTGTGTGCAAATTATATGAATCAGGTTGTTTATAAAATTGTGACACTAAGAAAATCACAATACACCCAATTTTATGTATGATGCAAAATCTAATTTCCTATGGTTATAAGATGTTTGAGTTTTTAAGATTAGTTACTAATTTTTAATTTCTGATGTCCAGAAAAGAAAGAAAAGAAACAAGAATTCAACAACAAATAAGAAAACACATAGAGAAGGAAAACCTATAGCACCACCATACTTAGCCGACACGTTAATATGAGAACCTCTACAATTGTTCATTCATGCAGTTATTCAATTCATGCATAAAATCAAATCATCAGCTTCAATTTATGTAAACATATCAGAATGGGGATAATGTGATCTTAATGATTTTGACCATAAGACCGTTGTTGGTACAAAAAGGGCGGATTTGTATATTTCACACAACATCTAATAGTGTGAAAACAGCTAGGGTAATTAAAATACCCACTTTGTCTGAAAGCGGTAAGCAATAAAAAAAAGCATGTCAAATTTTACAGAGCATCAAATCTTGAGGCTGATGCATTACAACAGCAGAAGGTTGCTGGTATTGTGTATCTGTATAGTGTGCCTAATAATGTACCAATAATAATGAGTACTGGTGGGAGTATCTATGATGTGAGAACATTGGTAATCTCATCATGTCCAAAACCCATTTAAAAATGCCAACTTGAATAAAGACCACATGAAACAAGAAGAAATTACTCATCTTTTATCACCTTCTATCACCTTAGGATGGCTTTTCTTTCCATTGGCCAGAAAATGCAGGATGTTTCTGATTATTCCAGTATGAGCTTTAGGCTTGAGACTCGTACTTAAACTCCAACTGTCAGAAATAATCTGATTTCTCAATTAGCTTCTCTAACAGATCTCTACTTGTGTATAAACATTATGCATTACATAAGGTGTCGTCTAATGAGCGATTCCTCAGCCTGAGATCATTTCACAGAGTTTTTTATTTTCTTAAATGCAAACTAAGATTTGGCCACAGAGCTTGTTCTATCCATTTAGTTATCACACAGCTGCAAACCCCCTGTCCATAAAACAAATAACTAACACCTACAATAAACTGCAGCTGACTGCAGTCCCAGGCATGGCAGTAAGCCGACAGTAGGATGCATTGTTGGAAACCAGTGGTGAGGAAAGTCATTAAGTGGAAAAAGGAGTAATATGGGAAAGCCAGAGCTGGCTCAGAGCACAGAAGGACAGGTTGTAGAAATGAGATTCTTCCAGAGTGCTGCTGGGCTTACTCACGCATATTAGAGAACCACACTCCAGAGAGCTCAGTGTCAAAAATTAATCTCACTTAAGAACAAAAATGTTTGACTTGTATCAGTTCCTGATGGTGGCCTGTCCAAATGTCTGTGCAAAATAAAAAATCTGCAAAGGTATCTCATGATGTGCCAGAATCTGGTTTAAATTTCATTCTCAATACTGTATAAATTGTGATTTCCAGGAACTTGAGTCAGCACTGACTAACTTCTGACAGCAGGAATAACTTCTACATGAGCATGAGGCTACTTTGCCTGTCCTGGCTAACAGCACAGAGAGTGTAGATAACGAGTGGTCGGTTATGGTTAGAGATAGTGCTGCTGTTTAACCATCACCAGAGACCACCTGATATGAAATCATAACAATACATAGCTGCCAATTCGATTCCTATCGCAATTCTGTAAGTATCATGATTTTACAAACATCGCAATTCGGTAAAATTAATTTTCCAGATTTCCTTCCAATTCTAAACAAAGTTAGCAAATGCATTTCTCCTTACACTGGACGCTGAGCTGCTTTCCAATGTGTCAACAGTTTAGTGTGTGTCACCCATACAGTAGGATTATAGAGGAACTGAAACATTGTACAACCTCAAATGCAAAATTGGACACACCTGCTGATTTCATGGTCGTTTCTGATCTTTATTTCTTTCAAACAATGCGGAAGCCTTCAAATATCTGCAGTAAGCTCCTTTGAACAGTTGATATTGAGATGTGTCTTCTACTTATGCTCTGTAAAGCCTTCATAACATCACTAATCTGAGGTGCTGTTAATTAGTGGTAACACTACAGTAAATGCACTTCTCTGCAGCAGAGATAGGTTTTAGTCCTGGGATGGTCTTCCTGGGATGGTCTTCATGAGAGCCAGTTTTATTATGATGCTTGATTGGTTTGCAAAGGCTCCTGACAACACTGCAAGAACTTTTCCAGAACAGGTGACCTTTGTGTCTTAAAATAACAATTGACAGTTGTTGTTGCTTAATTACCAAATGCCATATGTGTGGATTCATCTAAAATATAAATAAATAAATCCAAACTTTGCCTGTTTATAAATGAAAAATGAAAAAAGTACTGCATATAAATGAAAAAAAAAAAAAAACTGTTTTGGAGTCAGTTTGCCCATACATGAATTGCCACTAAAAACAATTGCGATGGTTTTCTAAATGGATTTATTTCCCAATCTTAGCTGTTTTGTAATAGGTTTGTAATATTTAGCATTTTTGCTAAATTCCCAGCTCATACACAACTCTGTAATTACAGATGACTCTGTGTCATACAATGAACATTCACCAGTATCAAGCACTCAAAAGATTCAATTCTTATTTTCTTGTGACTGCCACTAAAAACACTTTATATACAGTATCACTAACTTGAAATGGTGCAATTACTGTCATGTATTTGTTTCCAATAAGGTTTAGAAGTGAACAGTGAGACAGTTTTTTCGTTTTTTGCTGCACTATTTTTAGAAAAAAAGTTTTGGTTAAAGTGTTGATTGGACTATTATTCTGATTATTAATAAAATATTAAGGTCCATGTAAATGTAAAATAGTTCTGCCAAACAAAAGGTACCTGTAAAATGATCATTTTGTTCTTGAGCATGAAGTCATTTCCAGATGTGTTTACAAGTCTGACAGACGGACTTCGGCTGCAATAAGAGTTTCAGCGTGGAATACAATACTACACAGAACTAAACACAACCTACACTAGACCACAACAGAAGGTGACTTTGCATTTCTGTTTTTGCGGAAATACATATAAAATTGCAAAATATACAAGTGGAAATTACTTTTCAAAATTAACTTCACGTTTTTATAAGCGTTAACATTCTCCAGCCTTATACGCCCACACATTTATTTTATTTCCACATTCCAAAATCTCTTGGCTTCCGGTTTGACATCTTGAATAAGGCTGTTGAGCATGAATAATTTCGAGATTTCAGAAGAAGAGGAGGTTGATGAAGTGATCGATGAACAGATGGAGTCAAAGTGTGGGGAGGCGGACGAACTAGACGATTGAATTGTTGGAAGAGAAAATAAAAACTCTCCGAGACGTAAACAACATTCCTACACAAAGCCTGGCTCAAAATCGCAGTCCCACCAGTAGTGTTTCTTCGCCGTCGCATCGATTATGCATAGGGACACAAGTATCCTGCTGACACACAGGAAATGGTCTTGTTGCCTGGCAACAAAATTACACAGGATCTAATTTATGCAGTACATCTGAGAACACTGTTATGAGTGTGTTGCAATACCGACTGGAAAAAAAAAGGCTGATGAAGATTATTTTCCTCTGAGATGCACAAGAACAACTTCATTTTCATAAGTTGGAAAAGATTTAAAAAGCCGTCACCTTGACAAATACTAAGGTGCCTTAAAAATCTCACCATTATGACAAGCTGCTTTAAAGCATTTTAAAGACAAAGCCGTAAAAAAAACTTTTTAGTCATGCACACCATCAGCATGGCTAGCCACAAAAAGAGGGGGGGGGGTGTTTGGGTCATCATCCTTTTTTTTCCAGGATGATGACCCAAACATACTTTCAAATCAGTGATCATCTGAGTCTATGGATATAAATGTTGTGCAAGATAGGAGCGAATGAGGATCCCTTTAAAAGTAAACTCCACGTAGTTAAATATTCCAGGAACTTTCCAGGATTATTCCAGAGCAGGCATCACAAAACATACATTTTTATTTCTGATAATAAAACCTAATTGCATTCCTAAATGTTACTTTTATACGAAGGTGAGTCAAAAATTATCCACACTCTGGCTGTAAAATTAACTTTTAGAAATTATTTTTCTAAAAATAATTAAAATTAATTAAAAAATTATTTAATTAAAAAAAATAAATTAATAATAAAAATTATATTTTTTACATCATCTCTTTGCTTTTTAATACTCTTTGTCCATCTCTCAACAAACTTTCATATTCCCCCATTAATAATATATTAGTTGTAAGCCACAAATGCACTGCTGTCCTTACGTCTTTATTATCTTTTTTCCTTGTAGGGCTGCTTTTAGGGGACCAAACAGGTTAGAGTCGATGAAAAGAGATCAAGGCCCGTATTCACAAAGCTTCTTAAGCCTAAAAGTTACTCCTAGTGATTTTAGAGAATTATGACATTTTCTTCGAATTTTCCCTTAAATTTAGGACTAAATCTTAGTTAAGATAAAAATGTTTCACGACATTTTAGACCTAAAACAGATCCTAAAATAAAAACTGTTAAAATAAAGAGGAGGACTTTTAAGAGGCTTAAGAGTTTCTATAGCAGAGGACAAAATGGTGGAAAGAAGAAATATTCTCCAAACACTGAACGTACAGCTAAAAGTAAACACTACTCTTTTGTCTAATTTGGTTTTCTTGTTCTTTTACTTCCTTCCATCTCTCATGGATTGTTGGCTACATACCATTCAAAAGTGCAACTTAAATAGACTGCCTGCAATCATGTAAATTAGTAAAAAGCTGAGCCATTTTTGCTCCCATCAATCTAAAATAGATTACAAATAAAATCAGTGTGATAGATAAATGTAAGAACTTAGTTAATTAAAACAGCCAAATGTTAAAAATGTGTGTCTACTTTTGAAGCAACCACTTTTCACACAAGTTATTATATTTAAGATATTTAGCTTATAACAGAAAATTTGCATAAAGTAGTCTGTAGTCATGATTATACAATTTCTACAAACATTATGATTTCATTGTCTATTCTATTATCATGTATTCTATTTTCACAAAAAGACCTTAAGACCTTTACAAATATCTTTTTATCAACCAATCACAGCCCTTAAAACTGACACATTATCAATAGTAACGGGGTCAACCACACCTCCTCACTAAGATAAAGGTTTTTGACTTTCCCTAAATCATATGCACAAGTGGGGCATCCATTTTTGTTTGCGCCACAGTTCCAAATGTACACGTTCACACCTGCAACAGGTCTGGTATCTGACTCGGGAGACAGCAGCCTTGAATTGAAATAATGGCGGGACAGTGTGGCCAAAAATTAGTTTTAATATAACCTGAATGTGTAAAATTTTTGACTCACCCTCATATATTCTTTTTTTGTACTTTTTAAAAAAAATTATCAATATTTCTGGAGGACACTGTATGAATATTACTTGGTACAACTAGATCTAGAACACTAACTGAGAGGATAAGAACGCTGAAAGTAGTTAGAAAGGTAAAGTCTGGGCAAATGAAGCATCAGGAGACAACTGAAATGTGCATTAGTGGAAATAAAACGCTGCACGAAAAATAAGCATGTAAATTGCCTCACCACGCCGGGGAAGATCTTCCTTAATCTGTCTACTGCAGCCAAGGCTTTAGTTTTTCCTCCACTCAGGCAGTCCTCAAACTCATAGAGAGCCTGACGCACAGGATTCGAGTACGAGATCTTTGCATTGTCCACAAATGTGATGTGTCTTACTCCCCAGCCCTAAGGACAACACAAAACACAGAACATCTCTAGCTAAATGGAGAATAATAGATTTTGGTAGTATAGGATGGATGGATGGATGGATGGATAGAAAGATAGATAGTATATAAAATCTCAGAAGATTTAAATAAAAAAAAAGTTCGTAGTGCTCGAAAATCAGCCGCATTGACTTAAGACTTGATAAAACACAGCTGACCAGTACCAGCAGATTACATGGCACCCCAAATTATTACAGACTGTGAAAACTTCAAACTTCAAGTAACTGATATTTTTTGCCACTGAGTCAAGTGACCACAGTTCAGTTCTCATTTTGGCCCAAATAAGATGATCCTGACATTTTCTCTGGTTCCAGAGTGACTTGACACTAAAAATACAACATTTTGTAGCCCTTTTCCTAAATATGTCTGCGGTGGCTCTTGATGCATTGACTCAAGCCTCACTCCACTCTATATTGTTGTTTGTCTTGTGGCTGCTCCCATCAAGGGGTCACAGTGGACCATATTAGGGCTGCAACAACCAATCGATAAAAATCAATTACTAAAAGCTTTGGCAAGGAATTTAATAATCAATTCGTTGTGTCATGTAACGCGGAGACATTTGATTGTTAAAAAAATCATTTAAAAAATCTTAGTTGAGCGCGGAGCGGAGTGAACGCACTCAGTCTCGCGCACTGATGCTAGCCAAGTTCGGCGCCTCATAGACAGGGCAGAGCAAAAACACACACACACACACACACACACACTAATTTGTTTTATTTTTACTTTACAGCAGTGATTCCGTTAGTGTTTTTTAATAATTAAATTTGGTTTACGAGTGTTTTGGAACACGAGCCCGCTTCCGGATCGAATTATGCTCATAATCCAAGGTTCCTCTGTATATATATATATATATATATATATATATATATATATATATATATATATATAAAATCGATTAATCGGGAAAAAATAATCGTCAGATTAATCGATTATTGAAATAATCGTTGGTTGCAGCCCTATATATACACACTGTATATACAGTGCATCCGGAAAGTATTCACAGCGCATCACTTTTTTGGAGAGAGGAGAAGCTGCCAGAAGGACAATCATCTCTGCAACAATCCACTAATCAGCTCTATATGGTAGAGTGGCCAGAGAGTCTCATCAGACCAAAGAATTTTGTTTCTAATGGTCCGAGAGTCCTTCAGGTGCCTTTTGGCAAACTCCAGACGGGCTGCCATGTGCCTTTTACTAAGGAGTGGTTTCCGTCTGGCCACTCTACCATATAGGCCTGATTGCTGCAGAGATTGTTGTCCTTCTGGAAGGTTCTCCTCTCTCCACAGAGGACCTCTGAAGCTCTGACAGAGTGACCATCGATTCTTGGTCACCTCCCTGACTAAGGCCCTTCTACCCCGATCGCTCAGTTTAGATGGCCTGCCAGCTCTAGAAAGAGTCCTGGTGGTTTTAAACTTCTTCCACTTACAGATGATGGAGGCCACTGTGCTCATTGGGACCTTCAAAGCAGCAGAAATTTTTCTATAACCTTCCCCAGATTTGTGCCTCGAGACAATCCTGTCTCGGAGGTCTACAAACAATTCTTTTGACTTTATGCCTGGTTTGTGCTTAGACATGAACTGTCAACTGTGGGACCTTATATAGACAGGTGTGTGCCTTTCCAAATCATGTCCAATCAACTGAATTTACCACAGGTGGACTCCAATTAAGCTGCAGAAACATCTCAAGGATGATCAGGGGAAACAGAATGCGCCTAAGCTCAATTTTGACTTATGTACATGTAGTTTTCTCTGTAAGTTGACTGAACTGAATGTTTAGAAACTCTTTGGGAACTTGCTATACTCTGAACCTGGCAATCTGCATAGAATGACCCCATAATCTGGATTTTTTACATTTTAATAACATGACCTAAACCTCCCTGAAGACCTGTGCAGTAAGCTGAAATGGAAGGTCTACAAGACAACTTTTTTCTTCTTGCAGGATCTGGAGAGATTCTAAGTTATAAAGAAGAGATACCAAATTCACAAGTACTCATAACAGTAACTTTATATAAAAGAGACAGCAGCATGAGCTTGTGCAGCATTAAAACACACATCTCTTACCATGAGTGTTCTTGCCACATTGCAGCCCAGTGTACCAGCTCCAAGCAAAAGACACTTGGTGGACACAACCTTATCCAAATCCAGAGAGGGGACAAGGCGCCAACGCATCAACTTCAGATTCAAATCGACTGATGATTCTGCAAGTCTAAATGACACACACACACAAAGACGCTCAAATAAGGCTAAAACATTATTAATTTGATCTGAAAGCCAAAGTTGGATGACTTGTAAAAACAGTGACAACATCTGGAATAAACAGTAAGCAAACCAGAAACTGAGCAGGCGTTTTACAAAAGCCAAAACATTATGGCAATAATCATTCAGAATGGCTGAAAGGCTTGTGGGGTGCTTGAAGAAGAGACGAACCACGATTTGGCAACAGGGTGTTGGCCGCCCAAGCCAATTTTATGCTGGAAAAGCATAGGTCTCGCATCCATGTAAACCTTAATTTGACCAGTGCCAAATACCTAAACACTGCTGTGGGCCTTTCTTGGCAATGCTATTCCAATTACCCGAGGCAGCAGCATACAGTATTTCTGCACAGTAGCATTCTTCTTTCCAGAAGGTATTTGTAGAAATTATAATTTAGTCACACATGATAAACTAGGAGTATGCTTGCAATGTGAATTTTCCTGATTCTGATCTTGTTTTCATACAAACTGAATATTTTGACTTTAATTATAAATGCTTATTTTAGGAGTTGTGGTTGCACATGGTGATTATTATGAGAATCACAAAAACCTCTTTTCCCCAGAATGCATTGGAAACTTCACCAGTGAATTTATATTTCTACATTACTGCTACTGTTTATTCATATACGCCTTAATCTTTCCAAATGTATCCCCAACAAACAAACAAAAAACACCAACATGATTGATTCAAATTAAATCCCAAACATACCCTGGTGTTAATTACATTTCTCTGTCTGTAGAGAAAATTCCCAATCCAATTCAAATATATTTAAAGACTGTATTGACAATATAATTCATAATAAAATAAAAAAAATATACGTATATATAATTATTATACAATACCTTTTTGGGTCCATGCATTCACTGAGATTGACACTTCTTGGTCCCATTGCTCCTTTGGGGTTCTTCTCCCAGCCCACACTCTTTGGACAAGCTTTCAAAAACAAAACATTTTAATACTGTAGTAACTGCAGATGGATTAGATTGTTAAAGTTACTTAAAAAACGCAGCCTAAGCAAAAAAAAAAAAAAAAAAAAAAGCACAATTTCAGGAGGGTCTGCATCAAGTAAAGAAATTATGCAAGTACTGAACTTCCTGGAACTGTCTAATATATTATTAAAACATGAAATAATAGTGATGAACTGTCAATTTTGAAGAAGTATGGCGGTCAAGGGAGGAGAAAAAAAAGTGTAATTGGAGAACATGTATTTTCTTCTGTTCTGGCTTCTGGGTGGTGGAAGAAACTTTCTCTAGATATCCTTGCAGCCAAGTCAATCTTTAATCGACGACTAGACACCTACCTCTTTTATAGATATTTGAGCTTCCTTCCCAGCAGTTTTGACTGATGTTACCTATTAGTTTTACTTATTAGTAGCCTAGTAACCCAGTGAAAGGATCTATCCACTGAACCAAACCTTTAATCTCTTTTAACTTTCACTGACTCAAGCACTTTTGTTAGTCGCTCTGGATAAGACCATCCGCCAAATGCTTCAATATAAATGTCAACACTTTGTGAAGCTGCATCATAAAAAAAATCTAAAAAAGAAATTACAGCTATGTGTAATAGTGAAAGTAAGAGTATTTTTACACTCATAACGTGACCACAGGATAAGGACTAAAGACTAGTGTTATCATAAGTAAACCTAGACTTATCTGACAATAAAAAGACTTCAGTTTGCAAAAAGTGCTCAAGTGCACTTCCCTTATTAATCTGATGCACCAATTACGCACCGTGGCCACTGTACAAGCCTATAGAGGCAGTGTTATGATCTGGGGTCAGGTCTAGGCTCAGTAACATTACGCGGCAATAAAACAAAGTCAGTCGATTACCTGACTTTAATGAATAACCAGGTTATTACATCAATTGATTTTTTTCTTGCCTGAAGGCGAAGGTACAGTTTCATGACTTAAAGTGTGAAAGACTGGTTCTGAGAGCATGGGGACCCATTTTCACACATAAAGTTGGTCACACAATTAAAGATAAATGAGGCAGATGAAATATAAAAATGTGGGACTTAATTTATTTGTCCCAGAAGTTACTGTTCACTTAACCAGCGTTACTTTTCCCCTCTCTTGAAGTTAATAAGACAAAAAAAAAAAAGACACACAGCTTGTCATGTTACCAAAAAACTCAAGTTCTCCCCCATAAACTGTTATGAAGAACTCAAGCCAGATCTCGTTCATGACTTTTTTTTTTCAAATTAACATCGCCTTACAGAAACAGCACCCAACTAACTGTTAGATGTTTTCGTTTGTTAAACAGCAACCCATTTTTATAATTTCGGAAAGCCCTGTGAATAAGCTACGGAAACAACAAAGCATCAGGGACAATAAAATAACCCTGGTTTTTGAATTACAAAATTACAGTCCACACTTCTACCTGCTGTTGGGAAATCAATGCTCTTTCAGCAATCACATTCGACGCAACAAAAGAAATGTACGAAGTATAGATTTTTATAATTATTATTACCTTTTTAAGTTATTCTCTTCACATATTATCTTTCTATGTGCCTAAGACTTTTGCAGTAAAGACAGACTGAGAATTCGCTCTTTAAAAATGCTTTCAAAAAATAAGGGAGTCTTTGGCTTGGTTTAGTGGTGGACTTTTTTTTCTCTCTCAAAGTTAAGACACTGGGAGCTTCTCCAGGGATTACCTTCATGGCTCAAGGCACCAAACAAAGGCTTAACCTTTCTGTCGAACCCGTATTAGCATTTCAAGTGTGCACCATGTGTGCCGTTAATCTGGGGTGCTCTAGTAGAGAAGGAAAGTTACCTGCAGACAGGGGAGTCAGACTGGGGAGCTTCACTTCCAAAACAAGGCTGTGCTGCACCGATCGACTTCCCTGGAGCGTCCTGTCTCGGAAGCACACAATTTCAAGCACGTCCAGCTGTGACCCCCTGGAACACACAGGGACATACAAACACACGGTTACAGGCTTCACAGATGGATACCATATTGTTAGTGAATTGAATATATTTATGGTGCATGCTTAGACTTTAACTGTAAACATTTAGGGGTTCACCATCGTATCTACTATAAACACATAAACCAAAGTCCTTATTAATTAATGTCCTAATAAAAAAGCACCACTAACTAGGGATACGTTTTCATCTGCATATTATTTCGATTTTCAGTATAGACATATTCTTAACATTTGTTGTATTTGTACGTAGCTAAATAATAAACAGCAGTCTGGAATGTAGTGAGGATTTGTTGATAGAAACGACACTACCAGTGGGATGTGTTATGACATGCTGTGAAGTGTTATGTTATGAATTCACCATTTACTAGCGAGGAGGATCAGGAAATTGCGAAGAGGCCAGCCAGGATGTTGAGGCAGAGTGCATGGGTCGTAGACGCCCACGGTTACCTTCGAGACAAGTCGGGGAAACACAAGATTTCACAACAGTAAATCTTACTGGTTTTGTTCTGAAAGCGTCCAAAATTCAAACAGCAAATAGCCATGTTTATGCCCATAATAAAAATGGTTTAAAAGTTATTTTTATGTTAGCCTGCAATAGTATATTGGCGTTGAAATACAATAAGAAATACGAGCTACATACTGTACAGTACATTTCAGGGTATGTCCATGTAAATCCGGTGAAAAGTGTAGGAATTACAGCACTTTATTTAAATATGGTCCACCACATTAAAAAGGGGCAGATGTACAGTCTAACTAAGTACTGTATGTGCTACTCCCTAATTATTTACATACATATGATCTAGTAAAACATACGAAGGTGAAGTAGATCTGATTAAAAAATATATATAGATCAGATTTGTGCATTCAGACAACCTTAATAAACAAATTAAATCTGTGTCTTAAAAAAAAATCAAAATTGTGTCACTATAGACTGGTAATGTAACGTTATGGTATGTAAATAATTAGGTGTGTTCCCTGCCTCGTACCCCAAGTCTCCCTATATATATATATATATATATATATATATATATATATATATATGTGTATGTGTGATACATGTGACACGTTACTTGAATGAGAACAGGCACATCAGAATTCATGCGACATTTGCCTCTGTGTGTGTGTGTGTGTGTGTGTGTGTGTGTGTGGGGCGCTCGCTGACGTCAATCAGCACAAGTAGCGTGGGGGTTTCATAGCAGTCCTAGCTGCTAAAACGGCTTAAGCTAGATGTCTGGCTTTCTTCCTCTCACACACTCACTCATCTTATACACCGCTTTATTCTGTATTCAGGGTCGCGGGGACCTGGCGACTTAGGGCACGAGGCAGGGTAAACCCTGGACAGTGTGCCAATCCATCGCAGGGCACACGCACACTCACACACGCATTCACACCTAATTATTTAGATATGTTAACATTACCAGTCATCCTCCTGAGCTAAATCCCAAGTGTTGCTAAAATCACGTCTATTGTTTGGAATTACTGAGCGTTATCACAGCCTGTGACGTTTTTACTCTGATGGCACAAAGATATAGTGATGTGTTCATCCGTGCTGGTTCGAAAGGACAGACACATCCACAATACAGTCAGAAAAAGGTCACTTGTAATTATGAATTTGAACTGTCATGACATGCAAATGCAATTTGGCCAAAAAGTGGTAATTAAACAATGTAGCTTAAATATGAACATACAAGTTAGCAAATACTGCAAGGTCACCTGAAAGGTCTAGGGCATACGATCGAACAAGTTCACTTCTGAAGTGTCAAAGCTAAATAAAAAAAAGAAGTTAAATCTTCTGCAAAATCCAAGTCACCTGTCCTGACCTGTGCATTATTGTTCTTTTACTAATTAGCTCTCACCTCCATGAATAAAGAGTTGTGTTCATCAAAATGAGCTGGTTTAGTTACGGATTAAACAAATATGAGGCAGGACACCAGGGTGTCGAACTCTGCACAAGCATATGGCGCTAGCTAAAGCCTTCAGTGATTGGCTGTCTGAAATATATAGCCTGGATTAGAAAGATACCAGCCCCAGGGATCCTCTTCATGTTTTGTGTACTCCTGGTGTTGGTTATACTAACTAAGCAATAACCCAGAGAAATTCCAAAGTGAAATATCGCATGTTGTGCAATTTTATTTTAATATTTATGATATAATTGCATCCAACATTGAAAGTCTCTCTCTCTCTGTCTCCCCCACTCTCTCTTTATCTCCCTTTAAATACACAGCTAGTCATTTTACTGAAAAACCATGAATTCTAATCTTCTTTGGCCTGAAGACTTTGCCTAGTTGGGAAACCTTGAATGCTAAAAAAGAGCCTACAACTGACACCTCTTTCAGACATGTTACAGGTTTTTACGTTGTGAAACAGCAGGCACACATGGCATAACGTTATTAAGTAGCAATAACAAAAATAATAATCGTTTTTTATTATAAAACAAAAGTCATCGGTACTGAAATTTTTTGTGGCAAAAAATGACCTCGGATTAGAGCCATTATATGAAGGCTTTACAATATCGACAGTTCAGAAGACCTTATTGCATATTTTGGATGCCTTCAGCATTGTTTTACAATGTAGAAAGAAATAAAAATCAGGAAACACAATGGGTGATGATGCAAATGATACAAATGTTATGAATTAAGTTGCATTTCAATGAGGGAAAAAAGTATTTGATCCCCTACCAACCAACAATAATTCTGCCTCTTACAGACTGGTTATGTGCTCCACATGTGGTATGTTATGTGGTACACATATTTTAATTTAAAAAGGAGCTCCTAACAACAATGTGGTATGTGTATAAAAGCCACCTAACCACAAAATCTTCCTCTCAAACCTCACCACCATCGGCAAGACCAAAAAGCTGTCAAAGCAAGTCAGGAACAAGATTTTAGACCTGCACAAGGCTGGAATGGGCTACAAGACCATCAGCTAAAAGCTTGGTGAGAAGGAGACAACTGCTTGAGCGATTATTTACGAATGGAAGAAATACAAAGTAACCATTAATAGCCCTATATGCAAGATTTTACCTTATGGAGTAAGAATAGTCATGAGAAATATGAGGGACCAACCCAGGACTACACGGGAGGAGCTTGTGAATGATCTCAAGGCAGTTGAGTGCACAGTCGCCAAACAAACCATCGGTAACACAATATGCCTGCATGGATTGAAATCCCTCAACGCAGCAAGGCTTCCCCTCCTCAAAAATACACATGTTCAGACCTGGCTAAGGTTTCCCAATGAACAGAGAAAGATTAGGATAAACTGCTGTGGTCAGATGAGACCAAAATTGAGCTCTTTGTCATTAGCTCCACTTGCTGTTTTCGTAGAAAGAAAAATGCTGACTGTGACACTAAGAACACCACAGTCCCTACAGTCAAGCACGGAGGTGGAAACATTATGCTTTGGGGCTGTTTCTCTGCTAAAGGTACAGATTGACTGCACTGGAGGGCCAATGGATGATGCCTTGTGTTGTAAAATTCTGGATGAAAACCTCCTGAAGATGGGTTGTGGATGGGTCTTCCAGCATGAAAATGACCTTAAACATACTGCCAAGGCAACTAAGGAGTGGCTCAAGAATAATACCCCTATCTCACCTATGCGGTTTCGCGGCAGGGCCATAAGTACGGTTCATCATAATTCATTGCGAGTTTTTGGCGCTGAGTACGTTTCCATCTTTCTGCGCGAAAAATTAAACATGTTCAATTTTTTTGCCGGTACTCGCGGAAGTTTGCGGTCTTTACAGAACTTTGCGGAGCGCCAGCAGAACATCGGCGGGCAATCGCAGCGACTCCGCCTACTCCGCCTAACTCCGCATCTCACCGTGAGTCAAACCGCGTAGGTGAGATAGGAGTATAAGCACATTAAAGTCATGGAGTGGTCTAGCCAGTCTTTAGACCATAATCCTATAGAAAATTTATGAAGAGAGCTGTAACTTCGAGTTGCCAAGCAACAGGCAAGAAACATTAAACATTTAGAGAAAATCTGTAAAGAATAGTGGATCAAAATGCATCCCAAGATGTGTGCAAATCTGGTAAACAACCCTCCTCCTCTCGCCTTCACACACACACACACACACACACACACACACACACACACACACACACAGCGTCTGCGCGCATAAACAGAAACACTTATCTGTCGGGATTTATTTTTACCTTTATTTAAGGGTAAAGTGCAAGTTAATTTGTTTTATTTGTACTTTATAATTTTGTGTTCATTATTTTTATGTATTTATTTTTTTGTGTGTGGAACAAATAATTTTAGTTTCTATTATTTCTTATGGGGAAATTTACGAGTGTTTTGAAATATGAGCCCCCTTCCTAAACAAATTATGCTATAACATACAGTATACATATAATGCTAAAATGCTACAGCTGGAACTGACTACTGAGCTGATCTGTGGTATAAAGCAAAATAATTTAAAAAACAAATGACGCTATGGATTTTTTAAAGAGGAAAGGCTTAGCCTGCCAGCCCTTTTACTTTTTCACCCTATACCTCTTTACATATCTATTTCTTAAAACTGCGACCATCAAAACCATCACAATAAAAGCTGAAAAATCACAAGCTGTCATACAGTGTGCACTTTGATGCACTTGCACTCAATTTGTCCTTGACACTGGTAATTTAACACAAACATACTGTATGACAGATCACAGTACATAACCTCAGAGTGTCCAGAGCACTGCCCAATTGCAAACAAAATCAATCAAAAATATTTGTTCATCCAGAAATACGTTTTTGACAAAAGACTGGTCAAGAGAGTCTATTTCTGTCAGTCTTTTCTCAGAGTGCACTTTAAGTAATTGTTGGCACTCAATGGTACTTCAATAAGCCACCTGTACAGGCCAAATCTTCAATCCCAGTTGTACCTTCTTTAGATCTGTGAAGAATGAGTCCCAGTCTTTCAGCAGAGCCACTTTAACACTGTCTTCAGAGTACTTGATGAGGAAATATGGCACAGCTGTGGCTCCACTTGAAGAACACAGCTCATCATAGGCTGCTTGAACAGCAAACACCTGGGGGAAAAAAATAATAAATGCCATATGTTAAATAGAAATGAATAAATGTATTAAATAGAATTAGTCCACGATTTGTACATGAAAATAGAAAAATATATAGAAAAATATAGAGACTGGCTGTAAGTCATATACTATTGTACTGTAGTGTACTACTGCTGTGAGACTAAATTCGGATCTCTCCATCATTGTCAGCTGCTATGACTATGACATCACACCAGATGTCATTGCTCTAAGAGATAATTACATTGCTAAGCACCCCAATTTTCTTGCAACCTACTAAAGCACACATACCAAACAGCCACTCAGAGACTATGGGGAACACCAATCAGCCTACAACACGTGTCCTTGTTGTGAAAAAATTCTGCATAAAAGAAACTTCTATAAAGAGAAATTAAGAGTAATAAAATAAAGAGTCAATATTTGGAGTAAAAACTCATTGCTTAAAATCAGGAGTTCAGCAGATTTGTGCAGTTTTATAAGAAAACAGCTGTTAGGTTTTACTGAGCTTGCTGGAGAATATGAGTTCTTCTAGTAATTTTGTCACACTCGTTCTTTTTCTATTTTTATGCACATCCCAGGAGCGTACATTAGGCTTTTTGTTTCCATCTGAAAACTGGACTGTCTTGTACTATATATATTTTCTTTTTTAAGTTTTATATGGAAATACTATCTATCTGTGAATATATCTGAATTAATACACTATTTTTACTATAGGCCAGTAAAAGAAATCAGCATCAGACTCAAGTTTCCCAGAGAACACCATGGCCTACAAGCACCTCCTACATAGACAACAATTCCAGTCACTCATTTTGTAAAATTCGAATTATAAAAAAATCCAAGGGGGATGGTGTGGTCAAGTTTTTGCAAGCATACAAAATGATGAATGTCAAATTTTTAAAAAGGTTTTATTAACAAAATATATCCTTAATTAAATCAACTTGGAGCCATCAAAACAAAACACATGCATTTAAACATGCAATTATCAAAACTATCATTTGATCCTTTCCATGGCTTTCATCTGGGGAGAATTATAAGAGTAGAATTAAAATCTACAGAAACATTAGTAATTAAATAATTTAATAGTATTGTAGTTTTGTAGGACTACGCACCAGGCTCTGTCTTCCTCTCTCTCTCTCACACACACACAAAACACAAACTATCAAATTACTATTATGGCATTTAAAAATCTATTTTTGACTTTTGCAATTTTCTTTAAATTGATGAAATTACACAAATTGGTTAAAGAACGCATATTTTATAATCATAAAGGCTCTCAGTCATTTCTGAAAACTTGCGTATTAAACTGAATACTTTGTTTTCATCGCGTCTCCACTGAGAGGATTTGTGCGTATGTATAATACCTTCAGTTCTCTTCTTTTTGAAATATGTCAAAAGCTATGCTTAAACTGTTCTCTTGGTCGTTGCGAAAATGCAAACAGCGATAAAAACGCAAATTTGCATGAGCTTGTGAGCAGCGTGTTACAAAATTGAATTCTGATTGGCCAATCGCCGTTATTAGTTCGTAGATGATCATACATAGAAAGTTTTAATATTTCAACTTCATTAAAAAAATTTATATAACACACAGCAGTAAAAGATCATGTACACCTGAGCACTTGCAAAGCACACACTCACTGTAAAGTATCATCTTCTTTATTTGCCTTTATTTAAATTTGAATTTTATTTGAAATTTTCTTTATTTGAATGCTTTGTGTCCTTTTTTGCTGCGTTTGTGCTTCTAGTTTTTGCCCTGATGTTTTAAATATTAAAATAAAAGGCCACAGAGAAAATCCTCATTTATTTAAGATAGACTGTTTGACTGAGGTCTTCATATATATCATATGTCCATGACCTGTATAGAACATTGTGTTTACTGAAGCAAGAACACTGTGACTGTGCAACTTAATTTAAGCAGAAACCCCATTAATTATGATGTGCATGCTGTATAAACGATGAGAGGACATGCAAATTGCATTGTCATTGAGACAGGAGGACTGAGACGAGACCCTTTCCAGACTAAGTGAACATAGCCATTCAGGGCTTGCCATTCAAAGCTGGTATTATGTTGAGTCTTAAAACGTGTCTTCACTGACACTTCACATCAATTGTGCTGACAGCAGCCCTTACCCGTTACTTCATAACCAGACCCCAAAAATACTAACCAACACCAATCCAACGTAATGAATATTTCACATTTCATTTTGATCAGATGATAAAATCCACATTTCAAAAATGTCAAAATTAGAAATATACACTATATGGTTAAAAGGTTTCTGGACACTTTACCATCACACCTACATGTGTGAAAGCTCACAGCTGTATAGAATGTCTCTGTATGCTAGGCGTTACAATTTCCATCACTGGAACTAAGAAAAGTAAACATGTTCCAGCATGAGCCTATAGCGAGATTTATGAACACATGGTTTGCCAAGGTTGTAGTGGACAAACTCAAGTGTCCTGCACAGAGCTCAGAGGATGGACAGAAACGATAACTGTAACCCAGCCACCCAACCCTGGTGACAACATTTAGTTTAAAGCCTTCCCAGAGTAGTAGAGCTTAATTATAATGGAAAAGGAAGGTAAATGTTGGCACATAAGTCCACAAACCTTTAGCAAGTAACAAAAGGAAAAGAAAAACATACAATAACATGGTTATATGACTTGCATACCAGATTATAAATATGACTGTTCAATCACATTTAAACTCGTGCTTAAAAGTAATCATAGACCTGAAGTGATTCTGATTAATGCCAAATTAATGATTAGCTTCTTGACATCTGACTGCTGAAGCTGTGGTGTGTGATAAGAGGTAAAGTATGAACAGGATTTCACTGTCGAAATATATAGATCATGAAAAGAAGAACTAGACAAGATGGAAAGAAGTCAGCTAAAGTCAGAAGTGCATCGTATCCAAATACATTTCAACCCGGTGTTTTAACATTATTGCCTTTAAATTGTTCAACTTGGGTCAAACGTTGTTTAGGTAGCCTTCCACACTATCCTTACGATAAGTTGCTGGAATTTTAACCCATTACTTCTGACAGGACTAGTGTAACTGAATCCTTCACTCCAATACCAATCCAATATCAACTTTAAGGAAGCAAGGGATCTATGTCCAATTGAAAGACTTTTTTTTTTCGTATTTATTTATTTATTTTTTTGGTTGAAGGTAGGCCTTAAAATAGTTCTACAGGTAGACTGGCTCAAATTATGTAAATTAGCCAGAAGCTTCTAAAGAAATGACACAATTTTCTGTTGTTGTGATATAGTGAATTATAAATAATAATTATTATTTTAAAATAATTTTGCAATAATTTATATTGAAATAATATATACAACTTATATACATGAACATTTTTTGGAAAACTTACTACTACTATCATGCATAAAGTAGATGTCCTAACTGACCTGCCAAAACTATAGTTTGTTAACATGAAATATTTGGAGCTAAAACAAAAAATTATTATTTAGTTCTGTTTTTTACTATACATAGTGTAAATCTGCAACTAAAATTTTCTATGTTTGTATAGCTAAGTTTTTTTATATTTTATATTTTGTTCTTATAGGTATATTTTCTATAGCTAAAGTTTTTCTATATGTTACTGTATATATATATATATATATATATATATATATATATATATATATATATATATATATATATATGTTTTATTTTATATCATAATTTATTTCTTATTGATAATTTTTTTTATTTATTATTTAAGGTCAGGTTGTATAAGCATTTCACTGCATATCATACTGTGTATGACTGTGTACTTGACAAATAAATTTTTTATTTAAAATTTGAAAAATCTGTTTTAATGACTTCAACAGAAATGTATGTAAACTTCCAAATTCAACTGTATTTTTTGTTTTCTATATTCCAAATCTATTTTGGCACAAAATTGGCACGTGGATATCTGAAGTAGAAGAAATACTTCCCCTTTTAAAACATAAGCAACTGATGGAAGCACAAATTTACTAGAAGTCAACTGAAAGCTTGGTTAAGATGATCAGCATTTCAGAATGTCTTATATTTAAATCGTTGTTTTTAATTTTTGAAAATCTGTGGAATTACTTGAAAAGGGCTAAGCGCAGGAGGTCTCCTCACACCGTGATAGATTTGGCCTTTTCTTGCAAAAAAGAATGGAATAAAATTGCAGGAACAACATGTGTTTTACTTGCACAAAAAGACAAGCAAAAGCTTTAATAAAGTAATAATTAAGGGGTGTGCACACTAACACAACCATATTATTATTGTTGTTTGTTTTCCCCTGCCTAAAGCATTTCTATGTGTTTTGCACTTAAATTTAGTTGGTTGAAATAAAGCTGGTTAAGGCTATGAAATCATTTAGATTGGTTTTATCAGGTGGTTGTATATTACATCATATGTCTTGGCTTGTACTGAATCCTGTTCCATCATCTACACTTTCTCATGTATCTCGGGAAGGATATCATGTGATATCTTTCTTGGTCGTAAGTAAGTAGAAGACAGCATGTAGCTAAAGATTAATGGCAGCTTTAGAAGTGCAGCTTTAGAAGTTCCCTCAGACTACTTGCCGGTGTGGTCTGGGAAACATAGATCAATCAGCAATAGCTCAGACAACTTATTAATATTATGTTTGTAGGGCATCCTCAGTAAAAGCATACCGCATTGACCTCTTATCCTTTATTTCCATTCCAGTTTACACAAACAACTTTAAACCTTAATCCATCCGCTTGGAGAATAAGATTAAAACTTCCCTTGTGTCTTGTGTAATAGACATTTTCAGCCACAGCAAACAGAAATTAGGGACAAGTAATCAGATTGTGCAGCTCACCTGCCGAGGGGAGAATTTCTGCTGTAACAACACCGGAGCTTTAATAAGCTGAATTCCTTCCAAGAAGCAGAGAGCAGGGAAGCAGAACCAGTAATAAAACTGATATTTCTTTAAATCCTAAAGAAGACAGATCGGTGATGAGAAACTAGTGGGATAATCTGTATTCTCCACATACCAGATATAATCATACTGGAACATTTACCGCGAATGTCAAGATGATGAACTTGTTCAGGATTGAAGGGTCTTCCACTGCGGCACCTGACTGTATGGCCATCCATATCTGATGAGAAGTTATGTTTCACAGATAATGTTAATGTTTTACATTTCAGAACTTAACTAGGAAATTAAGTACGGAAAAAATATGATTTTGGACATTTTGCTTTTAAAATAAAGGAGTAAACAGCCAACATTAAGCTTAAAATTAGGGCTGGGTCACATTGTGTTCAATATTTCCTGATAGTTAACAGTTAGTTACAGTACTACTGTGTTAGGAAAACACAAACATAGTCTATTATCCAAGTTGTACAATACAGTGACTGATGTTTGCTTCTTTAGTGTTGCACGCTAGCTTAAACATGGGAACAGTACTCATCATGCAATTCCAAATTCTTCTATTCAATCACTCTCCATGACTGTACAGGGCCGCTGGAGACCTGCAGCATATCTCCGAAGACTCATGGAGGCATACACCCTGGATGGAGTGCCAGTTTATTGCATGGCACAACAAGTTGCAATTTTCATTTTTGCATTAGTGGATGCTGTAGATCAGCTGTTGTGCTGTTGTAATCATAAAGACTATGCTATGATCATTCCAGTACTTCTATTAAGTGTCATAAGAGAATGGTTCGAGGTCCTAATAACTCCTAAATCAAAGGCTGTTCTCTTCTCTGGTTGTTATTAAGGATCTACATCTAAATGTTTAATTTTGTAAACCTGCTTTGTGACCATGTCTACTGTTAAAAATCCTATACAAATAAAATTCTGTATATTACTGAGCCTTTAATTTGCTGTGTGATGAGAAATATATGCAGTTTGCAGCTAATCTGGGCTGCTCTCGTTAGTTACGTTGGTGCAAATCATAGAAGCAAACCTTATGTCTTCTTTCTTCTCTCAAAATGACTCTTTAAACAATGAAAATAAGATAATGGCCTCACCTCGTTAGCTAATTTATCCAGAAGTGCTTTCTTGTCAGTGGATTTAAAGGCTTCGAGTGTGTTGGTATTGTGCAAAGTCCCCTTAGCAGGACAGCAGTAAGCTGGAGTCGGTCCATCACTGCACATAAACAAAATCATATCACATAATCAGGGCAACAAAGGGTGTTACTTAGACATCCAGTATATTCTTTTTATATTACATTATATATTGTTAGCATTTTGCTAGTAATCAGACGCTACTTTTTGAGGATACCTCGACATCTTATTTAAGTGAAAAGATGACATACAGAGATTTGCCCCAAAAGTTGTTTATCTGCAGTTAATTTGAAGAAGGCAATATTTTTATTTTTTTACATTTAATCAACACACAATGTTGTCATAATGCAATATCATGATAATATCGTATAATAATACCACAAAACATGCAATAAGTATTATTACTGTGATATAGGGCCGTATATGATTTGATAAAAAAATTAAATAAAATCACATTGTAATGTGATTTAAACTGCGATAGTAACGATTAAATGTACCATTTTGTATTCAAACAAATTTATCTATCAGCAAATAACTGAAAGAATTACCTCATAATTACCTTATAAGCTTCCTTTGGGATAAATGATCGTTTTCAGGTAGTCATTTTCATAAATATTTGGACACTGATAAATTTAATGTTACTGTAGCTGTCTAGAACTATACGGGGTAATTCGAAAATAAATGAAGTGATTTCATGACTAATGGCTTCAGTTCTCAAGCATCATTATGGAATGAGTCAGTGTCACTTGTAAGACAGGAAATAAAAGTTGAATGTGAGTAGAATACTTGTGACTTGGCTGGAGTTTTGTATTACTTTTCCTTAATAAATATTTGTGTAGTGAAATCAAGTCATTCTTTTTGAAATACCTTGTATATAGCACTTCAAGTGAAATGTGCCGTAACAACAAAGAATTCATCCAGCCTTCTGGCCATGCTTTTAAGGGTGGCATTCCTACTCTCATCCATCCATCAGAAGCTGTGTTTTTATGAACCTTAAAGCTTCAATAATTAGCAGAATGATAGGCATTACATGTTGTGATACGACAGATTTTCAAGCGGGTAATTTCTCTTCCAATCCTGATCAGTAAACTCCCTAAAAATAACTCACTGCCACCAGTCTTTACTTCCATCCATTGAGAGGTTCTCACCATTTCACACAAAGTAAAGCATCTAACCGTTCATGAATGAAACAGAATTCTTGTAACCAATCCGAACACAGGAGAAGGATTTGTCAGAAAAGATGGTACAGTAGGCCTAATATAACCAAGGTTAAAGGAAAGTACTTTTTCAGTTATATTTCCAGTAGATTAAACGCTTCACAGTGGAACCACTTTACCTTTCATTACTTAGCACGTACCTTTAATGTGATCTTAAAGTTTATGGCTCAACCTACACTGAAAAAAATCAGTTAAGAAACACAATGTGCTCTATTTATTACACTTTAAGTCAGTATTTTCATATATTAACATATACATTAACTTATTAAGCACTTTATTAGGAACGTTAGCCTAATATTGAACAGGGTCTGACTTTGCATTAGAAACAGCCTCAATTCTTCATGGAATTAGTTTGCATGATGATAAAAACATTCCTTTGAGATTCTGGTCCATGTTAAAATTACTGCATCAAACAATCCCTGCAGATTTTCCAGGTGCACCCTCATTTTACCACATCGGAAAAGATGTTTTATTAGATTTATATCCAGTAAATGGAAAAGACACTGAAGAACACTAAACCTATTGTCTTGTTCACGAAAGACAAGGTTTCTGGCGACTTTTGCTCGGTGACATGCCGCATTATCATGCTGAACAATTGGCAATTTGTGACCATGAAGGGATGCACATGGTCAGCAACAACAGTCAAATGAGCTGCAGCATTCAAGCAAGGATTGATTGGTATTACCTGCCCTAATGTATGCCATGGATATTTTTCCCCAAACAAGACAGGTTGGGTCCATGGATTTATGCTGTTGGCACCAAATTCTGACCCTACCATGCCTTAGCAGAACTTCAACTGTCACGTTTTGGACCATTACAGCCTCAGCTTTTTGTTGTTGGCTAACAGAAATGAGCCGGACATGGTTGTCTGCTGTTGAATCCTATCCTCCTTAATGTCTGACTTGATGTGCATTTTTTTGAGTGGTTATCTCATGTGGCTATGTCACGCCATGCACCAGTGATGGGTGTGCGCCTCCACTCCTTGCTCACTCCGTCAGCTCAGTAGGTAGGCAGCCTCCCCTTTCTGCAGATGTGCAAAGGGGCGGGGCCACTGGAAACATGCACAGCTGCCTAATAATTATTTTTAATGGGCTTTCTCGGATACATTTTTTTTTTTAAATAGGCAGGGAGTTTAGCTCGAGGTCCTAAGGGAGGAGTCCAAACAGGGTGATGAAACACGCCCCAGGGACATCAAAGGCATGAAATTTAATTCCGCTGTTTGATCTCCGTGTTAAGGACAGTCACAAAGCTCCCATAACACTTTCACTTGCATACACAGCCAGCTTTCGTGATCTTGCCACTGAAGAGGAAAAGGCTGCTGTGTCTTCGCATTATGGCCCCCGTTCCCAGGCGGGGAGGAGAGCTCGGAGGGGGCGAGTTGGGCACTGCCTTTAGACCCACACATGCATACCTTTACCACTTTCCTAACATTTTTTTCCATCCTCCCTTCTTAAGGCCTTTCCTTTCCCACTTTTCCAAAAAAAATTACCCTTTTTTTGTAAAACCTTCCCTTCTGTCTATGTGTCTGTGTGTCTGTGGTCTGCGTCAAACCTGTTACACTGAGTTACTGTGGACACTGAATTCTGCCATGTGTCCACATAACTGCTGCGCACTAAATGTCGTTACCTTATTACACCATTCTGAGGAAGCTCTAGTGACCTTTCTGCAGAAAATCCCAGGAGACCAGCAGTTATAGAAATACAATCTGGCACAAACAATCATTCCATGGTCAACATCATGGACATGACTTGTTTTATTTTCCACTCTGGTGGTTGATATGAACATCACCAAAGTGATGCATATGTATTCAATATTATGGTCCATCTCTACCTAATTAAAAAAATTATTTAGCAGTATAACATAGTATCTGAAAAGGCTAAATTATGGAGACAGATGACAGAAAAAAAGAGAATTGGGTGTAACTGAACTGAAATGAAAGAAAATGGTTTGGTATGAGAAAAAAAACAACAACAGAGAATAAAGCTACTCCAAATCGTACCTAGCTGATACAGAAACTTCTATGCTTAATTTGTTTTCTCTGTGACTGTTGGCCAAAAATGTCTGACCCTTAAAACAGTCTTCTGCCTCTCACATGCTTCTGGCACACCTCTTACAAAATGTCAGCTTTTCCTCTGGGGAAGGAAACACTCTGAGGAGGCTTACAGCAGTATTTCTTCTGTCGTAATGGAATGATTAGTCTTATCTTAATTTATGGATTTGTTTTGATGTGCATTGTTCATTTTTTTATTATTAATTCCATTAATATGAAATCACTATTTCAAATTACGAAGGGTATTCCAAGTTAAACAGGGACTTTCTTGTGAATGAAGGCATAAATCAGATTGACATTTTTAGAAGACCTTAAGCACAGTATAAAGATAAATACTCTAATGAGCCACAGTAAAACACTTGAAGTGTGCAAACGTATTAAAAAAGGCTGTACATCCATAAATGGCAATTCTGGGCCGACATAGTTAGAAGCCCACTGACATCGGTTCCATAAACATTAAGTGAGTGGAACGCCAGATCCATGAAAAATTTCCACAACTTGTTACCAACTTGCAGTATAGACGTCTTCTGTGGGAACTGTATACACAAGAATTCACAAACACCACTTGCACATTACAGGAATTCGGCTGTGAATAATTGCTGGATATCCCATACAGTCCTGACCTTGCTCCAAGCCATTTTCACATGTTTGGACATTAAAGGAGTTCCTGGGAGGCTTGTGTTTTATACAGTAAGCAAGCATGCACTTGTGTAATGTGGAATAAGTTCTTTAGCGTAGCAGGGGATTATATGGAGAAATAAAGGTTTACTGTGTTCTTTTATCCTGTGCAATAAAAAGTTCTGCTTCATCTTAAACGTCCCCTTATGTAACAAATTGTGTTGGAAATCCTGGCGTGCAATTAAAACAAATAAGCAATTTATACTTAAAAGTGTAATCTGTGTATTACATGGCAGGAAACTTATACAATTGCAGTAACTCCTTATACACTGCAAACTACCAGTCAAAACTTTGAACACACCTTCTAATACCATGGTCTTTTCTGATTTTTATTTCTCACTACATTGTAAAACAATGATGAAGGCATCCAAATAAGCAATAATATCCTTTGAACAGTTGATATTGAGATGTGTCTGCTTCTTATGCTCTGTAAAGGCTTTATAATGCCTCTAATCTAAGGTACTGTTTATTGGTGATTTCTGAGGCTGGTAACTCTAAATGAACTTCTCTTCTGCAGCAGGAGAGGTAAGTTTTGGTCTCACTTTCCTGGAACAGTCTTCATGGTTGCCAGTTTCATCATGCTGCTCGACGGGTTTTACAAATGCACTTGACTATACTGTTCTTGCAAAAACTTTTCCAAAACAGCTGACTTTCGTGTTTTAAAATAACAATTGACTGTTTTTGTTGCACCTTAGTTACATAATTTTCTATAAGTAAGATAGAATAAGGTCACAATTATTTGAATGGCTGAACATAACAGCAATATGTGCCTGTTAAAGATCTATCCCAAAGGCATGACATTCATTTAAACTTGTTACTTCTATTTTCTGTTTACACAAAGCATAAAAACAATATTACAATCAATTACAATCAATTTACACACACCAAAACCAATATATACAGTTGACTAATTTATTTTTCTCTCTCTCTTTCTTTATGAACTCTCATACTGAGGCTATGATGCAGAATTCTTTTGAACAATATATCAGATATCTATTATAATACTGAGGACATCAATAGCCAATCCAGTCACATCTATTTACATTTATTTCCCAAGAAAATCGTTAAAATATATATATATATATTTTTTTTTTTATCTCTGATCTTGCACCAAAATGTAAATACAGCACCTCAGAGTCTTAGCTCTCATTAAAAAAACATGCTGCTTAAGGCCATGTGACACTAAAAAGTGCTGCATTTCAGAAAAAAAAAAAAAAAACTTGCTACTACTGAAAAGCTACTGCAAAGAGTTTGGGTCATGCTGGTTCGTAATCATGATGAGTTTCCCAGAAGTCATTTATTCTTGCAGTGGATGCTTTTGCAATTGAAGCAGGATTCAATCCAAGTCTACAGCTGAGCAGTTGACAGTTACAAGCACAGGGAATGTAAAATACATGTTTTTTCTTTTAGGGTTTTATCTAATATTTACATTTAAATGAACAAAAAGATGGGAAAAAAAGCACTAGCTAAATCATTTCTCAAAAACCAGCTGAACCCACTGATCAGAAGTGTCTGGACGTGGCCTGGTGTATTCTACATCCCTCTGTCATAGATTCATTTCCTGAGACAAAACTAAAGCAGAACTTAACACATTATTAAGAATCAAAACTTCATAGTCTATGCTTCCACATTTTGTCAAAAATTAGCTTAGTCACTGGTGTACACTTCACTTTCCCAACGTTGAAAAGAGCCCTGAAATGTGTGTGGTAATTAAACATGTGCTTGGTACGGGAGGAGCTTATACAAGTTTTACTCAATAAAGGCAAAAGAAATGCAGAGCTTGCACTATAATGTATACTGTACATTGGCTCAGTTTGATCCACTGTGCATGGTGAGCATATAAGAACTTCCAATTCAGGAACTGCGGTTCAGTCCTTTATCTTGTGTTATTAAAAGGCACCCTGTCTATATACAGGTGCATCTTAATAAATGAGAATATAATTAAGAACGTTCATTCATATTAGTAATTCAATTTAAAAAGTGAAACTCATATATTACATGGATTCATTATACACAGGCTAAAATATTTCAATAGTTTATTTCTTTTCATTTTGATAATTATGGATTACAGCAAATAAAAAGCCAAAATTCTGTATCTCAGAAAATAAGAATATTAGGAAAAAGTTCAATATTGGAGACTCTTGGTGTCACTCCTTAATCAGTTAATTAACTCAAAACACCTACAGAGGTTCCCTGAGCCTTTACATGGTCCCTCAGTCTGGTTCAGTAGGCTGCCTGTTAACAAAGTGCATTATTCAAGCACATTAATTGAAAGTTAAATGGAAGTAAAACATGTGGTAGAAAAAGGTGCACAAGCAACAGGGATAAATGCAGCTTTGAGAGGATTCTGAAATGAGGCCCATTTAAGAATTTGGGGGTAGATTTACAGGTGGACTGCAGCTGGAGTCAGTGCTTCAAGAGCCACCACGAACAGACGTATCCAGGACATTTTCTGAGGTTTTAATAAGCCATATTCATCAAAATAAAGAACTAAACACTTGAAATATACCAGTCTGTGTGTAATTAATGTATATAATGTACGAGTTTCACTTTTTGAAATAAATTTCTGAAAAAAATAAACTTTTAAATCATACTCTATTAATTGAGATGCACCTGTACAATGTATTGTACAAAAGTCCTTAGCCTCGATACCCCCAAGAGGCCTTCATACTAAATTTTATTTAATTGTAAAGGTTAAATTGACGAAACAGGAACAGATGGGTTATTGTAACAGGCTGCAAATCGCCTAAAGATACAATTTAAAAACTGGTTGTTATGTAACAACCTTAGCAGCAACCTCATTTCCCCTCTTATCTGTTCCACCCACTCAGCCTTCAGCATCACCAGTATAACAATCATCTGTCATCATCTGCACCTATTTCTTACTGGGTGCCTTAAGCTAGATGTTTCTTAAGCTTGAATGATTCATAGGTCACTTACAAATCCAGGAAAGTCTGACACTTTGGAAGCAGAACAGGAAGAAATGAGGGCTGGCTCAAGACTTTTGCACAGTACTGCATTTCTATGTGCAAATCACATGCAGCTTCAAGCAACTGTAGAAAATAGTAATAACTTACACATCAAACGCACTGAACTCCAGAGTCAGACGCGTAGGGAGGCCAGATGGGTCACCTTATTTTACAAAAATAAACAAATACAACACATTACTTAGTCATGACAGCTTATTTCCATATAATGTAATGCTTTACAAATACATGAAATCATCCATTAATATAAGATGACAAAATCATTTATTTTAGAGTGCAGAAGCATGCAGGTTGCACGTTGCCTGATCAATTATCTACGCTTCCATAAAGATGTGTTTGTAATTTAAACACAATTCCATTGCGAAATAATTTCCATAACAGTGTTTCTCCCTGAGCAAATGTAAAAATGAGGCTTGTCACACAAAAAATTCTCCTGCAAAATGGAAAAACTGTCACACAAAACAAGAGATTATTAAACCAAGCGAATATATGATTAGTTGTTATAACATCTACAAAGTGGATGGCAATGTCAGATGACAGGAAGCTACTTAGAATGATTCTGATTTATACATTTTTTTATTTATTCAGTAATGGTGTCCTAACAATTTTTCCTATTTTATTAATACATCAGTTTTGTACAGGTACTGTAGGAACATCATCTTAAACCAATACAAAATAAAAGAATTGTATGCTATTATAATATGTCTGATTTATTACTGTGACCCTACCAGACAATGCATTCAGAACTAAACAACATGTAAAGTACAGTATTTTACTAGACTTATCATTAGGATTGAAAAAGCTTGAACTTATGGGCATGGAAAAAGTCCATAGGCACAGCTACAATTGAACCCAGATATTTACACACACTTTAGAAAAAAATAAACAATAAACCAGTGTAAACTTTTTAACATTTTTTGCATTTGTTAAATTACAGAATCGAGCGAGAGAGAATTTTTATTTATTTTTATTATGTATCACTTTCATCAAAGTCAGAGTTATACACACACTACGTTTGTTGTGTCTTTAAACAAAAAAGAAAACTCCAGATGATTCCGTTCTGAGCTTAAGAGGCTTCTGATAGGTTAATTGATTCCATTTGAGTTAATTGGTGGCACACCTGTGGATGCATATGAAGACACACCTCAAACACAGAGACTCTTTCTTTGACATCAAGGGAAAAAATCAAAAGGAAATCAACCAAGACATCAGGAAAGTATTGTGGACCTCCACAAGTGTGGCTTATCCTTAGGTGCAATTTCCTGCTGCCTGAAGGTCCCACGTTTATTCGTTCAGTCAATAATACGCAAGCATAAAAAACATGAGAATGTACAACCATTATACCGTTCAGGAAGGAGACGGATTTCGAGTCCCAGAAAGAAAGAATTTTGATGCAAAATGTGTGAATCAACCCCAGGACAACAGCAAAAGACCTTGTGAAGATGCTGACTGAAACTGGTAAGACCGTCCCATTATCCACAGTAAAATGAGTCCTGTACCACCATGAGCTGAAAGGTTACTCAAAGCCATTACTTCAAAACCATCATAAAAAAAGCCAGACTAGAGTTTGCAACTGCACATGGGGACAAAAATCTTAATTTCTGGAGACATGTCCTGTGTTCTGACAAAACAAATATTGAACTGTTCGGCCATAATGATAAACGGTATATTTGGAGGGAAAAAGCCTCAGAACACTATCCCAACGGTAGTATAATGTTGTGGGGCTGCTTTGCTGCAGAAGGGGCTAGTGTACTTCACAGTAGATAGCATCATGAAAAGAAAATTATGTGGCTATATTGAAGCAACCACATCTGAAGACATCAGCCAGGAAGTTAAAGCTTGAGCGCAAATAGGTCTTCCAAATGGGGCAATGACCCCAAGCATACCTCCAAATTAGTTACAAAGCAGCTTAAAGACAACAAAGTCAAGATACTAGGGTGGGCCAAAATTCCAGCAAACTATTGTAGAAAGCTTGTGGAAGGATACCCGAAATGTTTGGCCCAAGTGAAACAGTAACTGGGCAATTCTACCAAATATTAATGAAGTGTATATAAATTTTTGACTAATGAAAGTAAAAAAAAAAATCCAAAACAATCCCTCGCGCGATTCTGACATTTAACAAATGCAAAAAATATATATTATTTATTTTTCTAAAACAGAAAATGTTTACTCTAACTTAATGTTTGACAGTAAAGCAAAAACAGTTTTTCTTCTGAAGTGTGTGTAAATATCTGGTTTAAACTGTACATCGTTAGAACAATTTGTCCAAATGCTGAATTTATATCATGTTCAGGATCATAGTGAATCCCGAGCCAATCCCAGTAACATCAGACATGAGGCAGAAACATTGCAGTCACCATGCCCATACACATTCAGTATATAGCCAATTCACCAGTGGTACATTTTCAAAACCCATAATCAAAGAATGTGAAAAAACAAAAAAGAACAAGCACAGAAACTCCAAGCTCACAGACAGAAACATGATTGCAGGATTGAATCGAGGACCCTGTGGCTATGGGTCATTGACACTAGAGACGAGGGAAAACAACTATTTGGTTACATATTGTGATTATTTTGTGTGACAATACATGTATCACCAAAATCAATTGTTTAAAATACTCTTTAAATGTATTTATTTATATGTTTGCATTTGAGGTGGTCATATTCATAAATGTTTAGAATAATAAATTGTAATGTTCATAAAACCATGATACTTACAGAATCACAATGCAAATCAAATTGGGCACCTAGGTATAACAATGTATTGGCTAGTCCTGGTAATTCCTATACATTACCTAATCACCTGACAAATCTCCATCCAACCAGGAACATTTGTAGTCCAACTAGGGACCATGGAGGCCAATGGTGATTACTAAAGGCAATTTGGAAACACCAATTAACCTAATCTGTCTTTGGGCGGTGGGAGGAAACCCATCAAGCACTGGGAGAACATGCAAACTCCATAAGCGCACAGTCCCTGAGCTGGAAGCCTCGACCGTGGAGGTGCAAGGCACCAGTGCTAACCACTAGCCACTAAACCACCATCAGAACAGTAGTCATAAGTATGCAAAAGTAGTGTTCTTACCATTATAATAATATCCTTTGATGCTTTTTGGGCTTTCATCCAGCCGGTAGTCATTGAGTTTCTTCTGGGTGAGCTGATGCCAGAATCCTGCCTCTAGGGCACTGGAGAAAGGGGCAAACTGCAACTTGGGAAGAGCTGTGCCCTTTTCCACAGATTCAGCTGCCATTTGAGCATTAAGCACAGTTCTGTTTGAGGGGGGGAAAACAGTGTGTTAAAGAGCCATTTACCATTTACCATTTAGGTAAACTGTTCATCTTCTAAGTGGTTACTTGGGCAAAGATTCACATCTTTGGTGCTTTTCCTTAAGAGAAGTGTTTTTGTGGCCCATTTCTTTTATTAAATCCTTGTGGTTTTCAATCAAACAGACATATCCGTTCATGCACTTATGTTTTGAGTGTTTTTTTTTTTTAAGTATGATGGGAAATGATGATGTTGTTGTTCCAGCCTTCGTGTTTATAGCCCTCAGTGTAATTGAATTGAGCTTCAGCTCAGCAGCACACAGTAACTTACTCAGCCTGATGGCAGCAGGAGTTTGCTGACAATTCATTTCTTGAATATTTTACACATATATAATTACATATAAATATAATAATTTATATACATTTTTTTTTAAACGGCACCAACATCTAAAATAAACAGCTGTAAAACTGTCATTGTGTGCGTAAAATGAAAACACACTTACCAGAAATTTACTTCCTTGTTTTAATCACGTGAAGCCGTGACGTACCGTGCTGCGCAGCCGCAGTACGGAAGTGAAGCAGGATTAGCTCACGGTGGCTAAATAGCCTATGTTTATGCTAAATGTTGCTATATATTTCGAAATATCTGTTTACTGACTGTTCTAACTTTATTTAACTGTTTTTAACTATTTTTACGTATCCAAAAACAAAATGCCAACGCATACGAGTCTGGTCGTTTTTGTTTACACATCCGTACAGAGAACATAGGGCATGGTACAGCCTAGATAGATAGCTTGGTTGCTAGCTTTGGCTAGTTAGCTATTGACAAATATCATAAAATTAACTCAAGTGTTGACCTTATTAAATAAGTTAAAGGTCTACTTTTTTATGAAGCTACAAAGCACGTTGAGGAATACGGTCAGTTCAAACCCGACCTAATTTCGCTTTTAAAAACGACTGGTTCATCAAAGAGAGAAAACCTGGTTAGCCTAGCATTCCAGGTGTTTGAGGTTACTATAAATAAATTTGTTAGGTTTTCACGGCGCATTCATTATAGAGTAAAAGACGAAAAACCAAAACAAGAACAAAGAAGCGCACACGATGAGACAGGAACACACGGAGAGAAACCTGTACGTGTTGTTTCTTTTCATTTCGATTCCTTTAGTTAGTATCTTTGGCTTAATAAATGTTCTCCAATGACATAACAGTAAAAGGAACAACCCTGGACCAAAAACAAACAAAAAAAAAATAGAAAGAAAACAATAGAAATGCAGTGATTTAGCTGTTAAATTTAAAACACTAAGTTGGATGCTAGATTTTCAAGGCATCTAAAAAAAATACTGCTAATAGGTAGTCAACCTTACTCGCTATATTCTGTTTTCATGCTGAGAATGCTTTACAACAACATTCCTGAAAATGTGCATAGTTTAGGTACAACACAATAAGCTCTAATGGACCCAGAGGCGTTCCACATGAACAAAGGGGTAAAACCGGTCGACATTCACAGAAGACTTCGAGCACGGCATTTCGTGATACAGTAAAGCATTCGAATGGTGCAAATGTTTTAAACAAGGCTGTACATCCCAGATCGCACTGCAGTCAGTCCTGTGAACGTTCAGTAAGTGGAGCACCTGATCTTGGAAAATCCATGAATAAGTGTCTCCAACTTTTAAGAGAAATGCATCTGACTGAGGAAACTAAACACAATAATTCCCAAACACCACTTGAACATTACAGAAACTGGGCTGAGAGTCATTGCCGCAGTCCTGACCTCGCTCCAAGCCATTTCCATAAAGTAGTTCCTGGGATGCCAGCGTTTCAGACGTGTAGTAGATAGTCCCATCATGATTCTGGGGTAGTAAGAATTTTTCTACCTTGATGGTATGCAGGCACTGGTGAAACACTAGGATAGGTGCATTAGTGTAGCAGAGGATTATATAAAGAAATAAAGGCACTTTTTACTCTCTGTTCTGTTAATCTGCACAAAAAAAACCCCTCATAGTTAAACTATCATTACATGCGAATAAAGAGTGTTATGTAATTGATCAGCTGTATTTGGATCCATTTCAAGTCAAGTGATTTCTAACAATATTATGATTTCATACCATTAACTTATGTCCCCTCCTATATGGACAAAAGTTTCCATCATCAAACTGTCATACATAATATGAGGTTTCTTATGAGATTGTTCCTCAAACTGCTGCCACACACCTATATAGGAAGCATTTGTATTCTGTAGTATTACAATTTCTTTTCACCGTACCCAAGAGGTTCCAGCCTAACATTTGTCCTGTGCACAATGGTGTCTATGAAGACATGGTTTCCCAAAGTAAGTGATCTGCAAAGAGCCATGACCCCTACATCTGTACATCACAGCATAAAAAAAAGGATAATACAGATAGGTAGCAATAGAAGTACATATGATATTGCAATAAAAAAAAGCACTACACAGTACACACTGAATACAGTATCCTTTTAATGCAGTTAATCACATACGTAGCAAACAAACACTGAACAGAATGCCAAATTTAATCTGTAGTCTGTCACAGTGACAGTCACGCCAATCATGTGATTGTGAGTAAATCCATAAAGATGTCTGTATAGCCCAGAAGGCGATTGAAGTGTTTTTGTGAGGGCAGGAAAGGTCTGACTGCCTCTAGGAAGAAAATTAGTCATTTGCTGGAATCTTCCATCAGCCAAAAAACTCATGCATTCATGGTCAACTGGTTCTTAACAGTTAAACATTCAACAAGTACAAACTCTGATAAACTACTATAAAATTATAATAAAATAAAATATTACACTTGTTCTAGTGTAAGCTTAGTATGCCGCTATTTTAGATTAAATGTATACTAAAACTTCTATTTAATACCTTAACCAAACAATACTTAAGCTAATTCGATATAACCCTAAATAAATTAGATGTTGGAGTCAGACATTGCAAATTAAATAAAGAAAAAACATTCCTGTAAACTTCAATCACATCTATTTCCATCATTTGTTGCAGGAAAGCAGAAGATTAAGATAATATATTTTTCAAACATAGTGTTAAATGGGCCACTATGTGGTGTAGTGGTTTGCACTGTTGCCTTGCACCTCCAGGGTCCAGGTTCGATTCCCGTTTCTGTGTGCATGTTCTCTCCGTGCTTGGTGGGTTTCCTCCGGGTACTCCGGTTTTCTCCCACAGTCCAAAGGTATGCAGGTTAGGCTAATTGGCGTTCCTAAATTGCCCATAGTGTGTGTGTGTGTGCCCTGCAACCCTGAATACAGGATAAAGCAGTATAGAAGATGAGTGAGTGAGAGTTGCTGAGACCCTGGAGGTATGAGGTGACACAGATGTAATAAAAATCACTTTAAAAAAGTGCAATGTGACTGGAATTCTACTATTACATTCCTACTATTTTGCACCCCGACATTCTAGACATTACTGCGTAATTATAAAGTATTGTCAAAGACTTTGTGTGTGTGGAACCTAGTCAGATCCTTAACATTGATAGAAATCTGAATTACTGATCTATTTCTTTGCTTGATTAATGAGCCCCAGGGGTGAGATCGATGGCAGAGTCTCATGACATGGCCACAATTAATTTTAAGGGCACAGAAGTTTATGGAGTTTGTTTGTTTGTTTGTTTACCTCCCGTGTAGCACTTAATTATAATTTTTTTTAAACAATAGATGTTAATTTACACAAAAAAAATGGGGTCAAGCTCTGTAATTTAAGACACATTAGATTTATACAACATAGTGTGATAGTTTTAAAATGTTTATTGTAAGTGAACTATTTCAATTTATTGTTTGATTTGAAAGAACCAGATTTACTAATAAAGCGACATTACTGCCCTAATTTACCTCACACTTTTATTCCTTTGGATGGCACCAAGCTAGAGGCAGCAGATTTCCCACCTTTAATGTCCCCTTGTGATTAATAAATTAAAATCATATTTTCTAAAATAGATTTTGTTTACAACCCAAGTTTTAATTTTGGTACATCTCTATACATACATCTTTTTTTTTTTTTTTTTTGCTTTTCCCGTGGCATCACAGTAGTGTAGTGGTGTGCACTGTGGCCTAGTACTGTATATCTAAGAATAATGGATCGATTCCGTCTCAGGTCTGTGCGCATGGAGCTTGCACGTATTCCCTGGGCTTGATGGGTCTTCTCCGGGTACTCTGGTTCCCTTTCACAGTCCAAGAACATGCAGATTATGCTAATTAGGCCAGAATGTGTGCATGCTTGTGCCCAGCGATGGATTGTCCAGGGTGTACCTTAAGCTAGTGCCCTGAGCACCCTGGGACAGTTCCTCCTGTGCTGTTAAGCACATAGGGTAATGAGTTCATATTTAGAGCACTCGAGGTTTTTAAGTGGGCTAGGTTGTTAGCCCGATGTCCAATCCTCCTCTTTACAAAGTCTAATACACATACATTTTTTATGTAACTGACATCATGTATTGCTCACTCTTTACTAATACAATTTACATTCTGTCAATCCTGTGTAAACCTGCCATCTGAAAGAATATCAGGTTGTCACATGATGAGGCTAATATTAACAAACATCTTTGTATTAAAAAAATCTTGGTATTTACCCCATCAAGGTCAAGATTTGGTAGTTATTAGGAATCTGCAGCATCGCTCATGGTCTCTGAAATCATAAATGTAAAACGAAAACATTATGTTTTAAAAACAAATAGCTGAATGTGGAGAAAAAAAATCAATCATATCTCTTGAAGCCTTGGTAACTGCCTTCATGGTAGTCATGGTATTCATTCCTAAATTGTTCAAAGCATATAATTATGTGCTTTTGCCCTGTGATGGGTTGCCACTGGAGCTGTAAGATTTGGTAAAAAAAAACAAAAAACAACCCATTATCATTGTTTTGACATATATTGCGGTTGCGAGTTAAACTGTTAGATAACTATTAAATGTACAATTTTGCATTCAAATTTATTTGTCTAGGCTAATAGCTAATAAAGGCACAAACAATCTTGTTAAGGAGACGTTTAACAATATTTTAAGTATGTAAAAACTTAGCAAGTACTAAAATTAATGATAAACTAGACATAATTCCCAATAATAATCTGGCTTTATTATATACTGTATATACAGTACTGTGCAAAAGTCTTGGGCACCATATTATATGCTGTACCAATTTTCTTATATATGTTTATCATGTCTGCATAATTATGTACAAAATAATTTAGTATTTCTATATATACCTTAAAAATGAATAAATAAATAACATTATAGGAGAATATATACATGGCTGTAAAGAAAATATATATATAGTACAAGACAGCGCAGTTTTCAGATGGAAACAAAAAACCTAATGTACACTCCTGGGACTTGCATAAAAATAGAAAGTAACAAGAAGAACTCATATTCTCCAGCAAGCTCAGGAAAACCTAACAGCTGTTTTCTTATAAAACTGCACAAATCTTTGTCTAAAACTTAAAGCAATGAGTTTTCACTCCAAGTATTGACTGTTTAATTTATTACTCTTTATTGCTCTTTATAGACGTTTCTTTTATGCAAAAATGTCTTCTTTTGCTTATGCTATATTTTTGTATGTGTCCAAAACTTTTGCACAGTACTATAAGTAAAATAGTTCTTAGGTTTTACTGAGCTTGCTGGAGAATGTGAGTTTTTCTGGTAACTTTGTCACCCTCACTACTGCGGGAGTATGGGGCGACAGGGTCACTTCTCAGGGCCACCTAATCCCTTAACGCCCAAAGTAAGAGCCGTGTTTAAGTCCCCAGGTGTAAGTCAGACTTGTTTCCGGTGGGTGTTGGCCTGTGTCAGGGCTGTGCTCTGTCACCAATCCTGTTTGTGATTTTCATGGACAGGTTTTCAAGGCACAGCCATGGAGGAATCCAGTTTAATGGGCTGAGGATTGAATTACTGCTTTTTGCAGATGATGTCGTCCTGATGTCATCATCAGTCTGTGACCTGCAGTGCTCGCTGGATCAATTTGCAGCCGAGTGTAAAACAGCGGGGGTGAGGATCAGCACCTTGGAATCTGTAGCCATGGTTCTCAGCAGGAAATCAATGAATTGTCTATTCCAGGTAGGGAGCGAGTCATTACCCCAAACGAAGGAATTTAAATATTTCGGGGTCTTGTTTACGAGTAATGGGACATTGGAGTGTGAAGTTGGCTGGAGAACCGGAGCAGCAGGGGCGGTATTGCAGTCACTTTACAGCACCATTGTGACGAGAAGAGATCTTCGTTCCTATAGTCATGAGCATTGGGTCCTGACGGTAAGGACAAGATAGCAGTTGGAATCAGATATGTTTATATTTACATGTAAATTTGGCATTTGGAGGACACCCTTATTCAGAGCAACTTACATTTTATCTTATTATACATCTGAGGAATTAAGGGTTAGGGGCCTTGCTCAGGGGCCCAACAGTGGTAACTTGGTGGACGGGGGTTTAACTCTGGGACCTTCTGAACTGTAGTCCAATGCCTTAACCACTCATCTACCCCTGAGCAGAGTTGGCTGGGGAAAGAGAGGTTTGGGGTAATCTGCTGGGACAGCTACCCCCATGACCCGATTTTGGATAAACGGTTGAGGATGGTTGATTGTACACCCCATACAGGTAATGATAATTGGTTGATAAACGAACAGAAAGTTAAATTGTTACCTTGAGCATAAAAGCCGTGAAAATACCATCAAAGTACAATGCAGATTAAAAAATAAATAAAATAAAGCGGTTACTGGAATTATTGAGCCAAAGATGAAAATTAATGTTTTAATGACATTTCCCAAATGTTTTAAATTATGACAATCCAGATAATAAGAATAATGAGTTGTTTTATGCAATGAAATTGCTATACCACAATTAATATTTAGCACTTGGTCCTTTATACTTTAAAACCTGCTGGATCCGGCTGGGCAAAAAGATCTGCTTCCTGAACATTATGAACAGAAGACAGATTCTTGACTCCTACTACTTTCTGCACCATTGTTTAAAAGTTATCTTTTGGGTTTGGGTCTGGATACGTTCCAGGTTATGGCTCCAGAAGCTGAATACCTGTATCACATAGCCAGTTTTTGACTTATTTTAGTTGTTTGGCACTCCTCTTCAGTCAGATAGATTTAAACTAATTAATGTTTTGTGCACGGGGAGAACAATAATACATGGCATATATTGTCTTAATACTTTTGGCACTCACTGTATGTATTAAATTGCATTTTAAAGTTTATAGAGGGTTTTATCCAAGGCAGTCTTCATACCAGCTGTTTTTGTACCGACATAAAATAAAGATAGTTCAGAATTCGTTCTAGGTTCAGTGATAATGTCCTCATGGAAATGGAAACAAATATATATATATATATATATATATATATATATATATATATATATATATATATACACAGTGGTGTGAAAAACTATTTGCCCCCTTCCTGATTTCTTATTCTTTTGCATGTTTGTCACACTTAAATGTTTCTGCTCATCAAAAACCGTAACTATTAGTCATAACTATTAGTCAAAGATAACATAATTGAACACAAAATGCAGTTTTTAAATGAAGGTTTACGTTATTAAGGGGGAAAAAAAACTCCAAATCTACATGGCCCTGTGTGAAAAAGTGATTGCCCCCCTTGTTAAAAAATAACTTAACTGTGGTTTATCACACCTGAGTTCAATTTCTGTAGTCACCCCCAGGCCTGATTACTGCGACACCTGTTTCAATCAAGAAATCACTTAAATAGGAGCTACCTGACACAGAGAAGTAGACCAAAAGCACCTCAAAAGCTAGACATCATGCCAAGATCCAAAGAAATTCAGGAACAAATAAAAAAACAAAAGTAATTGAGATCTATCAGTCTGGTAAAGGTTATAAAGCCATTTCTAAAGCTTTGGGACTCCAGCGAACCACAGCGAGAGCCATTATCCACAAATATGGCATGACCTTAAAAAGGCGGTTCATGCTAGGAAACCCTCAAATAAAGCTGAATTACAACAATTCTGCAAAGATGAGTGGGCCAAAATTCCTCCAGAGCGCTGTAAAAGACTCGTTGCAAGTTATCGCAAACGCTTGATTGCAGTTATTGCTGCTAAGGGTGGCCCAACCAGTTAGTAGGTTCAGGGGGCAATTACTTTTTCACACAGGGCCATGTAGGTTTGGATTTTTTTTTCTCCCTAAATAATAAAAAGCATCATTTAAAAACTGCATTTTGTGTTTACTTGTGTTATCTTTGACTAATAGTTAAATGTGTTTGATGATCAGAAACATTTTGTGTGACAAACATGCAAAAGAATAAGAAATCAGGAAGGGGGCAAATAGTTTTTCACACCACTGTATATAAAGTGAAGTATAGCGGCAAGAGTAATAATGCACTAGCAGTTGATATCAAATGCTTCTGGTAATAAACTACAAGCTTATTATTATGTTATTTACTTTACAGCATATTGTTTAGTTCCTATAGTTAAACTAGTTGTAAAGATATGTAGGTTGGACAGGCCATCAGGGCTTGGGATATAATGATGTTAGTTTTACTTCTGTATTGTATTTGTGGCTATTAGTTTAACACTCATTCTCTAGACTGCTTATCCTGTTCACAGTCGCAGGGAGCCTAGAGTCTATTCCAGGGGACTCAGGACACAAGGCGGGGTACATCCTCAAAGGGGTGCCAATTCATCACAGGACACACCTCTGCATGTCTTTGGACTGCAGGAGGAAAGCGGAGTACCTGGAGGAAAGCCACCAAGCACTGGGAGAACATGCAAACAGACCTGAGGTGGGAATCAAACCCCCGACACTCTGAGGTGCGAGGCCACAGTGCTAATCACTACGCCACCAGTTTAACACCTTACCTTAATTTACAAAACAAGAAGATACTGTACATGGATCTGTGGCAATCATAAACTGATCCATGTATACCATAAAAAGGCTACAAAAACACAGACACAGACGTACAAAGCATGGTACGTGAAAAAAACAAACCTTAGTACCACCAAAACTCACTGAGGGTTTATTATACATTTACCATCAGTATTAGTACTGATGCATTAATCTGATGCAGATTACAAGCGTACAACAACATAATATGAGCCAGTGAACAAAGCTGTTTAAAGTTTAGCACTCCTAAAAATACACAATTACAGTACGCACATAAATGCAACATAAGTACTATATATTTACATACACATTCAGTACACAGCTGCTACACATACAGACACAAATCACTGCTTGATACGAAAGAACTTTTTAAATACCCTTTTGAAATTCTCATTGCAAAGCGGATAAATAAAAGGGTTTAAGGTAGAGTTGATGTATCCCAACCATATAGTGAACATGTGAAGGTCATGATGGACACATGTGTTGCACAGCGCCATAACCATAAAAGTGATAAAATATGGGATCCAGCACACCATGAAAGCTCCAATGATAAAGCCTAACTGCCTCACCGCTTTCCGTTCCTTATGAACGCGCATGTTCTGGACACACTGCCTGGACTGTTCGCAGAACTTCTGCCATGTTTGTCTCAAAGTCATAGTGTTGCTACCGTCTATCATCGGACTATCGTCGTGCATCCATGACCCCTGCGATACAGGGGACTGTGCATTAGTATCATCGTTACAGAGGATAGTGATATGTTTGTGAACATCAGTGTTGGGGGTTATCTCACAAATATTAGCAACCGAATTGGGCACTAACACATTACAATCAGTAACGGAAACAAACATTTTGAGATCTGCATTCTCTTCATGTTGCAAAAAGCCTAAAGGTAAAGATGGATCCTTGGAAGGTGTTGCAGAATTGACTTCCTGGTCTACTGAGGAAACCTCATGGGGATCCCTTTCAGTTCTCTTTTTGGTTTTTGTAATCTTAAAAAATGAAGATTTCCTATATTTAGATTTTTTATCAGCCAGGGATTCGCCAATCTCCTCATTGGTGTCCCTCGAGGTGTACGCCTGCTCCAAAGTATACTGATCCAGCATGCCATCCTTTTGCGAGTAAGTGTGCAAAGCCAGATTCTCTTCCTCTGCCATTTTACAGAATGTTCTCTGATGTCTTAAGCTTTGCACGTTCATGTCTTCATCTGCGACCACCTTAGCGATTGTGACACTCTCCCACTGCTTGTAATGTTCTCGCACTGCTATGAAAATCTGTGAATAGAACCACAGCATCAGAAATGACGGGATGTAAAAGTTGAGAATGGCGGTCAGCACTTTAAACCATGTGACGAAGCGAAAGTCTGTGTCGCATTTGCTTTCTAGTTCAGGTTTCCGGTCGACGTTGGCAAACATCCTCCATCCCAAAATGGGAATAATCCACGTCATGGAGAGAAGCCAAGCAAAACAAATCATCAGGGTCGCTCGTCCCCGTGTTCGGTATTTCAGGTACCTTAATGGGTGTCTAACAGACTGATATCTGTCCAGGCAAAGGATAAACAAACTGAAAATGGAGGCCGTGCTTGCTACGTAATCCATTACCAGCCAGAACTGACATACCACGCGCCCAAGTTTCCATTCATCCTCCAGTAGATAGACAAGGTTTAGCGGCATCACTGTCGCCCCAACTATTAAATCCGCCAAAGAGAGGCTGACGATGTAAAGGTTCCCGACTGTATGTAAAGTACGTTCCTTCCTCACAGCGAATAGAACCAGAATGTTCATGACGATTGTCAGGAGGCACAACATGGCCAGAATTATGCCCAGCACTGCATTGTTCACATGATGGTGAAGGGAAAGTGATGCATTTAAATATGTGGTAAAATTAATGTTGGCATGGCCTTGTAAGATTTTACTCATGTGACTCCCCGTCTTAGTCTCCATTGGAGGGTTCTTGTATTGTCACCTGATGTCAAAGGTCTGGATAATGGAATTCACACATTGATTATTCTTCAAAGTGTCCATAAGTGAATTCCTAAAAAACAAAACAAAGTATAATATGTTAGCAGGAATAATAGAGTACTACCCACATAGGATACAAATACTTATTATTACAGGTATATTAGATCTTGTACACATGGTTCTTGGGCTTTACTCAAATTAAATAAATACAGATTTTCTCCAACCTATTCTTCAGGCTTATAAGCTTTCTGGATAGTTTTTAAAGAGTAATTAATTGTATCTGAATGGGCGTTGGTGGCTAAGTGGTAGGTGCAATGCGGATCTGGGCAGTGCCGGTCTCAAACACTGATAAAAGGGGAGGGTTGCGTCAGGAAGGGCATCCGGCATAAAAACAGTACCGGCTGTGTGCGTACCGGATGGATGGTCCTCTGTGGCGACCCCTCGATGGGTGCAACTGAAAGATTAACAAAAACATTTCATCGTATCTGTGTTACTGTCTGTTTGGTGGGGGGGGGGGGTTGTCACTGGATGTCCAGTTTCCTACAAAACATGCCAGGAGGTGTTTATGCTAATTTGCCCCGAGGTGTAAATGTGTGTACATGTCATGGTGTCCTGAGATGTACTGGTGTCCAATTCAACAAGCAAGTACCCGGCTTGCATTTTACATAACGTATTAGACTTTGCACATGAAATCAGACATGGGAGATAAGAAACTACAATCTAGACTAGAGAAACCCAGGTATTGAAAAGCAATAGGAAACAAAGTACAGGATAAAATTCTATAAAATCGCTCACAAATCAGAGTTACAGAAATATAGATGTTGATTTAGATGCCGAATGGGAGAGTCATGGGTGACAGTGGTGTGGAAACAACTCGTAGAGATGACATGAAGAAAGGAGGAACCAGGTTTAAAATGAACCCTTCCACTTCTGAGTGATGTTAAATAGTGGGATTATTAATCATCGTCCCTCCACAGGTAAACTCTAAACTCTAAATTTAAACTGTAGTACATTTGTTGAAAAGATGTTCAGTATAAGCATTACAGTCATACTGAACATCTGCAAGTGTATGATTGCAGTAGTGTTGTTATCTAGAGGTCTACAGTATCTGGGTGTGATTATCTATGAAGCAAAAGAGACTTGTGCATGACCTTGGAAGTACCAAGTAAAAAGACAAACACAGGGGATCATATACATTGGTCGACAAATAATATTGAGCAATACAATAATAAATATAGTTGCACCTGACGATGAGCGGGCCCAAGCCCCCTGCGCCATCGCCACTCGGGTGCACCAGAAAGACTGCGAGCACACTCAGCACATGTTTTTAAAGAGAACATACTAATACCATTATGCCAATTTTAGAAAAGGGGGAATTTTAAAAAGCACCAGATGATGGAAAATAGCATCACACTATGATGTCACGTAATGTGATGTCACACAATATACTGTAATGTAACACCGAAAGTTATTAACCACTCTTTGGCATAGGTTTTATGTGTTTAAAATATTAAAAATACCTCCTCACTGTTGCATCCTCAATGTATTGAGATCACAAAGGCCCGGTTTGGTGGCCATCATTAAACATGTGGACAAAATTGTTGGCACCCTTTCAAAATTGTGGATAAATAAGACTGTTTCAAGCATGTGATGGCACACTGAGCATGGACAACAGAAAGAGGAAAAGAGAACTGTGTAAGGACTTAAAAACCAAAATTGTGAAAAAATATCAACAATGTCTCAAATTTACACCTCGGGGCAAGTCCATCTCCAGAGATCTAGATTTGCCTTGTCCACAGTGTGGAACATTATCAAGAAATTAGCAAGCCAAAGGAACTGTAAGTAACTGCTAATCTCCCTGGGCGTGGACGGAAGAAAAACATTGATGAAAGGTTGCAACGCAGGATAGTCCGGATGATAAGCAGCCCCAAACAAGTTCCAAATAAATTCAAGCTGCCTGCAGGCTCAGGGAGCATCAGTGTCAGCGCGAGATATCCGTCGACATTGAAATGAAACGCTATGGCAGGAGACCCAGGAGGAGACCCAGGAGGACCTCACTGCTGACACAGAGACACAAAAAAGAAAGACTACAGTTTGCCAAAATGTACTTTAGTAAGCCAAAATCTTTCTGGGAAAATGTCTTGTGGACAGATGAGACCAAGATAGAGCTTCTTGGTAAAGCGCATCATTCTACTGTTTACCGAAAACGAATAAGGCCTACAAAGAAAGGAACATAGTACCTACTATGTACCAAATATGGTGGAAGTTTAAAGAGGTTTTGGGGTTGTTTTGCTGCGTCTGGGTGCCGTGACTGTGTGCAAGGCATCATGAAATCTGAGGATTACCAAAGGATTTTGGGTCGCACTGTAGGGCCCAGTGTCAGAAAGCTGTGTTTGTGTCCGAGATCTTGGTCATCCAGCACCCCAAATATACCTCAAAAAGCACCCAGAAATGGATGGCCACAAAGCGCTGGAGAGTTCTGAAGTAGCCAGCAATGAGTCCAGATCTAAATCCTATTGAACACCTGTGAAGAGATCTTAAAATTGCTGTTGGGGAAAGGCACCCTTCCAATATGAGAGACCTGGAGCAGTTTGCAAAGGAAGAGTGGTCCAAAATTCCGGGTGAGAGGTGTAAGAAGCTTACTGATGATTATAGAAAGCGACTGATTTCAGTTATTTTTTCCAAAGGGTGTGCAACCAAATATTAAGTTAAGGGGGGGCCAATAATTTTGTCCAGCTCAATTTTGGAGTGCCAACAATTTTGGCCATGACTGTAAATCCCCTAGGAGGAGTACATCAAAATCCACTGGGTGCGTTTTGCAAACACCCCAAAATTACTGACTTCCTGTTGAGTGGAGACCATGACATACAATGCGAAAGTTGTTCAGCTCAATGAGCTCTAAAAGTGTAGTGGGCTTGGTTGGCATATGTGCAAGTTTGTGACTGTGTGCAAGGCATCATGAAATCTGAGGATTACCAAAGGATTTTGGGTCGCACTGTAGGGCCCAGTGTCAGAAAGCTGTGTTTGTGTCCGAGATCTTGGTCATCCAGCACCCCAAATATACCTCAAAAAGCACCCAGAAATGGATGGCCACAAAGCGCTGGAGAGTTCTGAAGTGGCCAGCAATGAGTCCAGATCTAAATCCCATTGAACACCTGTGAAGAGATCTTAAAATTGCTGTTGGGGAAAGGCACCCTTCCAATATGAGAGACCTGGAGCAGTTTGCAAAGGAAGAGTGGTCCAAACACCCCAAAATTACTGACTTCCTGTTGAGTAGAGACCATGACATACAATGCGAAAGTTGTTCAGCTCAATGAGCTCTAAAAGTGTAGTGGGCTTGGTTGGCATATGTGCAAGTTTGTGCACATTATGACTAAGCTATTAAGCAAAAACTCTCAGGCATTCTAATAGCAGCGGATTCGGAAACTGTCTGCAGATTTTCATGACTTTTTGTGCATTTTACGACCCCCAAAATGCCTTGGATGCTGGGAAAAAAATCCTTAGAAGAACAAGAGGACTTGCATACAGTATGATGACTTAGGCCTGATGAGTGATTGGGCCCTGACTCACACACTATGACAACATGGGACTGATGTCATAGTGCTTGGGCCCTAATAATAATAATAATAAAAAGCAATTGGTGGTAGTTAAATGGTGGTGTAAATTGAGCCGGAGCATGAGTGATGAAAACCACGAAAAATAGAATACATTGTATGAAATTTGTGGCATATACAGTACTGTAGGAAATGCACACGACTTCTAAATATTATCTATAATATTCTTAACACAAGTTTAAATAGTAACTACCAAATGTATAGGGGAAAAAAGTAGTTGATGAATGAATACTGTTGAAATTGCATTCTTGGTAGTGAACCCTCATCATATACAGACTGAACAAGAGCGTAGTTGTGGTTGTGTGAATGAGCTGAGATGGAAATACTACAGGCATAATTGGCATGAGTCATCATGAAAGATCTAATGTCATGCATCAGGCTCAAAAGCAATGTGATTATATCGAGTTTACTCGCAATCACCCTTTGCCATAACAGGCACCTAGTGCAGAAATAAAAAGAGACAGATAGAGATCTTGCCTCGTTGCTAAGGAACAGTCTCTACAAACACTTCACTGTCCACTAAAATGTTGACAGTCACCTTAATTTCTACCTGCTGCCTCCTCTTACATTTCGCACCCTGCACTCGCATCGGGACGTGACCTTGTGGTTTATTTTGCCACGCTGTGGGTCTTTTAGTTGCGAGTTCCTTTGTATTTACGACCAAAGGAGATCAATGAATTTTCACACATCTTGCTTACACTTCGCAAAAATAAATTACATTTAGCACCCTTCATTTCTGTCTGGCACCCCCAGGTGTTGTGAAACATCTGGGAGTTTCAGTACTCTGCCTTATCACAGAGAGATTTTAAACGGAGCAACTAGTGAAACTGTGTTGTTAGTGTAACATAATATGCGCTTCCAACCGAATGTCCATTCCCGAATATCAAAGGAATGCACTTGTCCAAGTTTTTTTGTAAATATTTTGGAGTGGATCGTTCATCTGAAGCTCAGAGCTTAATCCCAATCTGCTTTGGCCTGCTGAAGAAAATGCTGACTCTGAACTGGGCGGTGGTTTGTTGAATGTGTAAAATGGCACTGCTGCAACTGAAAAATCATCTTGATGGGTTTTTGCAGCATATAGCAGACAGCATGGTGTAAAACTGAGATCTGTTAAAATAAGGGGTTTCTTTGACCCAGAAACAAAGATAAAAAACAAAGATCTTTCTGTTTCTCCAGAACATATTTATTTGAAAATTAAAACATTTTAAATTTCCGATCGTATTGATTTAATTGCTTCCGAATGGCGCGGTAGTAACAGGCTCACCCGTTCATTCAGAGATCTTGAGTTCGAACCCCGAGTGATGCTACCCTCTCGCAGCTGGGGGCCTGAGGAGAGCTGATTGGCCGAGCTGTCTCAAGTGTCAACTATACATGAGGGAGGCATCAATAGCGGCTCTAAGCCAATCACAAGGCAAGCAGAAGCAGATAGTCCTCTGAGTGTGTTACGCCACTCTCAGTGTGGTTGAACCAGCACATAACATGGAATGATGATCCTCACATCTGTCTTATTATTGTTTACAGCTTATGCATGCATAAAAAAAAGAAGCAGTCCTTGTTAGGATGTTTAGTAAAACTAAGCAGCTAATTTCCTCTTAAACCTGCACAAATTGTACCTGAGTCTATTTTACCCAAAGGCTCATCACGCCAAATATTGACTTACTTTCCTTAATTACTGTTTTAAGACTTTTAGTCTACCACTGCGCTTCAGTATGTTTACAGAGATGTCACCACTGACAATGTGCTTAGATGGATACAGAAATTTAAAAAAACTGGAAAACAGCATTGAAAACAAACCAAACAGTGGGAGACCATCAATTATGACAAAAGAGATTTTCAACAAGGATTCATGAATTGATGCATTGCTTGTGATGGAAACTATTATCAGTGTAACATAATTACGCTTCCAATCGAATAGATGTTGGGAGAATATTCTACTAAACTGTGCACTTTGAACCACGTATGTCATTTAATAAAAACATTATTTTGGCCCAGTTTTGAATTACATTTGCTACAGCCCTTGTAAATGTACAGCTCATATTGAAACCTTGGAAAAAACGCAGATGGTAAATTCTTATAGGCATTTTCATTTTACAGACATTTGGTGTGTTATGTTTCACAGATGGTGTTCCTTAATTGTCATTCACTCATTCATTATTCACTAAATGGACACCATGAACACTCATTCACACCAAGGGGTAATTTAGCACAAGCAATCAACATATCAGCATGTTTTGAGAGCTGAGAAAAAACTGGAGAACCCAGATGAAACCCTAGTTGGGGACTCAGACTTCGCACAGAAACTCCGCGCAGATAGAAACCTGACCACAGGATCTGGGAACGGGGAGCTGAAGCGTTGAAGTGCTTGAAACACTGTATGTAGCAAAAGGTGAGGAGGTGGTGGACAGCCCTGTAAATCCCATAAGTTTCTTTTAATATATCCAATTATTCTGCTTTTAAATAGCCTCAGCTACCTAACTGTCTGAACATTTTTACAATAAATAAATAAAACATGTTCAGGGTTTAAACCCAAATAGTGTACAATCGAAAGCTAGTGAATGTAGACATGTTTTTCAAATTCAAATTCAAATTCAAATTTTATTTGTCACATACACAGTCATACACAGTAGGATATGCGGTGAAATGCTTAGACAACTGCTAGTGACCTTAGAATATGAATAGGAAATAAATATGAAAATAAAAATAAAGGGTAAGTTTAACTAGGGAAGAATAAAATAAAAATATACAAATAAAAGTTAAAAATAAAATATCTGTACACAAAATACACAATATGGAAAATATATGGAAAATATATGAAAAAATGTAAAACAATAAGAGCAGCCGAATAAATGGTAATAAAAGAATGGTTATGTCCATGGTTGTGCAATCCACATATTAAAAGTGACTTGTGCAGTGCAAATATGCGTAAAGTGATTTGTGCTGGAGTGATTTAATGTGATTTGAATGTGGGTTTTAGCAGGCAGCTACTCTCCCCTCTTTCAGGGGCTACGTACCACCACTGCATCTTTTAGTGGTATGGAGTACCAGACCAGACCGGCCTATGGATACAAGTCATGAAAAAATAAATCATATCACCAGGTCAAAGGTTTCTATTTTGCTCTGTGAATGTGATGTACACATCTTAGCAAGTGAAATATTCATTTTTATAATTTCTTAAACTGAATATAAGATTATTCAGCTTATTTTTAGTCAAATTGTTAAAAAATTGCAAACAAGTAATGCCTTTATTTCATGTTTCATTTTTTTTTTTAAGAACTAAAGTCCTAAAAACTAGCAAAATTATCTGCCAGTAAAACATGACATTTTTTGCTTGTAATTTTAATAACGTTTTACTAGAAATAAGCTTTAAGAAAATATACCTGGGTTTGATTGGATTCATGAATATTTCACTTGCCAAGATGTCATCTTTTTATTTTATTTTAAGAAATTATGGATCATTTCTCACACTTTGCCTAACGTACACCAAGCTCTTTCATGACCTTTGAGAAGCTTTCGTAATATTCACACTGCCTTGTCAGAGTTTTATACTGTGTGAAGTAACCGAATAAGCAAAACTATGAGATACTAAACAATTAAACAAAGCGGTTGGGAATGTGTAATGATGTAGGTATGCAGTTTGTACAATGCTGAACTGGTCGGGCTATAAACATCTCTTGCTTGTTATTCTCAACACTCTAGTGCAAAGTGAAGAAACAAACTAAATTGACCTGATTGGCTTTATTAATATCTGTTCATATTAGGAGAAGACTGTGTACACTTATTCATGAATTGACTCGAGGGTTGTCAAGGAAGTATCATCAAGCCAAGAGTTTTTCTTGTACATAACACAAGTGGACTCCTTAGTTCTCCTTCTAGACATTTTACCAGTGGATGAGTTCTCACACCACTTGCTGTTCACACCACAACTTCTTAACAAGTCAGAGCCCAGCTGTTTAACACTGCATGGACAATCTTATTGTAATTGGTATTTTACACAATGCTGTGAACATTAACAGAGAATGAAAAAATCAGTGCTAAAATCAAATACAAGAAAAATACACTAATTATAATTATAATTTTGTTGCAAAACTATCAAAACCAACTCCATGCAACAGGCATACAGTACATGCGACCTTCAAGTAAATGTTCATGTTTATCAGCTGCTACCGTGAAGGGATTGCCACAGTGGACCATCTGATCTGAACTTGGCACGGATTTTCTGCCAGATGCCCTTCCTGATGCAACCCTCCCATGTAATCCAGGCTTGGGACCGGCAATGCATCCAGTGGCTGGGGTTTGGGCATTGTGTATGAATTTAACCCGGGCCTTCCGCATGGCAGGTGAAAACCTACCACTGAGCCACCAATGTCCCCAACTGTAATATACTGTATTATTCATTCTTAATATTATATTAATAATAAGTACATTTAGGTCATTGAGGTTATTACTGTTATTACTGTCGCCCTAAACTTAATGAAATAATAAGTATTCATATTTCTACCTAACCAAGAGTGTAGCTTTTAGTTGCGATCTCTACCCATGTAAGCGGTGTCCCCTTGTCAGGAAGAGACATAAATCAATTCAACATAAATAGACATTCACGCAGTTGCACTGCATAAAATATTTCACGATGTATAAAAGCACCAAATTGGTAATGTATCAATTTGTTCTTTCTTTTTTAAAAATAGATTTTTTTTCCCCTGCTTTTTAATCTTTGAATTTAAACAGCACTCACTGTTGTTTGCACCTGTAGTTACTGCTGCTTGGATGGACTGGATACTACCAAGTCTCATACAGGGGAGGAATGTTATCATTTGTTTGGCAATTATATTAAATAAAGAAAGTCATTCAATTTATTGTGTTTTATAACAGTTAGTAATTTGAATTCATCATTATGATAAGATATCTAGGGAGAGGCTTGTACTGGATGGTTTTGATTATCAGGGAGTTACAACCCACTATCCCCCTGTGCATTACACCTATGTACAGAACACTGCTTATTTACCTACTGACTGCGACTAAACTGAAAATGAATAACAGACTCCCCATACGCATGTTAGAGAGGGTCCATACCCAGTGCGGTTTGGTTGTGGGCTGCATTAGAGGAGTTAATTCTTTATAAAGTATTAAATCAATTTGCTGAACTAAATACAAACAAAAACAATAATAAGTAGAAAAATAAATAAAAAACACCACCACAATACCCAGCATGAATATTTGGTCAAAATATTGCTGTAACATTAATTTATCAATGTTACAAATGTTGAGACATTTTTGGTATTAAGTTATTTATTATTAAAGTCAAAATTAGGTTGATGAAAAGATATAAGAACAACTTTGACTAGATGATGATGGAATAACGTTCAATAACACAATATTAATAGCAAACCAATAACTGTGTCTGAGAGGGTTTGGGACTCTTGTCACCATGGTGATAGCACTGCATGCTAACCTCTGGACTACTCAGGAACAAGCCGCCAATGTAAATGCCATTTACATAATCACATTATGTACACAGGACATAATGAACCCCTGTGGAATGTCTGCGATCTCTTCTCTGAAACCGCTGGTGATGCAGTTAGGACACTGTGCAAACACCACATTACAGTACAGTAATTTAGATTTACAGGTTACATTACAACTCTAAGCAATGCATAAAATGAGATATATGCTGTTGCATCTGTCCCAATCACAGACCGGCATTCCAAACTATGTTAAAAATCTAAGGCAGTGAGTCTCAAAGTGTGGGGCGGCCCCACTAGTGGGGAATACAGACATGACAGGTGGGGCGCAATGAACGGGAGGGAATTAGTGGAATTTATCATTTTACATTTAATTTATGCTTTTCTTTATTGACAATAAAGATCGGACACTCGAAACTAAACAATCACACACGAATTAATGGATCATTAATACAAGTAAATTAAAATAACATCAGAGAAAAAGTGAAACCATAGTTCAACAATAAGGGTTTAACGTTGGCATGTTAATTGCAGAGAACCAATATATAAGGAAACATTCGGTATTATATATGCAATTTCATTTATTTCAATGTGTATGCTGATGTTTCTGTATTTTTGTTAAAAATTAATATTTTATCAGGCAGTACTAGTCCGGCATTTCTAGTTTCCAGTGTGGTAACAAAGTTGCTTTTTGATCCTTTAGAAGGGAAGATCAATATCGTTCTACGCTTTTTGTTGGTGTGCTGCATTTTGCAATGATCCCTGAATCATCCGTTGCGCCGTAAAGAATAATGGTGTTTATGCTTTTAAACATGTATAATTTAAGGCTGATGTAGCTTAAACACAATGTAGAGAGGAAATATATGTGGGTATCTTATTTGCGGGTTTATTTACGCAGCTATTGAATTCGGAGATGCGAATATAAAGCTAACTTTAACGCGGACACAAACCAGTGTTATGCGCTAAAAGGCCCCCTGCCATGGAATGCCCCCCTACATAATCTTTATCAAATATTATATTAGGACAGTCAAAGGTTTATTATTATTAAATATATTATTACTATTATAATTAACCCTAGACACGTGACAGCCGTCGAGACGATTAATACAAATCCCCCAAAATGATTATTTTATGGCACATTTATTTTGCAGGGGTTTTACAAATAACAAATTATTTATCACAAATTACACTAAATAAATATTGTTTGTGGTGAAAAATTACAGGAAACGATTTTTATTATAAAATAAGCAATATAAAAATATACATGTTGTATATGAAAAAATATATAATTTATATATTTTTCCCCCTATACAATTTTTTTTTATATTGCTTATTTTATAATTAAATTCATTTGTTATAATTTGTCATTTGTAAACCATAAACTATGAATTTAGGTGGGCAAATCCGTGGCCTAGGTCGGGGGCATTTTAGACCATAACACAGTAGCGTACTGTATGTAGTGAGCATAATAACATCAATGGATACATTTGTTACATGGACCACAAAAAAGCAGGTGATTCAGCATCATCAGCCTAATCAACCAAAAAGCCAGCCGAAAGGAAAACATAATGAAGCCTATGTTGCTCTTGGATTCATGGTGGGGATGGTGAGGGCAGAGGAGAGACCCGTGTGTGTTTTGTGTCTTAAACCACTGGCAGCAGACAGCATGAGACCCAACAAAGTAGGAAGACACTAAGAGACAACACACCCCCGTCACGTTAATAAGCCACTCGACTTCTTTGAAAGAAAGCTCTAGATAAGTGACAAAGTAAGCCTGTTCTAACAATAGCACATGTGTTTTATCTGTTTTGAACTTGGTGTTATTTAATTGTATTGGTTTAGAAATTGATATTTCAATAAATATTACACTTGGCCGTTTTCGTTATCATTTTGTTGACAAGTGGGGCTTGAAAATTCGCCCACCCCCTTAAGTGGGGAATGACAGAAAATGTTTGAGAATCACTGATCTAAAGGAACGTGGATGTGGTAGGACATTGTGCGAATGGATGTTGAGTTTAAATGCTCCGAATTCATGGTTAAAATTTTATTGTTTTGAAGTTATATTTGGAACGTTGTGTTTGGGTCATTGATTTAAACGCCATCTCATAGTTTTATTTAAGTCATTCTAACTTTGGGTTGTGTCATTGCAACTGTGTTGTAAATATATTACAACTGTCATCCAATGGTGGGGTTCCTGCTGGGAATATTATATAATATAATATTAAAATAATATATTTTAGCCAAATCAACCGACATGAAAAAATCTTTTTCACACATGAATTGGTCACCGCAATGGTGTACTATAATTAAAGATAAAGGTGTTGCATGATAAGGATTTTTTTTTTTATTGTCATTTTTTATTTGCTGTATTCCTAAACTTGTGCAATATGTAAGAATAATCAAAGAGAGTATAATAGTCCAAGACCTCTTCATTAAAATGTGTCTTGTTACAATGTGATTCCAGGTAGCATTTCAAAAATATCAGGGCAAAAAAAATTATTAATATTATTAATTTGTCCACTGAATAAATAAGACAAAACCATTTGTAACATGTCTGGGTGAAAACACACCAATAAAGAAGCACAAGCACATAAAATTACACTCACTCACTCACTCTCTCATCATCTATACCGCTTTATCCTGTATACAGGGTCGTGGGGGCCTGGAGCCTATCCCAGGTGACGTAGGGCACAAGGTAGGGTACACCCTGGATGGGGTGCCAATTATTGCAGAAACACACACATTCACATGATCCTTCACAAACTACCGGCAATTTAGTAATGCTGATTAGCCTAACCTACATGTCTTTGAGGAAAGAGAAAACTCACCAAGCACATGGAGAACAAACAAACTTCATGCACACAGACCCCAAGGCGGGAGCTTAACCCTTGACCCTGAAAGAGCAAAGCCACATTGCTAACCGCCAGGCCAAGCCACTGTAAAATCATAATCAATCTTGAAAGCAGACTAACATTATGTTCAGGGTTAAAATATAACTAATTGTATGACAGTGTAATCATTTTTAATGTTCTTTCTCGATGATCACGTGTATCGAATTTCAGTTTTCAGTCCAAAGTTGGCTGCCATTATCCTACATCTATTTAATGACTATTACGCAACTGAATAAATGAGATCATGTGCATCCTTAAATTGTTCATGTCTTTCTTTTCATGAACCAACAAGTCCCCATGGTCCTGTTATTTACAGCATAATGAAGTCTGACACAGTGATTGATGAAGTTGTCTTCACTGAAGAGGTCAGATCACTGTAATAACATTCGGCGGCTGGGGTTTGCTTCTCTTTTTTCTTCATATTTAATGACCAGCTGTTGAGGATTATGCTATTCTCTGTGTGCCACCATATATCAGTTAAAAAAGGGATAAAAATAAGTACAAGAAAGCCTGCAGTGGTTTTCTGATCATTTAATCATATTTGGACCACTATGCCTTCTCACATCCAGGATAGTCACTAACTGTCTAAATTCTTTTAAAGTATATCTGAATATAATGTACAGGGTAGAGTAATATTTAAAAAATAAGTAATTTGTTTATTTTAATAACCAGTTTGTTCTGGTCTATCCTGAGACTATCCCAGGAACACTGGGCATGAGGTTTAGACACCTGTCCATTGCAAGCTTATGCACGAACACACTCATTCACACCTGGGGACAATTTGGCCAATGCAATCCACCTACTGGCATTTTTGTGGTAGGTGAGGGAAAATCTTCATGGTTACAGGAAGAACATGCATAGAAACCTGGTAGACATCTGGATCACACAGCTTTGAGGCAGCAGCGAAATGAGAACTAATTAAATATCATAAGGCACTAAGAATTTTATAGTGAAATAATAATTCATTAAAATATTTAATACGAGCAAAAAAAGACAACACTGATGCAAAAATGTCATTATTTACTTGTCTGGTATGAAATAAGTCTGTGTACCTTCATTCCTCTAAATGAAATTTGCTCCAACGTATGTCAGTTTAAATATAGCAAAGGTGACTGAGTGCATCAGTTGTTAAGTGGGCTCATTATTAGAGAATGCTGCCTAAAATCATCTGTCAGACTTTTCCACCTACCTAAATCTCTGACTTTAGATAAAATATGGAAAAAGTCTGAAAAAAAAAAACAATCATTTGAACAATATGACTGCATTTTTGCAGTTTTCAGATTTTTTTTTCCAAAATAAAACAATAATTACTACAAACTGAAAGATAATATTTCGCTCAAAAATCATAATTGAGAATGAGATGGAGCAAACAGAACCAGATATAGCAAATGCAAAGACTTTCCAATCACAGTGTATTTATCTAATTTCTATGTATCTATACAAAGCGCTCATGCATCTCATGAATATTGTAGCTTTATTTTCTTTCAAATTTTCTAGCTTAATTTTCTTTCAAAAGTGTAACCTGAATCATGGGCTCAATATTCAGCAAAACCTGTGCTCGTTATTAGCAGGCTTAAGAGACAAATAAGAAATGTTAATGTGGAAGTGAAGCAAAAGGTTAAACTACTGTATCTCACATATTTTAAAGAATATAACATGTTGCTTACTACATGCAAATCATATAATATCCTATAAACAAAAAGACGTCTCTTGGGGGTTAGGCAACACATACCCTTAGAAAATTAATGCTGGAGTAACTGCAATGACAGTAACAAAGTGCAAGTATCATTTTTATAACATTTCAATATTCTCAAAAGATATATTAAGCTCATTAAGTTAGCTCATGACAGCTGCTGTTTTGCACAGCTGTTAGTTTACCTTTACTAACAGAAAGAAGAAACATAGTTGGCTTTTCAGAACACAATGACATTCGCTATGTAATGCTGCAGGTCTGTGTATTGGACAACACTGAAAATAATTTGATGAAAATTATTTGCCAGAATAAGCAAAAGTCCAATACTGGTCCAATAACTATACACGCTGTTGGTATACATTTTACCAGGATTGATTAAAAATGCTACCTGTATTTCTGCATACTTCATACTTTTCTTGTTCTGTACAGTATATCTGTATCTCTTTGTTTTCCACTTTCTCTATTTGCAGTTTCACCTATTTCTCAATCCATATACCTTTACAATTTGACATATTTGTAATAAATTTCACTTCATGCATCCATCTTTATCCAGCCATTTTTTTTCATCTTGTCTAGGTTTATCATGGAATGCTCTATAGTATCTGTATCTGTTTAGTGCCCCAAACATGGAATTTGGTTTCTCTATTTGGATTCTTAATTGGTTGTAATTTGAGACATCTGCGGGACTGTTTATTCGAGCAGTTATCATTTTGCTTGTATTTGTCTGTGACATTTTTTAAAGATATTTAGCTTTCCAAAATAAATTAACCAGTAGTTTAATTTAATCCACTGTGACCTAATTTAAACCACTGAGTCTGTAATCATTCCATGATCAAAAACTTGTTTGAGTAAAACAATTGATGATCAAGGTATTAATGCTAGGTATAATAACAAGGTATAATGCATCTTGCGCTCGTGTTTTCTGAAAATAAATCCTACCACCATTACATACCGTACATCAACTAGTGTTATACAAATGAGCACACATTACCGAATATGTTAACGTAAAGTAACAAACAAAATACAGCTGTAAAAGTAGGAGTACATCTCTGACTTGCAGATAAAGAGACTGAGAGAAAGAGAGTCTGGGAATAAATGGGAAGAGACTCTGTTCAACACTCTTACATCTGTGCCTGTTAGATTTTGAATTATTGATCTTAACCTTTTCTTTCTAAACCTTAATTTTCAAGGGACATTGTGACATTGCTCTCAGAACGCTTTTTCTTTGAAAAGGAAAAGCCATTCCGCCCCTGCAATAACTCCATCAACACCTCCATCGCAACTAAAATTCATCAGACATGGCGCTCATGTTACTTATCCCTTCAAAGACAAGCATTTATATCCTTTTTTTTGCCAGCTTATACCTTAATAAAGATTTTTTATTACTCTGGTACATTCAAACCTGTGAGTTGTGACAGAATATTTCAGTCAGTTATGAACCAAGCGAGCATGAAATAGTTGAAGAAAGTCACAACAAGGGGCACTTCCTGCCACTCCAGCTGGAAGTACAAACAGTCCATCAGACTCTAAGGACCGTCGCCGAGACGCTCTTGGCAATCACTGCTCAAATCCAAAATCTTCACCATCTTCCTCTGAGTAACGTTGGAGATGAGAACCTTGTCTGCCTTCCCCACAACCTTACAATGGTAATTCTTGAACATAACTCATTTTATTCTCAATGTTCTCTGGCACTGGAACTTCAAAGTTTAACTTTTTCCACAGAACGCTTTAAGGTTTCTTATGTCAACACTCTTTTCCCAGGAAATGAAAAGGCTTTTGATATGTCTCTCTAAGGCAGGGAGGATTCATAGCCTGCGACAAGTCTCTTGTTTGGTTTCTGACTATTCTATTGAATTTCAAACCCTGGCAGCCTAAAGTGAATGGCTTTTTACAATACTTTCCTGAATGGACTGTCAGAACCAGTCAGGGTTGAGCTCGTTAGATTCGGAGGAACATGTGGACACCCGCCTTTAAAGTAGACTTAAGGGAAAGTCACTCTCACCTAGACCAGCCAGACCTCTCATACCCCTGCAACCTCCAAAGAGCTTCACAGAACCCATGCAAGTATAGTGAACCCGATTTAACCCAGAGGAACGCTAGAATGTTGCAGAGACAAGAAGGCCTGCTTTTCTCGTGTGGACTACTAAGTTGAAATTTCACTTTTACCAAAGAAATTCCACCTCTTTACCAAACTGGATCTCTGCAATGGTCTGGATCAGGGAGGGTGATGAGTGGAATATGGTTTTTAACCCACCCATGAATATCTCATTGTTCCTTTTAGCCTAACCAATGCGCCTGCGGTCTTCCAGGTATGGGTCAACAATGTCTTGAAAATTTTCTTTCAATTTCTTTGTGTTTGTCTAATTGTATTATATCCTGATTTATTTTCTCCCCTTTGAAGTAACACAGGCATCACCTTAAACAAGTTCCCTGGAGGCTACTCGAAAATAAGTTCTTTGTCAAGGCTGAAAATTTTAAGTTCCACCAACAGACTATAATTTTTGGGTTGTTTCATAATTTTACCATCCCAGATTCAAATGGATGCTATTAAAGTCCAGACAACGTCTGACCTGCCCACTCCTTCCTTCACATGTCCATTAGAAATTATGGTTTCATTGCAGCTCCTCTCCCTAATTTCACATCAACTAAAGTTCCTTTTCACTGGAACAATCTTCCTATTTTATCTTATATTATTATTTTAAGTCTCAAACAGTCATATAAGCATTTTACTGCATATCATACTGTGTATGATTGTGTACATGACAAATAAAATGTGGGTTTGATTTAAATTAAAATTTTGAATTTGAGAAAGCAGGCAGATAAAGCTTTTTCAGCTCTCAAGCAGCAGTTCATTATGGCCCTCATCCTCACAATATCTGATCCCTCTCTCCAGTTTGTGATCGAGGTGGTTGCCTCCAAGACCAGTGTAGAAACTGTTCTGTCCCAGAGATCATATACATTCCCAGAGCTCTTATTCAGTCCAGGCAGTAAGGATGGCAAAACCAGATGCACTTTCCTGCATGTTCTACCTTGTTTAGGAGTCCAACACTGTAGAGACTGTTCTCCCTCCAAGATGCCTGGTGGCTCCTTGTTCTTCACAGGATCCAACTTCCTGGAGCGAGAAATTACCATGGATTTATTACAATTCCTTACCACATGTTTCTCACTGTCTTAGTACTGTCTGCTTTACCAACCTTCCCTGTTCCCAGCCCACTAAAAGCAGATTGCGACTACTTCTACGCAAGTGGTTGTTCTTCGTTGTCAAAGGACTTGCGTGAGGGCAGACGTCTACAATATTTGGTTGATTGGGAGAGATATCACCAGAAAAAAGGATGGTTTCCTGCCAGTTTAATCCTCCCAAACTCATTATTAAAGTTTTTAACATGCTTCTGCTCTCTGGACTTAGTGATTTGAATATTTTTTAAAGATCTTGCCTGGCCATTTGACATTTAATAAGTAGCACTTCTGGATTCAGTTTTTTTTTTTGCCTGGTTCTCTGACTTTTGAATAAAAAGTCTTTGATTATTTTTACGGAATCTTTTGCCTTGTGTTTTTAAAGCAAGTGCTTTTTGATTAGCTTCTGAAAATCTGGACAAAGAGACTAAAGAAGATAAAGTACTGGAATGAATTGTTTTCAGCCCATTTCTGATTTTTGGTCAGAGACTTTGTTCAATACTCTCAGATCTGTGCCTAGCGGATTTAGACTTATTGATCTTAACCTTTTCTTTCTGAACTGTAATTTTCAAGGGACATTGTTTTATACTCTTGGAGTGCTCTACCAGACTCTTTTAAAGAAAAGCCGCTCTGCACCTGCAAGAACTCCGTCTCAACTAATATTCACCAGACGCGGTGCTCACGCTGTTTATCCCTGCAATAACAAGCATTCGTAGTCGTTGCTTCACAGGCTTATGGTACTTCAATAAAGATTAAAGAATTTTTATTACAACTGTGTGCTCACTTGTGGGTCGTCTGGTAGGTTCAATCCTGTGAGTCGTGACCGTGTTCCTAGGATTTGTTATCCGCAGTTGCATGAGAGCACACACAAAATATTAAAAATATAGCAACATGATGGGTATAAGGAATTTTAAACAATTGAAATTAATTGCCATTTTTCTTATAAATTATTTAAAATGGACAGGAAATCTACAGATCATTGACTATAATTGATGATCGCCCCATATGAACTACATACGTTTTGGAGCACTGCGCATTATTTTAATAATCACATTTTTGTGTCATATCCTAATAGCTTGCTCATTGAAAGTAAAAACCTTCTGCAGGTGCAATTTTTTTCATCTTTCTCAAATATTTGCACAGAGAATATACCTGACAAAAAAAGAATAGTGCACCTGTAATTTGTATTTGTTAATATCACATTATATGGTCATTGTCATGTCATCGTTTGTACTACAGTAGTTTCCAGACATACATTGGTTTGCTTAGAAAAATCTGTGATTTATATCCACAGGTTCTGCTTGTCAATGGGCCTGGTGGGAAACTGGTTCAAGTCCCAAGCCATAACAGGGCTACAGAGGGCTGGCAAATCTATTTATTAATTATAAGATAATGATGGCGAATGCTAGTCAGAGAAGCCCCCTGCAAAATTTTCTAAAATCGCCTCTGGCAATCAGTGTGGAACAAAATTTAGCTTTACAAAGTAACAATCTGTTAAAAAAAAAAAAAAAAAAAAAAGACTGTGTATAGGTCAGAACCAGTCAGTGCATCACTATCTGTGAGGTAACTTTTTTTTGTTGCCAGAAACACAGGTGCAGTTCTATGCTGGATTCATAAACCAATTTAACCCCATTGGCAGTACTGTGGTTCTCATTTGCTGATTCAGAAGTAAGAGTTTTTATGATCAAAGACACATTTAAAGTTTTGCATTGCTACTTATCTTCCTGTTATGAACTTTCAAGTGAAATGATGTGATTGACTGAAAAAAGAGAAAATAAAGAACCACAAATTCACAATTTTAGAAACAGATGAAGTCAGAAAACATACAAAATTCAATCCAATACTTCAAACATCAGACAGATAATAATATAAGGTTTCTGTCGGTGAATCTATTTATTAACCTACAAATCCAACAAAACTGATTTTAGATCATTTGCTGCACAGCATACTTCCTAACAGGATAAACTGTCTCTAGAAATAGATTGCTGTAGCTTATTGTACTTCTGTTTAGGAATGCTCTTATGATTCATTGGCTCGGAGAAATGATGCTTCTCTGAGTTTCTATTAAAAATTGTATTCACTCCAAAAACTTCTAGAAATATTCCATGTCTATCAAAATGTCATGACATTTATATTTATTAATCTACAATTTTTTTTATCTGAAGTGAGACAGGATCCAATACAAGCATATTAGGCGAACTTAGGATTTGACCGTAACCCTCTCATCAGATGTGCAGAACCTTATCAGCTATAAGCATATGTTGTCCTTTCAGTCAGTGACTCTTAACATAATAACAATACTACTACTACTAATAATAATAATCATCATCATCTATTAACAGAAAAAAACTATATATATTGAGAGAGAGGAATAGAGATAGAGAGATGCGTATGTATTTATGTATGCACATTTCTTAATTTAAAATCTAAAACATAAATTTTAAACCAAATAAATACGTAATGTATATTTAGTTAAAAAACAAAGAATACGTGTGGCCAGATGTTCGTTTCTTTTTCTATTTGATTTGGTGCAGATGATTCTAAATCTGCCTGAGGGAAGAATCAGACAGTTGCCAGGTTTAGGTTTATGTAAGATCTCATCCTCATCCAGCTATGGGGAGCCGATGTTTCTCTCTGCTTTCAATCCTTTCCTGTCTGCTGTGGCACAACGTGGGTATTAGGTTGTTCTGCAGTATGTCAGAATAGCCTTTACTGTACAGCAGGAGAAGATAATTATTAGGTCTCTGCTTAAGATTCTTTAAAAGAAAAGACACTGTTGGGCCTTTCTTCTTTTTTTTACCAGGTGTTAAATCCTCCATCACATGAACTTGAAGCTGGTCACTGTTTCCATCATTACAGAGTCCTGTGTGGTTTGTTTTGATGTTTTTTTTCTTCCCCAAAGCCTGTTATGATTTCGTTTGTTTTCTTTGTGTTAAGGTTCAGGTCATTTCCTTTGCACCACACAGTGTCTGTATTTCCCCTCTGTAAGAAATTTTGCCATAGTTTGATATTAATCCCATTACGGTTGTGTTGTCTGCAAATTTGTTTAGGGTGTTCGTGCTGTGGGTGGCAGTCCACTTACTTGTGTACAGAGAAGACTGGAAAGGGTTGAGGATGCAGCCTTGGGGGACACCGGTGATGGTGGAGGAAATGTCCTCCCAAACCACAGAGAGATCTTTAGACACAGTGTCTTCAGTTTCCTGACTAGAGTGCTTGGGTTTATTGCATTAAAAGCCTAACCAAAGTCCACAAACAGCGTCCTGACGTCGGTGTCATGAGTGAGGGCTGCATGTGTCCTGGTTCAACACTTGACTTTTCTTGTGTAAATGGCAATATTCTTATAAAATGTGGGTAGCATATTGTGTCAGCATTGCAGTGGCAAAGAGAGAAACAGTTTGCAGTTATGGGCCACTAATATACTGAACAAAAATATAAACGCAACACTTTTGTTTTTGCTCCCATTTTTAATGAGATGAACTCAAAGATCTGAAACATTTTCTACATAAACAAAATAACCATATCTCTCAAATATTGTTCACAAATCTGTCAAAATCCTTTACGATGAAGAACTGGAGTCAAGTCGAGACCCCAATGAGGACAACGAGCATGCAGTTAAGCTTTCCTGAGACTGTTTCTGACAGTTTGTGCAGAAATCCTTTGGTTATGCAATCCGATTGTTTTAGCAGCTATCCGAGTGGCTGGTCTCAGACGATCATGGAGGTGAACCTGCTGGATGTGGAGGTCCTGGGCTGGTGTGGTTACACGTCGATTGCGGTTGTGAGGCTGGTTGGATGTACTGTCGAATCCTCTGAAACACTTTTGGAGACGGCTTATGGTAGAGAAATAAACATTCAATTCACGAGCAACAGCTCTGCTGGACATTCCTGCTGTCAGCATGCCAATTGCACGCTCCCTCAAAACTTGCGACATCTGTGGCATTGTGCTGTGTGATTCAACTGAACCTTTCAAAGTGGCCTTTTACAGGTGGCCAGTCTAAGGCACACTTGTGCAATAATCATGCTGTCTAATCAGCATCTTGATATGGCACACCTGTGAGGTGGGATGGATTATCTCGGCAAAGGAGAAGTGCTCACTATCACAGATTTTGACAGATTTGTGAACAATATTTGAAAGATATGGTTATTTTGTGTATGTAGAAAATGTTTCAGATCTTTGAGTTCATCTCATAAAAAATGGGAGCAAAAACAAAAGTGTTGCCTTTATATTTTTGTTCAGTATATATTCATTCAATATATCCTATAATCATATTTACATTTTACCAGGTCACATATTCATAAAATGCACATATTATTTTGCCAGGAATTAACAAAATTGTAAGGGAAAGACCACCAATTATTTCTTCCTGTTCTGTGCCTGCTCCTTTTAATTCATTCAGAAAATCAGAATCAGTGAAGAGACACAGCATGGAGGAAAGGGCTAGAAACATCTGGCCATCTGTCCTCAACCTCACTGAACTGATGAACTGAATCATATCCTCACCAACCGCTCGAATGTATTTGCTCAATGTTTTTATTTTAGGTCAAAGTAATAATATAGTTTTATCTATTCAGTGCTTCAGTGCTTTCTTTGCAGTGCAATTAATAATAAATAAAGCAAGCATATAGAAATGTATGCGATATGAGTTGCAATTTATAAATATAGGGTTTTACTGTTAAAATTAAACAATAAAATTACTGACTCTTATATTTATGTTATGACTGTTTTATACAGTTAAATATAAAACCAGATGTTATGTTGACAGTTTATCAGGTAATTTTCCTTATAATATGCAAAAGCTATATTTTGACTTAACCCCTTACATTAAAATACTTGGACTTTCTAATTTTCATAATTGCAAGGCTTTTCCAATACCTTTTGTGATTATTAATTTTTTTTTTTCATTGTTGTGATTTTTAAGGTGCAAATCAAGATCAGTTAAGTTGCCAAGCCCCTTTGTCTACATGCTTGTGTCTCTATGCTTGTGCCATCAGGAAATTAAAAAATCCATTCCTGGTAAAACATCATTAAGTATATTCAGGTAGTCTGCTGACCAAATTCTTTGGCACATAAGGTTGCATTACCTAGATCTGACCAACAGAAGCAACCTCAGATTGTAACAATGCCCCTACAGGATTGTACAGTAAGTACTGGGCATGATGGGTACATCACTTCGTTCACCTCTCTTATCACCTCTCACTCTGAAACAGGGCAAACCGTTACCGTTCTTGACACAATTTTAGTATTTTCTGCAATCTTCTTAGTTCTTTCCTGTTTATGATGCAGCTGTTGTAAAACAGAGTAACATTTTTGCCACGACCA